>NC_071466.1:139265629-140014338 GCF_028500815.1 Rissa tridactyla
TATTTTCTTGAGTGTTATTTCCATATCATAACTGATCAGTTCTCATACTATGCTCTGCCTGCCAAATGGAAAGAATTAATTTGAAATTATAAAAACAACTGTTTTGTTCTTTTGTGAAACTATGATTAATGTGTATTTTAACAAATTGTTTCTTTTGGATTTGGATTTGGTGGGTTTTGGGTTTCTTTCATTTTTTTGTACACAATTCTATAAGAGTTACGTTATATATTCTGTACTTGAAGAATAATTTATCCTGTAGGAAAAGGTATACCTTACAATGATTTTTCCTCTTTCCAGAACACCCTTCTTCCAGAAACTTTCAAAATACTGTGCAGACTTAAGATATGACTTGCAAATCTTAACACAATCGTGACTTAAATTCCAAGGAATGACTTCCATTAGCTTTGATGACTCTGTCTCAGATACTACAACTTCACCCACTTCTAAAATGGGATGGAATAGAAAATTATTTCAACGCTGCATGGCAGTACTCGGCAATACTTAAAGAAAATACACACAGAAAAATAATATATTTATTTTACATATATATATAGCACCCAGCAAAAGCTGCAGTGCAATTAAAACACAATACCTTAAGAGAATTTTGAGTGGGACATGAACATTATCTTCTCCTAGTCTACTTACAAATGCTGTGCAATTTTATATAGCAAAAGAGCTACATTGTCAAATCTTTGTGCAGCCTTTGTTTGGCATGTACTGACTTAAAGAATAGTTCAGGAAGGTTATATTAATACGCCCCCTTGGGAAAAAAGTTTGGAAAATTGCCTTGAAATAATAATATGGAAGCATTGCTGGGAAATGAGTAAACAGTAATCCCAGAGGTAATCCTAATAGCCTCAGCTGGAATGGGAATTCTTAGTTTCCACACTCTTCTTTGCAGAATTCTTCCCTTTTGTTAGGTAGATGGATGAAGTTCAGAAGGCCTCGCAAGATTTTTTTGAATATGTGCTTATACAGCATGCTGAGTTTGAGATTTTTGTAAAAATGGGTCTAGAGATGACATGGAAACCATAGGAATAGAGTTTCCCCCACCCCTGCCAAAGCAGGCCACTGTTACTTCTACCTGGTTGGAATGCTTTGTGTTCAACCCCTGCTGAACAACTGCAAAATCCTACTGCAGGCCATCATCATATCTAGAAGTCTTAACTAAGCCAGATGTAGCACTCAATTACTATAACTTCTGGTATAACAGTTCCATAACTGACTCTGCAGTTGGAAACATACAGTTGAAGTGCTGGAGCTCCCAAGTTTTGAAGACAGTAGCAGACAAGCAGTGTGTGCCAGAGTGCTGGCCCTGGGAGCACTCTAAGCACAACCGCAGCGCTTGTTTGGACGTTGGGAAAATGAAGGCTAGAAAACTGCATGTAGGCTAGGCTGAAGGTGGATATGAGTCCCCAGGGCTGTGCTAGAATGCTTAGCTACATGGCTAATTGTGCTAAAAGCAGCAGTTCTGACTAGTTCAGGGCAGACCAGATTTCAACCCTGCTTCCCATTTTCTTGAATGTAGGCGTTGTGCCTAGTTCATGATTCCTTGAGGGTTTGCCACTGCTTCCACCTCCCACCAGTGTATGTGACCGCCTCACTGCTATCTAGTAAACTTGTGTTCCCCTCTCCCTTCCCATCATCTCTTTTGCTGCTACGGGGTCTAACTTTAAGCACAAAAATGTAAACCAATGAAGGGTACTGTGACAAAAGACATGCTGTATTTCCTTAATCCATTTTCCTTTTTTTTTTCTTTTTTTTTCTTTTTTTTCTTTTTTTTCTTTTTTTGTGTCAGCATTTAGTATTATTAGGTCCAAGTTCATTTGATGCATTAGGTTCAAGTTGCCACCTCCTCAGGGTGACTAGGAGCTAACATGTTTTCCAGGTTGACACAGGGTTCCTGTGAGAAAATAGAAATATTTTCGTGTCATTAAGGTCTGCAATACATAGGTTTACACAAGGCAATTATATATTTGTCATTTCTCTACCTTTGAAAGCCTTCAGATGACAACTGAAATAATGGCCTTCTATCATTGTGTATGTAATTTCATATTAGTCGCAGACTTTTAATTAATAAACACAAAAAAAGCTCTACTCCAGCAGTCATTTATCGTTCTCCATTGATAAAATTTGACCTCCAGGCATAACAACACAAGCAATTTCCGATTGAGCGTCATCAAACAGAAACAGGTTATTCAGTTCATTAAAAAAAGGTGTCCTGTGTGAACAGGACATCTGAGGGACATGTAGAGTGAGTTCTATTTCTTTGAGTAAATTTTCCTTTGAAGTATTGTCTTCATCACATTTTTGCCCATAACCCTCCCTTTTCCTTTCATTTCGATCTCTTTTTTTAGTCAGCTGCTCCCAATTCTGGATCTCTCACCCCAGTGACTTTTTCTTTCTTTCTTGTTTCCTGTTATAGCTGCCACCATACCCTGTCCCCACACTGGCCATTGTAATCCCATGCCTATTACACTGAGTCACCTTGGTGGACTGGCAGACCCATTTTGTCTGTACCAGCCCAAGATATAGCCATTCATGGAGATGTTGTAGGTGCAGCATGAAGGCAGACGCATCAGATCTCTTGGGGTTTTAGCTACTTGCCAAGATAACTCTCGGTTCTGGAAATTACAGTAAAGAATATGGTGATTTTCAACACCTCTATTACTTGTCCAAATCTGAATTTATTAACAGTAGAGCGAAAGGCATGACACTGGCCCTTAGGCAATCCCTGCTTCTGCCAGATTTCAAAGACAAACAATAGAGGTCTTAACATTATTCAAAAATTGATTGCAATAATCTTATAATGGAAAGCATTAGGCAACTTACATACAGAGGCTGGTGCCAGCTCCCACTACAATAACAGTCTCCTCTGCTTCACCATGCTCAGGCACTATAGGATCAGGTTTGGGGCAAAGTGTCAATTGCAGTCTGATTTCTATTTCCCTTTCAGCTTTTCTCACATGCTCACTTTGCTTAACCAAGCGGTCTAATCTTGTGGAGGAAAGTAGGGAGATAGCGATGTGGGGGACAGCTTCAGGTCAGAACTTCTGAAGAATGGGCACCAGTGGGGCACGTGGAATAGGATACCCTTGCAGAGAAAACAGCTTCAGAGACTGTGCAGGCTGCTTGGTGCTTCTCCTTGTGAATGTTTTTTCCTCTCTGGCCTTATTAGGGCAGGGTGACTACTGTGTTTCATTGAGATGTCATTAATTTATCTCGCTTTTGCTGTGTGACTGGATTCATTCTCTTCTCATTTATTTCAAAACCTGCCTGGTGCCTTGGAGTACTTCCTATCAGGTGTAAGACCGAGATGCCTGTCTGGGACAAATGGGGTTAAGAAAAGAGATCAGGAAAAGTAATCCCGCTATACTTGAGCATCTACACAATGAAAAAAAAAGATCCCATAATACATATGGTAAATGACTAGGGTGTCTTCTCAGTTTTGTTTGAAGATGAGTTTCACTGGAGAGATGAATTTGGTGACTGTCTTTCAGTTTCTATTTATTAATCTCATCTAATTTAGTGACAGGCAAATGAGTAATGAAATTCAGCAGTGTCAGGCTGCTTATTTAGGCTGAGTGATTAGCATCTGAACAGAAAGAGGCCCAAACCATTACTTTACCTAGAGATTTGTTCTGCTGATTGCTAATACACATTCAAACAGATAAAATATAAAAGCTTTTATGACAATTTTAAAGCTTTACTGGGAGGCAATACTAGAAAGTGTTAGCTCTTTACAGTCTGCTGTAGCGGGTTCCGATAGCCACATCCACTGCCACCAGTGGCAACAGGATGCTGCATATAAATTGGTCAGAAAGAGTTTGCGGCAAGATGGGCAGAGCTGAGTTAGCAATATTTACTACTTCTCATAAATTCCAAGTAAAACATGCACACCTGCTGGGATAACGTCTAAAATGGTGATTTTAAGTTTGTTTCCATACTCCTTCATCTGTTGTATGTCATTTCCGAGCTACGATGAGGGGGAAGGAGGAACAGAAGAAGCCAGATGAAGTGAGATATTTTTTTAATTTAAATGTGAAGGTATTGCCTGGAGGTATTTTCAGCTACAACATAAGGGTTTGGAATAGAAGTTTAATTGATGTGATGTCATAAAATAAATAGAATAAATTTATGAATTGATGGTCTCTCAGTCTGGCTCTCTGTGGGTGGCGGGTATCTATATTGCTAAGACCATCAAGACTGGCACCTCTCTTGGTGGTGTCAGCTAGGAACCCAAGCATTAATTTGGCATGGGGATTACACTGTTCTTCGAGGTGGTCTCTCCAGGTGATGGCTTCAGCACCATGTTGTTCATGAGGGGAGGTCTGGGGGGTGGCAGAGGAGGCAAAAAGGACTATCAGTGCCTAACCAGAACCTGCATATGCATCACTGAAAGTTCTCTTCTTCAGTCGTGTCAATCTGACATCTGTCACCACCACTGAGCGAGCTCTTAAAATTTCAAGGAATATATTTGTTTTTTTGCTTTTAATGTTAGGGTGTTTTTCAAGTGCTAAAGGGCCCCTTGTTAAGAAAGTGATGGTGAGATCAGAAGGGCTCGCTCTGCCATATTAAACATGGTCCCCATGCTGGAGGACTGTGCTGTCCGCTGTTACTGTGGAATGAGTTAGTATTGGAGGGCCATCAGGGAGGGTAGCAAAGCAACATATTGAAAGGGGCTTGAGGCCACAGAGAAGGAGTGATACCAAGGAAAGGCACTGATCTCAGAAGAAGGTGGACTGTCTAAGCTGACAAGCAAGTTGCTGAAGTTACAGTTAAGCCTTGGAGGGGACTGGGCTTCGTCTAGAAGGACTATGGCCAGAATGTAATCGGGAAATGTAAGCCATGCAGATGTCTACAGACACAATTATACAGGTAATAGGGCTTATCCCCATTTTTGTAAGATGAAACTGTCTCTGTGTGGGTGGGGTCATATGTTGTGAAAGCTGAAGTGCTGTAACCAAACCCAAGTAAGCATTTGCCTTTATGATATTATATTATTACTCCAAATTAGGGTCTGCAATTCCAGCTGTTATGAATGTAGTAGCAGGCTACTGGTGCTCTGCATCACTATGCAGTATTTGCCAATATCCTCAATGCAGATGTAAAGGGTGAGGTCTGAAGCTGCTTTTTTTTGTGGTTTTTTTTTTTTTTAATTTTATTTTATTTGGCAGGGAGAGAAATCTACACCTTAAAGGGGAGGGGAATTTTCCAGCAGTACTCCTCAGTCTGCTGGGTTTTAGGTTATGGTAACGCTGTGATAATAGATAGTGAGCGAGGGGAGGGAAACCATGTCCAACCAACTCTTGGTGTTTTAATGAGGGTATGTTTGAAAATATCTATCTATGCATGCCATCTTCTTTATGCTGAAAAAAACCTGACTTTCAAGCAACATGTAGCGCAAGAATTTTACTTAGCTCTACTACATTCAGGTTCTCTGCCCAGGCAAGCATGACTGTAGAGGAAAACTTTGTCTGCCCATGTTCATTCATGGGTACCTGTGACTATATACATTGTTATTGCTAAATATAAACTGTGTCCTAATAGAAATCTTGATCTGAAGAGATGATGGAGACGGAGGATTTGTGTGGTGTGGGAGATTACTCACTGTTAAAAATAATAATTAAAAAAAAAAAAGCCTTATGAAAAGCCTGAGAATTAATACTTGACTGAAAAAACACAGTTGTCATAATTATGCCAGGTCTGCACTATTATTTTACGCCTTCTTAAAACAATGGTGAATTATAGTACTCTAGTGAATGCTGCCATGATCATTTCAACACAGAAGTACATGCCAGTTGCTAGCTTCATTTATTTTTGGTATGATCACTGTTCCCCACACTCTGAACAAAAGAAAATTAGTAGGAGCAGGAGATAGTAAATCCTAGGTCTCAGATGTACAATTCTCACCTACTTGTCTCCTTCCTGTCATCTCATTTCTTTATATGGTCAATTTGTGAAGAATTCTCTTGAAATGTCAATCATAACTTCTTTTAACTGTTGCATAATTTGAATAAAATTTATCATACTTCATTAACAGAAAAAGAAAACCAGTATGTGATAGTCTCGTTAAAAAATGTTATTGCTAAAGTTGCTAAAGTTTTCGTGGCTAGGTCAATGGATACATGCTGAGTCTTGATTTCTGTTAAGGTATTTATTTCCTTTTAGAAGAGACTTTTTTTTTTTTTTTTTTTTGAGGTGGAAATGGCGTGCCTCTGGCCATGGTCCACCCACATGAAAGTCTGAGAGAATTATTTTATTTATTCCTGTTCACCACAACTCTTCTGGATTCTGCTTTTGTCTTCTTAAGCCTTAATCTTTGCATAAACTAATTGCTCTTGAAACTCTGCTTTGTTGCCACACATAAGAATTAATCAATGCATATTTCCTTTAATGTTTGCCATTTGCTAAAGTTATAAATGTGTGTGCATTTGCATGTGTATATGAATATAAATATATGAAGGAAACGGTTTTATAAATAATATATTTAAAGTGCACTGAATTGAACTGCTAGGGCTGAGAAAGGAATTAATATCTGTACTGAAAATCAGAATGAGGCGGCTCATGCATCACGTGAATCTCAAAAAACAGACTTAAGGTAGAGTTTAAGTGAGATTTAACAATATAAATATATAACAAAAGTACAGAGATATTTCCTTGCTTGCAATTAGTTGTACTGGGCTAATCAGAATTCATTTGAAACTTTCTGGCAGGTCGTATTCTAAGCCAACACTTTGTAGAAATAAGTGATGAAAGAAATAATTTCTTCTTCAACATCATGGAAGGCTAAATGAGGACTCCTCCCAATGACCGGCCTTCACCGGTAAAATCACACACGATACTTAGTTGACTGAGGAAAAATGAAGAAGGTGCCTACATGCATTTGAATTCTAGGCAGAAGCTCTGCTATGAAAATGGCATCTTCTTTTTGCAGCAGGAAGATTCCTTTTTCCTTGGTGACTGAAAACAGTTCAGGGGAAGGGTGCAGCAGTCATGTTTCATTCAGTGCACAATCAAATGCAAAATTTAGGACGCTGGAAAAGCGTCCCCCTTGGTTTTCTTGGTTCTTAGAAAATGTTTGCCACTGCTGAGCTTCAGCCTTTTCAGTAAGCATGGAACATCACTGAGCGGCCAAGTATCTTCTGTGAAAAGGTGTGGCCTATTTTGAGCCTAGAAGATAAAGCAGAGAATTTTTTGTAAGCAAAGACTTTCACTGCTGTTTATCTGTAGTGCTGAAAAAGCACCCAAGTATGTGTCTGTGACACAATTTATGACAATGAGAGAGTCCAAAACACCACAGTATGGATCAGATCATCTTGAGCACCATCACACAGCAGGTACAGGACAACCAGGTGATCAGGCTCAGTTAGCATAGGTTTATGAAAAGCAGGTCCTGCTTGACTAACCTGATCTCCTTCTATGAGAAGATGACCCACTTAGTGGATGAGGGAAAGGCTTGTTTACCTTGACTTTAGTAAAGCCATTGACACCGTTGCCCACAGCATTCTCCTGGAGAGACCCTCTGCTCGTGGTTTGGACAGGTAAAAAACTGGCTGGATGGACAAGCCCAGAGTTGCAGTGAATGGAGTTAAATCCAGTTGGTGGCTTATCACCAGTGGTGTTCCCCAGGGCTCAGTATTGGGGTTAGTTACATTTAATATATTTATCAATGATCTGGACGATGAGATTGAGTGCACCCTCAGTAAGTTTGCAGTTGACACCAAGTTTGGTAGCAGTGATGATCTGCTTGGGGGTAGGAAGGTTCTACAGAGGGATCTGGACAGGCTGGATCGATGGGCTGAGGCCAATGGTACGAAGTTTAACAAGGTCAACTGCCAGGTCCTGCACTTGGGTCACGACAACCCCATGCAGTGCTACAGGCTTGGGGAAGAGTGGATGGAAAGCTGCCTGGTGGAAAAGCACCTGGGGGTGTTGGTTGACTGCCGGATGAATGTGAGCCAGCAGTGTGCCCAGGTGGCCAAGAAGGCCAACAGCATCCTGGCTTGTATCAGGAACAGTGTGGTGGGCAGGACTAGGGAAGTGATCATCCTCCTGTATTCGGCACTGGTGAGGCCCCACCTGGAGTACTGTGTCTGGTTTTGGACCCCTCACTACAAGAAAGACATTGAGATGCTGGAGTGGGTCCGGGGAAGCGCAACAAAGCTGGCGAAGAGTCTAGAGAACAAGACTTATGAGGAGCGGCTGAGGGAACTCTGGTGTTCAATCTGGAGAAAAGGAGGCTGAGGGGAGACCTTATTGCTCTCTAGAACTATGTGAAAGGAGGTTGTAGAGAGGTGGGTGTTGGTCTCTTCTCCCACATTACGAGCGATATGACGAGAGGAAACAGACTCAAGTTGCATCAGGGGAGGTTTAGACTGGATACTAGGAAAAAATTTCATCACTGAAAGGATTGGCAAGCATTGGAACAGGCTGTCCAGGGAAGTGGTTGAGTCACCGTCCCTAGAGGCATTTAAAAGACATGTAGATGTGGCTCTTAGGGACACGCTTTAGTGGTGGACTTGGTAGTGTTTCGTTAACGGTTGGACTTCATGATCTTAAGGGTCTTTTCCAACCCAAATGATTCTATTCCATTAGAAAGTAAAGGCATTAGAAAGAACATATATTTGATAGCCCCATGCACTGATGGATAACCAGGAGCAGATTTATTGAGGGTACAAAGGGGTCTGTCCACTACCCTTTAATGTCCTTCTGCATAAGACGCCCATTGTAAGCTATACAATGCAGAGATTAGTCATGACATTTTTCTATCCACCAGATAAGGTCTGCATTCATTTTGAAAACTGTTTACTTTTAATAGTAGTCAAGGGACATTAGTAAAATGTATGCACGTCTGTGTGTGAGGGAAAGTGCTGAAGGTCATATACAACTGCCTTTCATTGTTTGCATTTCAGAAGGTCCTAGAAATTTCAATATGTTTTTTACTAATTAACTCTTAATGTTTGGGGTTTTTTCCATTCTTAAAGAGCCTTTTTAGTTGTCAGTTTTCAGTTTTATTGGTTTAATTCTCAAACATTTTAAATTAATATTTTTTTCTTCATCCAGGATGTATTTGATCCTAAGATGCCATAGACACATGTGACTTCCCTGATTTAACTTAAAGAAGTGATGGAAATATAAATGTTCGCATGTGTGTGCATAGACAAGTCCACGCACACTTTCACCCTCTTCTTTGAAGGCTTTCTGCAAGGTTGTAGATGGGCATAGCGTTACATTTATGACTCTAGGGGTGTACAGAGCGCCTTGTGGAATACTTATTTTCTACAGTTGAGAGAATCAGTAGTACCCACGAAATTAGAGACAGCAGTAGTAAAGACAATGAAATCTAGTCCTTGCTAATCACAATAAAATATTTTGGAAAAAGAAGGGAAAGGGAGCGCAAAGAAAAAATTGTGGCTGATTGATTCTCCAAGTCAAGTTTATGTTTCCTCTAGTGGTTTGCCTTAGCAATTCTCATTTAAATCCCTACATAGAGGGCACATTGAGTAAAGGTATAATTTCTTTTCATACTGCATTTGAATATTTAATGGAACTTAAATGGATTATGTTGGCTCACTGCACAGGCATACACTTAACCCAAATTTTGTTGGATCATTTTTGCTAAACTGGAATATAATTTGAAGGACATTTACTAGGTTTCTAGAACCAGTGGGTATTATTTGGGCTCTGTGACATAAAAAAATACCATTACTGTGTTACAGATATACGGTCATATTTGGCTTTCAGATACATAAGGGCTAATTCAAAATAACTTTTAAAAGCCTGGGTATTGCTTTATATAACTGAGAAGAGACTTTGATCCTGCCGAGCATTACAATGGCAGTATGCTGTGGTCATGGCAGAGACATGGGTGCAGTCATTTTAAACTCCAGAAGCTGGGGTCAAAACAAGTCTTACTTTGCAAAGAAGGATTTGGGCCCGTATTGCTTCCATGTGAGGGCTCCGGTCATGTTTCCATTGCAGGTTCACTAGGTGAGATGTACCATCCATTATAATGGACGCTTTCCCAGGGATTAAATGTGTTTACATTTGTGGTTACTTTGAAAGCACTATGAAGCCTTTTTATTTAATTAAATTAACATTTATTCTGTTTAGTGAAACATAATGTGCATTCTCCCTTTATATTCATTTTTTACCTTAGGCAATTTGGATAACATTGTTAGGTTGCTAGAAAAGATTAGCTTCACATAGGATTGTGCTAGCTTTGCGAAATGTATTCTTTCATATCTTTTCAACTCTTGAGTTTGTTTGGTAGAGAATGAATAAAACATATTGTCCTGTAGGCTAGAATACACCTAATTGCCATCTATCATATTTCAAGGGAGCTCAATCAAATAAGTTATTTCCTTATGCATTAAATATGTTGCTTAACCTTTTCATTCCTTAAAACAAAAGACTGTACAGTGTGGTATAAATAAACAGTAGAAAACTTATTTTTGTATCATGCCCTCTATCTTTTTATTTTTGTCTTATGAGGATGGGTTGACAAAGTGCCAACTGTAGGAACTGAAACTTAGAGCATCTTTTTTTTTTTTTTTTTTCTGTAGTAAAAGGTTTAGCAAGCTACGTAACCGGGATACAGAACTGAGTAACAATGTATATGGGTATTTCCTAGGGACTGATAACTAGGAGAACACAACTAAAGCTGTTTTTATTCTCCAGCTTGCTCAGTGCTCAACTGGCTGTAATACAGATTGAAGAGTTAGCATGTTTTGAAGTAATCCAGTTCCCCTTTAAATTTGCCACTGTGAAAGCAGACTTCAAAAATCTTTTGCCAGCTTTTAAATATTGCGGTGGCTATTTCTTAAGACATGGCTGAAGTCATTGCTATTCTGAATGAGTGCAGGATAGTGGTATGGGAAATTTCATAACTGACGCAACTTCACTTTGTTATGTGCAATAAATGTGATTCTAGATAATACATTTCCTGTACTATTAGGTAAATCCTGCTCGGAATTGGATGAATACAATCTCAAGGATTTGGTGTCTTTACCAGATTTCCTGCCCTTCTTCCTCTTCTGACACTGCCCCTGCCTCTTGTCAGCCTGTCCATCAAAAAAAAAATAATAAAAACTTCCACTTCTTTTCACCCTTATATTCAACATTTATTGCTACCTCACCTTTCTGCATGGCATTTGCAGGCAGAAGAAAAGAAGGGATGCTTCCTTGTAGCAGTGTTTAAGTTTGATGAGAAAGAACGAATTTTGGAGCTTAACCAGTTAGTTAGCAGAGACACTGTTAATTCTGAACTGCAGCCATATTATTTGAGAAGAGTAAGTACTTTGCTGAAAACTTCCTTTCCACTCAGCTGCATGGGCCAAATTCTGCTCCCATATCCCAACTTGACTGTATGAAGTAAGCACAAAGCTTCTCTCCCAAACGTCACAGGGACAATATCTTTTATCCAAGATGGGATTTCAGAGAAACACATACCGAGGTAGAGAAAAATTATCTGATGCTACTTACTGCTTATGGAAAATGCTGACCTGCTGAAGTCAATCTTTCCATGAAACTGTATCAGTTGTGAGGAAATCTGAGTCAGGAAAAAATCCTCAGAAATTGAAAGAGGAATAGAAAAAGGGATTGGAAGAATGAGACTCCTTGGATCGCATGCCTTCTACCAGAGATAGATGATCCAGGCTCCAGAGCTTGATCTGAAGTAGTCAAAGCAGGGATCTGCTCCCAGATCTTGCAGTCACCAGGTGAAATTCATGGTCACTGAGCAAAGTGGTTTGTTTTCAAATCATACTGGAGAAGTTCCAAGCTCTATCCTATTGAAACCTGGAACTAGAAAGGAAACAAAGGAGAGAATAAGGGAGGGAAGGAAGAGGGAAGATTGATTGATATGCATGACAGATTAGATGTTTCCTACCCTACTTGCTTTCTATGCAAATATCTTTCAGTAAGAATTTAAGCTTGGAGACATAACGTGTGTGACAGGTCTCTGTCCAAGTAAACCTTCTTGAGTCCCACTTCTCTCACCTTTCAAATCATCTTCTGAGGTCAAGTCTCTTTTCTAGCAGCGAACGAAGCTACACCTCAAACACAATGTATGTCAGGATAGATAAAAGTAAGGTAGTATGTTTCTGTTGGGCACTTCCTTCCATCTGAAAGATTTCTGGAGATGCGTTTGAACAACTATTTGCTAAACTTGATCTACCGTAATGAACCCTTTCTCTTAATGTCCTTTGTACTGAAAAGAACAAACCATTATGGAACCCATTTAACAGCATTATACTAAAACAGTTTTAAGACAGAAGAGCTGATTTGCATCACTGGTATTGGCCAAGCTTCAGATAAATACTTGTTTTGCTTTTTTTTTTTTCTATTTTCACCTTTCTCTGAAAGTAATCTCAAACCAAAAGAATGAGGCTAACAGTTTTTCCGGTCTCTGAAATGATGTACTGAATGGAAAGACCTTAATAACTTCAGTCCTGCTCATCAAACACAGGAAGCAGAGACATCAGAGTTTATTAATATTTGCTATGATCCTGCTCTGCGTTTTATTCTATATCTTTGTTTTGTCACTAAAAGTCAGAAGCAATTCAGTACATTCTTCTCATGCTGAAGGTCTGATTTTACTGTCATCTCTTCTGCTTTCTCTTCACATCCTTTCCAACTCATGTGTAAAAAGAAGAAAAAAAAAAATAAAAGAAGAAGAGACTAACCAATTGCCTGAGTTACAGTCCATGAATATTTCTTACAGGATTGTGAAATAAGTTCAGCACATTGAAACCTGTGGGCACTAACTAGTTGGAAAGTGAAATTACAACTCAGATACCTTGATATATTCTGTGCTTCCAAAGCTAGAGATTCACTGTTCTAAAGAAATCTTTTGTTGTTTAAAGAACATCATTCTTTAGTATAAGTTAATAACTGATATTAATGCAATGCAGCTGGAAATTCTCAGTTCTACTGTATAAATTGATAATATTACCACGTAGGAAAGAGAGGTAGAAAATAAAGACCTAAAATGTCACTGAGGAAAAGATCAGATCAGTACTAAGTTAGAATGTAATTGTTAATTATTTTCGTATCCAGATGAATAAGAAGTGATCATGCAAAAGTGACACAGACCATACTAAACCGCAGGCTTGCAAATGGCGGTTTTGAAGATGGCATGGGAAAGGGGAAACATTTTATACCTAGTCTGGCCAGAGGCAGGTTAAAATGTATGTGCATTTAGTTCTAGTGTTTCCAGAAGAATCAGTCCCCAGAGAAAGGCTACTTGAGTTTGCACATGTTGAAATTTATTGGATTATGTTTTCAAAATACTCAAAGTTTCATTTTTCAGCACTTCAAAAATTTCACCCCTAGCATATCAGTTTCCTATAAATCCATTGTATGTATGAGTATCTATGTAAACTATTTGCATATATATTATGATCAAGCACATAGGCAACTCTTAGGTTGGATCAGGGATAATAAGAAATAGTATGTGTATAGATAATCTCAGCTGAGTAATTGATTTTTTAAATATGTGCACAAATTACAAAAATGAATTTTTAAAAACCTTTGAAATACATTTTTTTTTCTTCAATTTTGAGCGTGTAATACCCTAGCTATTGTAAATACATGTGAAACTCAAGAGCAGAATAAAATAACAGAGCTCTTTCAGGCTAGGCTATTTTTGGTTTTTTTCAGAGGAATTTTACTTACATTGGTCTTAGTCTTTAATTAGTTTTATTTTGGGCCCTTACATAGCTAGAAGCAACAGTTGTGTGTTTCACTGGGATGCTGGGAAATTCCCTCTTCCAAAAGATATAAAGTTCCCTTATCTAACCCTGGAGGGCTTTAATTTATCAAACTTTAAGATAATTAAATGTTTATATGTATATATATATATATGTACATGTAGGTACAAAAACTGTGGCCTGTGACAGAACCTTGCCCAAGCTGAGCCTCCTGCAAGAATATCAGAATGTTTTGTGGTTTCCATCTCTTATATTAAGGTTAGTGTGTTGGGAGCAAATTATGTGGCTGAAATTAAATTAGTATATCTATTGCAACACCTTTCAAAATAAAGGAGAAAATTCTTCAGAATATTTTCTGAAGAACGAAATAAAGTTGGCTCTTGAAAGGATCACAGAGGCACTATAGATAATAGGTTACAGATTGAAAATAAATCAATAATAATCTAATTGCAAAAAAGGCAAAAGTCCTACGAGGTTATGTGAACCAGTGTGTTGCATCTCCTGCTCTCTTTGACTCTGCACAGGCAGAGAAAGGCAACAGGACAGCAGCAAAAATGATAGGAGGTTTAGAAAAAATGTCATGTTAAGAAAAACTAAATGAATTGTGGATGAATAATCTACACAAAAAAAAAAAAAGAAGTGGCTAATCTAGATATATAAAAAGGCTGCTGCCAAGACAAAGGGAATAATTTATTTTCTTATGTCTGTGACGGATAGGACTAAAAGTAATGGGCCAAGCTGGAGGGAGGAGTGTTTAATCTGGGTACTAGGAAAAATCTTTCAATATTAAGAAGACTTACTTGTGGAGGTTACAGACCATGAGATTGGAGGCACTCAGGCAAGTTCATGGGTTTTGTCTTGGGCAGCAGGATAGGCTATATAACCCCATGAAGCCTCTTCCAGGATTATTTTTGTATGATTTTACTAACATTTTGATGTGTGATCCCCTGACAACTCTTCTATAAAGTGCTTTATAGTGAATTTGTCCCAGGTAGTGAAAGGGGCCTATGGTGAGTCACTCATTTATGACTAATTTTTAACATGCCAGAGCTACGCAAATTTCCATGCACAGACCTATTATATTTTCTTTAGAGAAGATTCAGTGTACTTGAAGACAGTATAGAATGGGTTTAATAAATGTGCTTATTCAGATTACAAAACAAAGAGGGCAAGTCAGCTAAAATGCTGTCTTAATAATAAAACTTTGGCTAAAGTATAGTCAGATAGTTTATAGCTATAATACAGTGTTCCCATGCATCTAACCATACATAAGGGCTTCCATTGTCTTCACTGACGCTCCCCTAAGCTTCAGCTGAGTTAAGCTTTGTGATACAACTGTCTGTAAATACGCCTCCACGTATGAATGGTTTTGTTAACACTCAGTAATTTGATAGTAACATGCTCTTTTTTCTTGCCTATGGGACATGAATATTGTCCCTACAGCTCAAGGTATTGTCATACCTGCTTTTTGGCCCCAGTGAGACTCATGATTATGAGTTTCTTTGAGCTGGAATGACAGAAAAATATAAAGGAGAAATATTACCTTTTCATTTTATTTAATGGAAAACATCCAAAAGCATTCCTTTGGGAGACAGCATTGAAATAGCTAGTTTTGGCTAACGAGTTTCTAGGATTGAAAAATAAGCGTGTATGGCTTCAACTCTTGTACCATGGGAGCAAAGAGAGATACTAAAACCTCTCTGTTTCCTGAATTTTTAATGTGAGAATGTCCTTCTGGTATGATGTCTTACCAGAGTCCCACAGAGTGTAGATAGCCTGCATAACTGAGATCCAGACTGCAAAAAAATTACTGATTCATTGGTTCACCGAAAGTGCCCAGATCTTCATGCTAGGGTGTTTTAAATGCAGTCAATAATAGGAAATGTGTGACTGCTGGAGCAAGACAGAAGTCAGATCGCTAGAGTGACTTGTTTTGCATCACACGAGCTAAATTCTTTGGAGATACAGGCAGCATGGAAATGCCCTGTTCTTCTGCCTATAAACATGTTTCTTGCCTTCTTTGAAAGCTACACTGGGTTTATCTACGTGGTATTTTCCAGGCTGACGAGAGTCTGCTTGGGCTGCTCTGTGAGCCACCATGAAGCTTCCATTAGCTCAGCTGGGAGAGAAGCGTTATTAGCTTTGGCACAGCGATGTTCGCTCCAGCTCAGCACTGACCACATTCTGGTCACTGACTGCTTCTGGTCTGGGCAGCTCAGAGAGCAAGCAGGCTGGGCTGGCGGTTGGTCAAGGCACATGCAATCCTGGCTCTTGTCTGCATACTAAATGTCATGTCTGCATTCCCACCATGTTAGGCTAGGGCACTGGAAAAAAAAAAAGATTGCTCAAAGGCTTAAAGAAGTGATTGACTGTATCTAACGCTTGCCGTGAAAAGGCACAGAAGGTAAACACATGGTTTCACAGTCTGAGTAATAGTTTACTGAGGTGCACCTAAAAGATAGGGTGAATTTGTGTAACTACAAGCTTACCCTTTAGATCTTGTCCTTCTTCACTTGAGAAGATTTCCTCAGAGGGAAAGAGATCTGAGTTCGGTACGAAAGCAATTGTTCATTGTGTGGTTTCTTTATTGTCTCTTGGCATGAATCAGAGCCAAGCTTCCTCAGGTTTGCTGGGCAACCAACGACTATGCTATTGTGCTTTCACCAGTCAAGGAGGATTTTCATAACCCTTGGTGTGCTAGATATCTATGTGTGAAATCCGATTTTAATCTGTTTCTATAAACATAGTAACATATCTCTAGCTAGCCCTTAGGGCATTAATGCCTGAAGTAATGTCTGGATTTGATGCCCCTCCCCTCCATTGCTCCCTGCTTTCTCTTTCACACAAAAGCTTCTTAGCTCAGCAACAAGTCTAGTCCCTCCTCCTCATGAGATTTCTTATTCTCGAGTGAGCTTCCATTTCTTTTTGCTTGGACACAGTGAACACCACCAACACACCTGCAGAAGGAGCAGATGTAAATTTTTCTGATGTGACTTTGTGGACCCATGGCAGCACCTCTGCCAGAGAAGAAAGAGCCTTTAGGGTACCTCATAAGATTACAGTGTGCTAAATAGTAGATGTCTGCTTAGACTTCCTGATGACTAAAGCTGATTTTGAATCTAGTTTCATGTCCATAAAAGGGTTAATCAGCCCTCTGAAAACAGTATAAATATGCTGATTGGCATTAAGGAGTCAGATGTTTGGCAAAGCTAATCGCGGTGAGAAAACGGAGCAACTTTACCATCATAGGTCTAATACATCTCCAAAGTAGCACCTGTTGGTAAGTACCGGTTTTTGAAAAGCCAGCTCCAAGGACAGTAGTACAGCTGGATCTGATGCTACCAACCCTCTGTTGAATACCATGAAGCATAAGAAACAGCAAAGTTCCCTAGCCCGCCCACACATCTTACTCCAGCTGAGATACATTCCAGTTCATTTTTTGTCTCTTCTCAAACCCAAAGGCAAGCATATGGACGGACAAACTCCACTTCCAGATGACGAAAAAAATGTATCTCTAAGTATTTCTGGTAATTTTGTACTGCATATTTCCTTTTTTGTCCAATACACAGGTGGTATTGCTATGTTGCATTACCCAGCTTGCAAGCCTGGCTCTTTAATTACTGCTGTACCTGCACAAGCATCAGGCTCTGTAAATCTACAAGGCGGTGACTGATACTTGGGCACATCATGCTAATTAAGTGCTTGCTCTTCTTGTAGGGAGAGGTTAGATCGTTTCCAACAAATCTAGTTAGTCCTTCTGTCATAACAAACAGTGCCCAGTCTTGCACACGCATGTTGTAATACCTTATCATCACCCTCTCATTAACGTATGAAAATCATAGAATGTAGAAAGGTTTATCGGGCTTCTGTTGTGTAACTCAATGCTGACAAGCAGAAGTGCGTTTCATCACCATTCCTTAGGGAGGGCAGCAGAGAGGAGCTGCTTCTGAGATCGTTGAATTTAGTCCATCTCTCCAGCCATAAAGTCTTCTCTGTTTTACATCAGGTGGACTATAAAAGTTTAATTCTTTCAATGAACAACTGCATGTTAGAAACGTAATCAGCAAAGTGCAGCACATAAGAACCAAAGGTTAGATGTTGCTGGTTTTCATTGACACACAATAAAAGGCCTCAAAACCACATTATGACCCATGGAGGGGTTCAAATTTGCTTCAGCAGTAAAAATACAGTGAAAATAATTACTAGACATCCTTAAGTCCTCTGAGGTAGTGTTTTCTGCTTCGCTAAGGTTAGGAAAGCTACAAGTTTGCATACATGTATAATTGAAAGGGATGGTACTTGAAGAGTTACCATACATAAAGAAATATCTTTTGCAGCTGCTGAAGGATCTAGTCTCTTTCTCATTGAAGTCTGCAGAATTCCCCATTGATTTGAGTGGAAGCAGAATTTGGCTCTAACTTCTAAAGCAAGACTGAGACATTTAAGAACCACAAGATCACTTGGTGTAAGACACTCTTTATTATAATAATTATTGTGTTGCTTAATGGCAACTGAATAGTATTGACTCTTAC
The DNA here is from genome assembly GCF_028500815.1 of Rissa tridactyla. NCBI lineage: Eukaryota > Metazoa > Chordata > Aves > Charadriiformes > Laridae > Rissa > Rissa tridactyla. The sequence continues at coordinate 139,283,877 of NC_071466.1, forward strand.
AAAATGTGTTTTTCTTCGGAAATGTTTATATTGTTATCCAGAAAGGGGTTTGCCACAGCTTTTAGAATTTCTTAGACTTTAATGTGCAGCATCAGTGTATGAAACTGAGCACAATTGCATGCATTATAAAACAATATACACATTATTGTAAATTTAATTGTACAATAGCAAAAGAAATTTAATGTAGCTACTTTCATCACACCTTGTTTCAAATAAGAAAACAAAAAGGTAAAATAATACAAATGTCATCTATAAGAACACAGGATGCTTCACATCCTCAGACGTGATCTTCAAGCAGATCTTCAGAGTGGAAATTCCTGAACCTGAGCTCCGTAGCTATGGCCTGCAATGGCTGTGTCAATAAGAAGTGTCCTTGACACTTCCGTATTGGGTGGTGACCAGCAATATGAAGTGAGAGCAAGACTTCATATATATGAAACACAGTATAAGACTGGCCTAGGAGCAAATTAACCTGTTCTACCTGTCAAGTAACTAGTAGCAACTACAAAAGTAGTTTTCATAGAAGGGACTTTTATGGAGCACGTGACCTTGTCTTGCTGGTGGTTTCATCAGACCATAAATAGAAGTTCCACTGATTTGCGGAATTACTTACTGCAACTCGTTAAAGAATTTAACAACTGCTGAGTGAGATAAACATGTGAATCCCTGAGGCTACAGGTGTTATTTAGGGAAAGTTTTTAAAATGGATCTTAACTAAATTTACAGAGATATCATGGGCTTTCTTACAAAATCCAATGACATGTCCCTATTAAGGAATAGTAGTGTGGATTGCTGAGTTCACAGCACTTTTCACCGTCACACTTTCACACAGCACTTTCACAGTCCTTTTCACTATATCCCACTATATCACACTAACTCTACTGAGAATTAAAGTATTCTAGAAGCCTCAGGAAATTTTTTTCTCCCATACTATTTAAGCTGTGGGCATCCACACTAATAAACTATGAAGTCTGACGCAGTCACCTCCAACACTAAGCTGACAAAAGGAGGACCCTGTTAGTTGTTTGAATTTGAGGCACATGAAAACCAGGATCTCAGGAGTCCAGCTCTTTTGGAAACTCACTTGAGGACTGGCTGAGGTAGGTGTGCCTCCTGCTAGTGGCTGTTCCCTCTGACATCAAGGACCTGCCAGGCAGCAGATGCCTCTAGACACTATGTACTTTCTCTCAGGGGAAATAAGTTGATTTTAAGGTAATCAGTTTTCATGAAAAAAAAAACCCCAATAAACAGAAATGCAGGTCTAACTGCACAATTGAAAATAGATTAAAAACATTCATATTTACCACTTTGCTTTCAAATAAGAAGTAAAGTTAATTAATATTCAAGTTCTATGAAGGCAACATCTTCTGGGATGGTTTTATTATCTGGCATATACTTAAGGTGATACCTACCTTGTGCTTTGTTGAACACAAAGCAGAACCATAGCTCTTCCTTCCCTTACCCATGGTTAGGACTTGCAAGAAGGCATGCCTGAAAGAATTACACTGAAGGTATAGCCAAATGTTGTGTTTGTCAACGTGGTGTATTCTCTAAGTTCTCTAAACTGGGGATGGCAATAGAAAGCAAATCTTTTTCTCCAGTTTTATTCAAGTAATAAAGAGCCCAGGAGGTGGCAAGCATTTTTCAAACCAGGAAGAATTTTGATGGAGGAGTCATGAAACTCTGGCATAACCAGTGCAACTAACCTTCTTTTGAACATCATGACAATGGAGGAGGGAGTATGGGGAAGTTTAGGGAAATTTGCTGGAGGGAGGGAGAAGGAGGAGAGAAAAGACTCTAGAGATAATGCAGAGCCTAGTTATACGGTCATGACAGAAAGGCAGAGGTAAACCCACCAGCACATATGGGACCTGTCGCAAAACCCTTTCTTGAGCAGAGCTACATCTACTGAGAACAACATACCCAGGGGCTCTGCCAGTGGGATAGAAGGTCTCCAGAACACTCAGAATTCCAGTATTTGCTCAAGTTGGGCAGTTTTGCTGCTATCCTCATGCAGATTATAGAGAGAAGGTAAGCAGGTTGCTCTGATCATACCAGTGCTCTCCATGCTGATGTCCAGCTGATGAAGTAGGAAGCAACAGCTATCCTTGAAGATTCCACAGGTGTACTCAGAGGTCAATAGACAGAAGTTGAGGACCAAGCTGTACTACATACTCGTGTCAGGGTTGTGACAGTAAGCCCCCAAACAAAAAGCAGCAGGGGATTGGCCGACATATGGGTACCTCTAACTACATATTTAAAACATGATACAGGATGGATCATATGGGGGCTGGATTTTCTAGTAAAATATATATTGTATTTGGCGGGAAGGGAAATGCCATGTAAAACGTGAGCCAATTTGCTGCGGTTGAGAAGCATAGATAGTTGAGATGGATAGACTCTGACTCTGAAGTAAGATAGCATCATTAGAATAGTTAGAATACATTGGGAACCCTTCTGACATACATCAAATAGGAATTCTTTATGGCTGCTGCAGAGCTGAGTGTGCTGAATGGCAGGATGCTCTCTGTATGAACAGACACAGGCAGTCCTGACAGCGTATGACCACCAAGACCTCCATAATGATTATAGCAAAATGGACTGGCAATGCCCAGCTGCCATACCTCTGATCCGTATGAGCATGCCTGTGGTGTTATATCCATGTGCTAGATATTTAACCACAACCACTGTGTCACAGTGGATGTCCGCTTGGTGGTAGCACCTTGAACAACCTTGTTGTGCTTTTAACATATGAAAGAGCCATGGCAGCACAGTTTTTGAGATGCTTGTACCCCTGTTTGACCTTCTGTGAAGCTTCTAACTTCTTTGGCTTTCTCAGTGCCAGTGTCCTGATTCAGTATACTGAGGTAACAAGAGCAGTGTGAACGCTGAAGGACAGCACTGGATGGGACTTCTTATAAAAGGCTATGCAGTAGATCTAGCAGCTGAAGACAAAGTAGACTACTAGGTTATGGGTGCCAAGAGGTCAGTGTTCAGTGTATTGCAAGAATTTACGGGGCAGTAGGTCCTCCCAAGGGCAACTCAGCTTTCATGCAGTGTTGTCATGCCTGAGGCTTGCTGAGGGACAGAGGCCACCAGAGGCAGGTTGGAAACATTCACTAAGGCAATTCTAGCAGAGGAGACCAGACACAGCCACTATGGTCCATAAATCAAAAACCATGTTGATAAATCAGATGGTTCAGAGAGGAGCCAGGAGAATGATGAACAGTAAATAGAAAGGATCTCATATTACTCAGTTTAACAAAAAAAATGATATGGAAAGACTTGTTAACAGATTATACGCACCTACATGGAGCAAAGAAATTTGCTGATAGAGAGAACATGCTCCTGAAGAGAACATTTTAATGTGATGAAGCTGAATATGAATGAAGTTTGGAAATTGAGTGTGAATTTTGGAAACAGCATATCAAAGACTTCTGCAGATGAAATTGTGTAAATCATCAGATAACAATCAGTCAAAAGTCCTTACAAAGAAGGAGAGAGATGGATATTGCTCTCTCATTCCACATGGCTATTTGAAATACCAATACTATATCTCTGTTCTCATCAGCCTCTGAAGTTCAATACAAAGCAGTGGAATCTGCTTCCTAAACTTGTATAAAGATTTACGGTCTTATTAACTTCACATAAGCAGTGCCACTAATGGGAAGAGAATGTCTTTTCCAGATATGTTTCCTTCAGTACACCCCCTGTAGGAAATTTAAGTCTCTACTCCAAAAAATTTATAATTTATAGAAGAGGCTGATTGCTTTACAGTATGAAACTGAAAGCTACATTTCATTAAAACAAGTCGGCTGTTCTGGGAATGGAACTGTTACAGTTATAAATCATAAAAAGCCATAGTAGCATTGGTCTGCTCTAACATCTGTTGGATTTTACAGCATTTACAGGTAACATTTGCCAGTGATTAAACCAGAAAATGTTATAATACTACTACAATCACTAATCTGATTGTTAACTTGAAAATTTTGATTAGTCAGAACAGTTTCAAAATGCTTACTTTCTGTAACAGTGAAGGATTATGCACCTAAATGACACGTTAGGCTTTTCCATCAAAGTAACGTTTATTAATCTTAATAATTGTCCAAGTAGAATCAAGATATATTCGTATGTTCCATATCTTATCCACAGACTAGTGAGATATAACATGAAACACATTGAAAAATTGTCTTGCTTCTTATGAGAAGATCTGATCATATGATTGCATTCTTTATCAAGTGTTTTCTTTGTCTGGAGAGCCCTGTTAACTTGAATGGCAAAGCCACTTTTTTTTTCCCCATGGGGGCATGTCAAGAGCACTTGACCACCTGCATAGATCTGATTGCAGAACTTGGTTCAGCTACTTGTATTTACATTTTTACTAAAATGAAGACTCATTATTTCACATTCCAGAGTTTTCAAACTCCTGTTGAGTATACAACCAGTTAATAGGTATACCAGCCTATAATCACTTCAGACCAGTTACCAGACTTCCCCAGTTAAAGAAAAAAAAGGCTTTGTAGGTAGGGAGGAAAGAAATATTTTTACCATTCCTATAAAACTTCTGAGGAATTATCATCTGGGACATAATCACAAACAACTACTAGTTTTCCCCTTGGAAATTTAAATTGGTTATGTTGACACATAAAATCAAGTGTTGTGACTGTTACTGTTTGTGTTGTACTACGTGGAGAGGATTATATATTGTATATTACATAGGAATCTATTGTATATTTCTGTTGTCCCATATGTGCTTAAAGCAGAAGAAAGAACGACAGCCTTTCCAGGTAGTTAATCTGTGCCAGTCAATCTGTTGATCTTTCAACCCATATTTTTCCTGTTCCACAGCAATAAATGTAATTACTGGACCAAATTGTGGCTGGTATAGATGGCAGTTGTTACACACTGAGTTTAATATAAAGAAAAAAACCGTACAGATAAAAAGTAATGCCAAAGTAATTCAACCTAAGAAATACACAAATAAATACTACACAATCTTTTCCCTTTGACCCAATTCCGATGCAGATTGCCTCCGTATGCGAGACTGTACTTGCACCAAATAAACAAAATCCATGCCATATGCAATAAACATGTTGAAGAAAACCTACCTCAACTGAAGGAAACTGAGAGTATGCTGAAAGCTATTTCACTAAATAAATAATGTCTCAATTATGCCTATTAGCATCAAAGGAGAAAGCAAATTACTAGACAATTTTAAAAACAATCCTAACCCATTATTTTCTTGTTGTTTCAGCAAGGGAAGCAAGCAGCACCTTTAAAAAAGAGGTTTAGTGCACAATTAAATACAAAGAAACAATTTCAATTGGCTTTTTAAGACATCCGATAACTTATCAGAAAAATTTCGTTTGCAACGCAGTTCGGGTTTATGATGTCTATTGTTTTATAAGCAGAAATCAAGCATAGTGGCTTTTCATCCACTGAGGGTTCCCTTTGGCTTTATCACAATAAGAGTGATAAGACCTTTACAGGTATAGATACATTCCCTGAAGACCAGTGGCTTTATTGTGTATTTCCACTAATGTTAAGCAAGAGTATTTTGCCATCCATGTTTTCTACAAAATCCATGAGTTCAGTAGGCAACATTGCCAAATGAATTTATCTCCCTTAACTTCTCTATTCTGTCCATCTTCCTACTACCTGTCTATCTCCCTGTCTTCTCTTTATCTTTTATTTTACTTCTGAGGTCTACTCAAGATCCACTGAAATTTAAATCACAAAATAATGGTACCTCTTCACAAGAGCTGAGTGCATTCAAGCGAGCCGAATGAGCCTTCCTTACCCCAAAGAGATGGAAAAAAGAAACTTGAAAATGGCCATGTGGTCAGGATTTCTAGCCAGGAGCTTTTGAAATGCTAGGCAAACAAATGCAGTATCTAATGCCAGAGCTGATGTTGCATCACAAGTCATTGGGAAGCTATTTAGTGGTGGGGTTTTTCACTGTATTTGTTGTTAGAAGAGTGGTATTTACTGATGCATCTTCATGCATGCAAGCACACATAAACTCATCCTTTTTTTATTACCCTAATATTTCTATCTTTCACAGTATGATTGAAAATTTCCTGGAAGGATAAATCTGGACTTAGGGAGGTGCCTTTTGTGGGTTCCAAAAATGTCAGTTTACATTTCGTTGATTTATAATTGTGGAACAGGCATTTTTCAGCCCACAGTTTGAATAGTATAGGAGGTTTGGGTTGGTTTTTTTTTTTTAGGGAGGGGATTGGAAACACGTTAAAACCCTTCTGTGCTACATTCAGTAGCACTAAGCATGCCCTATTGTGGTGCTTCACATCCCCATCTTAGCAGAGTCCAGACTCTGTGGCTACATGAAAAACGACCCCTCCATTTCCTTCTGTGTGTATGCACTGCGGAGTGCTGACAAGTATTCAGCAGTAGAGATGACACTGAGTTTCCATCTTGGTATGCGAGTGGAAGAGTGATGAGAGAAGGAGGCTGTGCTGGCACTTGGGCTCAGAAACCTCTTGAAGAGGTTAGTGGTGCCGCCTGCCTATCTCACCTCAATTTGCTGAGAGGCAAGAATGAGAATTTTGCAGATGCATCTTCTGAGAAAAAAAAACCTTTTAGCTGTGGTGCATTGCCCAGAGAGAAAAGAACAGCTGTTTGAAGGTGCTGAGAAGTATGGAGTGGTAGAAATAGTCCCAGAAGAGGCAGGTTAGTAGGGAAAGGCCAGATGAGGTGTTCAGAAGCACATAATAAATTGTGAAGCCATGTAATAAATATTATTTAGTGCATGGTTCTGCAGTTTATCTTATGATTCTAAGCTTACCGTGAGGATAACACCATCCATATATTTATGTGTATGCTGTATATAATATTCACATAACACATAAAATACTTCTGTAAATAGGAACATATTTATACATAAATATCCTGCTGTGTTTTGAAATACTCCTGACGTTCTTGGCATTATTAGTATAAAGACAACAGTGCAATGAATAAATTTTCCTTGGCATTGGAATAGCTTCATCTTTGGCTGTTTACAACTTTTGCACACTTGTATAAACCAGCTGGTATCAAGTTTAAAAGGAAATCGTATCAATGACTGAGAAAAATCAAAACAGATGCTCATTACGTTTGTCTAAGATAAAATTAACTGAACCTGTCATATTTTGTGGGCAATTCTTCTAACATCTGCAGAACAAAGCAAATACACTTAATTCACTACAGCCTTTAGTTTATAGGTCAGATATGGCCTCTCAGGGCTATTGTGTTTGTGTTTAAAAAGCTTAGAGTAAGTTTGAAAACAAAAAAGCTGGAAATGTTTATTTTTGTGGCCTGAGATAATCATCCTTCCTGAGTTTCAGTTATTCTAATTTAAGGTTTACACTTGGATGGAATAATCAGACTCGGCACAAATAATTCAGATGCAGCTGGATGGGGGAAAGGGAACTCATGCAGGGAATTAATGAATTTAACTGTTACCTCCTAAGACTGGAGAGGAACCTCTGTCTCAGAAGAAAGACATGCCTACGTGTGTGCAGAGAAGGCATCTGTCTTCATTGCTGTACAGTTTGGCTTGATTGACAAAATTGATATTTCTGCCATACAAGAGAAAGGTAACAATGCTGCTGTTAGTTATTCTTCATGTCTAAAATTTTCTAAACAATAGAATAGTCAAATGTTTATCTCATACTAGGTATCTAACCACTTCCTCCCACCTCCATACCAAATTTTGGGTGGTATTGCTGTGGTTGAGTTCCCACAGGGAACTCAAAAACACTGAAACAACAAAAGGTGAAACCCTGAATTCAGCAAGGCTTTCCATACAGCCTCCCATAGCAGGCTTGTTAGTAAACTCAGCAGAAGGGACTGGATACAGCGACTAGAACATGGGTGAAAATCTGCCTGGACTGTTACGCTTGAAGGGCAGTGGTGGGAGGTTTGAAGATCAAGTGGTGGCTTATTACTAGGACTGATATTGTTCCACATCTTCATCAACAATCAGGCTTACAGGACGGAATGTGCCCACCGAAAGTCCACAGATAGCACCAAACTGGAGGAGTGGGTAACATGCTGGAGGGGAGGCCTGCCACTCAGCACCATGTCAACAGGCTGGAGAAAATGGCAGACAGAAACCTGATGAAGCCCAACAAAGACAAATGCAGACACTTGCACGTGGGACAGGATAACTCCATGCGTCAGCACAGGCTGGGACCCAATTGACTGGAAGCTGCTCTCCAGAAAAAGTCTGAGATGTCCTGGTGGTGAGTAAGTTGAACCTGAGTCAACAGTGTGTCCTTGTGTTGATGAAGGCCAAACACAACCAGGGCTGTATTAGCAAGAGTATTGCTAGTGGGCCAACAGAAGTGATTCCTCTCTTCTGCCTTGCCCCTATGAGGCTGCTTCTGCAGTACCGTGTCCCATTATGGGCTTCCCATGCAAGAAAAATGTTGGCATATTGCAGTTAGTCTGTGGAGCACATGATGTATGAGAGGGACTATGAGAGCTGGATTTTTTGACCTTGGAGAAGAAAAGGTTAAGTGGAGGACAGGAAGGAACCTCATTTTTTTCTTCAATTACCCAAAAGAGGATTATAGAGAAAACAAAACTAGACTCTTCTCAAACTTGTGCAGTGAAACGCAATGGATCTCAGCAAAGGATGTTCTGGTTAGAAATAAGAAAAATGTATTCACTTGAGAGAAGCACACTACTGGAAAAGGTACCCACAGAGGCTGCTTGATTTCCTTAAATTTTTAAAACTCAGTCAGACGAGGTCCTGAGCAACTGGATCTATCTTCAAAACAGGCCCTGCTTTGAGCAGGAGGTTAGTCTACAGGCTTCCAGAGGTTCTTTCCAATCTCAACTGTCCTATGTCTCTATGGAAGTGGACATGGGTTACTGCCACACAATTCTTTGGGCATTTCCCTATCTTCTCTTCCTTATCTTCATATTTCCCAAATTTGGAATCTTCCTGTCTCCCCTCTCTCCCAATGAAAACAACGTCACATTTGGAGAGGGCAAATACAAGTCAAGAGATTAGAAGTCATGCACCATTCAGATTCTAGAAATGGGAGCTATATCTTTGACCTTACTCACAAATTTCTAGCTATTCATAGACTGTTACTACACCAACACTTCACCCAGTCCTGCAGTCTATATAGTTTTTTTAATCTTTCAGAAAATAATGTAGATACATGGACCAGATTGTGTTTCGGTTTTTTGTGTGGAAGGAAGGAGGTTGCTGTAAAGGATGTAATCAATGCAAGACTGCTATGTGAGGAATTAATATCCTTGCGGGAAAGTCAGAGAAGGTCAGAAGAGAGGTGGCTCTGATCAGGCTTGTCTTTTGAGTCACTTTGCAGTGCTACTCCTGTTATAGTTTGACAAATAAGCTGCATGCAAAGATCAGTCAGAGCAGTGAACTTGTCATTCCCATGTGTGCCTGGAAACTTGGGAAGGAATCCCCATCCCAGGCTAGTAAGGCAGCACCTAATGGAGTCCTCTAAACAACTTTTGCTGTTATTGCCCACACTTCTTTTCACTGTGTCATCATTTGTGGGAATTTCAAGGAATTATGTCTGTGCTTATAATGTGGAAATTGATGATTTAACTTGCTGCTGGATCTGCTCTTTTTACCTTAGTGAATTTCTGTGGTTGAGTAGTACTACCCATGGGCAGAGGTTTTCGGGAGCAAGACCTACCCATAAACCTTTAATGTATGTGAAACTTAATAGACCTTTAAGGACTTTTACTTTGAAAGAAATATCAGTGATTTTTTTTAATTATTTTGCGCAAGGTAGGTTCCTAATATGAAATAAGCGTAAACGAAATAATTCTTTAAGTACAATCTATGCTAGGCATGGGATATTGTTCCATTTTTATGGTACTCTTAGTTTTGAAACAGAATGGTTGGGTTTTATTAAACACACAGGCCTTCAGGGCCCTTTTCTGGTAATTAGACACATAACTTAAATCCATAAAAGTGCTTTCTTGGAACCACTGTTGATAAAGGGGTGACACAATTTACTTTTGTCTTTGGCATGAGTCCTTGAAACAATATATACCATTTTATTTCAGGATGTATAAACTACACACTATCGTCAACAGCAGAAACAATTATGACTGGATTTGCTTATTCACGTTAACCCATAATAACATTACGGAATGATTTGAGGTTAAAGCTAAGAATACAAAAAAAATACATTTTCGTTTTATACAGAATCCTTAATAAATACCGCTGCAAAAATCTATGCAGAGAGTCAACAGAAAAATTTAATAGGGAAGGGCAAATTTATGTGTGCAATCAGAAATACCAGGTTTGCTATATACTACGGTTTGAGAGGGAATGGAAGAATAATAGGTTTTATGAGAGAGGAAAGAACACCTTCTGTTTACAAAGTTGCAGTTACTCCTACCAGTCAAAAGCTTTTACCACAGCTTCTGGAGATGTATGTCATCCCCGATTTCCCCCTGTTGGAATGAACATAAGCATCAATTTTTCAAGAATGAGTGTGCCTCACTTCTCTCTGAAGCCATATGTCTAAAAGATCACACGTCAAGATAAAGCAAGGAGGATTTTCCATTGTTACCCTTTTGAACCAGCATTTTTATAAACTCTGAATTGTACCTTGTAAATGACAATGCTCAAGTTCATGTCACATTGAAGCGCAGACAGATCTAACTAGCTGCAGACCAGTTACACTAGCGCTTGGCCATTACTTACTTATTGTAAACAACTTGACTTTTCTTTCCTTAAATAAAGGTAAATAAAGGCAGGCAACCGATTCAAATCAGTTTTCTAGAAGCTCATGAAACCATTGCAAAGACGCTGAGTACTGCAGACTTAAAGAAGATATCAGATTTGGACAATCCGATTTAGAAATCAATCCAATTTAAAAAAACAGCAGTGGGATTGGAAATTCAAGGAAGAAAGGAATCTAAAACAACATTTAAAGGCCCCTATTAGAAAATGATGGATTATTACATCTATCAAAAGATCAGAGAGCTTTCACCTCTGTTTTGATGCTTACTTTCTCACATCAAGCACTGCTTCACAACTGTTTCGGAGCTTGCAATAAGTTATTAAAGTTCCAGTACATGGCTGTCTGTACCATAGATAAAATGATCCATGCTGAAGCTGGCTAGTTTCTCCACAGGCAGCCTCAGAGAAAACAATGATTTAATGAGCCAGGGGAATAAATGACTCTTTTAATCTTTGGATGTGGTCTGTCATGGTAAATTTCAGGTGCATTGTCAAAATAATGGTGAGGGAGCGTGTGCTTCTGCTCCCCATCTCACACACCTCCTGTGAACAAATAGATATGTTCACTATTGGGACTTCCCAGATTATCTTCTTTAACTGGGAATCAGCTTCATTTTTCTTTAGAGAAAACCATGGAAATATCAGTGCTTAAATTGCCAATCTCTGCTCCCTAAAGCAAATAGTATTGCTGAAAGATTCTCCCAAGGCACTCTGAGGCAATCTCCCACTGTTTCTCTGCTCGAGGGGTATCTGTCAATCAATAAAAACATCGCCTGAGCCTGTTGCCACTGCTGTGCCAGCGTGCTTCAGCCCGTTGTTAATGAAAAGTCTTCTACTACTGAAATGGAGTTCTTTTCCAAGGCTCCTGGCAAACACTGAAGAACTGGATTTGAAATATTAAAACCCTTGCATACTGATGTCACCTGAAAGAAAGACAGCAGAAGTAAGTCCTGAAAGGAAGAAGAACCCTTTAATTTGCAGTATTTAGGGTTAGAGTCAAAGCAGAAAAAGGAAATGGAAAAAATTAAGCAGGAATCAGAAAGCACCTAAGTCTGGTGTCAAAAGAAAAAGTCTGAAAGTATGTGAGGAGCCAAAAGCTACAGATGAAGGCTTGAAGTACCAGCTAGCTAGGGAACAATGTGGGCTGCTCCATATGTTACCTGTGGTTAGGCTGTGGTTACCAAACCTCAAGCTGAAAAGAGCAGTTCTTTGATCCTGGCTAATGAACCCCAGCTAGTGAGAAATGAGGCCAAACTCAGATACCTGAAAGCCAGGCACAGTAGAGCAGGCTCCTAGTTTAAAGGCATAGCTTAATCCAGCATTTGAGGCAAACTGCAGAATTTGAGAGGCTGAGTCGATGGCTAGACAGTTGCACTGTGCTTTGGTGCAGTATTCTGTTCGAGTATTTTGCTCTTCTGTTTCTCCGCTAAGAACCAGATCTTGAAGAGAATGTGAATACCAGTTCAGTGCTCCCCATCCAGCAAGTCATGGAAAGGATTTTGTTCCTTTCCATGGACTTTGGATCAGATTCATGAGGGCTTTAGGAGCTCAGTTTGTTGGGTGATCATGAATCATTTTCTTTCTTATCCTACGGGTACATCCTCTACTTTGGCAGACTGACTGCTGCTGTTTTTCAAAGATCTTGAGAAACCGAGTGAAAGGAAGTAAGTATTAGACAGGGTAATTTTCGTGTGATTAATTAGGGCTGGGCATTCATTTGTTCCTTTGAGAAATCTTTGATCTGGTTTTATATCTTAGTTGGCCTTGATGGGAAACAAACTGAGCCTTTGTCAGGAAGTCACGAGTGGGATAATACCTTACCTTAGGTTGCATACCTACTTCCGATAGGCTTAATGATCATCTGTCTTCCTCAGACTCCTGAGAACTTCTACAACATGCCGTAAGCAGGAAAAGAAGGGAGCAAGAATAGTAGAGATCAGCATTTTAGGCCATATTATAAACTATGGTAATTTGGACTGCTGCATTTACAGCTAAGTTCTACCAGATGACACATACAGAATGAATCATAACATGCCTGATTCTGCACACCCTTCTGACTGCAGTGAGCTCAGGGCAAGAAGGGGCAAAGGGATTAAGTACTGTGTTGTCTCCTTCCTCAAGAGGCCAAATCAAAGACCTGCCTCCTGCTTTTTGGATCTCTGCTTTTTGCCACAGCTCACTCCAGTCCATGATTTCAGTGTCAGTAGTTTTAATATACATTTAAGTATGTAATTATTACATATATTTACAGAGTTATACACACACATATAGAAGCGATATATACATACTAACTTCCATGGTTTCAACATTGTTTGCATATCTCAGACGTGTGACTGGTTGTTAAAAGGAACACTGCCATATGACTGCAAGGAAGTGAGTTGCCATTGCTGCAAGTAAGCTGCTGGAGAAAGCTGCCTGTTTCCTTCCCAAAAGCTTATGTCACAAAATGATAGCAAGGAAGACAAAGCTCAGTAGACTTTTCTGAAAAGACGTCGTTGCCCTTTCACTGACCTCTTTGCTGTACTTGAGCGACTGGCAGCACTAAGCTATTAAGAAACAGGGCGTACACGTTGCACCCAAAGATCTTTCATAAACACCCGTCTGTCATGGCTTCTTAGGAGGAAAATGTACTTTTGTCATTGCTCTTGGCATCTTGGAACAACGCGGCACACCATTTGGTTCTCTGACCTTATCAGAAGGGTCTAACTGCATGCAGAGCTTAGCAAAACCAAAACACAGTTCAGTCTAGAGCATTTCCCTTGGGCTCTTTTCTTTTTATTTTCTCTTTGGGAACTGTTACCGACAATGTTCTTCCATGAGTAAACGTTTTCAGCATTCCTATGGTCTCATGCAGCTTTTTCCTATAGGTCTTGTTGAGACAGGAGGGTGAAAATAAACATACTTCTGGTGGGTGAATGGATGTCTTGGAAATTTGTAGTAAGATGTAAGAGATTTCTTCTCCCCTGTTTTCAGTCCTGGCTAGATTTCTGTTGCGTATGTAGCAATTACCTTCTACGTAAGGAGAGGACATCAGCGTTCAAGGGTCACTTTTTATTTCACAGTCTACAGAACACACTTTGAATATTCTCTGAAAACACAAATTTCAGTCTTTGAGTTACACCAAACCTAAACAAGAGCCTGGGAACAATGAGGTTTATTCTCTTCAGCTTTAAAAAAAAAGCACTGGGGTGAAAAATTGAAGTCTTGATCTTAGCAAAGTACATCATGCACCCTCTGAAGGAGCTCCTTCCCCATTCTGCCTCTTCCCCGCTGCTACCACTAGCTGCCGTCGGATGATGATTGCAACGGGTAATTACACCTTCTCAGGAAGAAGGAAAGGGAAATTCAGAGAATTCAGCGAGATGAGTTTATACCCTCATATACTCCCAGTAATGCCTGCCTGGGGCCATTTTGCAAGGGCTTAGTTAGTCTAGCCCAGTGACAGCTGTTTCTTTCATCATCTCTTCTTTTATATGTTACATTTCTATTTAACATTGCTTTCTGTCAGGTCTAATCACTCTTTTCTTTTGAGGGGCTACTTTCTGAAAGGGGCTAAAGAATTTATTCTCCAGGCTAAAAAAAAACTGCATTGGAAAAGAGCTAGAGAGAAGTATATTACCCTGAAAGCAAATTTTGTTTTGGCTTTAATGCCTGGAAATGGGGTAGCAGAAATGGAGGTAAATACCTTATTGGAATTAGTCATTAGCCTCTCCGCTTCCTCTCTTACAAGAAGGCAGAAAGCTTGAGGCAAGTCCCTGGCACCAGTTGCAAAGTTGGGTGGGGATTCCCTTCCACAGCAGAATGAGCAATTATTCACTGTCATTACTTGAGCCTTTTTAATTAGCTTTTGGACATCTATTTTACAACTCAGTTTCTCCCCAATGGCATGAAGTAGCGTTGGGGTCATGTGAGTTGCCACTGTTCTTTCTCTCTTTTCTGTGCCCCTGAAAGCCCACCAACTCCCACACATAGGATCATCAACCAGTAAGGACAGCGTAATTCTCAGGAAAAAGAAAGTTAACCCTAATGACATGTGTACTAAATTCTAAGATAAAAAATTTATGCTGAAATTACAAGTCAGCACTGGAGCAGATTAGGTTCACATGCCAGACTTTGAATACAATTCAATTCTGTACCAACAGAAATGATATTCAATTTCTGTACCAACAGAAAAACAGGAAAGTTGAGGAGAAAAACAAGAGGCCGGGAAATCTTCTGAAGCGAGAGAAGTCAGTAGGGGCGGAGGTACCTAACAAGAAGATAAGAATCTAGGGCAAGGTTTTGCTAAGGTTTGATATATTGGTTTTATTTGTAAAGACAGGCTAATTTTGTGTCAGAATGACCCAGAATTACAGAGACTTTTCCATCTATGTACTAAGGGGCTATATTTCATGCAATTTTTATGTATTAGAGTTCTTGTATCTCATTTCACTACCTCCTCCCGCATAAAATAAGCTTTATGCAAATAAAGGCTTGAGATTTCTGGATTGCTGTGTGTTTTCAAAGGGCTGACAATGCACTGATCATTAAAAGAAGGTAATAATCTTTCATAACAGTTTTTCTACATCATCATTCAGAAAAAGTTCCAGTAAACTTCACAGATCTGACCTAATTAAAACCAGCATCAAACTATGCCTCTTCAGTTTTGATTCAAAAACCAAACTGGATTCTGATTTCCAAATATAAATAAGAAGCTGATTCCATAATCGTGAAGCGTAAATACGAAAGGCTCCAGCCACCAAACGTTTTCAATTTATATTTAGGACAAGCTAATAAATCAGACTCTGACCTCAAAGTATAACTGGAAACATAAAATGAAAGTCAATTGCAAGGGTATTCTGGAGTAGTGTGAAGAACTGGATAGGTAAACAAAAAAAATTTAAAAATATCAGTATAAAATATTACTGCTAACCTATGAAAGATTTTCAGCTCCAGGGTGTTTTATTCCAAGACTTTTCCAGACTTTTTTTTGCTTTACAGTAAAACATCTGTACTTACTTACGCAATCGAGCAGGCTACAGTATTGTATCAGTAAAGGAACTGAGGCTGTTTGCATGGTAGTAGTTGGGAAAGTTTTCTTAAACCAGCACCCAAAGATTTGAGGTCTAAATGCCACTGATAGTGTCTGTGCCAAGTGGTCACAAACTGCGACTAGAGACCTGTCCCAACAGTGTCATTATAAAAACTGCAGGGTGATCCTTTATGAATGGCATCTCCTGTGATCTCGCTATGCCCTATGGCAGAAATAGATTTTTAATCTATTATTTAAGAATTCATTTCCAATCTTAGCTGAGGCAAGCAGAGTATCTTTATCTAGAGCTCCCTTGTGGTCTTTC
Organism: Rissa tridactyla; assembly: GCF_028500815.1. Taxonomy (NCBI): domain Eukaryota; kingdom Metazoa; phylum Chordata; class Aves; order Charadriiformes; family Laridae; genus Rissa; species Rissa tridactyla. Next base: position 139,299,954 of record NC_071466.1, read on the forward strand.
TTGTATCTCAGACGTGGAATTCACCCTTGTTTTTCCATTGTTCACTGACAATGAAAAAACCCCTGCTCTTTAACTTACTTCATTTTTCCTTTACAGTTCTCCAAAGAGAAGGAACAGTTACTTGCCAAATACTGCTGTCAGTCTGACATAACTGTGGGCTTGATCACATGAAAATTGAAAGTGTTTCTCTTTTCAATTGATTAAATGATTAAATACAGACTTCTTTAATAGAGCAGTCAGCATAACTCATCCATAAACTCAGCATGGAGCACTGTGTTCACCACGCTCTAAATTGCTGACAAACAGTTTATGGTTTGTCACATTTGGCAATCTCTGTACAGAAAAAAAAAAAAGGCCAGTCTTAAGCTGAAATAAAAATAGGTGCTTTAACCAGAACTTGGAAACAACTGGTAGGAAGAGAGGTTGTGCAAACATATATCAAAAACTTTCAGCTTTTCATTTCTCATTTTACTAGCTTTGGTTTTATACATCATCATAACTGTCCTTTCCAGTCAAGTTACCATCTGTAAACAATGCAATGTAAACAATGTCAAGGTTTTGTATGATGTAATTAGAAAACATTTCTAACATATTCTGTTAATGCTGGGCATTCGTGAAATAGAATGGTAGCTAAAGGAGTGAGAAAGGTGAACTTGGAACATCTTGACTCTATTATCTTACTCTCACAAATCTCCCTGTCTCAGGTGACACAGAGCTTAGAGTGTTTTTTTCCATGTCTCCACCTTCTGGCAACTTTTTGAAAGTTGACAATTGCCAATTTTTTTAGGAAAGTGTTTTGTTTTGACGTTCCGCAAACATCTAGTATTAAAAAATAAAATAAAATCATGCCCAATAATTTTAACTATTTGGACAGATATATGGTTCCATTTCCATTACCCTTGGGTTTTGCAGCTTCCAAAGAAGCCCTGCAGAACTAGGATGTCAACTTGCTATGTGTTTTACAAACTGCTGGGAAAAGATACATTTTCTTGCAAAGTGATTGCATACTTCTCAGCCCCATCTCCACTAAGATGATCTAGATGGACAGGTCTTCGTGGCAACACAAAGCTCTGCAGAGATTAGTCGAGCCACAGCTGGGCACGTGAAAACATCCACTTAAAGCAGTTCACTGAATCATAACCCAAATGGCAGGAATCAGCCCCAAAAAAAAAGCGTGGAAAAAAGCAGTAACAACATGAGTGGCATGGTTTGTGCTATGTGCATGGTTTTGCTTTATGATGTAAGGAAGAGCCATCTGAGAATCCATGGGTGGTATCTGACTCTTCGATGGCAGCTAATGTATCTGCTGGGTAAAATTACAATGCTCTAGCAAAGCCATGTGAGGATGAAAGATTAGAATAGCAGAAGTGTCACAGATCAGAATTCAGCAGCTTCTTTATATACTAGACAGATCTTCAAAAGCAAAAATATTCTTGACCTTATTAAATCTGATCTCTAAAAAGCACTGAAAACCTTCACGGCATAAAACTGCCCCAAGAATAAAGTTTCTGAAAAGTCTTGACTCTATTTAAGTGTATGCTTTATATTATTTAAGTGTTAACTCTATATTAAGTGTAGGTTCGGGCAGGATTACTGATTTCATTTTTCTTAGTTTATTTAAAGCAATTACTGTAGAGGTTATTATAAACACTGTGTTTCAGTTTCGGTGACCATATGACCAGGATCAAGAAGTACTATCTACCCTAGAATGTGGGCTGACATTGTAGTGTATCTAGCCAGTAGCTGATACAAGGGGCTCACAGACTGGATGAAATACTTCACTGGCTGACAGACAGCTATATTGAGGATGAAAGCTGACAAAGGAAGAAATCAGGAGCCGAGGACAAGGAAAGGTCTTCAGTATTTCTGCTAGCCTCTTTGTTGGCTTTAAATCCAGAGAAACTCTTTTGCAGGTATTTAGATGCCTGCCTTTCAGCATTTAGATGCATAGCGGAAAGCTGTGGATTTCTGAGGCTCAGTGGTCTACAAAAGCCATCTTTTTCTACCTTCTGGTTTACCTTTGACCTACCAGCACCTGTATATTCAAAGTTCTCTTCCTGCATTGGGAATACACCACCTAACATATAAAAGGCTGTAATATTTCAAGAATCTGAATAGTAGAGTAATATTTGCAAAATGCTTCCTCTTTCAGAAGCTCATATGATCCTGAAATGTGCCATAGTGCCAAATCACAAATGGTAATTATCTAATTTTGCTACTGTTCTTCATAGTGAAATGGACCTTATTTATGCCATTTAGTACAACTTGTGCATCCAGTCACAAAGAAACCACTTTCTGTATTGTGATCCTTGATTCTAGAATAGTACAATGTCTTTGCTTTTTAAAACCTTTGCTTCCATCTACCCCTCACATATGTTAATAAAACACTTCTTGACATAGATATACATTCTTTGCTTCTGACACAAAGAATGAGGGAAAAAAGCTCCATAATTGACCATTTTCCTTACATCATCTATTTTTATAGCATTTTATAGACGCTAATAGAGTGTTATGGGTGTCATCCAAATTTTAGTGACATAAGTGAAAAAACTCCCACCATTTCAGTGACTTCAGCAAGTTTTGGATGTTACATGAGTAACGTTCATTGCACAAATCTGGACAGCTTTCATTCAGAGAGCGTTTTTAGATTTCAGACTTTACCTTTTTCCAGTAATTGTTTTTGTAGCTGTTTCTGTTTCATGTAGAATTTTCACATTTAGTTTCTGATCCAAATCAGAATAAAGTCAAACAGCTTTGACAATTTCATGACACTAATAGTATTTGTTAGTCTGCTGTGTAGAACTAATACATGTCAAGAAACCAATGTAATCCAAGATTCAGACACTGGAGAGATTAAAATTATGGCTCCATAGTTTCCCTATTTTTTGTAAGACATTGCATTTCACTCACAGATGAAAGCTGTATTTTTTAATACTGTGTATATATAATTCTTCTATAGGAATATGTGTGTAAATACATATAAATTTCTACATCAAAATTATAGAGAATGCAAGCATGTGATCATTAGATTTATTGATGTTAATTTAAATTTACTTATTTTGATAATCTATTATAGAAGAGTTAATAAAGATTCAAAAAAGGGCAGAAGCACAAATAAGGACAAAACTCCAGATTAATTTTGGAGTTAATTGATTTTATTTAAACAGAATAGCTAAACTGTTTGCTAAACAGTTTTCAAATTATTTTAGTTGTTAAAGGTATTTTAATAAACAGTGTGTCTTTTGCAGATGCAAATTCTTCTAGCTTGTTAAGCATTTCTAAGTGAACTCTCTAGTTACACAGACTGGCATGAAAAAAATGTTATTTTAGAATATGCCTGCCTTCGTACAGCTTCTGGACAGTAAAGATTTCAGAAAACGCTTACTACATTTGAGGAGGTCTTTCTAGCAATAAGGAACCATAGGCTTGTTCTGGTAATCAGTTTTTCAGCCATAAGTCCTTGTGCAATTTAAGAAAGTTAGTAGATGATAGTATCAGCAAGAAATGGGAAGGATCTTCATAAATGGAGGTCTGAATGGTTTTAATTCTCTCAATTCAGTTGAGAGAATTAAAATTAAATTAGTTCAGTGTTCTGTAGTCATTACCTTAATTATTATTAGAGATCCTACAGCAGCAAAATAGTTACAGCAGCATTGTCATCCAACAAAGAATAATTGGAAGTAGGAATAAGAATACATTTCTGATATCCTTTAAAAAAAAAGATGCTAAAAAATGTTGGGTTTTTTAAAATGTAACCATTCAGTCATTAGTTAAGTTGGTAGAAATACCTACTTTAGGGTACTGCAGGTAGAAGAAACCTAACATGTCTGTAGGCCTATCACTCTCTGAACTGAAATCTTGAAAGAGTCATGGATCAGAATCTGAATATGTAGGACAAATGAAGCTCCCACAGGGTTGATCCTAGAGTCATCCTCTGGATGCCTTCAGTGGACTGGGCCTCTGACAGCAGCTTCAGTGCCATGGAGAAATCCAACAACCAAAGAGTTTAAAAGGAGAGAATTTAGTGATTCCTGTGGGTACTTTCTCAGCACTACTGATGCTTTCAAGAGAAGACTGGTCATAGAAAGACTTCAGTGCTGGCAGCTAAGGTAGAGCTTCAAAAGGCTCCAATGCCACGCTGCTGAATTCCATACAAAGGTTTCTATTCTTTTTTTTTTTTTAATTCTGAGCCAAAACTCTATTCAAATTTAGCATTGCTCCTTCTATGTATGATGCAGGTGGCAGAATAGCACATGAAAGTTTGAAAGTTGAGAGCATTGCTACATCTGCTTAATTTGCTATGCAAATAAGCATACACAACTAGTAAGTACTTAGCTCTTTGCAGGTAACTGTTTAGTTATGGCTCATTTGTAAACAAGACTTTCCCTTTTATCCAGCAACTGCAGCACATGAATCACAAAGGGAAAAAAGTTTTATTTGGTGTTCCTCATTTTCTGCTTTATGTTTTATTTTTGATGTTGTTCCTCTTCTTCAAAATCTCCATTAGCTTTTACATACTGGGGTATTTGGTTCAGCTAACCAGCTGCTTAGAGCAGTGTCATTGTGGATGACATCATGAGGTACCTTTTTTTATTTATTGGGCACTAGTACCCCTAGAGAGGGAGGAAGTTAAAGGAAATGAGGTGAAGAAGGGAGTGGCAAAATAAAAATGTGTATTATTGTGGTGGGTTGACCTTGGCTGGCTGCCAGATGCCCACCCAGCCACTCTCTCACCACTCATCCTCAGCAGACGGGGGAGTAAATAAGATGAAAAAGCTTGTGGGTTGAGATAAATACAGAGAAAGCACTTCTCAGTTATTGTCAATAGGCAAAACGGACTCAACTTGGAGAAAATGAATTTAATTTATTGCAAATAAAAATCAAGTTGGATGGTGAGAAACAAAGAAAAAAAATAAAACACATCCTCTACCTCCCTTTTTTATCCCAGGCTCAACTTCACTCCTTCAGGCCCAGCTCCTCTACATCCTCCCCCTCACCCCCCAGGGTGTTGCAAAGGGATTGGGGACTGCGGGGTTATGGGGCCAATCCATAACAGTTCCTCTCTGCTGCTCCTTCCTCCTCACAATATTCCCCTGTAAGTCCTCTCCAGAGGCTGTCAACCTTCAGGATAAACCTGCACCAGCATGGCATCCTCCACAGGCTGCAGTGTGGAAGTTACTCTGACGTGGTCCTCTGCATCGGCAGCAAGGTAATATCCGCTCCACTGTGGTCTCTTCCACAGGCTATAGTGGATCTCTGCTTTGATGCCTAGAGCTCCTCCTCCTCCTTCTTTTCCGACCTTGATATTCACAGGGTTGCATCTCACACTTATTTTCCTTACTCCTCTCGCTGCTGTGAGTGAATTTTGGCCTTTTTAAAATATGTTTTCACAGAGGTGCCGCCAGCTTGACTGGTGTGCTCAGCTGTGTACTGTGGCAGGTAGCCCATGGTCTCTTCCCACAGAGACCTCTCCTGCACCTCCCCTGTTGCCAAATTCTTGCCATGTAAACCCAATGCAATTATAGAGACAAGGAAAGCTCCCTGTAGCTTAGAAAAGGTGGAGTTTCTCACTCAGCCCCAGTTTTTCCTCCTTGCAAGTTACAAGTGGGAAGCTTCCTTCTAAGCCAGAGGTTACAATTCACCTTCACAGTGCACTTCTCCGATCCTCTGGATCACTCATGTATTGCTCTACAAGTGAAGTACCAGAAGGAGAGGGGCAGGAAGGCATAAGCCAACAGAGACCTTTGAGAGGGTGTTCATTATACACTGTCACAGCCGGAGAAACTTCCAGCCAGAATTGTTACATGAACCATCTTTGCTGTTCATTAATATTCAGGAAAATGAGAAAATTTAGTTGAAAATCCCACAAGAATTAAACATTCTTGGGAGAGGGACAGCACGCCCCGAATCTCTGCTCAACTGACACACCTCATATACCTCCAAAGAAAAAATGGAGCCATGTAAAATGGAGCCATGTAAGACCACACTGGATGTTTCCGATAAGTCCTCAGACTCTCTTTAAGCAGAAACAGCAATCATGCTATGTGTAAAAAGCGTGTAACAGAACTGCATTCTAAAGAAATCTTAATCTTCTGTAGCCATTTAAAGCATCCAGGTAAGAAAAGTGAAGGTATTTATACTCATTATGACTACTGTCATCTTGCTTCTCTGAATGGAGTTAAATATACTAAGCAACAGCTGTGACAAGAGGTTGTGCATCCTCTTACCTCATTTCATATTCTTGTTCAGGTACTTGTTTTCCACTTTCATACCACTTCCTGCTTCATCTCTTTTCAGCTCTGGCTTCTTCTTGAATCTTTCCTCATCTCTGCACTTTACTTCTTGGTACAGCTGTTTCCTGGGTTCTTTTACCTGGTATTGTCCTTGGTTTGTGCTCTGGCTCCTTCATAGGCATTATTCTTCTCTTGCTCTTATTTGACTACTTTCTGGCAAATCTTTTTTCTTTTCCAGCCTTTATCACTGTGCCTTCCAGCCTCCCCTACCTGCTCAGCTTGGCAGTGGCAGCAGCAGAAGTAGATGAAAACCAGGCATCAGACATACTTACCCCTATATGGTATCCCTTCTGTGATGCTCATGATGTTTATCCCACTCTTGCTGTGGACTGGTCAGCATATGTGTTTACCCTGGCCAGTTGGTCTAAAAAGAAAACATAAACAAACCCCAGGCACTGTAAATCAGATTAATACAATAGGAGTGTTTCTAATCTTGTTTCTGTCAGTTGTACAAAATTGTGTGGTCACTCCTGGTTTACCTGGTTATTTGTGCAATTTGAGTAAATAGCTGTGAAAATGAACTGCCATGGACGAATAAGGTGAGCTTGGGCTTAACCCCTGACTCCAGTATAGCACCACTATAGTGCCTCTGAAATCAGTGGCATTGCTCTAGTACAAAACTGTAGTAAGCTGTGGGGAATGAAATCCTGTTTTGTTGCCTCAGAGAATTTTCGGAGTCTGCCTGATATGGCATGAGTCAAAAATATTTTGTTATTCACTGCTTTTTCTAATTATCAGATTTGTCTCCAGTCCATTTTGTGGTGTTGGCCAGGCACTTGATCTGAGTCAAGTTTTCCATACAATCCACACTGCTTTATGTTTCAGTGTTTTTTTTCTTCTGCTTTAAAACCAGAACAGAAGAGCTGGCTAAGCATGTACAAACCTGCCTCATGAAAAGACTTGTTTTTCCTTTTCCCTCACCCCTTCTTTTCTATTTAATGCTAGTACAGAGATGAAACACGGTTTAAGTAGCATAGTGGTTGGAATTATGAATTAGGAAAGTGATTAGCAGATCATCAGTCTGTTCACTTGCCAGTGGACCACTTCATCCACACAAGTCATCTTAATTAAAGAAGCCGATCTCTTGGAGATAATATTAATTTTTATAAGGAACTGTGGTATATGTCTGATACTGTTTTGAGAACACTTGTTTCAGCATTCCTGAATGCTAGTTAGTCTATGGGAGAGTTATTTAGAGCTGAAAAACACCTCTAGTTGCATAAAAGCGTATGAGAAACACACACAACTGGAATGAATAAGTAAAAAATTCTCCTGTTCCTCATCACTGAGTGGTCTTATCACTTGGCCCAAGATCCTACTTATATTCGTCCCATTATGTACTTGATACTGGCATTGTTTTCCCCACCCACGTCTGCATTTGGCAGACGGATATTCACTTTTGAAGTTTAGGTAAAATTTCATCTGCAAGTTCCTTACTGTCAATTTTATGTACTACAGTCTGTACCCATGACAGACAATTTGGTGGAAAAAAGGGGATTATTTGGTCTGAGTAACATAATAGTTTCACTGAAATTTCTGAGCACAGGGTAGACGTAAGATGCATCATTGCAAGCACTGATTCAGACAAATGTATTTCCTACTGAAGGGCATAGCCATAGTTACGTGGCTTCAAGGCTTGCTATGTTGTCGCACTTAGCAAAAATACACATAAAAACCTACTTTGTTTTTCAAGCTCCATTGATGAAACTGTACCTTTTGGACAAAAAGGGGATGGTCTCTTTCCTATACATTATACTTAAAAATTTCAGCGTTTTTGGCTTTGCTAGAAAATTCCCAGTGGTGTTGGCTTTGGACATCAGAGATTATCAGAAGCCTGGCTTAAAACCCCATGCTTGTGAACTAGCTTTTCCTGAAATTTCCAACTCACTGGGAATAAAAGAACCCAGTAGCTGCTCTTGCACTTCAGTTCCTTTTATTTTTCTGAGTGTGTCTTGAGTTGTGTGCTGCTTTTGTCTTACCCAAGGTCAAAGACATCAAAACAAATCAAATGTTTCTGAAGTTGAAAAAAACATTAAACTTCTGGTCCAGGTGGAACTTCATTTTTTTTCAAGACACCAAATAGATCTGAGTGTTACATCCGGCCTTAAATGCTCTGTTTTAGTTTTACACTTTTGAACTAAAATCTTTTTCTTACCCTGACTGATGTCAGCTGAAAGAAAGTTCCAAGTAAAACGCCCTTTACAGTGCTATTTTAGGGCTGAGGCCATTCTTTCTCTCTTCTCTTCTCTTCATCTTTCCATTTTCCTGATGCAATCCCCAGTCTGGCCTTGGGCTCACCTCACAGACATTAAAAAAAAAAAACAAAAAAAAAAGTGAAACCAGAGGGACCCTTCAAACCTCAAAATTTTGCTTTCAGAATAGGCTCAGAACCTAGTGATTAGCTTCCTCTGAAATAGCTTTTCTGATTCCCAAGCTTATTGGAATTGGAATCACTGAAAGGCCTGGTGGCAGATATGTATTTTTTTTCATTGAGCCTATAACTCAATCTGGCAATGGAGAAGTCTACAAAAGAAACACTGCAGAGAGAGGAAGTAGCTCAGTAAGGCTTGGCAAATATCTTCAAAGAATAACTATTCTTCCAAGTTTGATCACTACAGACACAAGCAAACACATATTAGCGTATTGCCTTATCTAGGATTTTTCTGATGAGCAGAGGGAGTGCTTAGCGGGTAATATCCTACCTCAGTTCTTTTTGCAGCAATTAATCTCCCATGTTTGGTTTTACACTGCTTTACAGTTGGCCTCACCAAAGTGCCAGAAGGTCAGATTGCTTGTCCAAGGTCACCAAATGACTCAGTAGATTAAGTGAAAACTAAACTCAGAGGACCACCCTGCTTTCTAGCTTTTGTTTTAAGGGATTCAACCTACACAGTTTCTCTGGTATTTCACACATTCCATTAAGCCCAGTGGCTATCAGCCATAAAGATTGCAGAAAGATTCAATACATGTAAATGTGGACAGTGATATATAACTTCAAGCTGATGGAAAATACATCGGACAAGCATGATTTAGTTCCTCTGCGTTAAAAATACCCTCCAGACCCGTGGCTCAAAAATAAAAGAATATGAGAATACTACTTGTGGCTTTCCCTGTGTTTATTAAGATGAATAAGATGAACCTTTCATCTTACTTCACTGTTGCACTAACCACACATATTCAAAATGCCATGTTTTTGTATCCAGCTTCTCAACTTACTCCTATCTGAAAATGAAATTAGTAGCTTGACTGTTATGACTACTCTCTTATTTATGTTGTCTGGATGCAGAATAGATAAATTCCAAATTTCAGGATAAGGTATTTATTTACAGTTTTGCTATTTGTAAAAACTGAGAGCTGTAGATAGGATGAAGTTCTCAGTCCATCGATAGAGCAAGCAAGGCAAACCTTCATCTAATAACTTGTTTTCTAGCCAGTTGTGAAAGTCTTGTAAAAGTTAGAAGTTGCCTCGTTGCCTCAGAAGCACATTATATTCTAAAGAAATTGGATTTGGAAATGGAAGAGTGAAGAAGCAGCTACTTAATACATTTCATTAAGGAGCAACAGTAGGAACTGACGCTTGCAAAACTGTGTAACAGGACAAAGCCCTCCACTGCTGTAGCAAGGTCTGCAAGGATGTCCCAGAACATTGCAAGGTGGTTAACCGGCAAGAAAAGGACCTTGCTATCATTTCCCTCTCTATGATGGCATCCTTTGATTTCTTAACATAAGCACTAAGTGTCTTCCTGACCTGCCAGTTTGCATAAACTCTCAAAATAGTCATTATATCGTTTGGATTAAAAAAATCTGTCTCCTGTCTGAGGTTCTGTATGTTTCACTTCACACATTCCTCTGCAAAACCAAGTCCAGCCTCACTGGTAACTCTCTTCAGAAATGTCAGTGAGAATCTTGCAAGATTTGCTTTCTACTGCCATTTCCAGTATTTTAAGCTTTTTTGCTTAGGGTTCTGTGTGAGTTCCTGGAAAAGGTACTGGTCAGTTCAGATGTTTTCTGAGCCAGTGTGCTGCTTCATTTCCTTCCATAAGAAATAATTCCATCAGCCAATGGTGATAATCAGCTTCTGGACACCTATTCACTGAGTTTTTGTTACCTTAGGATGTCCTCGTTGCACAGCGTGAGGGCAAGGAAAATCATAAAAAAAGCATTTCAAACATTTTGAAGGGAATGAAGGTGGTTACTTGTTAGCCAGAAAAAGAGCCTCTGTGTGTTGCATGAGTACTCTATGTCTATACAAATGAAATAGATAAGTTGCCAGTAGATGGTGGTCAGGATTGGTAGCAGAGTTCCCAGGTTTTACAGTACCATTAAAACGCGTGTAAATTGTTTCCTACAATTTATGTAAGCCATTAGTACATAGCATGCCCTCTTGGAAACCCCACTGCTTCCCACATCTCCGTGAAGAAACACTGTTGTTTCCTCTTCACTGAAAATCTCTGCATATATTCCCCAGCTTCATCTGTAAGTCAGATGTGCCTAGAGGGCCATAGGCAAAGCTCCAGGGAAGGAGCAGACTTGCAGAAAATTCTGCTGTAAGTTATGTGATCCTCCTTACTTATGGATCAAAATATATGTGCAGAAGTGCTGCGGGAATGTGGTGTGCAGTGGAAGTCCCACTGTCAAAAGTGCACAGGAACTTGTGTGGATCTACCAGGCAACATTTCACGCTTCATAGCTCTTTGTAGGAGTCATAGAGCACAGCCTACCATGTGATGTCAGCCAATTTAAGAGACAAACTTGAGTCTAGTTGCTGTCATAGAGCCCTGTCTGGGAATTCACAAAGTGGGGGCAGAACCTCAGTCTTCAGTACTGTGGATCCCAGCTCTCTGCTCCATTCATTCTGTCTTCCTCTTTTCTATCCCTTCTGTCATTTTTAGCAGCTAGGTGGCTCGGGAGACACTTGCGTGTTCGTCTGCTTGGTACATTTCTTTTTAAATGGAGCCAGTTACAAGATCAAAAGGTGAATTACAGTCATTTTCTTGAGCACATGAAAGTGAAAACAACACTGGCTTAGAGATGATCTTTCCAGGACAGCTAAGTAAGAGCTTGTTAGAAATAGCATGGCTGAAAAATAGACATGTTAGAAGAGCTGGGCTTACCTGCATAGGGAGGTTTCCAGGTTTACTGTGAAAGAGTACCACAGTACTTATGCATTCATGGCTTTACTTGACTTGCTTAGGTTTTATTTCTTGGTAGCTCTGGAAAAATGTTTTAGTAGCCAAAAAATCTGCACTTAATTAGACACAAAAACCAGCAGACAGGAAGTCTATTTCCTCATAGAGATACTGTGGTTTATATATTCTGCCCTAATATGAACAAGTCTACTATTATTTTCTGATGTCCCTCCCATTTAAGATGCTCTGAGTAACATTAAAGCTCTTTTTTTGTACACCAATCATGAAAGAAGGCTTGTCAAGATACAGAGATGCTAGACGTTTCACTACTGGATGGTTCCCAATTCCATTTGAAAAAAGCTTCTGCCTGATTTTATTTCATAAAAGTTTATCTCATTTAAAAGTATTTAAATGTAACCGTGGAGACGTGTGCAGGCTTGGGGGCCAAAATCTAATAATGACTCTATACCAATGCTTCCACCCTGAATTTCACCAATGTTCTAAGTGGTGGTTTTATTTCCTTGTTACTTGGGGTTAGTCCAAATATCCAGTGACTGGAAGCTGTCTAGGACAAGGGCTCTATGTTCATGAAGTATCTCACAGAAAGGGCCACCAGAGAGCTGCTGTAATAGAATAACTAATGAATAATAATAATATCTGCAAGCAAAAAAGGAGGTGAGGTCTAGTGGAAGGTGTCCCTGCCCATGGCAGGGGGGTTGGAACTAGATGATCTTGAAGGTCATTCTGTGATTTGATGATTATAAGGGATGTTATTCTCCTCACTTAAATTTAGAAGTTGTGTGGGAAAAGTAAAACTTCTACCCCCAAAAAAAGTGGTTTAGGTTACCTCAGGACTCTAAGCAAATGTCAGAAAATCTCTGAATTTCACGATTGCTTTTGATTCTGTTCAGAAAGTATTCAGATCTTAGGTGATAAGTGGCCATACAACACTCACTCCCTCCAAGAAAAGGAGGAAATTGTTGTGGGTTAGTGACTAGCGCTATTCCTTGAATATGAAATGCAAATTAAGGTATGCAGCATGACTTACTTGGCATGACAGCTACAAATAACCTACTCTCACTGCGTTATTGGTCCTTGCCTTTCTTTTGGTGGGGGAGGGGAGTGTGGGTTTTTTGGTTTTGGTGTTGTGGGTTTTTTTCCCCATTTGGGCCTTGTTAGGTTAATCATTACAATATAATTTGTTATGTCTTCGAAAATTCCAAATTAATTTATTTTTGAAGTTCTTTCCTGTGACTCCACAGACCTTTCCACTCTACTGTGAAGGTTTCTTGCATCCAACATTTGCTCTACTTTTTCTCCTCACTCTATCCTAGCATTATGTCTCTGTTACTATATCTCTTTAGACTTTATTGTTCTGATTTCACCCTTCCTCACACAGAGCTAATATAAAGCAAGTAGTATATTCCATGATCACAATGAAAGGAAAACAAGGACAAAAAAAACCTTAAAGATGAGACCAATGTTGACAGTGCTGGAACAGGAACTCTTGAAAACCTGATCCATGCCAGGAGATGTGGAAACAAACATGAGTCTCTTACCCAGATATCATCCTACTCCATCACTATTATAAATATATCTGAACTAGATCTGGAGTTAAAAATAAAAAAAAAATGAAACCACCGCACTGCATTGCTTGCATTGCTTCTTAAGAAAATCTTGTTCCTCAAACTAAAAATCACCTATTCATTATTTCCCACTTGAAATCACAGCCTTAGGTATGTCCAAAGCAAGTCCTCTAGAGCATGTGAGACCCCTTTGTATATCCCATGTCCAAATACACAAATACATTAATTTGCCTACTGATGGTGGCTCTCTGTGAGGTAGCCATGTAGCTGGAAAATAGCCAAGACCTGGAGAAGGCCCGTGCTCATGGCTTTTCTGCAAGTCATCCTTTCATTGGGGTAGCCAGTAAGACTAGAAGACAAATAATCAGTGAAGGAGATACAATCTTGAACCTTCTTGCATCTTACATCTACCTGATGTGGACAAGGAGAGATCTCTACCAGACATGAAATAGAAAGGATGTGCATGTGGAAGAGTTCTGTTCTCTCAATGGTTCTTGTCAGACTTATTTGGGGTAGGTGCCATAAATTCTCAAAGAAACTTATTCTTCTTAATATATATTTCTTCAGGTAGGAAAAAAAATAGATAAACCCATTTACTAATTTACATTCATGTTCATATGTAATAGCAACTGACGACTTCAGAAGAAAGGTAAGCCCTCACTTACTGATTGTGAGCTAGTCCTCTGCAAGGCAGCAGACAGTCTGGCAATGTTTGGGCTGAGTAATGCCCTCTCTCCATATTTTTTTTATATCCAATGTGGGGTGTGTCTGAGGAGACTTTCTGTTCTACAAAACTGTTTAAGTTTTCTTCACACCTCCAATTTTCACCATCTTTCTTTTTCCAGAAAAAGAGCTAATGCTTATTGATGGCATATGAAAATATAATCACTGCCCTGTCTGACCACCCTAGAATCCCCAGTGCTCTTTTATCATCAGTGAAGGAAAGACAGGAGAAAGGTGGAACTATTAATCACATTGTTTTAGACCAAGAAGGAAAAAATATAGCTATCAAAACATGAGTAGCCTCTACAGTCCTTAGCTTGATAATGACAGCACAGATGAATGATGCTTTTCTCCAAAAAGAAGCGTGCTCTAAAGTAATCACTCAAGATTATTTTGTGCCTTAGTGTGTTGCAAGCTGCTCTGAGAGACCTACCTCTGTGGTATGTCTAAATTCTAGTATATTCTTTGCTACAGGCAAGATAAGTGACATGAAAAAAACAGACCCAGTGGTAACATTATTGGAAAGCAGATTCCTGTTCAAACAAGCTAGAGATTAATAAGATAGATTTCTAGTGACTAGACTCATCTCTGGCTTTTGTCTTCCTTCAGTGTAAAATAGAAGACAGATAGTTTGATAGAGGAAAGTCTGGCAAAGGTAAATGGTAACGATGGAGCAAAGGAGTCATAACATTCTCCTGACGAAGCCCGGATGCCTGAATGGTGAAATACAGAGGAACGTTGATTAAGGTGACTGTCAAGCTTCCCATAGCCTGCCAGCAGTAGCTTTAGTATCCTCCCAAAAGCATACAACAAAGTCAGTTCAGATCTTTCTTTTCTTTGCACCAACTTCTCTAAAATGCAATTCTCCTCTCTCACAGAGGGATGTTCCACTTTTAATTCCTCTTTGCTAAGTTGTGTGAACGTCACCTGCTTCCCTGTGTTTTGCGAAGCAAAAGACATGTTGATTGCTGTGACTATTTCTTAAGGCTAAAGGTTTTAGCAATTTTCACATTTCACAGTCCTCCTAGGAAATTTAAACCTATCTTTTAATGAAAATGCCATTCTCTGTCTTCACAATTTGCAAAAAAAATTACAACCTCTCTGTGTCTGTGCTTCAAAATAATCTGTCAAAATGTGTTATGTCTACTTTAAATAAGCAGTAGATTGCTTCTTTCCAATTAAATGTAATATACGGTAATTGCCGGAATGTAGACTGCACAATTGTCTTTCCTAAGGATATCTTCAGGTATGGAGGTGAAGCACTAAAAGATGCAAAGTGCTAATTCAGTGTTTTGCAAAGCCAAATTGTGCAATTTTTACAGCTATAAAGAAAAGAGATTTAACATTTATTAATGTATTTTTATGAAGAAAACAATATGTACATTTAATGTTGGATAGAATGCCAAAACAACGTAGGAAGAGATAAGGATCTAGTAACTCAGAATCCCTTTTCAGTGGAAAAAACCAAAATACTTGGAACCTCTTGACTTGATCTTTGAATGACATTTTAGGTAACCTTTTCTTTTCTTGTTGATAGACATTTGTAATGTGAGGGGGAAGATATTTCCTTAGCCAAGTCACTTATGTGAGCATAAGAGCCATCTTGTGTCATAGATTAGACTGACTCAGCACTAATATAGATTTAAAAAGACGTTTTTTCCTTGCCTTATAGTAGACATTTTCATTCTAAAACCAGCAATCCTGTTATCATGTGGTAACTACTTTAATACGTTCGATTGTCAAAAGAGACAAATATGGAGGGTATTCCTTTTAGGCTGACTAGCAAGCAGGTTATTCCTCATCAAGTGACCTCTTACAGATAAAAACTAATAAAACTAATTGCCTATCATTAAGCAGAAGCACGGAATAGCAGGAATTGTTATCTTTTTACATAGAACCTTTGAGCTCCAATTTGAACCCTGTTTGTAAGAGCTGCACCAAATAATATTGCTTCTGTGTGTGAGGATCACACCACACTTTAAGAAGGCTGCAAATTAATCCATAACTTCCCCCCCCCCCAATCCCTCAAATATTATTTGATTTTGGGAAAATAAGACTCCTGATCAGTAAATATTTATATCTTTGCATAAACTTCTAAGTTGCTAGATCTGGGATCAAGTAACATAAATGAATCAAAAAGTTGAGCACATGCAGAAATATTTACAGCCCCAAATCTAAGATATCAGCGTTTTCTTTCAAGTGGTGTAATTACCCCAAAATTCAGAGACACACGCTGGGGAGTACAAAAGGGACCAAGGTACCTAACTTCCACTGAATCAAAGCGTTGGAATGCCTTTAAAAATGTAGTGGTAAAGAGAAACTTCCTGATGCCCTCTAATCCACACTGAGCCATACCTGATTTTGCAATAGTTCCCTTGACTTCTCAACGTGAGGGTTATAGAACATAGCCTAGAGAGGTCACATGGTTTTCTCTTCAGTTCATCAGAAGAGGAAGAAACAGGAATGAGATCTTCGTGCCCCTTGACCTAAATATTAACCTCTGCAAGAACTTCTCTACTCGATGAATTCTCTTACAGTATTCCATTTGGTCAATATCAGAGAGTTTGGTAGTTTAGGTTCATGAAAGTACTTAAGCAAGTACACATTTCCCATATTTCTTGGGCACGCAGCTTTGAAATTTTAGAGAAAAAAAAAAAAGTAATATTTTCAAACAAACCTGTATGATTTCCTCTGAGATGTTTCAGTATTTCTGCTTCTAATATTAAATGAAACCAGGAAGCATGGATCAACAAGAGAAATATGGAAATGAATTGCTCAGAGCTCATAGGAGAATTGTGCTCAAACCTCATGACAATTGGTTGATACTCAAATTACAAGTTGAACACGCATGTGGCTCTCGGGATTTTTTCTACTGGAGTACAAATACTAGTGCAGTCAAAGGACAGTTGAAAAAATTGATGCCATATTAAGAGAAAGCTTTTGACCTCAATAAAAACTGAGCAGCTTGTATAAGGCATACCTTAAAATTGCACCGGTTTCTCAAGAGGTTTATCATTTGGCCTTAGCTCACAGTCACCAGCGCGGCTTTTTTTTTTCAGACCTGCAACTGGTAGCTTACAAATGTATTCAGTAAGGTAAGAGGCAATCTAATCTGTGAAAAGAAGAGAAATAGAAAACTCTGTTCATAAAATAAAATGAAAACATCATCTTAAACTGATTTAAGTACATGCAAGTTTCAACAGACTCCCTTAGGCATATATAACTTGTATGCTTACAACAAAAGATAACTTAAACTGTTGTTCAATTTGCCACTTTATTGCAAGGGTGCTGTTTTGACTAGTATTAAACAGTCTTGACTGATGACCTCTCTAATTTGTTTGGTGCAAACACTTTCTTTCAACATCAGACACTTATTTTTTTAACCATCTACTTATTTGAGAGAAAAATCTATTGTGGCCTGTGCAGACAACCCTGCTTTTTAATTGTGCTAAGGTTTTTTTGCATCTGCTAGACAATGCATGAGAGCATTTGATGATGAGAGCATTGATTAACCTTGAAACATATAATCTGGTTCCCAGGCTTGGTTCTAAAGGGGTTTTGGCTCTCTTTTCAAACATAATTTGCCAAAAAGTAATTACTAGGGAGCTGCAAAAAACCTCGCATTTTGGATTTTAAATTCACTTTCTTCTTTAATGTATTAGGAATCTGAGCATGCTGCCTCCTGCTTCTTATCAGTTAAATATATGCAGTGATATGAGAAAAAGAAACCGTGAATGCTGCAATTCTAGTTCATTAGAAGTCGTCATATAAGGAACATCTATAAAAGCAAACGGTGCCAAGCAAACAGCCAAGGCTGTTCATCAGCTCTGGATTTAATAACTACCTTATTAATATCCCACATGCTAGGAAAAATATTGTAATTGGGATGGATTATGTAGAACATAAGGAATGGAATAATTAATGGAATAATTAAAAAAAAAAATCCCACAGTCTGCTTTGCTTCTAAGATATTTGAGACTGGTTGATTTAGTGGTAACAATGGAATACAATTAGCGTCCAATTCCTTTTACTTTTCTATGTGACATTAGTGTACAGGTCTTTGACCAGAGAACTTTTTATTGGAGGACAACACTGGAAGATGTTTTCTTCTGTCTTGCTTATAGTCACCAAGGGGCCTGCCCAGCTTGGTCGAGATTTTTGTCACAGAGTGCATCTCTCAGTGGCTGGCTTGCAGCAGCAGGGCAACCCAGAACATGTGCACTATCACTTATGCCCTGCCCCAACACCTTAAAACTCACCGAGAGTATCTGTGCAGCAAAGCAGGACAGGAGGGTGATGTCCTGACTTCCACATTTCATCCCGTCTGGGTTTTGCAGGTTAAGGGAATTTTTGTGTCCCTGACTGTCAGTGAGCCATCTTTTGTCAGCACTAATCAGCCCTGGAAACAATGGAAAGTATACAGTGTGTTAAGACTTGCACAGGTATCTGATGCAATCTAAATGTGAGACAGTCCTGTTGCATTACCTAATATATCTAAATGAATGTCCCACAACCCATATTTTTATGCTGGGGAACTGCCGATTGCATTATCTGTTCATTATAAACACCGATATGTCTCCAGGTGACAATCCAGCAAATGAAGGACTTTTTAAACTGACACACATACTTCTTATTTAAGGACACCAAGAATAGGGAGTAGTGTTCCAGCCAAGGGGGACTTGCCCTGAAGTTCAAAGGGTGAACTTCAGCAGAGTGGGGATGAACCTTGAACTGTCAGGATCCTTTGCCTTGCAAAAATTCTCACACAGGCTTTAGCATAAATAAGAACCAAATGTTTATTTTGAGTATCAGCTGAGAAGGGCGCAAGATTTTTGATAACCTAAAATAAAACTACACTTTTTGAATTGTTTTCTTGATACTTTTGTTTTACTTTAAAGAGGAGAATGGATACAGCAGGTTAAAAACCCCCCAAACAGGTAGAGATACATGCCTGTGCAGTGAAATACTTAAAATGCTCACTGGCCCTTTATTAATATGTTTATTAAAGATCTACATTTTGTGATATTCCTATCTGGAATCAGCTCTTCACTTTTTGTTGTACACAGAGTATTAAAAAAAAAAACCCAACAAATTAGGTATTTGATCATGGAGACAAAAGAGCAGAGAAAGTAGTGTGTGTGCACATTACAATTATATTATCAAGGCTTTCTGTAATGTTATTATAGCCTGTTCCAAGTTACCATGTATGAAAACAAACCACACTGATTCCAAGCCCCAAAATGAGAGAAGTTAGGGAAATATAATCAGTGCAGCTGTGGCAACAATGCTATTGTTAAAGTACAGGGAAATTTCATAAACAGTGAGTAAGAAGTCAAGAAGGAAATAGTTGTAGACAAAATCATTGCTAGAAAACATGAAAGCAACTCTTTTTTTCCCATCCCATCCCATCCCCTCTCCACCCTGTGAAAAGATTATCCATGGAAGGGGAAAAAAGGGTGAGGTTGTGGGTGGTGTCCTACATAAGGCCATAACACACAAAAAGTATGCGTGTTTTTTCTCTTGGAAGAAGATGAGGCAAAAAAGAGGAGCCTGGAATTTCTTTTGGAACAGATACTGTACTTTCAGGTGCCATCTGTGGGCCATGCGTTCTATGAAATATGTCTATGTTAAAACAAGAATAAAAGAGATAAAGAACATTCGACAATCCGTCATAAACATTGCTTGCAGCATGACATAGATGTTCCCAAGCTGGTTTTAAACTGCCTGGCTGTAAGAACTAGTGGCACTCCAGTTTCTGTGCCAGCAATGTGTAACATAGAGAAACAAATATTTCAACAAATGCTAATTTATCCTGCTTCTTATTGACAAAGCTACAGATGCCTTAGTCAAAAAAAGAAATGCCACTGAGTCAACAGCTGTGCTTTACAGTGGTTTTCATTCACTTTGCTTTGGCATTATTTTAAGAACTTCAGTGGAGTTGCTCCTGCTTGACATCATCGCAGAAGAATCACTCAAAGTCTGATCCCCTGATAAATACTGTTTCAAAAGAAACCGATGGTGCAATTCCCCTTAGCATAAATGAGGCCAGGCCTTAACCCACACGTTTTAAACTGCTTCCATGAGCCATTCAGTGATGTGATAGACGAAACCGAGAGATGAAACTTGACTAGCGTATCATCCAAATTTACTTTAAATAAAAGATAATTTTCCATCTGCAGGGAAATTTACTTAATATGATCTGCAAACTTATGAAATGTGAGAGCAGGTGTTTCCTGGTATCACCAAAATTACAGATATATGAAATGAGGTTCCCAGTCTGGCCAGTTTTCACTTTACAGTTTTTAACAGTGTTTGGATCATACACTTCAGTTTAAAGCATTTCTAGATTGTAGCTTGGGAGTATGGCAGTGCTGCTGTTCATCTCTGCCAAGACAAAAGAGAGATTTTCACTGCTTCTTTTGAAGTTTAGACTCTATTAAGCAGCAATATAACATTCACATTTTGGAAAAAAGGATTCTTGTGAATTGGCAGGAAGCATAACATGACTTGCTGGTAATTATTTCCATGACATTAAGTTATTCCCTTTTGAGGTTTGCTTAGAATGTCTGTGTTTGGTGTATTTGCTAGGAAAGTTTATTAAGCAAATGTGCATACTGAGGGGTGACAACGAAATCTTAAGATAAAAAAACTGTGACTGTTTCTTCAGATCACTTTGATATGATGCTGGTATTCCAGGCCAGATCCTTGAGGTGAGATGTGCAACGTCAATAATACTGGAAGCTGACAGGCTGAATGGAACTTAATCCTGTAGACAGTAAGAGGCATTTTCCATAAAGATTACTGTATCTCTTCGCAATAAAGATCATCTTTATCTAGCATGTTATCTTTTGCAGAATCAGGTTACTTCCCCTGCCCCCTAGTTAATTTACAAACTCCAATAAAATAATTTCAGCCCTTTGTGATTGTGCTTTCTCTCTACTACCTTCAGCGTGTTCTCTGTCTTCTCCTTGCCAAAAATATTTCCTGTCCCCCAGACATACAAAACCGGCAGCGATGAGGTTAGGTCAGCTGTGAGAGGATTTCCATGGAATCAATTAAAGCTTTCTGGCAGCAGGAAGGCAGACACTGTGGGATGTGATGGGACTCACTTCACACAGAGTTTTGACCTCATCCAGTTTCTAAAAGTGCTCTCTGACCTCCAGCCCAGCACCTCCATTGCTACTACTGCCCAGAACTTCTGAACACACAGTTCCCAGACAGACCAGGTGTGCAATGAGAGCTTTTTGCCTCCCCTTGGTACCAGAAACTGTTGGAATTCATTGGAATCCCAGAGTAACAATTAACGCTACTAATTTTTCTGACATGACTACAAATGGCGTAGGGCCAGACACAGCTTCAATACAATTATTGCCAACTACTGAAAACAAATCAAACACAATTTACTGGTATTCCTGATTCTTTTTTTTCTGAATTAAATTAGTATATTCTGAGAGTTTTCAGAGACTATTTGACAGAATTCAGCTGGACGAGGAACAATATTTCTTTTGTTAACATAAATTATTTGGATTTTTAAAGCACTTTTGACAGCATACCTCACAAGAGGCTAGTAAGGAAGCTAAGAAATTGTAAGGTGGGAGGTATAGTTGTGTTTTGATCAAAAAACGTCTAAAAGAAAACAGAATAGAATTAAATGGTCAGTTTTCAATATGGCAGTGTTTAGCGGCAGAACACTGTAAGACTAACAAAGCTTCACTATATTCATTAATGTTCTGGAAAAGGGCTTAATCAGCATGATGGCAAGATCTGCCATGGAATTATTTTTTTAACAAGTAACAATTAATTAACTGAGCAGTTATTTCAGTTAGTCAAGACAAACCTAGGCAATTATGCAGTACAATGGCAGAGGAAGTTCACGATGGAAAATCCAAAATAAGGTGTGTTGGAAGGATATTACTAATACACATTGTTGCATTTTGAATTAACAGTAACCACCCCAGAAAATGACCTGTGTGTCACCTTGGAGCGCTTAACAAAAACATCTGCTTAATGTGGAAAGGCAATCAAAAGCGAATGAAATGCTACCACGAATAAAGAAAGGGGTGGGGTCCCACAGAACCTGCTCTGGCCAAGACTGCCCAGGATGTGCAGTGAATCAGTACACTTTCTCACTCTGCTGCGCAATTTCTAGGATGAGTTGGCTGGTGCCCTGGAGGAGAGGAGAGTGTTGAGTACCTTTGACATCGCTTTCCGTTCTCTGCCCCCAGCTTTCTCCAAAAGGCCTTCCTGCTGCTGAGAACCAGCTGTTCATAGACTTTTCCTATTGAAAAGAAACTGAGTTCACTAAGCAAGCCCACTGAAATGTAGTCATTTAACAACATACAGCACTTCAAAACAGATGAATAACATTACGTTCACTTAAAAATAAAAAAATTTTTAAAATCTGCTAAGGAGGGTTAGTTATTCAGTTCAATTGTGTTGAAAATTGGTCTAAATGCAATGGCTAATGCTTCCAATTACAGTGACTAACACTTCTTTTGTTTTAATTCTCAAATGAATCCATAATTAAGCAGTATATCGTCTCAAAATCTAGGAATACTTACTATTTTGTGATGAAGAAAGATTATTTACCACAGGGCGGCAGGGCTTACTAATCTCTAAAAGCCTAAATTAAAAACATCAAGCACCCACAATACCCAATTAATCACCAGGTTTTGTGTGTGGGAGTTCCTTGCAACTCTGTATAAACATAATCCCATAATGGCAAAACATTCCTTTGCCTCTAACTTAACACACTATTATTCAGCATGTAAAATCTTATTCTCTTTGCAGTAAAGTGATACAGGGTGGGGACCAGAAGAATGATAGAACCAGCCTTGCTGAAACTTACAGCATGAGGCAGAAATCAAGCATTGATTATATCTAGTTGAGAATGCATTTTTATTCCTTACATAATCCACTTCAAGCATAGTAAGTGTTCTGTATATGTATATGAAAACAAACAAATGAAAATAGTGCTGAACTGTGGTAAAACAAGAAAGCAGATGATCAGAATGCATAGGTGGGAAAAAACCACCCCAAACCTACGATTATCTATTTACAGATCTTGTGGGAAAACAGAGATGCACTGGAAAGAAAACCAGTGTCCAGATTCTTTCATTTGTACTAGCCATACAGGTCAGGTTTAGGTATCTGTCTGGAGAGGCACTCTGAAATATTTTGTCCCTTTAGCAAGGAAAGGCAGGGAGAAGGAAAGAGGATGTTTGAATATATGGGGAGGAGAAGAACAGGGGTTAAGTTGGGAGAGGTTGGAGGAAGGAGTAGAATTGAAGTGGCCTTTGACAGGAAGTAAAGAGAGACTGGGAGATATTGGTGAGGTCTGGGCATAGAAGAAGAAATTGATAAGCAGTCATTCTCAACAACTTGTAACTGGAATTGCCTGAAGCTACAACTAAAGCGCTTAGCAGGAAAGCTGGGCTTAGACATTGCCTGTCCTGCATGTAGACAAGCAAGAGTGAGGGGAGAAAGAAGAGATGGACGACTGCCTAGTGAATATCAGCTGGGCATTTCAGTAGTCGTACAAGGAAACTAAGTCTGGGATAAAAAAGTCCCAGGGGAATGCAAAGAGACTGAGCCTGGAAAGAGGAAACTGCAGAATGCAGTCCTGAGAGGAACCAGGAATTACCAGGCATCATGTTGTTCCTTTGGTTGAAAAATGCATTATTTCTGGTTGTGCTGGTTCACCTAGACAATGGTTAGTCATTCTGCAATCAATTACTCTGTCAGCTTATGTAGGGCAAAGCAGTGCAGTGGATCTAAATTTCAATCCTGCTGACATTTCACTTGCTGCCAGAATACAGTACTTTTTTTCCAGTTAATTCCTTAAAAAGCTAAGAAGAAATAAAACATTACATGAGAATTATGCATTACGGTCATAAAGTCAAATGTTAACATTTATGGGAAGCCCAAACTAGAATTATTTATGCAACCTTAATTTGGCCACCACATACATAGTCATAATATCTTCTTTAATTACAGAGTCAAAGAGTTATTTATACACAAGATCCCAGTTTTTTTCAGTATAATGAAGAAAACTTTAGCTGTAGCAGAAGTCCAAGGCAAAGGGAGTCATAAGGCAGGGAACACAGTGTAAGAGAAAGAATGTCCTCACAGCTACCAGATACCGACTTGGAGGATTTTCTTCTAGACTCAACTTGCTGTGTAAGAACAGACAGCTGACTTAAATCTGTCTTTCCCAGATCATCGGTAAGCATATTCTCCATTTTTGAGGTGTCTGCCTTAGGCCTGATTTATAGAAACGCCTAAAGCTCAGGACCATATTTGACATGTTAAGGGATAGATAATTCTGTACGTTCTGAAAAGATCTATTCACAGGCATGCAAGGTCTGACTGACACAATCAGTGAAAACTTTTGACTTTGACACCTTTGTGCTTCTGTTTTCTCCTGATAATACTGTGTTCCCTGAGATTGTCTTGTGAAAATAATACCATGAATATTTGTGAAGCATTCATAAACTGTAGACGGGAATATTAAACAAAAAACCAGAGAGAAATGAGCAATTCTGTTTTTACATTATAGACACATCAGTTTGCAACAATCAGGGCATCACATACTGAAAAAGATCCCTATTATAGATGCTCCATGCTCGTTCATTAACTGAAGACTGTGCACCCTGTGCACTCACTGAAACAGAGATTCCCCCCTGGAGAAGACAACAAACAATATGGTCTTTAATCTCATGATCTCAACGGATATACAAAAGGCGACCCAAAATTCTCTCAGTCCCTTAGTTTGAGTACTTTATGATTTCACAATCCTACATGATCTTTTAGGCCTTTTAAGTCAATTTTACATGTGTGAGATATATGTAATAACTGGGTGTTTGTAACAAAGAACAATGGACACTTGATGCTGAGTGACTTGATTAACTAACAACCTATTATTTCCATTCTATTTTTCATTAAAATCACAGCAGAGCTTGTGGAAAAGAAAATTCCCAAAGATCTACTTCTCTCAGAGCTCCTTCATCCCTCTTAGTCCCTTTATTTGCATGGGTATGGGACAGAAATTGCACTGTTTCCATCCATCTGAGAATGAATTACGACTGTATGTCTATGGTAATACTGCTAGAGTTCTCTTCCAAGTTTTGCTGACTTTCGTATTACACAACAGACATGAACACTGCTTTTGAATTGCTGTTTTCTCTCCTAGCTTGCTTTTCCCAGAATGTCTTCTGTGAAATTCACTTCCTTCCCCTTAAGGCACTGTGATGGGGGACTACATTGGAGATCTGCCTTGTCATCTTTGCTGTTCAATGTGCATTTGAGACTGTTGGGTGAGTGGGAGTAATAGGATCCAGGTATTGTTTCTAGGATGTTATCACAGTTTTATGACTCTTCTAACAATCAGTGCAGTAGTGTCTTGCCAGAAGTCGGGGAAACTGCAGAAGGATGAAATCTTGTTGATTCATCCAGTGCAACTGGGATTAAACTGAGGGCATGGTTGGGCATAGTAACTGAATTGTAAAACCACTAAATCCTTCATTGTTTCACTATTTTCTTTCTTATTTACTGCAAACAGCAAATCTGCAGTTATGTTGGACACCAGCTGCTCTCTGATCATGTAGCAGAAGCTACCAAAATGCTTTATTGTCTGTGCTTGAAATATTACCTTTGACCATGAAATTTGCTGTTAGGATTCTTGCTTTCTTACTTCAGGACTGGATTACTTCAAAGTGAACTACACAGGGTGCAATACAAAATCCTACAAAACACAGAATACCAAAAGAAGAGCTGCTGTTGTTAGCAGCCACATATGTCCCTGGTATTCCTTGCTGCGGAAAGGTTCCTAACTGAAAAATACGAAATTGGGTTTGGCTTTAAGGTATCGGTAGTGAGCCCCGAGTGCCTGGGTTCTTGTGGCCTGACTAAATGTATTGTCTCTTTGTGCCAAGTCACTAAAGATTGTCTCAATGCAAATACTCTAATTAAATCCTTCTTGACTTGAAAGACAGAAGGCTAGCCACCAGTGTCTTCTGTTAGCAAGCTTCACCTTTGGAATGACCTATTTTCTTCTTCTACTGATGTCCATTGTATGCTAGAAGTAGTATGCAGCTGGCTGCTACAGGAGCGGAATTTTGAGGGAGGTTTGGGACTTCACTTTTATTTGTATAATATATGGCAGGGATAGCAAGAGACTTTAGAGTTTTCCTCTTCTGCTGTTCTATGTCTTATTAAACGCATATGTTAAAGATACCTGTGAAACAGACTTCTGGCCTGTGCCACTACATGAGCATCCTCGGGTAATGGAAGGTGCAAAACCATTTTCGTAGTGCAACCCCATGGATTAAAAAAAAAAAAAAAAAAAGTGAAAGAAATCCCTCTACAGGGAGATAACACCACTGTAGAGGGTTTTTTTTGCTTCTCTCACTTCTTCCTTTGGATCAATAAAACCCTGCATAGTTATGAGAACTTGCACTTGTTATTTCATCACTTATGAGCAATGTAGTAATTCCAAACTCATGTTTATAAAACTGTTACATCCCTTTAACATCTGTTTCCAATACATATGAAAACTAGGTTTATCTTTGTTGTCTAGTGCAGTCTGGCAATTTTACTTAGGATTAAAATCTCTATTAAATATACTGTTTTGCTCATCTGCTCTGAAATTCTGGACCAATACAATGAAGCTCACCTGGAAATGATACATCCTTGTTTTACAGCTGAGGAAGACACACAACTTTTTGAACTTAGTAAAGTTCATTACATTGACAAGAATCATCCTTTCTACCCCTTTTTCTTATGCTGTTTTCCTCCATTATGATTATAGGGTCAGAATACATTTTATGGTGTCTGAGTAAGCTGTCTTAACTATATTTCCTACAAAACTATGAATCAGCTATTTTAACCCTAAGTTAACCTTGTAAAAATGTTTAAGTACAGATTTGTCACTTCCTGTAGAATCATTTCAAAGTAAATAATATGTTGTAGAAATTAACACAGGCTGAATGATCTGAGGTAAATCGAACAGGCCTGATCATGTGAGATTTTATACTACCAAAAGTCAAAAAGAAAAAAGCAATTTTGTCTTCAAATACTGACAGTTTTCATCATACTGATGGTTCCTATTTCCAAAAATGTTCAAAAATTGCATTAATTTTAGCACTAGTATTCTCCACCCAAGTACGGTTTTTAAATAATATATTTATATGGGTATATTCTTCCTTTTCTATCCCGATCTTTCTTTTTTTTTTTTCTTACTAGCCACATTGCTACTGTGCGTTACTGGCTAGGCTTATGATCTCTATGGGACAAATGAGCAGAAAGGAAAGAGCATTTGCTTCAACATGACTGATGCCTGCCAGCACAAATATAAGCCCAAGATTGAAAAGGCAATTTATGTCATTTTTAAAAATCAGGCAAGGACAGCCAACATAGTAATTTATGAACGTTGCATGAGAAGCTCCTTTAAAAAGTAGATGATCACAGACAAAATGAGTAAGACTGAATTTGATTTAACATACTGTAATACACTGACATGATTACTTTTGTAACCACCCGGGATACGTTCTGACAGCTTTTCCTGGTTTTTATTCACTCCTTAGCCAGGCAAAACTCCCACTAACTTCTCTCCCACGGTATTTTTTCTGACTAACATTTAAGTACATTGTCCTTATGTTGTCTTGTATGGATCACACAGAACATCATCTTACTCATTTAGCTTCAGGAGACAGTATGTTTCAGAGTTGGAGACAGGCAGAGCTGTTACAGCCTAAACATGAAAAAGGATTAAAAACTTTATTACGCTCATTACTACTTCACTGTGCAACTTTATACTTCCTTACCTAACAATGTTTCTTTTAAAATGGAGAATTGCTTTTATTGTACCATTCTGTCAAATAAGTATATAACCATATGATGGCAGCAATATGCTTAAATACGTGGATTCCAATACGCAATTTTTTTTTAACTTGCCTAAAAAAGAAAGGTATGACTTAAACAAGTGTTCTGAAGAGTAAGACTTGCAGCAGTCAAATATCATGTTCAAACTGAAGCTTTCCGAATTTTTGGTTACAAAATAAAAATCAGCTACAATTTTAGTTACTGAGTACAATTCCAATGACTCTGGTTATTCATTCCAAGGCCATTTTTACCTCTTGAAGTGGGGATATAAGCATTTAACATCAAAATTTGCCTTACATATATGCAATTCCCAGAGATCTTCAGGGGAGTCGTGCACATGCAGGAAAGCACTAATCATTTTATTTCTTCAATATTAGATGCACATTGTTACCACTATACATGTACTAGATGCCATAGAATTTCCTGTGCACTTCCCCTTCCACAGTAACTGAAGGGAAACTATAATGTGCAACAGTATTAAAGCGAGGTAGATGACCTAGAGTGAAAAGATGCCGGAAATTTTAATAATATTTACCTGGATGACCTAAATGTCTCCAAAATTTGTTCTTTAACAGCTGATGAAAGTAAATGAATACGAAATATGAACTAGAATGTAAGAAGATGTTATAAACATGCCATGCTTGATAAACAGTTTACAATTAGTTACCAGAGAATTCTTAAGTTACAGATGGTATGAAAAATAGTGGTATGTAAAATTCGTGTGGACATACAATCATGTCTATAAAGGTTGGATAAATAATTATAGCATTGGCATAGAACAACTTTATTTGTCATTACCTGAAACTATAGTGTTTTCTCAGCTTTTGAAGTATTTAATTGGCTTCTTCAGTAGTTGGATCACGGCTATCTAGCCTGTACATGAGAGAGATATTTTATGACTGAAAGTATAAAAACTAATGAAGATACTATCTGGTAGGAGAAGGGGACACTGGAAACCTGTTATCTTATCCCTCTGATAGTAATTTATATTAAGATTGTTCCCAGTTTTGCTGAAAAATTAGTGACCCTACATTTCTATCCAGTGAATTTGAGCACCTAAGATTTCATGGGGGAAAAATGTTGCAGGGAAAGGAAGTGGCATGGCTATAACTTGGACAACGAGATATTCTTTAGATAAATACAGATAAGGTCAACCAAGGGAATGTCTGAACAAAACTTGGGATACCTCTAGACTTTAGTTTAGACTAAATGTTAGTGTAAATCAGAAGTTGGGGGGTCAATTCTCTCTCGTACCTGCTGCATAACTTCAAATAGCCCTAAACAGCTTTTAAACAACTTCAAGGAAATTGGGTTACACAACCTTACACCTCTTTCTTCTTTATTTATTTTAACTTGCTCTCTCAACCTTTTTTGACTAATCCTTTACCAGTTTGTGGAATTTCAAAACAGGGAAGAATATTATTTAAAAAACAAATCAAATCAAAATAAAACATACTTTCACTGATTTGATTTCTAGACAGAGGAAAGAAGCAATTTTTAATCAACAAATTAAACAGATTACAATAGATTTTAATAGCTTAAGAATGTTAGAACACAATTTCTCATCCAGGAATCCTAATCATTTCTGGAAACAGCTTTGTATGTAAGTTTCATCTATTTGTGGTAGGAGATGCTATGTGTAGAAGATCAAAGGTGTTTCAAAAAAGGACAAATATCCATTTGGTCTGTATGGGTTTGTGAATTAAGAAAACCAAACACTTTTTAATTTTATTTTTTTTTTAAACAGATGGTTTCTTACAGATAATTTTGAAGATGCATTTGCATTGTCTACTTTCATGGCCATGAAAAAATGTAATTCATAAAGAAATGGAGAAGAGGAAAACTTCATGTCTTACTAAATATAATTAAAATCCAAAAAGGTCCTGAAGACCGTTGCTGTGTCTTGTTCTTGACAAACATGCTTTTATGTGTTTATCAGCAACTGAACACTGCATGTATATTGAATGCTAAAAATGTCTAGCCATTGACCAATAGTTTCCACCAAATGAAAAATAGTAAATAATACAATTTTCTTAAAAAGAAGTGAGCAGTGACATTCAGAGAACCTAAATGATTTTCAGTGAACCTTTCAAAATTTAAGTATTTGTATAGGTTTTAAAAATGAATGTTTAGCATCAGTGTGTGTTCACAAGTAAACAGAAAATCAGTTAAGTCCACTGAAATTTCTCATTTCATTAACCTCTTCTACATTAATGCTTTTTTATATAAGAAAGGGAGACATGTCATACTTTTCATCTCCTATACTTCTTGCATTACTTACTGATTTGATTCTACAAGTTGCAGCTCAAGAGTAGAGCTCAAAGTCTTTCTAAATTAGTTGCACTTGCATAGAATAAATGCTTTGAAGGAGATGTGGACTTGTAGGTTCATTCCCCAGTTATGCCTAAACCTCACCTATCGGCATCCTCTCCTCTTTTTTCACGAGCCTTATCACTTCATTTGAAAAATACATGCAACATTTTCTTAACTTACAGAATGTTCTCAGAATACATCTTGAACACGATCAGATCCCATGATGATGAGCTTTCTGAAAAACAAAGAATCTCTGATCTGTACCTAAGCAATTTCGTGTTATCATCACAGTCCTGTTTTATTCATATCTCAAAGCTACCAACATGGGTAGTCTCTGATCAACAAGCGCTTTATCAGAGAATACCATGTATCAAATAAAACTGGAAAAGGCAGGACTGGAGAATCTGCAGAGAATGCAGGAGACTAGAGTGCAGCAATGCTTGGTTTGCTTTCTTCCATGAGCTCTTCAGTCAGTCATTCTTGGTCATCAGCTAATACTCCCAGCTTCTCCAATCTTCACCTTTGTCTGTTTAGAAATCACAGAATTGACAACTAGCCCATTGACATTGTTGGCCTTTGGATCAGGTCTTACAAGGAGATTTGTTTAAACAGATGCCAGCAGTACTATCAGAACTGAATAATACCTATATAATAAGGTATAGCAATTTCACTGACTTGTTACCAAATGTTCGCTTCCATGCTTAACTAAGATTTAATGGGTGCTTCTGCTATATTCAAATTTTTCCTTTGTGTCTTGACCTTTTCTCCTTAGAATATTATTTCTAATTTTCAGTAATTTACCATATAGATAAAATCCACATAGAGCTCATACAGGACTCAAACAGAGTTTCTGCTGCTTCTGTTTTCATTTTATTTAGGTTTATTTTTCTAAACCACATGTTACCTTATACCTTGCCAATGTAACTTGTTTGGAAATAACATATTAATTCAAACAATGTTTGTTTGGAGGAACTCTCTGATAGCTTTCAGCTGGCTAAACACATTTAGATAGCATCCTGTTGGTTTCTAAGACAGAAGTGAAAGGCTGATATGCTTACCAAGTGACAGCTTTGATGCAATATCCGCACAATATATGAGTACTTACAGTCCTATATTACTAGTGATAGCTTTTTCTCAGGAGTACTTCAAGTGCCAAAGTTCATGCAGTTCATGTTTATATTCAATTAAAACCTCAACTAAAATATTTGCAGACAAATGCTGCATTCTCAAGCTCTACAGAAGCCATTCAGACACATCTTCTACACAGACAACAGGGTGGGCTAAGTAGATAATTCCGTGGCAAATTATCTCTACTGCTGTTTATTTTGGTAGGAAGTAGTTGCTAAAATTGTTTTCATGCATCCAAAATGAAATGTAACTTGATTAACACACCCACTGAAAGTATAAAGCAGGTTCAGAAAAGGAAACTGCAATTCAGATTTATTTTAAAACATCTCATAAACTGCCTGATCATTTCGTTTTCCAGGAGAAACACAAAGCTAAATGTGCCATTTGCAAAACCCAATGAAATCCATGTGCTTCTAAAATGAACTTGAAATCCTAGTAGTTAAATATAGTGATTCATAACCATGTTTTGTTAGAGTTTTTCTCTTTTACTGCTCCCTGAAAGACTTGTAGAAGCAATCAAAGAAAGTAATTGCATACAAATGAACATTAAAGGCATTATGAATAACAGTATACCTCTTTAGTATAATAGCCTTTCCCTTCCCTTTGAAAAAGTGAAGTTATTTTACTAGTGTTGCCGCAGCATATTTTATTATCTATTTTAATTAAGCTCAAAACCCCTAGAGTTTAGCTAGAGAATGGTCTAATAACATAAAATATCTTTATTATGGCACACTCACACTCAATGTTTGCTTGTCTAGCTGGTTAGGAGAATAGCACTCCTTTAAAGTAATTTCTAAGGGAAACATATCTAACAGTAAACACACATTTTGAAGTGTAGGTAGATACAATCATTATTACAGCACTACGTTATTTGTTGCTAAACCACTGACAGTTCAAGTTGATCAGGGCGGCATAATCAGCTGGTCACTAATTAATCACAATTAACGTTATCTGGGTTACATGCTGTAAAGACAAACTAATTATAGAAAACCAGTAGTTCTAATATAATTAACCACCACTTGTCTGTCTTACAAATGTTTTACCCTATCTATAAGTCTCACATAGAAGAAGTGCATCTTTTGAAGGATTGTGGGCAGGTTATTTACTTTCCTGTAAAGGCAAAGGCCTCTTTCAACTGCCAACTAGAATCTTTAAAAAAAAAATAATTAAATTGTAGATAAGTAGTGCAAACAATACAGAAGATTAGTAATTCAAAGAATCTTCCATTTCAGTAGAGTCACATTATTACCCATTTCTGGAAATCGTATGCAATTTCTCACTAAAAAACCCCTGCCTTATGCCTTTGACAGGTATCTGGGAATGTCCACAGTAGGGCTATCACAACTTGATATTTACCCTCCTTTCAAAGCCCTTATCAAGGAGCCATGATTACCACTGACCATCTTTCACAACCAGACACTGTCTACACTTACACATGATTCATGGATGTTTTCTACTCTCATTTTGTCTTTTCGTTCACCAAAGAATCATAACCGGCAGTGTTGATGTAGCCTTATAATTTGTTTCAAAAGAATGTGCTTAATGAATACCCTTTTTTTTTAAACCTAAATTTTGACTGAAGAGAAACTTCAGTCAAACCTCACGATATTTATTGGAGAAAAGCCAAAACCAACCCACCCTAAACAAAATGGAATCCCTGAGAATGAATCCCTTCCCAAAACTAAGAACAGGTTTGGTCCTGTGTTCCTGAAGCTGGGTAGATTCTATCAATACCACATAATTACTCTCGTGGCTTCTTACAATATCTGCTATAACAAAGCAATAGACCTGAAATGTGTCAGTGGACTTCAGAATGACAGTCATCCCCTAAATAAAGGAAGTTTTCTGTCAGTAGCATCCTGGTTCCTCAGGATACATCTGCACTGTCATGTTTGCACAATCTCAAGTTTAAAATTTAGTTCCTCTAACACCTCTATTACCTACATGTTAACACAAGTTCAAACTCAACATTAGCATATGCCAGCTTGCTCACTGGCAGAGAAACTCTGTGCTGGAGAAGGAACAAGAACAAAGAATTGAGAACTGACTTATGCTTCAGCTCTATTGTTATGGAAGCTAATGGGCATGGCTGAATTAAGTTGTCCTGGCTCCAGTCCTCCAAAAGTGTATTAGCTTGCTATGTTCTTCCTCCATGACTCAATATCAACATAATCTCAGTGTTCTACTAAAAATCTGTTAGGCATGAAACAGACTTTGCTTCCTGGGGGCGTCTTTATATAATTAAGTAGCTATTACCCGAAGCGGATTAGTAAATAACAATATAGAAGGGAACTATATGGGCCTAGGAGAAAAATAAAACTTTTGGAAAGAGTTAAAGGAAGAAAATATTTTCTTCTAACAAGTCTCTAACCAGCATGCAAAGAAGGCCAAAGAAGGAATATGACTCTGATCCGAATGCAACAGGAGAATACAACTACAAGATTAAAAACCAAAGAATTTATACTTGTACATATGGAACCTCATCTAGACCTGCAGGGACACACTTACCTGCTCCATGACAAGCAGACTGGATGTAATCTACATGACGTAATTCTTGAGCACCTGTGCTTCACTTGCAGGACTGCAAGTGAAACAGGTAAGTTAGGCCACTGCCTCCATGATGCATTCAAAGCGTGAGGCCACAGGGCATCAGCCTCTAACCTGCCGGACAGAAGGTTGATTTTGGAAATCCCTTTGCCGCAGGTGTGTATCTTATACATGCTTCAGTTGCAGATCATTACTGAAGGTCTT
The DNA here is from genome assembly GCF_028500815.1 of Rissa tridactyla. NCBI lineage: Eukaryota > Metazoa > Chordata > Aves > Charadriiformes > Laridae > Rissa > Rissa tridactyla. Next base: position 139,333,758 of record NC_071466.1, read on the forward strand.
GTAGGTCAAATCGGGCTGACTACATGGGCACAATGTAGATGTTTGCAGTGGTAAGCAAAGTTGGAGGGTCTGTCATGAAAGGCACAGCACATATGGAATAACTGGCAAGTCCAAGCTCCTACTGTGAAAATTGTCTAACTTTTGAGCCAAGGATAAGTCTAAACATAAGCTATCGGGGCAGCCTCTGTACAACTCCAGAGGTTGTACCTTTGCAGATCCTTCATATCTCTGAGAAACATGCAAAAATATAGACATATTAGAAGGGTGAAGTACAAGAGAATAGGTATCATAGTATAGAAAATGGGTATTTAAACGACTATCTGATGAAAATTCCTATCTTACATACCTTTGTTAATTCTGCTGACATATGCCTGAAAATGAATTTTCTACAATTCTGGCTAGAATACCATTATTAAATAAAAAGCCTCACAAAGTAAATCTGAGTGAATGGAAAGTGTACACAGAAATGGAATTCACATTTTGCTTTATACATAGGTGTTTAAACTATGTAGAAGAACATTGATAATAATGTTATCAGAATTTTAAAATGTACAGGCATGCTTATTAGTGTGAATTAGTTTTATCCACACCATGTCTGTGGAATGTGAAAAGTTAGGTGGTGGCAAGTCTTACAGCCTGTGGGGTCAATCTTGCCCTTAGACACATGTGTCTGTGTCATTTATCTGCTACAATGCTAGCCAACACTTGCTGATTTTAGAAAGTATGTGCACACAACTGTGGGCAAGACTGAACAGTGACTTTTCAATTTGAAGTTTCTTCATACAAATGCAAACACTTTTTGCAATCTGATTCTAATTAACAAAAGAGTCATTCATTCATTCTCTAACAAATGAGCAGAAATCCCCTTCCTTTAGCAATACACAGACATTTGATAGTAACTAAATATTTGAGGTGATTATGTGTTACAAGATCTGATTCTGTTGTACTTAAGACTCAAGTCCTGTTTCCATCTCAGCTATAGGCCGTAAAACCACTATGCTGTATTACTTGCTCAGGGGCATTGGAAAAAGAAATCTTCCACCCACAGCTGCAAAAACTAGTGGAGCCATTTTGTCACAATGAAGAAAACTTTAGGGCTGGCCTAATACTTAGCTCGTAATCTGTTTAAGAGAAAACTATCTACTGAATGTCAGCAGTGGCAGGTAGCATAGCCTTTTCATGGTCTGAGTTCACTATTATATGAAACTTCTCAGTGATTCCATTAATCCCAATTAATAAAATCAGATATGTATAAAAGTATGCCCCAATCTACCAGCTACACGCCTGCTAATACAGCCTGGTACACAGCCGGCCTTTTTCCCCACAAGAGCCTACTGCTGGCTTATGTTTAATTTGTTGTCCACCAGAACTCACGGGTCCTTTTCAGCACAACTGCTTCTGTGAGATTCTTGTTTAAGAGTAGAGTCAAGAAGTGCAAAACCATGATAATTTCTTTTTTCCAGACTACTACCAGGGTGTTTGTGCTGGAGAGCATCCAAGGAAGAGCAACGAAGCTGGTGAAGGGTCTAGACAACAAGTCTTACGAGGAGTGGCTGTGGGAACTGCAGTTGTTTAGTCTGGAGAAAAGGAGGCTGTGGGGAGACCTTATCACATTTACAACTACCTGTTGGTCTCTTTTCCCAAGTTACAAGTGATAGGACAAGAGGAAACAACCTCAAGTTTTGCCAGGGCGGTTTAGATTGGTTATTAGGAAAAGTTTCTTCACTGAAAGGGTTATAAAGCATTGGAACAGGAAGTGGTTGAGACGCTGTCCCTGGAGGTATTTAAATGCCATGTAAATGTGGCACTGAGGGACATGGTTTAGTGTTGGATCTGGCAGTGCTAGGTTTATGGTTGAACTCCATGATCTTAAGGGTCTTATCCAACTTAAATAATTCTGTGATTCTACGACTAGCTCTATCTGGTCTTACACAACACACAATTATTAACAGCTGGGAACATTAGGTACACTACCTCGCAGGCATCTTCCAGTTTAGTTTCATTCAAAAGGTATTCAGCTCATGTGTTCCAAGACTATTTCATGATGTGACTTGAAGTGCTGTAAATGGGGACAATTGAGATATTAATTTCAAAAGCCCACTACTGATTTAAACTAAAATGCTAATATGGACACAACACACTTATAGGATCCTTCCCAGAATCTTAAGGGAATGGAAATCCTATGATCTTGACCAGGTGCTAGAAGCAAACCGGTATGCTTGAAATACACTCCATGAGACTCATTAAGGCCTGAAAAGCATGAATAGGTTCTCAGAGCTTGGTATGGAAGACCCCAATGATTTTTGTCCCTAGTAAAGGACCTATCTCTGTAATGATAGAACTCTAAAATCCATTCAAGTCAGAGAAGTGGCAAGAGAAAGATTCTGGATCTTAGTAATCTAAATAAGAATCTGGTGACTCTAAAGCTGTTTAAAGTACCATGACTGATGGGCTTCTGCACAAGGTATCAACAGCATCAGTACTTAGAAGCACAGAATCATAGAATGGCTTGGGTTGGAAGGGATCTTTAAAGGTCATCTAGTCCAACATCCCTGCAATGAGCAGAGACATCTTCAACTAGATCAGGTTGCTCAGAGCCCGTCCAACCTGACCTCGAATGCTTACAGGGATGGGGTATCTAAACCTCTCTGGTTTAGATGTAAACCAATCTGTTCCAGTGCCTCACCAACCTCATAACAAAAAAAATCTTCCTTATATCTAGTCTGAATCTACCCTTGTTTAGTTTAAAATCATCACCCCTTGTTCTACCACTACAGGCCCTACTAAACAGTCCCTCCCCACCTTTCTTGTAGGCCCCCTTTAAGTGCTGAAAGTCTGCAACAAGGTGTTCCCAGAGCCTTCTCTTCTCCAGGTTTAACAACCCAAACTCTCTCAACCTGTCCACATAGGAGAGGTGTTCCATCCATCTGATCATCTTTGTGGCTCTCCTCTGGAACAGTTCCATGTCTTTCTTATGCTGGGGGACCCAGAGCTGGAATGTGTGCAATGCTTCCCTTTTTCCAGTCACTTAACATATAATTTGAAAATGCTGACAGAACCATTGTTAACAGAATGGTCACTAGTGTTCTGGAAGTCCGTATTGCATAAACTAGTACTACAGTAAGCAGCACTGATTCCCTTGAAGCAATCTCACTAATAGGGGGCAGTCTTAGACATGGTTTTGTATGAGATACAGAAGCTGTTTAACCAATATATAGCTGTTTAACCAATACATAGGTGATACTGGGAGAATCCTGAAGTTCTTAGCCTGCCCTTCCACCTCAGCATTCTAGAAGTCTTGAGGATGTCACTGTGTCACCATTACCTGTGCCTCATGCACTTGCATTTTTTATATGTATAGGTCATCTGCCAATACTGAAGCCCACTCCTACAGAAATATCTGGTTATGGAGATCAAAAACTTTAAATAACAGTAATATCAAACAATAGAAAAGAGCAAGGATCCTGAGAGAAGAATAAAAGAATCTAAGAGAAATACAAAACCTGAAGGAAACTGGTATTTGAAGAGTGGTTGTTGCACCTGCGTTTGAGATGTAGCAGGGAAAATGCACAGCAAGCAAATTTGTCCTCAGATTAATGCCATTGTGTAGTGAGAAGAAGACTTCTTGAATTTTGTGGTCAATCTACTTTGCTGTTTCAGAACATGAGTGACATCCCTGCATAATGCTCCATTGCTTTCCCCTCAGTTTTTTTGTGCAGTATACTCCTGGCTCCCCTCCTGCTTCTTCCCCCTACTCTTGCCTGCATGTTCTTGGGTAAGAAGGATGCTCTACAGTACTCACAGGAGCAAAAAAAATCTTTGGTGATGTGGCATTACATAAGAAGGCTGTGATTTGGCATAGTATATATCAGATTGGACTCTCTCTGTTCTCCTAGGTAATGAGTCACATGTACTAATCTTAGACTGCACTAGAGGGAGAAAACTGAGACTGCAGCTCAGTTCATTATGTTCTAATGCTCTACCTCAGCTGCTTTATAATTTTATCTTCTCTGGTGCATGTCTTTTAAGAGCCCATCTGCTCCAGCAGGATTTCTGCTTTCAAGACTGTAATTTTCAAGACAGATGAGAATAAAAGAGAAAACGCTTTTCCGGAGCTTTACAGCAGAACAGTAGAAAACGAGAGGACAGATAAGCATTGGAACATGTTGACAATCTCTGTCCTTGGAGGTTTTCAAGGTCAGATTTGATAAAACTCTGAGCTACTTCCTCTGAAATGGATGTTAATCCTGACCTGAGCAGAAGGTTGGACTAGGTGATCTCCTGAGGTCCTCTCCAACCTCAATTATTCTGATAATAAATGAGGCAAAATTCCTAAAGTTTCTGTAAGTTAGTTTTCCCCACATAGTACCACAGAGGCCAGCTTTGTAGACAATTTAGAATGATGTATTGATAGTAGTGGGACTATGATATTGATGACAATAAGCCTCGCTACAAAGTTGTGCAGTAACAAGAATGACTCTTGACTGGACCACAGATGCATAAAATGATGTGTTCTTTTTCCCCTGAGGCTATGCAATGATACAGTAATGGTCCACAGTACAGAATAACAGCCAAGACGAACTGATAGAAAATTGAGAGAGATTTAAAACCCACGGTAGCCACTGAAGGGTGTTTTGCTCATGCTCTGCTACACTCTCTGTGGGTAAAGAATCGAAATTCAGATGGGAAAACACTGAAACTATTTTCAGATATTAAACAAGTTGCTGAGCACATACTTTGTACATATGATTCCCACTTGTCTGTGCACCTCATCTAATAATTAGTCACATAAATAAATTACACAAAATGCAATATTTAAAAAGTATAAGCATTAAATACAAATACAAAAGACATGTAGCAACATGGTCTGGCTGAAATCTACATGGTGTGACAGCTGCCATGGTTTGTTCAGTGACATTTTGACAAATGTGTTCGAAAGATGATGTCTGTATATGACCTACACTTGTGAGAAGATTCCTATATTACCTACTGTGTAGCTGGTCTAGTTTTCCAGCTATGGTAACTGTTGGTCTGTCTTTGCTTATTAAATGAAGACGACATTATCAAGATTTGTCTCAAAATAATGTCTCAAAAAACCCTTCCTTATCTGTACTACAGGGACTTTGAATTGATCAAAACTGAAAATGTTTTAGAACTAAATTACTTGACGCTACTTGGATTGTTTAGGATTCATTACTTTTTCAGTTAAACTGGAATTAGAGTTAATTTTTTTGAGTCCTATCGACAAGCATTTTCGTCTTACTTACACATGTTATTTTGGTTTCCCTACAGATAAATACAAAATGTGATAATTGCTTAAAATATTTTATATTGTTAAATTCATAAAATACTTCCAGTAATTAGGTTTTGGCAACACATGAGACTCATCCCCCTAAAATCTTAACATATTCATTTTATTACTCAAACATTTAAAAATATTTTGTGCTGCTATCTTGGGTGTGTACCTACCACATTGTAGGAAACTGTCTTGGCCAAACAATTTCCTCAACACAGCAAGAGAGAGATTACATAGAATTTTACTAGATTCTTTGTGCTTGTTCCAACTGTTCATAAAAGGTGTCAGTCCAAGACTAATCTGCTACTTTTGGTCCAAGAAGTGGTTAGAAAACTCTTTTCACCTCAGTTTATTATTTCATCTTTGAAAACCATGTCATAGAATAGAAGCATAAAATCTTTTAGGTTGGAAAAGACCTGTAAGATCATCGAGTTCAACCATAAACCTAGCACTGCCAAGTCCACCACTAAACCATGTCCCTAAGAGCACATCTACATGCCTTTAAATAACTCCAGGGAAGGCGACTTAACCACTTCCTTGGGCAGCCTGTTCCAATACTTGATAACCCTTTCTGTGAAGGGGTTCTAAATCTCCCCTGGCACAACTTTAGGCCGTTTTCTCTCGTCCTATCACTTGCTAATTGGGAAAAGAGACCAATACCCACCTCGTTACAAATGCCTTTCAAGTAGTTGTAGAGAGCTTGTCAGAAAGAAGCAAAGGGATAATTTTTGTACCTAATGTACACAACAACTTCCTTTAATACATCTATGATACAGTCTATCACATAATTTAAAACGCTTTCCAAGATCTTCCACCTAAATTATTACATTTTAATAAAATAAATAAAATATTCCAGTTTAAGGTTATTTCCATGTGCACTGAAGCATACGGAAAGGATTTAATTGATTTTAAAACAACTGGATTGATTTGAATCAGCATTGGATGACGCCAGTTATCACCAGACCATAGTTTAGAACTTTCCTATTCTAGCTATCTGCGTGAAGGCCATGAAAAGAAGATACGTCAATACAGTGTCTTAATCTGTCAAAAAGAGAAAAATATCATTCAGGAGCAGTCATCTTAAATCCTGATGTCTGGCCAATGAAATGGATTAAAAATGAGTTACAAATGTAATTTAGCGTGTTTACCAGTTCTTCCAGACTTTGTACAAATATTTCTTTGGTGGTCATTATGTAAAAGAGCCCTGCAAACAGCAAGGCGAATGACTGAGGATAACAGAAATGATTAAGTATGGAATTCTATCAAGTCCAGAAAATACACAAAATTTAGAAAACTGAAAACTAATTTCCTTTTAATCTTTGCCATAATAATCTGTCATGTTGTATTGAGACTATGTAAATTTACTTTAACAAGTACAGTCCTCCAAGTACTTTTGTTATTTGTGTTTTTCCAAAATGAGTATCTTAAAAAGATACTTGTAGTATATAAATTAGTTTTTCAAAGTTTTTACATTATTTACATTGAATATTAAAGTCAGTTTACTGTTCTACGAAGCAGAAATTCATTTCTAAACAAATAATGCAATCTGGAAAAGAAAGTCAATACAGGCTGAATTTTTCTGTGTTCAAGAAATGTACGTATTTGTCTAAATTGTTTAAATGTAAAACCAATTACTCTCCCTCATACATAGTAACTCACAATAAATCAGAAAATCTTCAGTTTTGGAATTATGTTTTTGTTTTTTTCATTCATGCAAATAATATACTGTTGTGATATTCCAGTACAATACGCTAATAAATAATGTTATTTTTAATGTATATAGTGTACCAAAATGTGGATCAAGGGATTAAGGTCAAAATCTTCCTGAATAATTTTGCGAATATTCATCTGATTTTTTCAACATACGGACATATTTCTTAATACATATTTTCAAAAGACAGATGTTTCCACTACTTTAAAGGTTGAATATTAGTTCATGCAACTGAGAAACGCAAATTTTGTATACATGCATAAGTTGTTTCACAAACATCTTGCAAGTAAACTCTCAGAGTCTGTAACATTTCAGGTCATATGAAGTATTCAGCACTTTCTCCTAAGTTCCTTGATTGCCTAAAGTAATTTTATGCAACCAATATTGGCATTTTAATGGGTACAATAATACAAAATATTGGGACATAGCTTTCTGGTGCTGTGAATGTATTTGCAGTGTGAACGTTCCTTTGCTTATTAATGAAATGAAAATGTTGGTTAATGAAAATCACCAACAGTAGTGGCCATCAAATTCGCCAACTGAAACATCTCATCAGAAAGCCAAGAGTACATTTTTTTAACTGCTTGTTTTGGTAAAAATAATTGCCAAACCTTTAAAGTACCATTGGCAGATTAGAAGTAGAGATTTATTTCTAACATTATATTGGCATTTTTTAGGATAAGATGCAAGTATTCTTAGTTTATAGTGTAATAAACATTTTATCTTGTCTTTGTAATTAAAATACTTGATAAATGGTCAACAGGTTTTTTTGGAATGGCAATAGCTTGCTAGCTGCATCAAAAAAAGTGTGGTTAGCAAGTTGAGGGAGGTGATTCTCCCCCTCTACTCAGTTCTTGTGAGACCACACCTGGAGTACGGTGTTCAGCGCTGGGGCCTCCAACATAAGAAGGACATGGACATGTTGGAGCCAGTCCAGAAGAGGGCCATGAAGATGGTCAGAGGGCTGGAGCACCTCTCCTGTGAAGATAGGCTGAGGGGGTTGGGGTTGTTCAGCCTGGAGGAGAGAAGGCTCTGGGGAGACCTTATAGCAGCCTTCCAGTACCTAAAGTGGGGCTATAGGAAAAATGGGGAGGGACTCTTTATGAGGGAGCATAGCAACAGGATGAGGAGTAACAGCTTTAAGCTGAAAGAGGGGAGATTTAGATCAGATATTAAGAAGAAATTCTTTACAGTGAGGGTGGTGGGGTGCTGGAACAGGTTGCCCAGAGAAGTTGTGGATGCCCCATCCCTGGAGGTGTTCAAGGCCAGGCTGGATGGGGCTTTGGGCCACTGGTCTAGTGGGAGGTGTCCTTGCCCACGGCAGGGGGGTTGGAACTAGATGATCTTTAAGGTCCTTTCCAAACCAAACTATTCTATGACTCTATTCTTTGATTTGAGTAAAAAGGGGCAAACCAATATAAGAATATTAAACCTAGGACAATACCAGATCTTAATGTGTTTAACAGTTGTTCCACTGAAAGAAGTAAGAGCTGGGAGCACTTATAACCTGGTCATCAACTTCCCAGGCCCTTTTTTGTTTAAAAGAAATGACCTTTTTTATTTAAAAGAAAATAATTTAATTGTAATAATTTCCCCAAGGTGATAATGTATTTTATGAATGTCAAAAGTCTTCAATGCTACTTGCATTCCTGTGCTTGTCAGGCAGTTTCTTTGCTACACTTTCACATTAGCAAACATTTGATGCTTTATCTATTTCCAATAAAAATATCTAGTCAAACTATCATTTTATGTTTTTAATTAAATTTTTGCATAGCAGCCGGATTACTTGGGAGTGCTTCTAATGGAAAAACAAGCTCCCGAAGATGGATAAATAATCAGGATTTGGATAGTAATCGCCTATTTGCTTGATGATTATTACTACAATGCTGTCCCAAAGGGCTTATCACGTGGTTGCACAATGAGAAGATGCAATTTATACAAAACATTTGCTATGGGCATGTCATGATTTTTCTGTATCAGACAGTAATATAAGAAATACTTATTATTTATTTCAGGTGTTCATTCCACAATTTTTTTTCCTTCCATAATGAAACATGACTACATGGGTTACATGAGTTCTTGGATAAAGCAGTAAAGCACTTCAATTAGCAGCATTAAAGCCACTTTAAATAATAAAATAGAGATTCATTTACCTAGGACTGAAAGAGAAATGTAATTGTCCATTGTTAAATTTCAGCTGTCTGCATTTTAAAATAAATTATTCTGAACTCCAATATAAATGAATCCCTACTGTAGTTCTTTTGCAAGTGTTCAACCAGCAAAAATGATTGATCGCTTCTAATTCCAGAGACAGATCATTGACCCTCAACTTTAGCGTGAAGAGACAGCAAAAAAATGTCTTCATTCAGGAAGGAGAAGTGGAAGAGAAATCTGTATTCCTTTTAGTATTGTAATTTCAAATTTCAAATCTTTGATCTTTGACTATATCTATACACGGATACATAAAACCAGACTGAAATTCCATCAGGGCTCCCGTTTGGTGCAATTGTCTGACATGTTGGATTACTGCTGAAGAAAGGAATGGTCATTCCCCTCTGACTGCCGGTGGAAAGAATGCCATTCCCTGTGTAATAGCTGTCCAACAATAACTGGTGCAGCCACCATTGCTGACAAAGTCCAGGACTCAGAAAAGGATGCTCACTTTTTACAAAGAGAAACAAATGAGGAATTTTTATTCCAGAACATTTCTGGCTGTTTGCCTGCATCTGTCTCAAATATAGCAAAGTCGTAGTCAAGTATAAATAACCCTAGGATTGTGGAGAGGCTAGTCTGAAGATTTTAATGTGAGATAGTAACGAACTTTCTCGGAATAATTTTTGGAGTTCATCTGCAATACAATTAGGCCTCACTGCAAGCTATTTTTAAGAGTGGATATTAAATTACTCATAAGGAATGATATGCTAACATGCTGACCAATCTGATGCAATACCTGGTTCCAGCAAATCTGGTGAGAGAGGATTCCAAGACTGACTAATGTGGTACTGCATCTGGTTCAACTACTGTACTAAAGTCATGCTTTGCACTACACACAATTCCAAGGAGCTGTTCCAAACCAACAGTATTTGTCCTTCTTTGGTGCTCAGATGATGATCTTGTTTACAGAATCCTGTCTTTGTTCACTTGTAGCCTTCCAGCTCACTCCTGACTCAGCAGTTGGGACAGTTGCTCACTCAAGTTATATGGAAAATTCTGCGCCTAGCTTTTTAGTTGTTTGACTACCTACCTGAGATTTCTGCAATTCTATGGATTATAATTTTGCAAACCGTTTCTATGTTAGGGGAGCAGTGAGATACCAAATCTTGCCAGAGTCTAATATGTCAATGATTATAGGCTAGATGCACACACGTTACTGCGCATCACTTAACAAAGTGCTTGATATTGTAAAGGAATACTTGTACCATGTTATGTGAATGATTCTGAAGGCTGTATTTTTTCATATTCTTCAGTCCTAAGGCCAGAATTTGAACCTATGGTAAAACTGCACGCACATCTAAGTCTCCCGGGTGCCTCCTAGGGCTTACGTGTTTACACTGTCAGCCCTGGATTTCCACAGCTTAGCGAGAACTGTGCCGGTTCCTGCTTAAGGGAAGTTTAGGACTGACTGCATGACTTCCTAGGTTACTTAACATCTGTATCAAGTCATTGCTATTAGTACAGCAAGCTTAATATAAATTTTTTCAGTAACTTTAGCAAAATATAAATAAATAAACAAAATCCTTATGATAAAGCTCTGCCTTTCAAATATTGGCACTCCGGGTAGAGGTACTAAAAGTAAGTGAAGTGGCATGATTTAACTGCTCTGTCATTCCTTGAGGTAGTCTCCACAAAACCACGTTGATGGGATAAATCCAGTAGTGCTGCAAAACTTGTCCTTTTCTTTTTATATATTTATTAAAAATAAAAATAAATACAGAAAAACAAAATCACAGCAAAAGCTTAGGAAGAAGACCACAAGCTTTAGGAAAACTTTTGCCCCATTGAATTTATCTCCTCCTGGGGTTAACCCACAACATACGCTTTACATACTGTGGCAACATTGCGGAGAAGGTACTGATTACATTAGAAATAAAATCATGTTTCAGAACGGTCCATAGAAATCTTGAATACTGAAGTTCTAAGAAAGCCAAGTGGAAAAATAGAATTATTTTCAAATGGCAATACTTTTGTCCTCAGAAACTTGTTTTGGGTGAAGTTCAGAGTTCTTGAACTTGGTGTTGAGAGAATTTATGGACCTTGTTTGTCCACTCTTTCAAATCCCCACAAAATTTGTGTACATAAGCTACCAGCTGAAGAATACAGCCCTAGTTCTCGTTGACGAGGTTTGACTGATTTAAAGTGCTGCAAGTATGCTTGTAATGGCTTTAAAAAGGACTACTTGGACATTTCCCTCACAGCTTAACTAAACTTCCAGCACTTGTGCAGTTTTACATGATTAACTAGGTGATTTCTTTGTGCAATATTGTTTTCTTTTGAATTTCTATGAACTCAAATATTTATTTATTTTAACATTAAATAAAGGAAACTAAAATACTGTAGGAAAATACCACTTGAAGTAAGAGCACTGTTTATAAATTGCTCTTGCAGATGTATGCAAAAACTGATTTTAAAAGAGTTGCTCTTGTGAATCAAAAATCTGTCTTAAACCTTTTAACTTGATTTCACAAAGAAGTCTCCAGTGTAGCATTGCTGCTTACACAAATGCACTTAACATACAAATCAATTAAACCTGGAAAAAGGTAGCTGAAAAATAGATCACTGATTGCAAATTCAAAAGTACTTCCATACGATTTAGAAAACAGCAGGACCAACTATTTAAAACAAAAACACCCAGTTCAGGAAAACACCACGTTGCCTAGCACAGTGTCTATTTAGATGCATAAAAACTGTAACAATTACAGAAGGTTAGTAAAGTGGATACTACTAATTCACTGCACGCACAGGATTGCATGACTTGACATGACAGATACAGTACAATAGTTTATTGGAAATCCTACTTGATGAACCTGGAGAAAACTTTACATTTCTGCCTATAATTGCCTAAATAGTTTGCCAATAGACAGAGTCTATAAATGGGAAAAAATACTTTAGAACTTTGCCTTTGGGTTCTGCTACTGTCATCCAAAAGGAGAAATATATTACAATAGGTTGGGAAAGTTACTCTAAGCTTTTTGTTTAACAGCAGGAGTTTTAAGTGTCTCCTTTTCAGTAAATTTTCTTGAAAGGAAATCGCAATGATTTCTATACCATGATTTTTCCTATAAAACCTTAAAAGGCAAACAAGTATAGTATGCTTTGACTGTGGGTTGTTTTACTGGGTGGAAAAGGGTGACAGTTTTTCTAAGCAGGCAGATTGTGGTCTAGCAACAAATATGCTTTTTGCTTTATTGCCAATTGTGGTAATACCAATGAGGACTGAACTAGGTGGTGATGGGAGTAGTGACCTCAATATGGGAAAAACCAGAGATTTAAGTTGATGAAACAGACTAAATTATTCTACACATGATGGCTAGTTTCAGGGTTGACGCAGTATTTTCTTGTCCTGCCCATTCAAACTGGTTAACTGTTTGGATCTTGCTCCTAGTATTGACGAGAAGAACGAGAGAGTATGTCTGGTGTTATCATGGAAACAATAGCTTGCTAACAAGCTGAACTTGGTCCATTCTTTCCTGCTGATCACCAAACAACTTCATAAAGACTTCAGATGCTATAAGACTTGCCTGTGTTCGAAAATGGTCGAATGGCACAGTATTAAAACAGTGGTAATCTTTCATACAAAGCAGCTCACTGTCCTACACCCCATTGTCTCAATCTGCTTCAGAATAAGAAAAGTAAATACTTCATTTTGTTGTAAGTTATATCACCAATTTCCCTCAGTAAGGAAGTCAGGTCTTTGATGGCATTTAATAGTGGTAAATCAATTCCTACCTACTTTATAAATTGTGCTTGTTCAACAGAGTTTTTCTTATTTCTCTACAAAGATTTAAAAAAGCATCCAGTCCAATAACATTACAAACATTGTTTGATTTGGAAGACCCACAAATATGACTGGCTTCATACCACACAAACTGCTATACTGAAGGGTGGTATTACCCACTTATTTATAACCACCTAATGTTACCATGTAAGGCTGAACCAATTAAAAAAAAAAGTTCCAGAACTGACAGGAATCTCTATAAACTTTGCTCTCTAGGAGACATAACAATAACATTCAGCCCAAATTAAGAAGTTTTTGGTCTTAGATTGGTTCAAACTATTTTGGGTGTAATTATACTGGACTTTCTGTTTTTAAGTAATCTAAGTATTATGAAAGGTCTTTTTTCGTATTTTATAAAACTCTGGAGAGAAACATAGTTTAAAGCTGAATACAGCTATCAAACATAAACAATCAACTTTTTGCTAATTGCTGCATTCAATCTTAAGTCAAAATATAAGCCTCCCGTACAGCTTCTACTTCCTGATTCCTTTTAAAAACCATAATCAGTGTATAGCTTGCAATGTGTTTTTTCCTCTTGCTTTTTCTTTAAGTGCTGAATTTACATTTATTAAATTGTCCATTTCAGGCTTCAGGGAATGGGTCTGAGAGTGCGACAAATGGATTTTCTTGTTTCCTTTTGTTTCTTCATCCTTTAGTTTCCCAAAATATGGTGGCTGTCAAGAACCGGTACTACTTTGGAAGAATGCCAAAAATTTATACCGATGGTCTGTCCAAATCGGGGTATTCAATGAACTGCAGTGTTAGACAGTAAGAAAATTTTTGTTTTATTTCATTGGGATGCATTACAATAGGAAATACTCCTAAAATATTAGAGGCATTATCCAGGGAGATTTTCAAAATTAATTGATGAGTGCCTTGAGACAGGTCAGCTGAAGTAAAAGTTGAAGTAGATTCACCAATAACAGCATATTTCAAGGGCTACAGTGTGGCAACTCAGCAGGGAAGATGATTATCAAAACAAAACCACATCAGACCCCAAGAAAACCATAAATACAGATATTTAGAAAATTATAGATTTTAAGGACTTTTCCCACTTGAGTTAATTTGGGAAAAAAAACCAAACAACCAGAGACAGAGGCTTGTGTTACAAAAATCTAAGTTGTGCAGAATTGATGTTGAAATTGATTTTTGGACAAGCTAAACATTATTGTTCATGAAAACCCTTAGTATTTGATTTCTTTTTCGAACTGTTTTAATATACTAGGGACACTTTCCTCTCTTGTGATGCTGATACAAGAATTAAGGACAGAATACACTTTTGCATACTGATTCAAGAAATTTTTGAACACTTTGAATTAAGGAAACATACATCTAATAGTTTATTAATTTGTTTTCTAGACCAGTATTAATTTACGATACATGTACACAGAAGTTGCATACCCAATTTTTACAGATGCTAAAAAAGTCTTAGAATATTAGTGATTATGTAAATTGTAGGCTTCAAGGAAATCTGAAAGATATTGTAATCTTACTGTGTATCTACTTAAAAAAACCACAGCATAATTTTTATCAGTCTTCTTCAGTTACGGAGAGAATGGCATTAGCAGTGTCATTTTGTTATCACAGAGAAAACCAAGTAACTGTTTGTCATCTTTCATTGACACATATTACCTGTCATTAAAATAGTATTGAAAAGTATTGAGATACAATATTAATGTAATCACTTTAGTGGAAAACCGTAACAAAAGTGATTTAATTTTTTTCTCATCACCAAGTTCTGACACAGAAAAAACTAACAGGCATATGATAATGGTCACTATAAAACATTAAACTCAGGAAAAATAAAAAATATTTAAATTCTAATAAGCAATGCATTTACTTTTACTGATTTTCAAAATGGAGAAAATGAGCTAATTAAACAAGTGGGCATTTTGAAGGGACATTTTCCGTTACATAACAAGAAAAGTATAAAATTAAGTATATTATATACTAATTCTCATAACCCAAAAGATACAGCTGTGCTTTAAAAACACAGAGAAAACGTAATTACCTAATTTAGCTTGGTAAAAGCTACTTTTTCTTGGCTTTTTGCCCAGAATATGCTTATTTCTTCTGCAAAAAACACTATGGCAAACTCTAAAAAAGAAAAGGAACATGTTGCAGAGAACACATTCATTATAAATATAACATACTTAAGGATTGCTGCCTTCAGTAATCAGTAATAGAAATTCACATTAATCTGTACAAAGAGAATAATACCTTGATAGTAAAAAAATTTTATTGACAAAACAGGGGCAGGCAGTCCTGGCCTGAGAGCCAGGTTTGAACACCATTGTGGAAAGGATCTCCCGAAGTCCTGAGAATCTGAATTTTCACTTTTAGTTTTATAGAAATCAGTGAGATAACTACTGACTAAAACTTTGTAGAACTTTTTGAATGTCAACATATTAATACGAAATATTCAAAAGGTTCTCTTAAGAAGATATTTTTTCCCCTTGTACATCCAAGAAGAAACTCTACCATCTGACTGACCTACATAATGGTCTACAGCTGGGGTAATACTGCAGTGGAAGATTAGCTAATGCAGAAAACAAGAGCCCTTAGAATTGCTGGTTTTGTCTGCTGAGGTTGAACGTCTCAGAAACGTCCATCAAACTTTCAACTTTTACAGTGATTCAGGCACAAGCCTTTTAGCCTTTTTTTTTTTCCCAATCACAGAACGGTAGGGTTGGAAAGGACCTTTGGACATCATCTAGTCCAACTCCCTGCTAAAGCAGGTTCACCTAGAGCAGGTTGCACAAGAATGCATCCAGGCGAGTTTTGAATACCTCCAGAGGAGGCTCCAAAACCTCTCTGGGCAGCCTGTTCCAATGCTCTGCCACCTTCAAAGTAAAGAAGTTTTGCCTTATGCTGAGACAAAATTTCCTCTGTTCCAGTTTGTGCCTGTTGCCCCTTGTCCTGTTGCTGGGCACCACTGAAAAAGAGTCTGGCCCCATCCTCTTGACACCTGCCTTTAGATATTTATATGCATTGATGAGACCCCCCTCAGTCTTCTCTTGTCAGGCTAAACAGACACCCATGTTTTTCAGCCTTTCTTCATAGGAGAGGTGCTCCATTCCCTTGATCATCTTTGTAGCCCTGTGCATCTTTGTTGCTCTAATGCACGGCATAACTTGTAAAAGGACTGATAAAGGTACATATGTTATTTACAAAAAAAGTCATATTCTATCGCCACCTTTGGAGTCAGTTGTAATGGGACATATAGCCTAAACCATCATATTTTCTGTTTCTTCATGTAGTATGGAATATGAAAATTACTGGTGTACTTTCCAGTGCCATAATGCTAAAACTTTTTCATTCTGTGCCTTTTAATGCACTGTTCATTAAATAAGTATCTATTCTATTAGATACTGAAACTGTTTTGTCCACAGAATATGTTTAGTAGTGAAAATAACCAGTTAAGTTTCCCCAGTTCATCACACTATAGTATGTCATTCACAACCTGGATGCTCCGCCTTAGTTTTTGCCACTTTACACCATGTCTTCTCAGCACCTTACAGCAACTGCAGAGCGGACTGCCCAAAAGCTTATCTTCTCCTCCTATCCAGACCTGGGAGCGGTTAGATTTTCACTGTCCAGTCAGTTCTCGATTCATTTTCTGTGATGATGCAGAAGACTGGCAAGTGGTGCCAACTAAACATGCCGCTGCTGGTGTTTTGAGGACACAGCCTGAGGCACCGAGCCCAAGGTCACCACGCAGGCAGGGCGAGCGACCTCATTCGGCCTGCAGAACCAAAGGCCAAGAGGCAAAGGCTCCACCCTCGGCGCTGCTCCGAGACCGGCATCAGTCGGTGATTCCAGTGGCGTCGGGCTTCCGTGACCAGCCCGGTAAGTAAGGATAAGACCAGGGAGCCGTCCAAGGATGACCAGCCACTTCCCGCAGGCACCCGCCGGCGCCCCGAGCCGGCGGTTACGGCCGTTACCGCGGCCCGGCACCGGCAGCGCGCCTCCTCCCGCCTCAGGCGGTGGCGCCCGCACCCCGTCGGCAGCCAATCAGCGACCGCCGGCTCCCCGCGCGCGCGCGGGGCCGACACCACGTGACTGTCGGGGTGCCGGGGAAGGGGTTGGCGGGGGGAGAGGGAGGGAGCGGCCCGGCATCCACATCCGGGTGAGGCCGCGCTGGCCGGGGCTCGCGCGCGGGGGCGGTTTTCCCGTGGCGGGGACGTGGGGAGGGATGATGGCGGTGGCGGCGGGCTCGGAACGGCAGCTGAAGTGCCGGGGCGGGCTGAGTGAAGGGTAAAAGGAGCCGCCCGCTCTCCTCTGTGGAGGCTGTTCACCCGCGCCCCGTGGGCGTAGCACAGGGTGGGAGGCCGGTGCTGTTCCCAGCCCGTTCACCGGCCTCCCCTCAGCGGAGTTCCGGGGCACGGAATCTGGCCTGGTGCCGGCGGTGGTAGAGCAGGGCTGCTGCAGGTGACTGTCTCTGTGAGGCCTGCCTTCATCGGCCTGACTCCTCCTCCGGTGCTGCCCCCAGGTGCGGGCCCTACCAGTGCCACAGCTGCGGCCCACCAGTGTTGGTATCCGTGTGCTGTGGTGGGTGCTCTTTGTGATGTGACTTCAGGGCTTCCACAAAAGGGTATCTTAAAAGTAGTTTAGAGGAACAACAGGAGCCTTCCTTTCCTCCACCAGAAAATTGATACCCCTGTCAACAGGAAGGAGAGCCTTGTGAGTAGTTCTCTAGCCCAGGGCTTTGGAAATCTTGGCTATGACTTCTCTGCTTCTGAGGCCAAACTGTGTATGGCCAAATTTTCAAACATTGTCCGGAATCTGAAATTGTGGCGAAATATCTAGCCTGATTTTTTCAGAGGTGCTTGTGTGCCTAATATTTTTTACTATAAATGGAGTTAGATGCTGAACTATTTCTGAAAATCTGTCTGAATCTTCAGGCATCTAAAACATTTTCTATAAATCTGGTCTTTAAACATTTTAGGTTTTGAGGCTTCTTATACATAGAATAGGGTTAGCTATATACTCTTGATACCTCAGCAACTGAGCTTAACCTGTTGCTCTGGGATACTCCCTTGATGAACTCTCTCTTCAGCCTTGGTTATTCTCAGGAGACTGTAGTTTATCTTATAAGCAAATTTCCTTTCCTGTTTTAGCAATTCTTTTTGCCTACCAGCTGCACATTGTGAATGCATTTTCTGCCATCTTACTGCAGCATTTTAGTGGAGCTTTGGGTAGTTTTTGTCACAGTGCTTGAACACCTGTTTCTGTAGGCTTGTTTAGGTTTTTTTCTCAGTGCTTTTTGGCTGTTTTGTTTTCTCCTAAGTCTTCAGATTTTGCTCTTCTGCATACATTTCTTAAGCTTATGACTTTGTTCCGAGTGCCTCCATATCAATGGCTTGAATGTCTAAGTAACTGTTGGTGCTAGTGTTCTAGTACTTGTTTTTTCTTTGGGGATGTCAGTTTCTCAGTCACTAATACAGGAAACGGACTGATGACCATTTTCAAACAAAGTTTGCAGGGTAGGCAATTTCTGTTAATGAGTGCAGTAGTGAACTCCATGCCAATAGGATTTGAAAGAAAAAAATCACAGCAGTGTTCAAACAGGTTGTGCCTGGATGCTCCAATGAATAGTAGATAATCTTTATTCTGACCATTGCTATAATTAAGTTCAAGGTTTCCTTCCAGTTTAATTCTATCTAGAGATAGATATGATTGAAAACTGAGTATACCTGGTGACACATTCATATCTGTGATGTTCGTAAACCTCCCCAAGGGTTTTGAGACATACTGGTCAGTGCCTCACTAGAGCTCTCAATGCATTTTAAGTACTTCTGCATTTAATTGCATGCTGCTTGATTGTTTTCTGCATGTCTTCAAACACCATAAACTGTTAGACCAGCTCCTTTGTGTTTTCTTTCCAAGTGACACAACTACTGCCAGAGCTTGGTGAAGAGTATGTTGTCTAGACAATGTTAGCTGCTTATGTGGTGTCAGGCTGACATTCAGGATGATGACAGCTACATAGATTTATAGGTGCCAAAATACGATTCTGCTATAATGCATATTTCTGGTCCAGAGGAAGCACTGTATCGCAGTCTTAAGGACAATAACTGGCATTCTCTAAATGTTTACAGAACTGCTAAGACATCTAAGTATGGTGTGTATCTGAGCAGTTGGCTTGATTCCTCCTGGCTTACTGAAAACTAACTTCCAGGAAAGCTTGCAACACCAAATGGAAAAAAGTTTGTGGTATGACGGAAACAAGCTTTTTGTCAAGCTTTACATTTAAAATTCACAATACCTTCTTGCCTATGTTCATTTGAGTCCATTCACGTTCACAAGGCAGTTGTTTCAGTCTGCAATGGTCTGATTGCTTGTGTGTTTTGTAATCTGCTGTTGTCCATTTGTGCAGTTTCTGACGCTTAAATATCCTTACAAGATCTCTTATTTTATTGTGTTCCTTCTGGAAAAGGTGGCAGGTTTTTGTGCACATATGTAAACTAAATTTAAGTGACTATGGAACAATAACGGTGCTTTTTGATTGTTTGTTTTAGAAAAAAGTAGTTATAATTAAACTGGTAGCAGGGGTGATTCCAAATTGTGGCTCTTGCCGCTTTTCATCTTCCTGTTGGATTATAAGGCTGTAACAGATACTGTACAGGGCAAAGCAATCTGTACTGGAGAGCAGATTGCTTGTAGTTCATGGAATACATCAACATGCCAGCTGGAAACTGGCACTAACAGCTGACAATATTAAAAACTATTTTATTTGGAAACAAAGGATATAGGGTGTGCAAACGCATGTTAAGGTACAAACCATCCAAACCCAAATTCTTCCAGTTGGAAAACTACTAATTTCAAGGCTGTAGCCCTGAATCTATTACTAGAGCTGTTGCTTTTACTTCAACAAAGGACTTAAAAAGGGATTTAATGTGACGTGTTACTTCTATAAAAGTAGTTCACAGTGACATTACCGCAGAGAATGTCAATGTTTGAGTATACTTATTGGTTCTGTTTCAGTTTTTGCATGTATTGAAGAATTGTACTCTGATTATGAAGTATTGCATACTTAAGAGCTGTTGTGTGACAACACAACCATGCCAAGACACTGTAGTCTTGATCTGAATAGAAGAAGAAAAATATACATTTTGCAATAATCTGTTTCAAGTGATGATAAACGTGTATGAAAATGTAATGAAAATTTCATACTTACTTCAATAGGAATAATATGAGCTGGAAGGTGTGTCCTATGAGGAGCGGCTAAGGACTTTGGGCATGGTTAGGTTGGAGAAGGGGATGCTGAGGGGCCACCTCAGTGCTCTGTACAGGATCCTGAGAAGGGGAAGTGGAGACAGAGGTGCTGATCTTTTCTCTTAGGTATCCAGTGACAGGATGTGTGGGAATGGTTCCAAACTGCTGGGAAGGCTTAGACTGGAGATTAGGAAGCATTTATTTACTGAAAGGGTGGTCAAAGACTGGAACAGGTTTTTTAGAGAGGTGGTCAATGCCCCAAGCCTATCAGTGTTTGAGACATTCGGACAATGCCCTTAACAGCGTGCTTTAACTTTTGATCAGCCCTGAATTGGTCAGGCAGTTGGACCATGTGGTTGTTGTAGGTCCCTTCCAACTGAAATATTCTATTCTATTCTATGAATACTCTGGGGAAGAGATGCAGCCCTGGGTGAGGATACTGAATAAATGTGAGCTGAAAGGGATGACAAGTATTTGCTGTAAGCTACGGACTTTTCAAGAAAAGAACTGCTGTAGACATACTTGCTGTGGCGGATGTTCTTTTGGGTACACTGAATGAAAGTCGGAAAAATCTGTAAGAAGGTGAACAGGTTTAGAGAGGCTTCATCTGATGTTACGTACCCAGAATGGGTACCTGTTTTCTGGGAAAATCTCATCATTAATCCTTGCTGAGATGGGGGTCCGTGTTTCCCTGATACTACTTGGGGCTTTTCATAATGTCCAGAGGTGTCTCTGTCAGGTAATACCTCTTGAGCGTGGCTGCAGAGAATTACCGTTACAATCTGTAAAGGCTATTTTTACAGTACTGGAAATTTCTCAGGGATTGCCCTGTGCCTTCATTGGGCGAAGTATATTCTTGAAGATTATGGTGTGTAGGTGCCTCCTACAAATGAAGAATTGGGCTGCTGAATTCTCTGTGCACATATTTACATGAGACATACCTTCTCTAATGCTGGAGAAAGCTTAAAGCTTTGGAAATTTCAATGGATAAATGGGGTTTCTTCTGGCTTTAGGTCAGCATCTAAAGGGAATGGGAACATCAGGGCAATGTGATTCTGCGGTGTATGATTATATAAACTGATCCCAGTTTGATTCGCGTTATATGGCAAAGCATTAGGAAAAATGTAAAGGAAGCGAAATATATTTAAGTATTTATTTTTTTTTTCCCCCAAATTCATTCTGAGATGAGCAGACTCCATTTTAGAAATGGCTTATGGAGTCCCACAGATTTAGTAGTTGTTCCCTGAGAGTCTGGTGGATTTCAGTTTATTTTTGTAGAATAATTTTTTTTTTAACTAAATGAAAAAAAAAAAAAAAATTAAAACTGTTTTGCCAATTGACAAACTCATTAAAACTTACATGACCACTTATGTTAGAGAGGCACAGGATATGGACTGCAGTATGCATTTAACAGTCCGTGAAAAAAAGCATTTGTAGGATCATGTCATTGCGCTTCTGCAGGTCTTGTTCTGAAAAATAGCTAAGGGACTCAAGTCTTTCTAAGAGTCTCTGGTGTTGATTTTTTTTTTTTTTTGGTGTTTCTGATGCTTATTGAGTTTTTATAATATGGTTGTGATGAAAATGTTTTCGATATTTAAAACCAGATAAATGTTACTGCACGAAGTATAATTATCTCTCTATCAAATGGAAGTTCTTTTGGAACCCAAATGGAGTAGATAATTTTATATTGGAATTTTGTGCGTGTATTTTATTCAAAGATGAGAACAGATTATAATACTATTTTATAATTAGGTTTCCAGATTGGGTTGTATCTGTTGTTGAAATAGGTCTTTATCTTCTTGTAGGTATACCTTTTGCCTTGTTTGGGACAGCAGCCCTTGTTTGGAATGCCTGGATTTCAGAAAGGCAGTGTGTTTACCTAAGGTCTTTGAAAGTCAGTTTTCATTCCTTTTCCACATTAGGTTTGTGATTACTGCATGAATAGTAGTAAGAAAATGGAAAGGGTTTGATCTGTGATGTAGTAGGAGCTTGTGGCCAATCAGAGTTCTGTTAAAAAAATAATCTTTTGTGTGGTAGGGAAAACTTTCTGTGCCTCACTTCTAGAGGAGTTACAGACTGACTTCAGGGAGAAGCGTTTTCTAAAACAGTAATGACTTTAGAAAATATTTTCATTGCTGACAGCTGCTTATTTTTTTGTTTTAAGGCAAAATCTGTAAGTGGTAATGAACATACAGTTCCTTATTTAAAAAAAAAAAAAAAAAAAAGACAAACCAGACTACACGTGTTCTGACCTGTTAGCACAAACCACTAATTTTTACTTGGTGTCCATCTGAAGTTTTCTAGAAGTGTTGCAGCTTGTATAGCTTTTACTAAATAAGTTTATAATTACATTCTTAAGGAGTAAGGGTAGGGCATATCAGAAAGCCTTGGGGATGTAATGATGGGTGTCCAGATCTATCATGTTAAAACCAGTGGTCCAAATTCAGTCCATCTTGTTAGCAGACAAATTATTTTGTGTAAAATGAGCTGGGGAGTTGACCAGGTCATAACACACCTATAATTTTAATTTGTGTTAAGATCAAACTGCTGCTTGGTCAATAACTGTAAGATAAATTTCAGGACTGGCTGTTCTGTGTTTTTTATCTCTGTGTTGGTTTGGTGTGGATTTTTTTGTGGTTTTTTGGAGGTGGGGGGGGAAGGGGGTTGTGGGGCGTAATTTGAAGTAGGTACTTCCTTATGGCCAAGGTCTCAGAGTTGAGTACACATTTACTTGGGCAGATGTGATATGGCAGCTGCAACTAAGACTGTATTTTTACTGTCTTTTTATGTATATCTTTGGTGAAGAACTCCAGGCACACCTGATGTAGTACTTGCAATCTAAAAGCAACTGAAACTGCTAACAAAGAAAAGGAAGGTAGTGGGAGTTATTTTGAATGATTTTTTTTTTTTTTTAGTGAGATAAAGATCCTGTGTTCTCAAACATCTTAAATTAAGAAGTGAGGGAACAAATACATTGCATAGGCTTCTCTGACCGGAGAAAACTACGAGGACAATTGGTGCCGCTCTGAAATGTGTTTTATGCCTTTTACTCTCTAAGCAGCAGCAAACTTCCGTTTCAGCTAATGGTGTCTACTCTCTTAAGCCAATTGAGAAAAGTGAATATAATCCCCTACTCCATTTAAATGCAGACCAAAACAGGTTGCTTAACCTAGCCCTGAAAATTACTTCACACTTAAAAACCAAACAAGTAAAATCCCTTCATCTGAGGAAGCAGAAACTAACAACCCATTGCAGCAACTTCATAAACAATTTGAGCTCAATATACAAGATTATGAAGAGATTCTCTATTACAGTGTTACTGTTACAAGCCTTAAAATTAGAATTTTTAAGCATTTTTCTTGTCTCCTTCCCAGGGATTATATTCAATTGAAATAATTCAAGATAAAACAGTCTTTGTTGCACTGGTGCATTGTTTAGTTTTTTGTTTTCTACTGGGATGTAAAGTTAAGGGAAAAGGAGATGTAAGAAAACTAGCCTAATCTTCTGCCTATGGTTTTGGCTATAATGTGTGAAACATAAGAATCTAAATACATTGCATGATAGTAGACCTGTTAGGAAAATAAAATAAACCAAAACTGCGTATGGTGGAAATAGATAGCTGGTGACCTAAACTGGGGGTGAGGGGTGACATAGATGAACCACTCAGAATTTTATTATTTTTTTTTTTTTAGCGCATTTGTTTACATGTTATGTTTCTTTACAGAATTTTCCTGATGGTTTATGTAAGGAACTGTCAGTGTTTTTAGTTGATGTGTGTCTGTGCTAAGTTAGGCAGCAGATTGTTGTGTCATTAGGCCTGGACAGGTGACATTGGTTAACAGGTAGTATCAGTGCTGCAGACTTTTTTTCTTATGCTTTTCTCCTTTGAGGAGTTTGTCCAAGAAGCAAACTTCTTTTCCATTTTTAGTTCTGTGTATTCAGGCTGAATATGTGTATATTATTTTTCTGACTGCTGGCCCCTGCCGGGGGAGGGGGGAGGAAGGGACTAAAAGGTGGCTGGTTTAATATGCTTCTGGTTGTGATGGTATCTGCAAAGTATGAGATGTGAAGTATGTGTGTATCATGCTTTACCATCTACTTCCTACAGGTGTTTGTGTCTGATCACAGTCCATTGAAAGGCACATGAAAGCCATGCCTTGCTGCAAGAAGTGTAGCTTGGATTTAAAAGACACTGTTACTGAGTGATAGAAAAATTTTTTAGGTGCTGAAGAGATAAACAGTTCTGATTATGTTTGCTAGAAGACATCCCTTGGTATAATAGTTGGTGAAATTTATATTCAGAGTACCATCTAGATCAGAGAAGTAAGCGAATTTGGATGCTAAGTAAGTGTAATCTGTGAGATTTAACGTGTGAGACTGTAGGTAATAATAGTAACAGATGACAGTAATTGAGCTAGGCTGCAGGTAATATTTAAAGATTCAAAATACAAAACTTCCAAGGGTTTGGAAAAGGGTGTGTGATGCTAGGTGGTTGTAGATAGTTGAGGGACCAAACTAATTTGAACTCAAATAGGGCACGTGTGAATAGTACTTACTTATTGCTAGTCAATTCTTTTCTCTTCCAGACTAGCAAAAAGGCAGGCTTTTATACAAAGGAAAATAGTACAGGCTGTGCTTTTCTGTTAATATTTCTGAAAAACTTCTGAGGCATTTTGCATCTAGAGTTTATTTAGGGGATGTGACGAGTCCTTAGCTCAGTTTGCAGTGGTAATGGCAGACTTAGTCAGATTGACGTACAAACTGCTAAACCAAAACTGAAGTGCTTTGAACATTGATTTAGAAGTCCATACTAACAATATACATTTGAAATAGTCTTGCTGTCTATGTAAGTATGTATAGATGCCCTTGACAAGTAAAGACAAATTCTAAATTCACCCTTAAGCCGTTCCTCTTCTGCTTTCCATTAGAGGTCCTATGGAATGGTGTATTTTCATATGTTTCAGAGCCAAAAAAGTCAGCAGACTACTTAATGCTGTGCTTGTTCTTGGGTGTATTTGCTTTAGATTTTGCTATAGTGTAATTTCTTGCACAGAATTGATTGTTTGGGAAATAATAAGGTGGTGTTGAACCGTGCTGCCAATGCAAGATCCTGCTTCTAATCAGAAGAATTATTTGTCTGTAAATTAGTTTTGAACACAAAAAATTGTAAGGAAATGAATAAGAAAGAACCATCTCTTGTTGCTTTAATTACAGTTGAAATCTTTATAGATTGGGGGGCACCAATAATTTATATACAAAGTAATCAGGAAAGTATTGATTATAGAGTTACATCTGTTTGAAACCTGTCAACTAGTACCATGAGAAGATTTTGTTGTTTACAGTTCTTTCTGTACGTGATTCTGAAGTTCTGTTAGCTTATAAAGAAATATACTAAATAAGGTACTAAATAATTATAAGTTCATTCCATGTCTCAAGGTTTTTGAATAATGTGAATGTAGGTAAAAGCTATCCGATATTCTATGTAGTGTTGCCAAAACCTGGTCTTGTAGTTCTTTACAGTTGAATTTTTTCTCATTAAATACTTTGCCAGAACACACTGCTAGAATTGATTTCGTTTATCTTGAGATGGGGCTTGAGGGAAAGATTTGAATTGCATTAATTTGAATTTGGTTTAGTATCCTTTATATTACATACTAAGTTTTCAGTTAAATATCTTTTATTTATCGCAGAACACAGGCCAGTGATTTTTTTTTTTTTTTTTTTTTTAATTTCTGAGGAAAAGAGACTTACAGTCAACTTATTTGGACTAGGCTTACTCTTTTTTCAAAACTTTAACAACACTTTCCTATGTTACAGTTCTTGAGTTTAGTGTGTGTGTATAGAGAGAAATAAACTGGAAATCCTGTCTCTGAGGATTGGAATTCAGTGTCGTTTTAGATGGAAAACAAAATATTTTAGCATACACTTGCCAGTTAAGCTTTTAAAAGGACTTTCCATGGGGTGCAACTTTTGAAATAATGCAGAGCTTCCAAAGAGGTTTCCATGTGATATACATGGCACAGTCAACTTGCTTTTAGTTTATAAGCTGCCGGAGTGAAAATCGGTGTCTTGGCCTGATCAACTATAGATTGAGGAAAAGTTGTAATTAGTTTGAAATGCTGCTTTTCAGTCAAGTCTTGTGGCCTGTGATATGTTTGGCTGCTGGGTTCTCAAGTTTTTCTCATATTACATGTGAAACTTTAACCAGTGTGATTTACTACTTTTTTTTTCTTTTTTTTTTTTTTCCCCGCTGGTCAAGTTCTTGCACACTTGATTAGCACTCATGTCTAGTAACATTGTAAAATGGCTGTTGAAAGGGTCTCAGAAACCGAATTTAAAAACACTTTTGTTTAAAAGTTACAGTCCATTTAAAAACAATTCATACAGAAATTTAATATTAATTACTTTATGATGAATGGTGAAATGAGATATTGATACTCCAGGATCAGATTCATTTTATTATTAGAAGATAAAAAATAGTTTCTGTTTTAGGATTTTTATGAATACTTTTTTCTACTTAGTGAGTGCTTAAAAAGTGTATGATATAGCTAACTAACTATTGCTGTTGAAGGGACTTGAGATTTGGTGTAGTTATCCTTATAAATGCATGCATGAACTGCCTTTAATGTTTACGAAGAGGCCTGACTTGTCCTTTGTTGGGGTTGAAAGAGCAATATTGGTTCAAGAACCACATTTTCTTTAAGAGAAGAGACAGGAATTAATGTGCTGGAAAATTTCAAAATAGAGGCAAATTATATTTGTTTTTGGAAACTATTAAATTTAATTTGACTGTATGTCCTGAAGACTTTGTACATAGATACTTTTTGTTTTACTTTCTGAAAATAAGTGCGCACTATCTCTTTTTATATATATATATATATATACACACACACACAGACACATATGTTGCCCCAGTGGTATGCGCACAGCTGAGGAGTTATGATTTGGTTTTTTGTGGGCTTTTTTTTTGGTTGTTTTTGTTGTTGGTTTTTTTTTTTTAATTATAGCAAGCACAAAGTATGCAATATAAATCCTTGATATTTTCAGTGCATATTTTCAGAAGTAAATCAGCTTTGTCATCCATTTGAAAGGGGACAAGGTGAAACTGTTAGAAAATTAATTTATCAGTAGAAGGTTTCAAAATGTTTTTACAAGGGTAAAGATACTGACCTGCTGGATTGCCTTAATGTATTCCAGACTCTGGTTAAGAAGGATTTTGGAAGTTAATTTATCCAGTTATTGTGATGTGAATTGTATTAAAGACACGTTTCAGTAAAATGGATGGATATCAAAGTTGAATAAAGAATACTGAGTAGCAAGAGTGCTCAAAAAATAGTTATAAAAAAGTTAAGTCACTTTTTATTACTGTTGATCTACATGGTATATGTAGAACATACTCAGAAATTGATTATCTTTCTAACATATCTGAGTTCTTAAAAAAAGAGGTTAACAAAGTTGTTGCAAAACCAACACATTTTTATTTTAAATGGTCTTCAGGTGGCAATTATGGTTAAATTGTTCAAATCTCATAGCGTAAAATACAGTATGATTTGATTACAGTGTCTAGTTTATAAGTCTAGATAATAAATAAGAGTTTTTATTTTTAAAAAGTCAAAATACATTTAATTGTATGTCAGCATTGGATCCCATGGAAAAATGCACACATCTGTATTTAACCTGGTTAAACTATAAATGACTATGGAACATCTGGAGTTGGTAAAACTGATGAAGGACAGAACACTGGCAGTATCATTGTTACAGCAGAGGCTACTGTATAGTTCTTGCTTATTAATCCAATCCTGATTCCTCCATTAGGTTTGAATTATAGAACCACATGCTAAATAAAAAAGTGAGGGAAGAGTGAAAGAAGACCAAGAGTTTGCAGAGTTGAATTTAGTTATAGTCTTCTGGCAGACTGCACCTCCCATTCACTATCCTGGTGAGAGACAGCCAGACTGTGTTCTGAGCTGCTCTCATTAAATGCACTAGGCTTGAATTTCTTAAAATTATTTTGGCATTTTGGATTAAAAAAAGGATTTTTCTTTGTTCTTATTTAGTGATATGTTTATGATAATAATTTTCCATAGAAGTTGTGCACTCAGCAATATTTGTCCTGGGAAAATAGTGGTTTGATTACAGAAGTAGCCTAGTGTACGTGTGAGTGAGGGAAAACAGATTTTTCTGTTAATATTTCTTTATCAGTCTGATATTTTAGAAAATGTCTGTGTTAGCTGAAGTTGCCCATTTACATACATTTTTTTCTTCAAGTCTCTAAAGAAAATTATAGCAATTACCTGGAACTTTTAATTGTTAAATGCATTGTTTTTATTATTATTATTGAGTGTAAATATGCAGTATTAATGGTTATTGTTAAAATAGTCAAGCTTTTACTTGCTGACTTTATTCAAGCAAAACTTGTCTTCATTGGGAATTTTGCTGACTAAAGACTATGTAATTGCGCAGTAATTAATGTAGTTAAAAGATATCACTCTACATGTAGTTTAGTCTTTGGAACCTGAATGTTCTGCCTGTTTTCTCAGTGTTGCCAGAAGGGATCGCTTTTGCATAGTAATTTTTGGATAAATTTCAGTAGTTCTCTTTAAACAGTGCTGGTTTCAAAAGCTATTAAGCTCTGTGAATATATAAGGTCCTTGTTAACTTAAATAATTCAATGAATTCTCAAGTATATTATATATAAGTTCACGGCAGTTTGTTATTATTTTGTTCTTGTATATGTATTCTATATGCATCGTATATTTATACTTTAGGATGAATATCTGTTAGGTATGAATTTATTTCCAAGGGCATGCATTTATTTACAGTTTAGGAAAGGTCTTTGAGGATATACAAAATTGTGATTTGAAATAAATTACATGGTAGAAAGAACAATTATTTCTCTTAGTCTGGGAAGACGTGGAGCATTTTGAATTAGGCGCACTGTGATGAATGGAGGCTTGTCTGTATATATTGCTTATACTTCATAAACATTGTGCATCCAATTTATTCCGCATCTCAGCGGTGAGGCAATGTATGTTTTATGAATTATCTGGTTTTGTGTGTATGCATGCTAGTGTAATACAGGGAGGGATATACCTTACTGCTCTAATACCACATTACCATGAATGCCATCATTGCTGCAAAGAGAAGTATTGTAGAAGGCAGAGGCATTTTGAAGGTGATCAACGTCTGCCTAGTGGCATAGCAGAATATGGTTTTTTTTTCTACTTCTGGAAGGATCTGCATGCTAAGCCTTGATATATGATGATATTTTAGCTGCTAACAGAATTGAGGAGAAGTTGTGCGGATCTTGGAAAAGAAAAATCATTTGGTTTGTGCTTATAGGGCGTGCCTGGCATGCTCCCTGCCTAGCTTTGTAGGCTAGCAAGGGAAGGAGACAAAATTGAATGGATTATAGGATGGGTGGAGAATCTGGCTGGTATCTTGTTGTCTGTTTGTTTGGGGGCGGGGGGGTTATCTCTTCTTGAATGAGAAATAATTTTTGCTTAACTGTTAACTGATGAGTAATATTCTTGATATCAATGCTCTCATCACATACTTGGTACTTTAATTACTTAAATGTCCCGGTAACTTGCTGGATATGGGACCTCTTAGAAAAAGTCTTTCTGAAATGGGCACAGTAGTGCCTGACCATCTTTGTCAAAAGCTTTGAGACTGGAGAAGAAGAGTATTCTAGAAATGTGTAGTTGGTATAAAGAATCAAGTTGGAGAAAGAAATTATATCAAAGCGTTGTGTTCTGATTGAAAAGGATTTAGGTGTTGAGCCCTAATCCCATTTTCATTCTGGCCTGATCTGTGATCTCTGCTCCCAGCTTCCTCATCATATTACAAAAGCATCAGTGGCAATCAGCGTTTTCCTTGAGAAGTAAACACATTTTTCTTGATTGCAACAGAGAACGTACAATTATGATAATATCCATTTGGCCAAAGGTCATGTGATGAAAGTGTTGTGTTACATGCTTAGGAGTAGACCAAAAATTAAGAAGAAAAAAAGGAGAGATCATGTGCACAGACATTCTGGCAGCTGTGTTTTCTGTTGGAAAGAAAATTAGCATTTTTGCTTTACTTGTTCAAGGGTTGGGACTTGCACAATGTGAAACCTTTTGAGGTTGCTTTATGAGGGTCATGAAAATGAATTTAAAACTACATCTTGTGTTGTTTCTCCATGACTGGAGCCTTCTCTTTAGGAGAGTATGAAAAGTCAAATTCGTCTGCTTCATGTGTGAACAAAAATTCATCAAATCTTCTTTTCAAGTATTAGTAAAGGGAGAAAAAGGTGCAATGATGATGCGCTCTTCTTTCCATGTGGAAGGGAATAATGCCTGGTCTTTTCTGCTTCTAACAGTATATCCAGAGCTTGTAAAACAAAGGATTAAAAGTTTTCAGAATGACCAGTCATGTTTTATTTCACTGTTTAGATTAAACTTACATAGAATCTGAATTTCCAGTAGGTGGTTGCGGGTGAGGAGGGGGAAGAATATTATTATGGTTATTTAAGGTGTTCTCTTTCAAGACTACCAGCTGAGGCATGTAAGATCACCAAGACTTGAAAATCTGAGACATAATTTTTATTCTTTTTGATAATATCATCTCATGTCAGAGAAATGGGTTAATATATTTTTCTTGCCTCAAATTAATACTATGTACCTATGAGAACTACTGTACTTTCAGGGTGTGGAGGAAGCTGAGGGAAGGAGTTTTATTAATTGGAAAAGCGTGTCTTTCTGTCTATTAGGAGATGTTCAGTAATTATAAAGGAATGCTATTTATTTTTATTTAGTATAATTGGTATCACGACCTGCTTTTCATAATAGAGTTACCATGTGCTAGAGATCTTTTTTTCGTTTACCGTGGTCACCTGTCAGCTTTTCTAACATAAAGATAGAATAATATTCTGTAGACTCTGAAATTTTGTGGTTTTTGCAAACTGTCTATATACAAGTTAAAGGAAAACAATATCCTTTTCATAATATTTAATTATCAGTTTTACTGAGCATCCTTTCTATTTTGACCTTTACTATTTTATTTTATTTTTAATTAGGGGAGAAAGTTGCATTTTAACTACATTTCAAGGTGATCTACTGAATTGTTAAGCTTTGTTTTTTACATGAAAGATTCTTTTTCTGGTGGAAGTAGTGGTGTTTTTTAGAATCAGTGATTCACTCAGCACTGAATTTTCTTAGGCAGTGGATCATGCCAAAAACCTAGTCCTATCCTGTTTCTTGGATTAAAAAAAAAAAAAAACCAATCAAAAAAATACCCACCCGCCTTTTTTTTTTTTTCTGTAAAGGGTGTATTCTTTCTTAAAATGTAGGGTCTTGAGCACTCTTTTATTAACATTAATGATGTTTATTTGTACAAGTTACTGCACATCCATAACAGCATGTATTCAAAGACTTATGTTTTCACTTGATGTGTTGCAATATTAAATTGTTGCTATGATGCTCTAAGTCTTACTAAGATTGTGTCAAACCTTCTATTTTCAGACATCGAATTCTGTGACAAAGTTCCCTTGAGGCAGAACTTGGTGGTTTTTACCCTTGGAATGCTTGTCCCTTCATCGTACAGATGCCTCTTTCTAAGTTCTAGTAAAACACATTAGTGTGATTTAAAAGTAAAAAGAATCAATTGCATTTAGGAATATTGGATATTAACAGAAAAGAACAGAGAAGCGAAAGTATTTAAATTGTTAGTCTAAGTTCTTGAAGCTTGCTAATATTTTAAGGGGAAATGCATTTGAAATACCTATGAGCCTTCTATTTTACTTTTAAACCCTCTGTTTCTTAAGTTTATCGAGCATGCTATGTTTCCTTCAGCCTTCTTCAAGAAACATCTCTGTTGAGTACAGAGATTTATGTAAGACATGTTTTCTTTGAACTCATGATGAAAATATTTCATTGGGTTTTTGCTACTTTTGTCCCTCCTACAATAGTGAAGACTTCTAGAGGTACTCTTTCTTGGATGCACCTTTCTTGAAGTTGGTTCATTTGTCATTAGCAAATCCGGTCCTAAAATGATCCCGGGTTGGTAGTACAGTTCAACTGAAGAACAGTCTCAAAGATGGATTCACTTTTTTTACAGTCTCTACTTCTGTGCTACTGTGATTTTGGATTTTTTTTTTACTTGTTTATTTTTAAACGATGCTATTCTGGATAAAACTGAAAGCATTGAATCATAGACCATACACGGAAGTGACATCTGGAGGTTTTCTAGTCTAAACCCCTGCTTAAAGCAGGTCTGGTTAGAGCAGGTGGCTCAGAGCCCGGTTCAGTTGAGTTCTGAATATCTTTAGGGAGGAAGAGTCCACAGTGTCTGTGGGCAGCCTGTGACAATATCTGGTCAGAATTTTCACTATTCTGACTTTTGTCCTATAGATCTTGTCCTAGATCCCTCTGCCACTCTGAAAACACCCTGGCTTTGTCTTTTAGAGAACTGTGTCCAATTTTATGGTTGCTAGTACAGTAAGAATACTTTATATATGGGAGTTAGTTTTTAGCCTACTGTGGTCACTTTTGCTTAGGCATTTGCAGGGCCGTTGATGTGTGATCTTTGTGACCTAGTTAGCAGATGACAAGTCACATTTTTCTTACCTTTTTTTGCAGAGTACAAACTAATTTCCAGGGCTTCTGATTATCATTATTCTGAATAAGGGTTACAGAGATTGTTGATCTGGACTTGATGTTGATTAATTATAGATATATTCTATTGCCTCGATTTGCATAACAGAAATGTTCATTCCAGTCTAATTCAAGCTACTTTTTGAGAGTTTTTTGAGGGCAGATGGGGAGAAGGCTTGGTGAGGGGAGAGGTTTTTCCTTCAGAAAACACAATATGCTTGAATTGTATCAGCTTTGTCAGACTTACCACAGCAGTTTATGTACATTTTGTAAAAGTGTGTGGCTTTTGAAGGAAAAAGATATTTGTGATAGAGGAAGTTTATAGAAGGACATTAGAGAAATTGAAAAATTAGCTGTGTGATTCGTTATTTTTTTGATGAAACAAAACAACAGTCTTGTCATGTTCTGGTGACAAGAAACCAATTATGATGAAGAATAAAGACCTCAGAAGGACTTTTTATAAAATCTTGAGTTATTGAAGTTGTTAGAATTAAGTCTTGGGAAAATGGCTATAGATTCTGGAGACAAAGAAATAAGGTGAATAATATGGTAATATGATACTTCTGCTGGAGTCGATAAGATTTTTTTTTTTTTTGAACTTATCTTTGGATATCTAGAATGAAAAAGTTGGTATATTCTAAGTGGAAAATTCTTAAAGTTGGGACAAGCTGGCAAGGAATCATGGGCAAAAATGTAAAAAAGATCCTCAGTCAAGAAGCACATGTGTTACTATAATTACTCATGTCAATAGGTAGCCCTTTGGAATGAAATCCATATTTGGTTTGTTAGCAATTTGTTGTTTTTTTTCTTCCTGGCCGTAGATAGATCTCAGTGACCGAGACATTTGGAAGCCAAAGTATACAGACCTTTTCTCTCTTCAGCCTTTTATTTGAAAATATGTGCTAAAAACAACCACTATGATACTTGCAAAGTTTTTTCTTCTGAATGATGCTATCCTCTGAGTACTTATGGTTACACATGGAATCCCCATGTGGTCCCTGGGTTGTGGTCTGGTATAGAAACAAAAATGCTACATGCATGTGGTAGACCTCTACCTCAGGAAATACTCTAAAGTCAACCTCAGCAATTATTTCTGAATCACAAGCAGAGTAGTATTTTAGATGTTGGCCTAGGGTTCGCACCTTTTTATTGATCTAGGAGAAAGCACTTCTCTCCCAATTTATATTCGTTCTTTCCTATACATAAATGCACACCATGTATTTGGTGATTCTATATATATGTAGATTTCAGGAACCATGAGTGAAAGTCATGCAGTTTCTATCTATATATTGCACCTTTTTTCCCCACTAGTAGTTTCTTTTGCTCACAGTTTGTATCCTTTTGTTTTTTGTTACTCACAGAATAGCATTCTAAATTACTTCAGTACACCATACCTTTTACAAATACATTTCTTAATAGCTTTTCAGAGAGCAGATTTCACAGAACATGGTTTCGGAAGTTTTCTGATGTTAGTTTCTTGTAGGATATGTCTGAGGAATTGCCAGTCCTTGAATGCATTTTCCACACAAGGCTGTGGTGTTTTTTTCCTCTCCTATGTCTTAGGTTAATTTGAAAACCAGTACTTACCTTCTCAGTAGGAGCTATCAGAGCCCTTTTTGTTCTTGTGGGTAAAAATGGAACTCTCACTTTCTTTCTTGTGAAGCTGTATCTGATCTAGGGAAGTGAAATGGACTTGGCATTTGCACTTTGTTGCTTTTTCCTGCCTTAAGCACTGTTTAAAAAAGCCAAAAGTGTATGCTGAAGAAGAGGACCCACAAGTTCTAAACCACAAATTTTTGTGGAACTGATTTTCCAGATTATACCTATTTTTGTGGAATTTCAGTTTTTTGCTCATATTAGCTCAGTACCTTTCAGATGAGAATGTGATTTGTAAAGAATATTTTTATTGTAATTTCTTTAATAAGGGCTTTATCCATCAAAAGGAGAAGTTTTGGGTTTTTTTTGTGATTTTTATGCAGTTGTTGAGAATTTTGCCACCCTTATGATGCTTATAAAAGCTATATTTATTGGTTTTTAATCACATGGTGTGGTTTGTTATTCTAAAAATGCCTTTTTTTTTTTTTTTAAATAAAAGTGGTCCAGGGGGTATCTCCTGAGAAAAGGACTAAGCGGTAAAACAAATTTTGTTATTGGTTGTTTTGGGGGGTGGTTGTGGTTTGGTTTTGTGTTTTGTTTGTTTGTTTTATTAATTCTTAAATTCACCGTAGGAATTGATAGAAAAGTTTTAGCTGTTTATTTATTTTACATATTCTGTTTTGTGTAAATCAATCCTTGACTTTTATTGTCACATTCCTTAATGTGCTCTTCTCATCTCTAAGTGTTTAAACTTTCTGGAGACTCTTTGGAATAAATGGATAAATTAATAGACGACAAACATGAATAGGAAAAGAAAAGTCTCTGCGTATCTGCTGTAGTGTTTGACTGCTGTCACCTTGTTAGACTGGAGTCCTTGCAGGAATTCTAAACTTGACTGTATGTGGCCTTAAACAACCTGATATAGTGTCTAAGGTGGCCTTGATTTCAGGTGGGTTGCATCAGGTGTCCTCCTGAGATGATTCCAAACTAAATTTGTTCAGTGATTCCTTGAATATATTCAATTGTATTGATTTACTTGCGCTGTGGAAAAGAATTAGCTACAAAAGGCCAGACTTGCATTTATCTTAGAAGTCCTATAGATTTCAGTTGAATCAATTGTAATATAAGCAACTGCTACTGTAAAATAGGTGATGTTTTGCATCTGCTTGCTTTGTTGTTTTTTTTTTTTTTTTTTTTAATTAAAAAGATATTTTATTTATGAGTGTTTATTAAGGCAGTACTGGGATTGAAATGAACCAGCCTCACTTCCCAGGAGAAAATTGCTGTGATGTGTTCTGTGTTGTCGTCTCTTTCTTTTTCCCCATAACCTTGAAGTCTCTTCCTTTTAATATGAGATTGGGCATGCTTCTGTTGTATGTTCAAATACAGGTAATTACTGTGATGTTGTTGTGCCTTTCATTGTGGAGCTTATAGGTGTAATGCTTCATGATGGTGGGGATTTTCTACATATCCCATTATATGACTAAGTATACACTGTAACATGATGGAGAACACTGGCGTCTTGCTGATACCTGATTTTCACTATCTCATGATAGGGGTAGGGCATACAGCCTTGGTATTGTCTGTTTGATTGAAAGATAAAAAGGCAATTGTTTGAGTGAAGAAGAGAAATACTCTTGTTTCAGTCTCAGCCTTGGATCTTAGATGTTACAGGTTCTCAGTCCCCTCATCTAACCAGCTTAACAACTTGTATGTACAGACAGACATAAGTTTGCATACCTACAGGGATTTAGATGCTTTACTTCAAGGAAAAAAAAAAAAAGAGAGAGAAGTAGGCTTTCTTTTTCTAATGTAGCATGAAATCAAATTTTGCATCTCTTAATATAGAGATGTGGATGCTATATGCATTTGGCAACAGTTCATTGGTTCAAATAATATTAAATGATACTTTCCAAAGTAGTTGATTTTCTCCTTTTACTTAAAATTTTGAAGCTGTGTTTGCCTTGTGTTGTGGTTTAAAATGACTTAAAAAACCCCCAAAACAACCCAAACCAAAAATTGAGAACCATAAACCCCCCCACTTTTAAAAAAGTAGAAAACTTAATTGGATTTCCAAGTTTATTTGGCCATTTCATTGTCTGAAACGATAGAAAGTTTATATTTCTATTTCTTCTTATAACGTCTTCCTAATGTTTAACTTTGGTTCTAGACAGAAGTCTTATAGATATCTCATTGAAAAATTATAGCTTATCCAAAATTCATTAATTCAATCATATTGCTTAACAGTCAAAGAATTTCAAGTATCTCCGAGGAAATAATTAGCCTAATTTCTTCTTGTGTAACTAGTTTGTTATATTTTTGGCACAAACTCTTAGTTTCTTATGTAAATCTTGTGTTAATTTTGTTACTTCCAAGATTTTTTAAAATCATGTGCATTGTAATTATGAATGCAGTCTAACTTTCCAAATTGAAAGACAGTCCGAAATCTCCCTCTGGTCTCATGTCCTCATGGTCTTGTGATGTTAGCCCCTGCTCAATTGTATACTTTCCTTGTTAGATGCAGATGATAAATACTGAAAATTTAATGCAGAATTTAGGAGCTGTTAAGAGCTTTCTGGTTAAAACCAATACAGAATACTCTTTTTCTGTAACAAGACTATGAATTCTATTCATTAAATAACAAACCATTAAGTGAAAGTTAACCACATGGATCATGCTATCTCTGTAGGAAATTTTTCCATTCAATTTTACTGTATAGTCAGCTACTTAATACGGGAGGGAAAAAAGTCTGGAGAAGCTTTTCATTGCAAACAAGATATTGCTGAGGTAAATTACAGAATTGGAAGTTATAAAAATAAAACACTAAAAGGATTGAACTCTCCATTGATTTGAAGGATTCAGAATTACTGCATCATATTGTTTCATTCTTTTTGAAGAAAAAAAGGACAAATCACCTGGATTTCAGTACCTGATTACAGCTACCATTTTTAGAAATTGATACCTGACAGATAAACTAAAAGAATTTAGCTTTACTGCTAGGAAGGGAAGTTAGAATACAATCTCAAAAAATACAATCTCAATCGCAAAAAAAAAAAAAAAACCAAAAAAAAAACCAAAAAAAAAAAAAACAAACCAAAAAAAACCCGAAAAACAAAACCAAAAAAAAACCAAACAAAAAACCCCCAAAACCTCTGCCAGTAGCTATTGTTCAATTTTAGTTTTGACAGTGGTCTTTGGTAATGTTTATATTGTTTTTCATGCCACTGAATTCCTGGCCATAATAAATGAGAAGTATTCATCTGCTTATGGTCTAAGTGTTATTAAACAAATTACTTTTAGTGCTGAGATCTCAAGCAGGAGTGAAGTGAGAAAAGTAAGATTATTTTTTTTAAGAAAATTTTACAGATGCTCTAAAGTTAGTTTTGATTATGTTGTACATCCATACTCTGTTTTTTCTTGGGCTATGTATCCTTTGGGATATGTGTATTCTGTAATCAAAAATTTCTAATTATAAGTTGTTAAGAGGCCACATGTTTGTCCTGCAGCTGCAGTTGGTGTAGATCAGGAGAAAAGTCTGTATCAGCTGGGTAAAAAGAAGAAAGTTTGTGTTTTAAACTTGCTAAAAGGTGCTTGGAGCTTTGGCAGAAGAGCCATGAGGAAAAGTACACGTGAGCTGATTAGAACTTCGTGATACAGAAATTTATCATCCGTTTTGCTCTTTATCACAAAGGTATTGCCAGTATATATGCTTTCTAAATGACTACTTTTTCATTTTATTGTTTTTGGGTTTTTTTAATCTCATATTTATTTTGGATAGGCTTTTTGGAGCCTGCAGTTTCGACCAAAGACTTATTCTTCAAATAATGCAGTCTGCGTTATGTCCGGTGAAGAAACAGCTAATAAGCCTGTCCTAGATTGAACAAACTGAATGAGTCATTTAGTAAGCATAACCATGCAAGTAAAACCCATACGTTGTCATAGGTAGGGGTTAACCACTGACAGTGTTTGCCAGAAATACAAATACAGCAGCCCCACCCTCAGCCACCTCCACATATACTGCTCTGACAAAACAGACAGCAATATGCCCTGTAAGTTGTTCCTTTAAAATGTACAAAGTTCTGCAAGTAAGTTAGCTACTTACACAAAATTGCAGGCAGTATATTGTCCAGTTGAATGTACCTGGCAAAATTAGTTGTTTTTGCTACTGAGGCAAATTTATATTTGATTTATCAAGTAATAGATTGGGACTTGATTAATTTGAATTCTTACTATCCTGAGGTGGACTTTTAAGTGGATGAAGAATACTTCTTAATTCAGTGCGTGGTCTCTCTACCATTTTTGCCTTTTGGATGTGAAGAATGCAGGGATTTCTGGTGGGATTACACCATTCCTCCTCCTCCTAACTGTTGGAACGGGGAAGAGAGGCTTTTTTTCCCAGTGTACGTTTTTCTGTCTTATTCCTTATGAATGACTCTTGGTCTTCCTGAGTATAAAACCATGATTTTGGTACGTCTGTCAGTTAAGTGCATTTCCCAAAGTTCTCATGACCTATGTTAAGCTGATGGTCAGGCTTTGGTGACTGCATTTTATGTAGGAAAGCTTGCAAGGATCTCAGTGTCTGTGTTTGAATATATTCATCATGCATTGTGATCAGTCATAGAGAAGGAAGTCTTGGGCAACCTGATCCGAATGCAGTGTTGACCCTGCTTTGAGCAGGAGCTTGGGTTGTATGACCTGCTGGTCTGAGTTCTGGCCTAAATTATTGTATGATTTGAGGAATAAAAACTGCTGGAAAAGCAGTGACTTATGTACTCGTGGTCCGTGAAAAGTTTCCTTCTTTTCACAGGAGTGTGCTGGAGAGCTTCTCAAGCCTTTTAGGACATGACTGTCTTGAGAACTGTAATGTTTTGGAAATGGCCTGGGCTGGATGACCTACTGTGTCTTTTCCAACCATAATTTCTATGAATCTGTAATTCTGAGGTTGACTTCTTGTTGCCCAATTTTACAGTTACTTAATTCCAGTATCAGACATATTTTAAGAGACCACATTTAGTCATGGTAAGACTGTGTGGGTTGTTTAGGTTTTTTGTGTTATTTTTTAAATCGTTCTGCAGATTGTCAGGACTTAATGTATTCTTTCCTATTCCGGTGCCACAAATAATGTTCCTAGTCTGTGAGAAAAGAAAAGTCTGATTACCCATTTTGGAATACATGATTGATTAAAAAATGCTGCTCCCAAAATTGTTTCAGTTCTGTGTGAAGTGTTAGGATAGTTCTGCTGTTTATTTATACCAGAAATGCATTTCCATCACCAGAATAAGGGGTGGAATTGAGAAATTGTGTATTTGGTCATATTTTCAGCATTGTTATCGATTAAGCTTATAACGAATTATTTTAACATTTTAAACATTTTTTTTTTAGAGCTAAATGCATGTATACTTTTGAGGACTCCTAGCTAAAAATAGGCTTGATTTAATTTTTTTCCAAACAGTTCCTAAAGCATTGGTTTGGCCCTGTTCCGTTCTTGCAGAAGGCACCCCTTTCTTTATATGCAAGAAAAAACATCTTTTTGGAAAGACCTCTCCTAGTAAGAGCTCTTGCACTAGCACTCTTTGAAAAGAGCACCTCAGCCTTTGAGTTTTTGAAGTGCATTATGCCAGCATCCCTCAAGAATTAATTCACTCTTTCTATCCTAATTTGCTTCCTGCTTACTTGTGATATATGCTAAATTTGCCAGTTTCATTCTGATTTTGGTTTTTTTCTTTGTTGGATACAGCAAAGCACATAAACAAATCATGATTTCTTTTTGATGGACTAAAAACTTAGCTTTGTTTTTGAAAACGGAGGTGCGTGTACATGTATGAGCATACATTATACAAGGACAAATAGCAAACAGTCCTTCCTAACTGGTTGAGAATCACTTAGCGTAGAATTCCTGTGGGATCTCCAAAGAACTCTTATTGGATGATTCACATTTAGGCATGAAAACACCATTGATACTACTGAGACTTGCTTGGCATCTGTTTCTCCTTTATTCCGTTTAAATGATGTGTGGAATAATTCATAGATTAATCAGGTGGTTACAGCCATGAAATGTCTGTGTTAAAATTTGTGGAGTAAGGTAATCTTAGGTCAAAATAGTCTTGTGATCATTACCAGGCTTACGAAAACTGTATATGAAATGTAATAACAGAGATGATGGATTCAATAACAAGTTGGTCTCTTTTTTTTTTTTCTTCTGCTCTACATCCTTTTTCTCTATCAAACGTTACTTCTGTTTTATGTATACACAGGTTCTTACGCATTTTCTTGTAGGGGTTTATGTTGCGTTCCTGGAAAGCCTCGCTAGTATTTAATACACATTTTGCCTACAGAGGCTTCTGTCCTTTATTACCTCGTGTCAGTGCTACATTTGGTGATACATGAAAGTAGTTAATCACTTCTTAGAACATTATTTTTTATACTTTATAGCTATTTTTGTTTGCCTTTTTTTTTTTAAAAAAAAAGCGTCTAAATTTTAGTGTGCCTTTCCAAAATTGCTTTAATTCCTGTTGCACTCCTCTGAACTTGTTCCAGTTTGTCTTTGTAAAACACAGAGCTGAGTATGGAATGTACTTTCCCCAGTTGAGGCATAACCCGATCTGTGACGAGAGGAATAATGTCTCTTGCTCTTGGAGGAGAAAATCTGCTGTGGTCCTCTAAAGTAACTTTGCGTAGAGCCTGGAGGACTATGTGACATATTGTGCATGGGTAAAATACCTATGTGCCTTTCTAAAGCCTCTCTTTCTCCAACTGACTGCTCTGATTGCTTCTTGAATGTTGCATTTTGCACTACTTATATAAATCACCAGTCTGTTTAATAGTAGGTAGCATGAATACGTTGAGCTGTTTGTGCATTGCTGTCTGCTTCAGCAGTGATGTTCTATCTATACAACTTCCATCGCTGCTATTTGTGTGTGCGTGTTATTTTTTTCAGTTATATATTAAAGCTCTGAATGTTAATGCAACGCGTGAATGTGTGACTGGTTAAGGTTAACACTGTTGGGAAAAATACCCAACTACCTTCTTTCTCTCTTAAAAATAAAACAGCACAAAACTCCAACCAACGCAAAACCAACAAAACCCCTTGCAATCCTGCAGTCCCTAAAAAGATATTTAGTTCTTATAACACATGGGAATATTGGACAATACTCTTCTTTAATGTAACTGAATCTGTGTGCTTGCACTGTGATAGTGGTGTTTTAAACTCAGTTCATCAATAAGAACTTGGAAATTGATTTGTTAAACTCTGGAAGATGTGTGTTTGAATTGAAGTCTTTTTTTGGTAGTAATTTTCAGCAGCGGATATAAAATGAAGGTGTCTCCTTCTGACATTCTAATACTTTAATTCAGAGACTTCCTCCAAACCCTTTGAATTCTTCTGTTTCTGAGCGTGTGCTTTCACAGTAATAAAAGTTTCTCCAGCCTACAGTCTATTTTAACTGAAGTCAATTAACTCTTCAAATATTTTCCTATTCTGTAAAGACCCAAAAGGTTTTTTTGGATAATTCTTCATTCACGTATCAGAATGATTTATTTTTTTTGAATACATATAATACCCTTCTTGAACAGCCATATATATCTTGAGTTACTTTCATTAGCTCAGTAACTTATTCTGCATTTTTGTGAAAGGAATTGCAATTTAACTATAAATATATCAAAATGCCACAGAATTCAGGGCTATGGCTCAAAAATGCTGATCAGTTTGTAAGATCTAAATCAGCCCCTCCATGAAACCTAGCGAAGGACCTCTGTGGTAGCAGAAAAATTTCCAGAAATTCACCACAGTCTTTTTCTAAGTTGTAGTTTGTGCTGATGTTGCCAAACAGCTAAGAAGAGATGGGGAAAGCAGGAAATCTTTTTGGATTTAATCACAGAGCTGATTTGGAAAAGCAACTTAACAATGAAAAATATTTTCATATTTTAAATCATAAACACAAAACTGTGAAGTACATGGTAGATCATGATTGCATTTAATTGGATGATCTTCATTATTAATGGAGAAAGTTCTTTCTTTTGGAATCTGATGGTCAGGAATCCTACTTATGGCCTTTTTTTTTTTTTTTAATATATATCCAGACCAGGTTGTTTACTGTTTTCAGTACCATTTGTTGAGGTACTTGAGACTTGCCTGCTATAATTAAGAGCAATAGATACAGCTTTTAGAGTATCATCTTTCTGTTTTCCTATCTTGGAATGCTTTTTCTATATTCTTGCTTTCAAAAGATGTTTGACAATATTGATGGGCAGTGCTTGTCTTTTCCCTTGAAGACACTCAAATTCCATTGTAAAATACCCATTTTCTTTGTCTTGATCAATAAAAAAGTGCTTCTTAAGAGAGATCTTGCAGTTCCAACCCATACATCCTTTCTGTGAAAAAGTTCTTA
The DNA here is from genome assembly GCF_028500815.1 of Rissa tridactyla. NCBI lineage: Eukaryota > Metazoa > Chordata > Aves > Charadriiformes > Laridae > Rissa > Rissa tridactyla. The sequence goes on from NC_071466.1 coordinate 139,376,596, forward strand.
TTTAGATCCCTTAATCTTTTGTAGAACTTACAAGTATGGAAGACTTCAGTTAACCTGTGGAAATGGGTACTTGGATGAAAGACGGAATACTCATTTCTAAAGGAGAATGTGATGAGGTTTTTGAAGAGCATGTAGATAAGCTAGGTAGCAGTTGTATCCGAGGGAAAGTCTCTACTCATCTGCCATGTAACTGAAGTATAAATACATGACTAATTTTGTCTTTTGACTCCTAGTTGATCATAAAATCAGCACATTTCTCTTATAAGACTGGCCAATGAAATATACCCACTTTCCTGGATTGAAGAGCATTGTATTACTTCTGCTGCTGGGCTTTTAGGGTTTGACCACAGTGACTTGTCCTACACAAGTCTGTCCTTTAAAATGAACACTGTACCTTTGGTTTTACAAAGCTTTTATTGCTATTTTATGAGTAAAGGGGATATAACATTTTAGTGGGGTGTTTTTTGTTTTGTTTTTAAATCAAGATTTCTGCTATATTCCAGTACCGGTTGAAAGATGGACGACGATGACTTTGGAGGGTTTGAGGTATGTTATTTTCAACTGTTTTCATAGGAATTTATAGCATTTTGTAAAATATGTAACAATAATTTTTTCATTTTCTAGGCAGCAGAGAGTTATGAGTTCGGAAATGGTGAAAAGCAGACTACATCCCCTGCTATTGCTTGGGCAGCATTTCCTACAGGTATTGATAATATTGCTATAAAAATTCTTAATAATATATTGCTGTCCTTCTGTATTCACTGTCAGTATTAGTTGTTCATACACAGTAATATCCAGAGGATGTTCGTACACAATAAAAAAATAAGCAGTAGTGAAAACCTAGCATAAGAATGTTCCTGAGTAATTATTTTGGGAAGCTGCCCTTCTCAAAGTTAAACTTTCTTGATGAATGAAAGTGAAGTAGAGTTTATCCAGTTTAAAGGTTGTTTGTCATCTCAAGGGAAGAAGAAATGGAGCTTCTTCACTCAAAGGATATTTTTTCTTTTGAGTATGGAAGTTCTGTTGTAAATGATGGGAAAACATGCAAAAAGAAACTTGCAACATATTCAAGACCTATTTTCTTCCTCTCTTAGATTTTTTTTGACTGTGATAAAGTTTTTTAGTTGCTTTGGGGAGGATGATCTCTTTTACTTAAGCAGTTTTTAAAGTTAGAAAATAAATATGCATCCTTTATCTCAAGCAGAGGCTGAAACATTGTGTAACTACTTTTATTAATTTATACAAATGCCTGGTGCCTGTCTGGATTTTAAGAAATGAAAGTTTATTGATAGCGGACAAATGTACAATATCTGTAGAACTAGAAGATTAAGGAGGTGTTGCTGTTTGACAAGTGATTTTGTTGTGGGAATTTAGTCTAGATTTCATAGCTTTCACAAAAAGAAACATCATTTTAGCAGCATAAGGAAAAAAAAAACAACCCACATTATATTCTTTGGTCAGGAACTAAAGATTTATGCCTGTTATTATATTATGCTGAATAAATTATGTAAACTAATTATAGTTTTAAATATAAGACGAGGATTTGTCTCAGTATGAGCTCTCCATGTTCTTCAAATGTTTTTATTTATTTATGGTGCTACTGTCTTTCATCCATTACAGAATAATTAGTTTTATTTGTGATTGAAATAAAGGAAAACAAATAATAAGGAAACTGTATTTTCCCAAAAACTATGGGTTTTTTATATTCTGTATCCTTATGTGCCTGTAAAGAGGATCTTAAAATTTAGTGCTGTGCTTGCATGTCAACAGATTCTGGTCTTATCTCTGCTTTTCTAAGGTTATGAATAATACGTCTGTTGCTTATAGTGAATAGCAGGAACAGGATCTGGGTCTCTCCATGCTGTGACAGTGTTTCATTTTCGGAGGAGTTCATCTCTGGACATTATAAGGAGCTCGTGTGGTGGAGCAGATGAAAAAACTAAGCAGATAGTCACTAAAGGAGGACTGTTTTGGCTGTGATGGAGCCTCATGAATCTATCTGTCGTGGATTGTTCTAAGTAAAACAAAACCTGTTTTTATCTAAAAAAAAAAATGCAAAACATAAGAGGGTGAGAGATGCTTTTTTCTGTGAAATTAAGACAGAATCCCCATCTTACAATGGGTTGGAAGTGCAGTCTTATTTGTGGCATAGAAATAACAGATGTTTTGAAGTGTATTCAATATGAGATGAGGTGATCTGTACTAGTGTGCAGACATGTAAGCAGACATCTGCATGGCTCGAAGGGTGCTGTTTGCAGCTATTGTGTTCAAATGGTTGTTTTCAGTTGTTTTTTTTCATAATACACTTTGTTTTTCTGCAGAATGCTAACATGACATTGGAGACGCATACAGCATTTGTTATGGGTATATTGGGTGTCAATTGATACCTATTAATGTATCCCTAAACTCATTCTTTAAGCAATTCAGCCCTTACTAATAGTTGTCCATTTACATTGAACTAAAAGTTGTGTAAGTACAGGAAATAATTTTCTATTTTGAATTAAATTTATTAGTTTTCGCTTTTTGTTTTGCAGGAAAGATTATTATTTTTTTTTTAACAGATTCTGTTCTCTCATAAATTAAGTTGGTTTTCAATGACAACTTTATTGGGTGTTTGTTACTTATGTATTTTAGAATTCATTTGACGTATTCTGTTGTGTGCTAGCTTGCTGTGTATTGGCAAATGTAAATTGGTTGATGTCTGTCAGTACAGTAGTTTTCAGTTTATTTTTCCCGAAGATGCTTATTAAGCATTATGAAGGCTGTAGAACCCTGTGTTCTAGCTCTGATGTTAGAGTTGACAGACATTCCTGCCTCGTGGAATACAATTTCCTGTCTCTTACAGCTGTGCTTGAGCAACCATATGTGAGGCTGGGATTTAAGCAGATCACCGAAATTTGCACACGCATAGTCTTAAACTTTCTGTCTGTTACTTTTAACTGAAAATGTTCAGTGATACAGTTTGTGGTGTATACAGTATAACTTAAAGGGTCATTGAATTGTATCATTGAAGAAATGGGTAGTTGAGGATGGAAATTTGGTTTTTGTTTCTTGGGTTTTTTATTTTTAACATGTGAAACCTACATGTGGGGGAACTAACCTGCAAGTAGTTTGCAACGTTCTACAAAAGTATGCCAAAAATTATTATATGGTCTTTTCCTCAGAGCCCTGCTGACATATGATGTCTTAATTGCTGGATATAAATAACATCCAACTAGTAAATGTTACTTTTGCTTATTTTTTTCAGTGGTGTATTTGATATCTAATGTCTTCATTCTGAAGCTCAGTATGAGCTTCAGTATACAACTGAGTATACTGAAGTTATATATATGTGTGTGTGTATATATATATCTCTATATATATCTATCTGAGTATACTGAGTGTATATATATACTCAATATATACAGTTGAGTATACAACTCCTAGAGAATGTTGATTTAACAGTTCGTGTTCATCCACTTGATTTTGTTTTCAGAATTTCTGATCCCCCAGTGATTTTAATAATTGTTTGAGCTTCATTGGTAAGATAAAGGTAATAGAGTTTTTCTTGCATGAGCAGGATGGCAGACTGTTACTGATCTCTGCTTCTATTAACAAACTGCATGGTTTTGTCAGTTCTTACATACAAACCTATGACAGAATATTGGGAAGTCAAGGGTTCAGAAACTATCAGATTTTTTTTTTTAACGTACAGTTCTGGCAATAACTTATATCTGCATCTTATTTCAGCCTTCTCGGACATATGACTTTTGATATACCTGCTTTTCTTTATAACACTGCAGCAGATCGATGAGCAATAACATTTTTGTTGGAAAGTCATCAGGCCTGTCAGACTCCTGCCTTGCTTACTGAAGAAGTTAGAGATAGGTTGCATCAGGGCAGGATACTGTGGAAGAATATTTTGTCATTATTATCAGAATGGCTGTGTATCATAGCAGGTGGTGCAGCAGCTGAAGAGGAGAGGATATGTAAAGTGGTGCTGAAAAGCTAATATATCCATACTAGATGGAATTCCGGAGTTTTACCTTCAGACTAGCATTAACCTGGTCCTGTGGACTTGATCATCCATTAGCTGTTGGAGTCCAGTTAGATAGCTTTATCAGAGGCAAGTTTTTGTTTCAGAGGTTCTGAAATTGTTCCATTATGATAGCCAAGGCATGGTAGGCAGGAATGATTGAGGGGTCATCTTCGTAAGTGAATTTTGAGTTGAACTAAAATGCTAATGTAATTTCACCAGTAGGTACACAAGAGGAATGAATTAAGAGGCTTGAATTACAGACATAGCACATGTAATTCTAGGAATGTTCAGTTTATGAATCTCTTAACAAGTGTTTTTGTAAAAAAAGAAGTTTGAGTGATACCTTGGAGAATTGCTGCCTCTTCTTGTCTTCTGCAACGTCATGTATTTAGTTGAATAATTTTAAACCACAGTGTTCAGAGGTGGTCACCAGTTGTTTCTCCTCATTTCCTAGGCTTTATTTTGACAACTTAAGAGGTGGGGTTTTTGTTTCTGTTTTTTTTGTGCCTCTCAAATTCTAAGCATTCATTACTATAACTGGAATCACTGAAAGCTCGATTTGATTTTAGAAGGTTCCACATAAAACTGTATTATTTGAAAAATTAAGTCTTATGTCTAGTATTGTATATCCCAAAATATAAGAATACCTTAAGCTTTAATCTCTGAGTGTCCATTCCTCATTGGTATCCAAACTCAGTTTTGGTATTTACTTTTGTGACGAATTATTTATGTGAACTATGATTATACTATGGTGAAGATCACCAAAGGATGAACGCTAACATCACCAAAGGTTGAACGCTAACACCACAAGGATCAGTGTCATGCTAGGTTTTTCCTTCTTACTTGACTGTTTAGTAAGAGAAACAGCTCGTCTACTCAGAATTTTAGTTGGTTTTCCATCTGCTGGAAATTTATGTCAAACTGAAATTCAGGGTATTAAGTGATAGCATAAAACAGAGACTTCACTGGTTTTTTAGAAGCAAAAAGGTCGTATTATCTGTCATCTTAGTAGGTATTGGTTATAGGAAGCTGCCTTTGTAAGCAGATATATGGAAGGGGAGGGGTGTTTCACAAATATGGTACATAAAGGAAGCCTTAAAAGTCCCATTTCCAATTCTGGAGGAGAGTTTACTGTTAAAGATGCAGTTGTGTCCCAGTCCTTTGTTTTGTCCTGGTTACCTAAATTGATTCTTGTTCTGTTTGCTGAAGTGCTAACCTCTAGGCTTTTCATCCAAGTTTCCATTTTACACTAGGCTGGGGAGTTTTCATTGGTTTTTTTTTTCCCCACATGTCCAAATCTGCTGTTGCTGCAATTAGCATCCTGATATTCTTCTGTCTTGTGGTCTATTTTGTTTCTTCTTTTTGTTAGATGAGGTTTGTATGTTCCTCTATGTTAACCTGAAACCCAGAACTTGGAGGTAAAGAAGATGGGACACAGAGTGCCTAGGTTTAAGGACTAGTGTGTCCTTTTGAATGTCTTTAGGCCAATATACGCAGTTGTTTGCGCTGTGTATGCATACTTGTACAGTATTAAACAGTGATATTGAGAGACTGAACCTTACTCTGGGCTGGTGGCATCTTTCACGTTTTACCAGATTTGTAATGATAATGTGAGCTGCTTTTTCTATACTTTTTTGTCTACTGCAAAGGCATACCTGTAGCTAACCATATCAAAGTTTGGAGCACTTTGCTGTTAAATTAAAAAAGGCTATCTCTTCTCCTTTCTTTTTATTTAGTTTATGTCTGAATTTTCCTTAAAGGTGCTCAAGTTTCTATTGTGCTGAGTTGATAACGATGATCCACTGTTCAGGATTTTTATGGCATAACTGGAAATTGTTAGGGGAGATCTCTCATTCCAGTATAAATTACACTTAAGTTTTATTAGCTAGAGTTATTTACTTTGTTATCTTTTGATCTCTTATAAAATGTAAAACTGCTTCTATCATGTGTCTTCGTAAGCTGTTTTATATGTCTTCTGAGACAGTTGAGGATTTTTTTACCTTTAAAATTTATAAAATTTAGGAGATTTTAAGTATGGTTTTACAGTTGACTTAAACTTATTAAAGATCTTGCTGAAGCTGAAAAATTATGCGAGTGGAAAGAGAAAAACCTAAAACTGCTGCCTTTGATCGTCATTGTCTTATGAAACCTGTGTATAAGTCTAAATTCAGTATGACCTATGATTTTGAGCGCCCCTAAGTTGATAGTACTCAAAAATAGAGGAACTTTGTATGGAATTACGCTTCAATGCAATTAGATTGTAAGAGGTATATAACCTTACGATTGACGTATGATGATACTTGTTGCTAGTGTGACAGGTTTTGCTAGGTATAGATTTCAGAAACAGAATTAGCGTTTGAATGCTTCTTCATAAAGTGTGTATATTTTCTGTTTTTTTTTTTTTTTTGTATTAGTGTCTGAAGTCCGTATATCTCCTGATGTTCTTCTGGAGCACTCTGTGCCTTCTTCCTGCCTGGTTTCTTCTGACTCATTCAGTTTATCAGGTGATAACGTGGCAACAGCTATTCAAACAGCCAACAATGTTATAAAGCCAGCTGTTATTGAAGAACAGGTAAACTCACAATTTTTAGGTTTCAGTATGGGAGCTTGATGTATTAAATATCTTAGAATTGTATATTTTGTGTGCAAATTTAGATTAAATTGCCTTTTAAGAGTAAAAGGTCCTTGGATTTCTATGATACAGACTTTGAAGCAAAATAATTTCTAAATTATGTTTAAATCTTGTAACTGGGAGACACCATACTGCTTTGGTGTGGTCTGCAAGAGAGATAAGTGTGTTAAAGAGTTATTAAAAGTTAAAGCCATGCTGATAGTGCTAGACAGGAAAGTAGGAAACAGTAGCAGGAAGGTTCTCTAAAAAAAATTTGTTACTGTTAAAGCTGTAAATATTTTGTCTCTATGTATATGTCATGCTTTTATGTTTTCTCAAGTTGTTTTAGAATTAGAGAATTGATGTTTAATCTTTACTTAATTATAATTAATTTTAGTTTTATTTTTTATTTTATTATATTTTACTTTATTTTTCCTCCCCCATTACTTCTAAAGTTGATTTTTTTGTACTTTTTATTTTTGGTAATATGGCACAGTCCTAGTTGTGTGATCTTGATCTCTTCTTGTGACCGCAATGCTGCTGAGAACTGATCTTAGCTTCCTTTTAGTTTTTAACTAAACAATTAGATGAGCGAGGGAGGGGGGAAAAAAATTTCTGCCTAGAGACTAGCACGAGAATGCTAGGTTGCTGAGGACAAGAATTAAATAGATTTACCTGCCCAGGTGAATTTTTATTGCCATTGTTTGTGGTGACACCTATTTGAACAAGTTTATTGATTGTAAAGTTCCTTGTTTCAGGATGCATAGTGGTATTTACTTGAATAGGAAAGTACTCTTGGCTTTCTCTGAACCAGTCAACATTTTGGGCTAGCTTGTGACTCTCCTGTTTTCAGTGCTTACTGGGTTTCTTATTTTTCTAGTAGTCCCATCAAGTCCTAGGGCTACTCATGATGAAAGTTTAATTTCATGATTAGGTCAGATTTCCATAATCTGACCGTTTAAAAGCATTTCTCTAGAGATATTTAAACAACGTGTACAAAATACTTGTTTTGATTAAACTGACTCTTAGTGCTTTTCCTTTGAGCAGTATCTGTATGTTCATACTTCCAGGAAGACTGTGGCTAGTACAGCTCCAACAGTTCAGTCTTACTAACGACTTAGTTACTGTTCTGTATTTGTTCCCAACCTGATGTTCCGGGGAAAGTCTATAAAAAGGGAAGGAGAGATGTGCCCAGAAGCAAATAATACTGAAGAAATTTTCTTAGAAATCCAAAAGTCGAGGGTTTTTTTCTTGGGAGGGGGGAGTGTTTGTTTTCTTTTTTCACTGATGCCAGCCAGGGTAATTTTCTCTGTTGAAAGCTCTTCATCTGCCTCTCTGACAATGTTTTGATAAGTAAATTCCTATTACTGTCAGAATGATCAAAATGTGCTTTTCTTTAGCCACAACAGATCCTACCCTTTTTGATTTTGGCTAACAGTGAAATGTGAATAACCTGTATCCTTTCTTATTTGAACTAGCCAGCAACTTTGGCTTGTGTGTTCTCTGAAAAGAGCACATTGGATATTTCAGAATACTAAAGCTTAAGTGTATTTCTTAAAAAGAAAAAGTCATTTGGTTAGGTTGTCTTACTAAAAATAAGAAATACACTTTGTTACTTGTGAATAATTTTGTGTGGAAATTCTAGTTGTAGGCTATATTTCAATTTTTCTCATCTTTTTCTGGTCAACTACTGACAGACCCATGGTTCCATAAACTCTCTTTTTAATGCAGCAAATAGTACAAAATAAAGAATACAACATTAGCAAGTGTTACTAGAGGGACCGTTAACATTTTGAAATGGAGATCAGACTGTGCCTTTGGATAAAACTAAGGAAAATGGCAGGCATAAAACTATAATAAAGTATTCTTACACCTTTTGGAGGAGGCTGTTAGGAGAACTGTATGCTTTTAAGGCCAGGCTGGATGGGGCTCTGAGCAACCTGATCTAGTGGGAGGTGTCCCTGCCCATGGCAGGGAGGTTGGAACTAGATGATCTTTAAGGTCCCATCCAACCCTGACAATTCTATGATTCTATAATTGTATCTCCAGAGCCTCTCGAGGTTTCAGGTTAAAAAAACTTCAGTGTTTCAGGTTCCAACATCACAATTTTTGGCAGTGACAGACTCTAATCTTGAGTAGTACTGAGAAGTAGAATTAGCTTATCTAGCTTCTCTTTGCTTCTTACAGAAGAGGAATTCAGAGCACAAACTGCAGTTTCCTTTCTGGGTTTTTTTTTTTTTTGATGCGTTTTTGTCATGGATCTATGTATCCATGTACTGTCAAGATCTCAGCTATTTTTGTTTGTTTCTTTCTTTGAATCCTTTGAGAGATACTTACTGATTGAAAAGTCAATCTATTATTTGAGTGTCTGTTTCGAATAAAAGGTGTTAAGGGAATGGATTAAATCAGGTCAATCAAACCTCCCTTAATAAACACAGTGAGATGTTCCTTTCACCACCCCTTCCCAAATCTCAAGTGCTCTTGGCTTCCAAATGGTTGTTGAAAAAGTGGCAGCTGAAATTAATTTACCAGCTTTTTCCTTTGAAGTTTCTTTGCTGTGATATAAACAAGTTTTTGCCTTTTTTCTTTAAAAGGGCGGGGGGGGGAAGCTTTGGCTTTTGTTAATTGTACCAAATATTTTAAACCTCACCTAATTTATTTTTATGCTTTGCTGAAAATATGGGCATATTATCAGTGTTGTCATCTGTTTTGGGTTGTCTACTCTAGAAGCCTCCATTTCAGTTTTGTACTTTTACAGTTCACTGAAATAGCATTAACTAAATGTTGTAGACATGTCCCAATTACTCTTGTTCTGTTGGTCTAGCGTCAAGATGACATATTTATTTTAGCGCAAAAAATTTGTATTCCCTTTCCGTGGCTACTGTTTGCAGTCTGCATTGGGTGAAAACATGCAGTGGCTAATCCAAGGGGAGTTTATTTCCCTGTAAGTCTGATGCTTTGAGACAGATGATTTGGTTTTACTTCTGTCTCTTCTCACCTCTTCTGAGTGTTTTGACCTCATTGGAAACTGAGGTTTCTGTGCCATCCTCCGTCTTAAAGCCTTCTCCTAAAGTGTTCTTGAAAAGCAGTTGAGGAGATTTGAAGGACTGATGTGAATCCATCTAGAATTACTAGCTACTGTTCCATTGTTGGAGCTTCCTTTTTGGCTAGCACATCCTACACTACAAATGAGTGTGTGCATGGCCAATTTCAGAGAAGTGTGGTTTCAAAAAAGTAACCTTAGTATTTACAGTTCTTAAGTTTTGTAATGTCATCTGGAAATGAAATTTGACTTGACTGGAATGTTAAATTCCCTTTACTGTTTTGTTTCTCTTATGAATTAGATTCAAGCAGATATTCCAGTTTCCTCTTTGAATGTAATTGAAGACAAGACTTTAGTTACATCAGCCATTGCTTTGGTTGATGCTGAGACTCAGAGAACAAATGAAACAAAGAGCTACCTTCAACAAGCTGTTGCAAACCTAGAAATCAAGCTTTGTACTGCTGAAGAAGAAAAATTAAAAATTAAAAAGGTATGAATAGGTTTTTTAATGAAAATGTTTGGCATTTATGTAGGATTTGAATGTCATTGGAGCTGGCAAAGATTTGTAATGAATTTTTTCTAGAAATTAGCCAAATTCCAGAGAAATTGGCCATATTTAGCCAAAAGACTTTTTTTTTTTCATGTCTAGTGTCTATTTTAGGCTGAATTTTTATAAAATTTCAGGAAAAGAAAAAAGACAAGTTTTCTTAGCATTGAGCCATGTGGTTAGAAGGTATAGTGATTCCCCCTGTGTTTTGTGGGTGAGTGTGTGGTCACTGAAGTTGAAAGTGTGTTTGACTATCTTTATGAACATAACACATAACAATTATTTCCCCCCCCCCCCCCCCCCCCCGGGAGCTCTGCTAGCTAAATTCTTCATATTCCTTCTGACCTGAATATGATAGAGTACCAAGCAGGGCTGCGCCTGTAATTATGCATCTGATTTAGTGAAAGGTCACAGACGCATGGGAGAGTAGGTTTAATTTCAACTATTCTTAATACTGATCTTTGATAGCTATCAAGGTGTGCTCAGGAAGGAGGAAATGTATTATTGTAAATGAAAATGAGGATAAGTAACTAGAGCCAAAGATGAGGAGGTCTGAAATGGATTGATTTTGCTAGGAATTAAGTATCTAGAGTAGGGCTGGAAGGGAAGCATGAATACTGACTATAAGAGGAGATAGGTTGAGAGCTAGGCTCTGAATTGAAGTGTTGCACAATCAGTTTCTGTCTCTGCAGTTGAATCAAAGCTTTGAATCTCAGGAACTGTTTTTATATTTTGTCCAAAACCAGGATTGAACTAAGCAGAATTGCTCTTTCTGTCCTCCTTATGACCCTCTCAGTTGTGCCTTTGTTTGAATAGCTGTACAGTGATCTGGCAGGTCATTTGTTTCTATACTGGCTTCCTGTGTGGCTGCAGAAATAGTTGTTCTTAAGCAACTGAAAGGGTGCCAACAGCTTACATATAGTAGGGAATGAGTTTGGTAGGAGCAACAGCTGCATTAAGAAAAAATAAAAATCTTTAGCTCTTTGTGTAGCAAATAATTTTGAAGTTTATTGTCAGTAGTGTCATTCTCCTTCCCCTCTATTGGTTCATGTTGGGCAGGCTTCTCGGGGGTCTCTGCAAGATGACAGAATATTTTAAAATCTTACTCATTTTTGGAGTTGTAGGTAGAGATCATTAGGGCTGTATGTAATGGGATTTCTGCCTTTGTAGTGAAACCATTTGCTAAAAGTACATTTAGTATGCTGCTTTTCAAATGCAGAAAGACAGAACAAGCTATTAAAAATATGGAAATAATTAGAATAGAATAGTTCCAGTTGGAAGGGGCCTACAACAATCACATGGTCCAGCTGCCTGAGCAGTTGGGCTCACCAAAAGTTAAAGCACGTTGTTAAGGGCATTGTCCAAATGCCTGTGAAACACTGACAGGCTTGGGGCATTGACCACCTCTCTAGGAAGCCTGTTCCAGTGTTTGACCATCCTCTCGGTAAAGAAATGCTTCCTGTTGTCCATTCTAAACTTTCCCTGTCACAGCTTTGAACCATTCCCACGCATCCTGTCACTGGATCCCAGGGGGAAAAGATCAGCACCTCCTTCTCCACTTTCCCTCCTCAGGAAGCTGTAGAGAGCAATGAGGTCACACATCAGCCTCCAAACTAGGCAAACCCAGAGTCCTCAGACGCTCCTTATAGGACACGCCTTCCAGGCACCTTTGATTTTAAGTACTTTAAAATATTATCTCAATTCAAGAACTGCAGTCAGAATTTCCTTGCACAACTCTTTATCTATGTGTATATTATGATAGCAAATGTCATAGTCTTCAGAAATGAAATTAGTCGGAATGATTAACTGAATCTGTATTTTCACAATTTGCAAATGTTTGTAACTTCATGTACTTTATTTTGTAAACTTTATAGGAATTAGAATATTTACTGGAAAAACATAGTATTCTTGAAATGGATTTCTTGAAGGAAAAAAAAGAGAAAGTAATTTCACATCAAGATCATTACAAGACGCTCCAGGTAATTTCTTTCTTGTATTACTTGATTTTTTCAGGAGGATTTTGTATAGAGTGTATTTATGTCCAGCAAATACTCTGTTAAGTATCTACAGGTCTGCTTCAAAGCCTTTTGCATGTAAAGAATTTCTAAGGTCTTTAGGTCTAAGCCTGACTTGCATAAGTACATTATTGTAACTTGGATCACTCATGCTTATTATGATCCACTTCATAGAGCAGATGAAAAGAAAAACACTTTGCGCAGTAGATGTGTTTTTAACAGTATGACTTTGCATGTTCTAGAGTTGCCATAGCCAATTCTTTGTAAAGTATTAGTTCACTTGAATATGGAATAGTTAGTGTTGCATAATAAAAATCTATGAAGTGTAATTAGATGCTAGACAATGGAATTAATATTGCTTTCATGGCAAAAATCAACATCGTTCATTAAATACATGTGTGAAGTCTCACACATAAGACAAATTTTTCATTGAAGTTCTCGGTCTTCTTCCAGTGTTATAGCATGACAAACTAAATATTATAGACTTAAAACATTTCAAAGGTTCCTTCTTGGAAATTCAGCTTCACTTAATGCTTTTGCTGCTGTGGATGTTTTTTAAAGTAGCTACTGCATTGTTTCCCACGTGCACTTAAGAGTTTCTGTAGTAATTTATTTGAATTCATGGCTGCAGTGCTGCCTAGAACTTATGGTAATATAATCATCTAATTTTTTTTTCTTGTTTGTGTGTAACATCCTACTCAGTGAAAAAAATGTTTGCTTAGCTATGTCATAAAAATAAGTTTTGCTTGAAAACCTCTTGATTTATGGAGTATCATACCAGCTAAAGTTAATGATCCACATATACTCTTGACAATAAAATTAGTGGATTTTATTTTTTAGTACTTTCATGATGCTCTTCAAGCAGAAGTGTTTAAGTAGTGGAAATGTTACTGGGGTTTGCAATTATCAGTCTGTCTATATCATACCTCTTTGAGTCAGGTACTACAGTTTTCAAGAGCAGCAATGAAAGGGTCATAACCTTTAATTTACTTTGTAGAAAAACTCATCTACTTGCTCTTGTTGTCTTCTGGATATAGCCAGAATCAAATCAGAAAAGAATAGTGAGTCATGCTTCTAAGAGCTGACAGTTAAAATTACTTTCATGAAACTTGAATATTGGATGCCTTCTGTTAGTACAGCTTTTAATGCCAGTTCTTTTTGTCTTTCTCCATTGGCTCCTACAACACTAGGGTCAACACCTGTGGCCACACACTGAGTAAATCTGGCAGCTACACAGTACAGATGTCTGTCTCGCTAGAATTTCTTTTTCCAGTAGAAACAGCTGGTTATTAGTGCTGTTGACTTGAAAAGCTTAAAAGCAGACTGTAGTGGTGACTCTGGCAGAGCGTTGGGAAGTCTCAGGATAAGACTTCCAACTGAACTGATTCTGGCATCCTGAGCTGTAGGTGTGCATTGACTTAATTCCTCTTAAATTAAATTTCTATGTGAATATTTGAATATAATATGTAAAAAAAAAAATGCCTCATGAGATGGTTCTAACTGCTTTTTACATGAACGTGGATTATTTCATGCACCTTTATATTTACTAATTAACTGACTTCCAGTGTTTGTGACGTAGGGAATTCTCAAAAGCTGGTTTGGAGGTAATAGAGCCGATCAGTTAGATCTTTAACAAGGTGATACTCAGATTAGACTCTTCTTTTTTGGTTAAGTTATTGTGCTTAGTTCTGAGAGATTTCATTAATCTGTGTCGACTAAGCCAGTAATTCTTTTTTTTCCATTTTTTACTGTTGATTTCTGCCTCATTCAAGGGTGACAGTTATGTTACCACAGTTTTGTTGTCACAAAATTGTTTCAATAAAATACGCTTTCAGATTTTTTGATATTAAAAAAATAAATGAATTTGAAAGCCAATGTAGGAACATAAAGCATATGAAACATGTTTTCTGAGTTAGGTTAGCATGCTGATGAAGTGAATTGTGTTCTGGACTAGTCTCGAACTTTCTTCATCGTAGGTGTGAAAAAAAACCTTGTACTTAATTTGGTAGTACTGAAAATGGAAGAACTGAAGGGGAGTGATAATCACTGCTCCTAATTGGGGGGAGCAGAATTCAAAGTCTTTGGTGTAGTGTTAGCATTTAACCAATGAATGACAATGGAACGTTGCCACATCTATGCCTGTGTAAAAGAGAAAAGTAAAAAGTTCTGTGTTTCGTCTAAATAAAATTAGCTTTAAAAAAAATCAAGATTGAACAGAGCTTGTAGTATTTTCACATTCTTAGTGTTGTTTCTATGTGTTACTACAACAACCAGAGACAGTAAAGAGGCAGCAGTGGGTTTATAAATAGAATAAACAAATTGGTATTAACTAGTGCTCTAGAGTTTTTAGATATTTAATACAATGGTCTCTTTGAGATCTTGAATTCATACAAGCTGGTAAAATTAGAGTTATGATTCCCAAATTACTGCGTTGGTGTTTGTAGTATTTAAAAGGCAGAATAACATATTGTAATTCTAACTTCTTTGCATACAAAATGTATCAGAGTTAAAATTGCTGTGGGAAGTGTAATTTTAGTTTTCTTGACTTGTATGCAGTGTTGCAACCATAAAATTGCATAAGTGCACACAATAGCATTTATGCAACTTTAGCTTTATAATTCCTTGCTTATTTAGACAGAAAGGAAATAAGTTCAAAAGTATCTCTCTCCTTTTTTTTTTTTTTTGGTGGTGTGTCAGTCTTTTTTTTTTTTCCTTTTTTTTAATCACATAGTCATATATATTCATCTCAGCTCTTTAACACCTCAGCTCTTCTCTAATGTGAGGGGCTGCATATTTTCAAGACATTTAGTGCGAGTAGGTAATACATGCTTTTGACTATAAGGCAGAATTAGTGGCCATTTTAATCCTATAAATCTAAAATTTTGCTGCAGCCCCATTGCAATATGTTGTAGAAATGAATAAATGCTGCATTTTAAGATACCAAACCCCAATTTGTAATATAGTGAAAAACCATCAATAGCGAAATGAATACTCCTGTTTAGTAGGTGATGTTCTCTTATTTGCGAATTGGAGAAGGAAAGTTTAATTTGAGGGGAGAAAATAGTGCCTTTGAATAGGAACTGAATTCTTTGGACAGATTGCATAGCTGATAAGACTTCGGATGTTTGGTCTATCTACAGACAACTGGTTTTGATGATTCACTAGGAACTGGATCATACTTTTCCCTTGCTATTTCTTTTCTTTGATTTACCACACAGTCGCACTTGAAGTAATACTGCATTGCTGATGGAAAATTCTAGTTGCGGTTATACGCATTTTTTTCCCATCATCAACCCTTCTGGAAGTTAAGCAGGCTGGTTTTTTAAAGAACAATATAGTTGATGCGGTGCGATCCTTCTTTTTGAAATAGATTCTTTTTTCTTTTGGCAACTGACATCTATTCTTCTACCTTAACAAATCGATAGTTGTTTTGAAAGCACCAAAAATGTTTTCTTTTGGAATCCTTTGTTTCTGTTCTGCCTCTTTTTAGGGATTGTCTTTTAAATTTTTATTGAAAAAGTGACTTCAATGTGCTTATTTTATTTAGCAATACTTCTGTTGTTGCAAAAAGTCATGTTTAAAAATGGACTAGCTTAATACTATAATTTAATTTTTAATAATATTTTTGTGTGTAAAAAAAAAAAAAAAAAAAAAGCGGGTCAGATAGACTCCCTGTTTAAATGATGCTTTAGAAAGGTAAGAAAGGAAGCTTGTACTGATAGGTCATGCAGTAATGCTTAGCTGGAATTAAATGGCATAGTAACCTAAGTCCAGTCATTGCTGGTATTAGATGTTGTTTCATTTATTTATTTCTGTAACTGTTGATGTTTGGTGAATTTTTCATTTGAGTACCTGTGTAAATGTCACATTAAATTATAAAGCTTCACATTATGAGGAAAAGACTTTACATGCAATTCAGGAAAGACAAGAAAACATGAAGTTGAGATTTTGGGCTAGTTTCTTCCCTCCTAATTCTGAGAGATGAGTTTAGTTTTATTCTGATTAGTATTGTCTGTTAAATTTATTTTTTTTTATATATATTGGACCTATATATCAAATCCATTCATGTAAAATAGAAATGCATACTTCGTTATGTCTGTCTCCTTGTTTCTGGACATGATGCTTCAAAACTTTAAAATAGTTTGTAAGGTATATAAGAATTAAAACTCTAATGCTAGATTCATCATACAATTTTGCTTTTAAATTAATCAGAATTGTACAAACAGTGATTTTGATATAATTTAGTACTGAGCACAATATGAATCTCAAAAATTAAACCTAATACATGTAAAAATTTGCTTGTTTTCATAAGGTGTTGAAAAAGGAATGTTAAATAATACGGCTTAATGTGATGATGCCTGACTTTATGTGTATGGATCCTTTTGATTTTTTTTTCCCCTCTTTCTTTTAGTATTTAAAATAATGTGTCTTAACTGTTGCCCCACCACCACACTTCATGGAGATTCTTGTTTTCAGAATTGAATTAAGCTTCATAATGTATCTTAAAATCTTTGATTTTAGATTCCAATAATGTCATAGTAATCTCAATTTTAATTAAATACGTGTCTGAATAAGTAAATACCATCTCTAGTGGTTACATGCTAAACTTCCTATAATGAAAAGAATTTCTTGTGGAGAGTTGGCATTACACTTTTGCAATTCCAAGAACAAGAAACAAGGTAACTAATTTTGTCTTGATGATGGCAAAAATCAGTTTTGAGGTGACGTCAGAAGGTGTTCCAGAATTAAGTAGGGATGTTGGTTGCTGAGAAGGGTTAAGCAGCTTTGGAGAACTGTGGTTTTGAGTGCTGAAAGTTCAGTGGTGTTGCAAGAAACGGAGGAGGACAGCAGTTAAAAGTGAATAGAAAGTACTATCTCAAAAAGGGGGATTGAGGAGTGGGAAGTTAATTCTAGATATCACCCCTCCTCACTGCTCCCAGTATGATCATGTCCAAGGGCTAGTACTTTTTCTAAGGGACCTTCTCCCTATGAGAGTGATGCCATGTGGTGCTTATCTGGACACAGGATGGCTGGTGTGCATAGGGCACAGATGACTGTGAGTTAAGGGTAACTCTTCTGGTTTGCATCTTTCCTAAGGCACCTCTTCCTTCCCAGTTCCCTGCATTATTGGATTTTTGCCTCCTCCTGTTTCTCTATTTTTATTCCTTCTTCTGTTTCTCCACTTGTTTCTGCCCTTACTTAATGAATAAACTCAGCCCTTTTGTGCCTTCCATCTGCCTTCACCTCTTCCTTTCTTATCCAGCGTTTACGACTGGGGAGTATAACATTGCCTCTAATATGAGTACTTGCCAGCATTTGAGAGAACAAACTGGGCTCTCTAACTTCCTCAGCCTCTGATTTGTTGTTGTGTCCTGGTTTGAGGTAAACAGGAATGCCGTCCATTTCTAGCCAGTGCTAGACCTGTGATACGTGATCCATCAGCTGTCCGTATTGCGAGAGTCTCAGTGGCTGAAACCTGAGGACACATGAGAGAAATCTGAAATGCACATCTTCCTTGAATAATTGGCCTGTTCATGTTGACAGTAGGAAGGTATCAAAATTTGCGTATTTGGAATGAACACAGATGATCCCAGAGAGAAAGCTTCCTGTTCTGGAAGACCCCTGTGTTGTGCTTTTAATGTACATAATCAGTCTTGGCCTTGTATGAACATTCATTTCCTAAAGTAATTTCAAAAAGCAATCTTGCAGTTGGATGTACAGCAACAAAAAGCTCTTGGAAGCACTTGCTGTTGAAGTGACAGGGTGAAATGGTCATGTTTCCTAATACTGGTTGGTCATATGATGAATAAAATTTGTATGCAGTATTGGAAGAGATAACTTTCTCTGGAGGAAGTATTCCTTGTGTGTTTACACTCTAGTTAATATAGTGTACCCCCATCCAAACAGATATGTCTTTATCCTCTTTTGATAAAGCGAACAATTTTTCTATTTGGGGGGATAGGTCTTGGGGGAAAAAAAAGTAATGATAGTGATGGAAGATAACATCCGAGAATCTGTGTGTTGCCATTATACTGAACATAAAGTACAGCATGAGTAATCGTGCTCTTCCTTCAAACTGCAGTTCACCTTTGAAATGAATTTTGTATTATTTTGACTGCGAAGGTTATCTCCATTCCAGAGAAATTGATGCAGCAGGGGTTGATAGATTTACTTCTGTTTGCAAGCTAAGTATACCTTGATGTGTTTATTACAACAAATCAATCTGTGAACTTGGTCATTGAAAGGAAGAAATTGTTTATGCTTTTCTGAGATATTTCCCACCCAACATCTCTATATGAGTTTAAGAGAAAAGTTATTGTTTTCCTTTACTGAAACGTGATAGTGTATAAGAATGCTTGTTGCAAAAGAAGCATAGCTGTAGCCTATTTTGTGCTGTGGTTTCAAATAGATTTCAAATAATTTCACTTTAACTTCAGACTGGGGAAGGAGGGTTAAAAATATGGACTCAACCGTAGGTTGTGAAAAAGGTTTTCTCTTCTTGAGTTGGCTCTGGAGATTTAGGGATGACTGATGTATCTGGATAGCATAAACAGCAAAAATACCATACTGTTTTGCTGTCTTTCCTATTTGTGTTTCTCAGCTATTGAAAAAGGTTAAATGTAACTGCTTCTGTGCTTGCACACTAGCTGTGTTGGACCAATTTAATGACTATTCAGTTTTGCCACACATGGACACTAGAAGTAACGTAGGCAATTTTAATGGGATTTTAAATGGGAATTGATTAATTAATTCACATAAGAATCTTCATAAATCTGTCATATTTGAATGTCTTGTATTTCTTAATGGAAACTGGAGACTTACAGTTGATTCAGAGTCTTGGCCTGGAGTAAATTATATCTGGAGTATTGCTGTGGCTGACTGCTGCTTTTGATTGCAACGTTAGCAGTCAAGCACGTATGAAAGCTTAGTGCTACTTTGTTTAATTAATAAGTATCAGTCAAAAGGTTAGTGACTCACAGAAAACATCTGATGATATTTGACAGTTATGTCAATGTTACGTTTTTGCTATGATACTTTATAGTGAGCTCTTTGCTTCCCCTATATATCAGTTCTTAGTTTGAAAAATACTGTTCTAAAAATAACTGTGATAAAGTAGAGAAATTCCATCTAAAACATTTCATTCACAGAATCATTGCAGTTGAAAGGAACCTCTTGAGATACAGTTTCCCAGGACATTCTTGCCTCTAATTTGAAGAGATATGGATTTGAAGGATGGACTATTAGGAGGAAATGGCTGGATGGCTGTACCCAAAGAGTAACAGTCAGCAGCTCAATGTCCAAGTGGAAAACAGTAACAAGTCGCTGCCCCGCAAGGGTCCATACTAGGACCAAAACTATTTAATATCTTCATTAATGACATAGTGGGATTGAGTACACCCTCAGCAAGCTTGCAGTTGACACCAAGCTGAGTGGTATAGTCAGTACATTAGTGGACTAATTGCCCACTATTGCACACAGGTTCTTCGTTGCAAAGCTGCTTTCCTGCCATTTGACCCTCAGTGTGTTCTAGTGCACGGGGTTATTCCTGCCCAGATGCAGGACTTAGCATTTCCTTTTGTTAAACTCCAGCCTGTTAAGGACCCACTGAATGTCTGGCTGATCAGGTGTATCACCAACTCCTCACAGTTTTGTATCATCTGCAAACTTGCTGACGGTGCATTCTGCCTCATCAATCCAGGTCATTAAAGAAGAGGTTAGATAGTACTGGCCCCAGTATCGACCTATGGGGTACACAGCTTGTCACCAGGTGGACTTTCTGCCACTCTGGACCCTCTGGATGCAGGTGTTCAGCCAATTTGAAGTTCACCTCACTGTCCACTTGTCTAACCCTAACTTTGTGAGCTTGTCTATAAGGATGTTGTGGGAGATGGTGTCAAAAGCCATGCTAAAGTAGACATAAACATCATCCGCCACTCATCATAGAAGGCTGTCAAGTTGATTTAGCATGTTTTTTCCCTCAGTAAATCCATGCTGACTACATCTTCTCATACTTAATGTGTCTGGAAATGGTTTCAAGGATCAGTCGCTCCATCATCTTTCTGGGGACTGAGGTGAGGCTGATGGGCCTGGAGTTCCTCAGATCCTTTTTCCTGTCCTTCTTGAGGACAGGTATGACATTTGCTTTATTCCAGTCCTTCGGAACCTCACCTGATCACCATGATCTTTCAAAGATCATTGAGTGGCCTCCCTCAGCGCTTGTGGCTGCATCCTGCTAAGGCACCATGGACTGTTTAAGACCACTTTGTTTAAGTCTTCCTTGCTTCAGACTTTCCCTTGGGTCTCAGGGGCCTGCGGTTCCTGAAGGCCAGTCTTACCATTTAAAACTGAGGCAAAGAAGGCATTTTTCATGTCCTTTGTCACAAGGGCCCCTGCCCCACTCAGCAGCGGGTTTGCGTTTTCCCATCTTCCTTCAGCTGTTAATACACTTATGGAGTCCTTGTAGCCCTCCATGTCCCTAGCCAGATTCAAAATCAGGTGGGCTTTGGTTTTCCTAACTCCATCCCTACATGCTTGGAAAGCAACTCTGTCTGTGTTCCTCCTGGGTCACCTGTTCCTGCGTCCACCTCCTGTACACTTCCTTTTTATGATAGAGTTTAGTGAGGAGCTTCTTGATCATCCATGCAGGCCCCCTGCTGCCTTTGCTTGATTACTTACTTGTCTCTTACTTGTTACGATGGACCATTCTTGAGCTTGGAGGAGATAATCCTTGAATACCAACCCTCTTTCTAGGGTTGTATTCCATAAGATTCTTCCAAGCAGACCCCCAAAGAGACCAAAGTCGTCTCTCCTGAAGACCAGTATTGTGATCCTGCTTTTTGCCCCGTTCCTTCCCCTCCTCTGAACTCCAACATCTCATGGTCACTGCAGCCAAGGCAGGCTGCCACTGATCTTCACATTCCGCGAGAGTCCTTCCATGTTTTTAAGTATCAGATCCAACAGAGTGCCTCAGAGATTGTTCCTCAGTCACCTGTGTTAGGAAATTGTTATCAGTATGTCTCAGGAATCTCCTCGATTGCTTGTGCCCTACTGTGTTGTTTCTCTAGCAAATACTGGAGTCAATAACATCCCTCGTGAGGACCAGGGCCTGTGAATGGGAGGCTTCTTCCCATTGTCTGAAGAAGGCCTCATCTACATCATCTTCCTGTAGACCGTCTGGTCTACAGACGCAGCAATGTCTGCTGTACTGGTCTGCCTGCTAATCCTGCCCCATAAGTACTTGCCTGATCACCTAGCCCAAAACAGAGCTCCATGCATTCCAACTCCTAAGGCAACCTCCTGTTGTCACCTTTCTGGCCTTTCCTTCCAGAAGGGTCCATTTATGATTGTGGAAAAGGTGTTCTGCAAGAGATTGGAAACGGGTCTTGGAGGTAGGTGCTTTTTGTGGCTGGAGTACTAGAAAATGTATGGTTTTTTACAAAACTAATATATAACTTACATCCTGTTAAATACCATCTTCTAAGAAAATATTTAGGTTAGTTTTAGGTGCAGACATAGAGGAGACAGAATGCTAATAATGAAAAATAGGTGTGAAAAGAAAGTTATCTACTGTACCTGCAACTAAATTTATAAATGAGATTCTAGGAAATTTCACAGGTCATAGTAGAGTTTAAAATTATGGAACACTGAAAATGGGGGATTTCAGAAAAGACACTCTCACAGGTAGCAATGCATCGTTTTGCTGAACTTTTAAAGGTATTTATGGATATGGCAACAATCCCTTGCCCACCTCTGTTTCAAGTGTGTGCCAAATCCCTCACGTTTATTTCTTCACCTTTTAAATTTTTTTTAATGTTACTCTATGTACTCTTCTTTCAGACACTCATTTTTATTCAAAGTCTCTATTTTATTAGTAATTTCAGAGCTGTTTATCTCTTGGCCTGTTTTTTTCCCCCAGTTTTGATGTTGTCTTTCCTCTAAATTATTTTTCCACAGTATGAGGAAAAATGACTTTTTGTTTCTGTTAGGAAAAGATTGTGCTCCTTTGACTTGATGTTTTGGTCTTAAATTCTTTTTTATGGATTATTTTATTGTCTTGTTTCAGAATGGTTAGTTAGAAGAGCGGATATAAGACTAGACTAAGCATGCTAATTTTGTTTTAAAATATGCTGTGTTTAAATATAGCTCTATTACGCTATTGTACTATTACTTAGCAGTTTTGAATGCCTAACTTGCATTGTACTGTACAGTTGCCTTGTACAGTTATAGCCATATAACATGCCTAACATTTATTCCTTTATAGTCATGTGCCTCCTTTGGCTCTCTGATTTTAAAGATACGCAAGAAATTGTGTTTGGACAACTGTCTAACTTATTCTAGTGTGTAAGTATGTGGAAGTAAAAAACTCTTTTGAAAAATAATTCCTGTCCTGACTGCATTCTAACTGGCCTGACCTGTTTTATGCCAGCATATCCTAGATTTATTTGAATCCATTGACTAATTTACGTTCAGTGTGTCACAAGTCCATCACAACTACTGCACATCTCCATATGTGCATTCACAGTGAGTGTGTTCAGGATGTTTCATCTTTTTATTTTTTCTGTTTAATGTGGAAATTTTAATAGAGATGGTTGTGAAATGTCCAAGTATGTTTAACACTGGTAAAGTGGAGTTCTTTACCAGCAAGCTTGTTTCGTTAAGTTCTTCACCAAATCTAGCTTTTGTAGAAGTAGTATCCTTTTGGATTATTGGGGGAAAAATGGAAATGTGCAAAACGTACTCAAAATTAAGAAACCCACGTAGAGCAGAACTTGCATAATTGTATTGTTAAGGCATTGCTTCTAGGTCAGTTATCTGTTGCTTGGCATGCACTTTCTTAAAAAATGTGGGGAACAGTACCAAAGCAACTGCACGTCTCTGGATCCACTTGGTCCTGTTTGTGCTCAATGTAAAGCATCTAAAACAGTGTATTGTTAGTACTTGACCATTGCTCACTATCAAAATGCTAAATATTAGCCAATATTAGTCAAAATGAGTCAATACTTTTAACAGCATTTTTGTATTTCATGTTTATCTACTTGGGAGAAATAAACTGCATAGGAAATATTAGGATGGTATTTTGGGAACAGTTTTGAAAAAATTATCCCTTCATTGCCCTTTAATTGCTAAATCATCTTATTTGGTTCATAGTTCATTAATAAACTATGAACTATTGCCTAATTAAGCTATTATTTAAACACCTTTAAGCTTACTTCTTCAATCTGTATTAAATTTTATTTATATATTGTACACACTTCGTGTTGGAGCAGTTTGATCAGTTGAAATGTGTAATTTGTAAATATTAAACACTTTATTTCTATAACAGTATTCTAATCTAACTTACTAATACACTGGAAGTTAGTACATAATGAAGAAAAACACGTGACTTACATGTCAAAGACTTACATTGCCCACATACAAAGGCAAAATGCTTAGCGTCCTAATTTCAACAAATAACTAGTGTTGTAAACTACTGCAAAGGTGTGTATCATGTCATTTCTATATAGCTCCTGACACTGGGAAAGCAGTTACAGTGGCAAAGTATTAGTTCTTGCAGTGATCACAATAGATTATAAATACAACTACTTCGTATCATCAAGGTTTTAAAACTACCATCTGATTATGGGAAACTTTAAAGGATAAAATTAATGCTTGGGAGCTGGAGGAGATAAGGGAGGGTAAAAGTCAGCTCTAATTATATATCAGCATGAGTAGATTGCTGTTCCATCTTTATTTATTTTTCTTAAAATAAAAATATGTGTTTATGAGGTCAAAGCAGTTTTCTAGTGTATGTTCTTACACTGATTATTTTTGATTCTGCTTATAGATAACCATAGTGATGCTATTACTTTTAGTTACTTCACTGTTACTGTTCTCAAAAAAAGTTTTGCTGCTGAGACTTGTATAATTTTTTTCCTCATTAAAGGTTTAAAAGGTCCAGAACAGCATGTGACACTTAAAATAATCATGTACTTAAACTACTGAGAACACTTTCTTACTTTTCTTGGCTAAAGTTTTATCATTTAAAGAAAACTGATACTAATGAAAACTAGAACATCTGTTCTTAAACCTGAAGATGTTGAGATAAAACAGACATTCCTAGTCCTATGCCAGTCCTTAAAAATAAACCTACTACTTGAATGTTTTGCTAGACAGACAATATTTTGATTTTGGATATACATTAGAAATCTAAGCATCCTCAAGGAAAAAATTGTTTAGGATGATCAACAATGAATACCATAATGAAATTTAACTTAATCAGACTTGCATTTTCATATTTTAATGCTTAAAAAATAATCCAAGACACTGTGATAAAGGACTGAGAGCAATTTTGAATTTCTTCATATATTGTAAGATTTTTCTTTATATTTAGAATAATTTCAGCTAGTAATTCTGCACTTTATGTAGTTCCTTTTTATGCAGGGAGAACATTCCAAGTACCTGTGCTAGGCTTTCAAAGGGCTGATAGTATACTCTGAGTTTTGAGATAAGTGTATAGAGAGAAGTGAGTGTGTCATTGAAAAATAAATTTCAGTTCACTTCAGGGAAGCTAAGAAGGAAAAACATAGTTTGAGCTCCTAAGCAAGAAGTAATGAAAAATATTCTGGACTTACCTTGTATTCAAACTGTAACTGGAAAAGTAATTTTTAGATTGAAGAGCCTTCTTGTTAGTGATAAAGAAGAAAAGGAAATACCCATGTCCATCTTCGTTAACTAAGCCACATTTCCGTCAGTGTCTCAATTTGCCTGCTTTTGTGGCACTGTTTTGTGAAATATTTTGTGTAAAAAGGAAAAAACACCAACACAACCCCAAAAACCCCCCAAACCAGAAAAAGCTCTTTGTGCTATTTAATACGTACTATTTAAAACTACTGAGAAGATATTATTACAGTACTCTGATAGTGTAATTTTTGTAATTACTTTTCTAAGTAAGAAGACACATGATGCTTGTTTCCATTGAGGAGTATTTAATCTCATGCTTTTTGTTTTTATGTAACAGTTGCAATTTTCATTGACGGTTTTAATTGTGAGTTGCGCTAAACATTCTGTCTTAAACACAAGAAAATCTGGACTAGATTATGATGAAATTAGCTGCTTCTAGGGAGGTTTTGCTCTCCTTTCTTCTGTCTTGAGTCTTCTGGTGTTTATCAGATACTTTTCAATATTGCAATCCCTTCCATTGGATCTGCCTCGTGTGGGAACTTCCCTCTTGTAAAACAGAGGCAAATGTAATTTTGGTCACTAGAGGAGAACAATTCCTGGGTTTCTATGGAGTCTGATCATATCTCTGCCACCTGGGAATTCCATTACCTGCACGGAATCCCCTGATGACCAGCCAGAAAGCAGCTGCATGCAGCTGGAGTGGTGAGAAGTTGCTTCAGTGAATGAGACTTGGACTTGCTGCTTATAAAGATTCCTTTTAGCCATGTGTCACTTGACCGCAATCAAGGTTATTGTTTTAAACTAGATTAAGCAGGTCTTAGATATCCTATCGTATATGGCTGTTATTTACTAAAAATATGGTGACTGTGTTATCTGAGGAAAATTATTCAGGGCTTTATGGTATTCAGCCAAAAATACAGTGGACATCTCGCATGCAAGGAGAAAAGAGGATATTGTAGCTATCCTGTAACAAAGACTACAGGAGCAGTCTGAAGATATCTCATATTTCACGTAATATTTTCATGAGATAGTTCTCACATGGGTGAGGGTCTAGTGGCACTTGCCCCCGTTCTTACATCAAGGTTGTCTGTCTTTACTTGCACATTCTTTTGAGAAATGAATATTTATTAAATAAAAATAGCAGCTCTTTGAGACATGTTGCAATTCCCATGACAATATTTCATAAACTTTCAACACATTCCTGTTCTGTCACCACCAATTAAATTATCTTATCAGATACCAATCACTGCCATAGCTGATGAATTTTCCATTGCACAATAGAAACACCGTAGTATTTTTTTATCGAAGAAACAGTTTTTTATTCCTTTTTTAATATTGTGTTTTTAATCTCTGCTGCACTACTTTAGGTTGTTGAATGTGACCTCCAGTCTTTTAAGTACCTTTACATATGCTTAATAAATCTGTGTGTATCCAGTTGAGGGAGGCTATATTCCATCAGGGTTTGCTTTCACTTTTTGAAAAGGCTTTTAGCCAAGAGCCTTACTGTAAGCAATGTTTGTACCCCTCTGAAGAGGGGAGCTGATCAGAACAAGAACGTGTCTTAATCATGGTTTTTCTCATCTGCATTAGCCAATTTCTGGGAGGTCTGACATATTGTAAAATACCAAGAATTTTCAAAGTTAGAATGCAGCTAAAGCTGTCAAATTCATTCCTAATGCTACAGACTTTTAAAATCTGTTTACATTTTAATTTGTCTTATACAACAAAGAAAGCGTGAGCTCGTTTCTGCACTGCTGCCAGCTGGCTTGTAGAACAGAACTGAGGGACTCTTTAAGGGGGCGGCGTATGTATTGTCTTATTTTGTACAGTTAGAAGAAGTGATATTTGTGTCCAAATTGGAATCCCTTTGTCAGCAACAGGAGGGTTCTTGCTGTTATTATTCTGTCCTACTCTAGATTTCTTTGGAGAAAAGTGTGATTTCTGTTCTATTTTTTTTTTTCTGTGGGGTTTTTTGGTGGTTTTTGGTTTTGCTTTTTTCGTTTTAATCTGCAGCATATTGAATAGATTAAAGAAGGGAACTGTGGAGAGAGTTAATGTTGTCCAAAAAAAAATAATTCAAAGATGAGAACCATGGTTTTTACCATCATTGTAGGGAAGGAGAGAGTTGGGGGGAAGAATGTATTCTAGAAACAATATAATGGCAAAGTGAAAAAGACCTAGAGAGTGAATGAGCGTTAGATACAGTAATGGAAGAGTCAGTCACTGCCTCAAAGGTATGCATGTGCAAGACATGGATGGGAGTGCAGTTCTCATAGTGAGACAATGGGAAAAGGGAAAACTCTAAGAAGACAAAAACTAAATTTTATCCATGTTAATTACAGAATCACTGAATGGTTTGGGTTGGAAGGGATCTTAAAGATCACCTAGTTCCAACCCCCCTGCCGTGGGCCAGGACACCTCCCACTAGACCAGGCTGCTCAAAGCCCCATCCAGCCTGGCCTTGAACACTTCCAGGGATGGGGCATCCACAGCTTCCCTGGACAACCTGTTCCAGTGTCTCACCACCCTCACAGTAAAGAATTTCTTCCTGATATCCAATCTAAATCTCCCTTCTTTCAGTTTGAGGGCGTTACCCCTCGTCCTATCACTACACTCCCTGATAAAGAGTCCCTCCCCATCCTTCCTGTAGGCCCCCTTTAGGTACTGGAAGGCTGCTATAAGGTCTCCTCGGAGCCTTCTCTTCTCCAGGCTGAACAACCCCAGCTCTCTCGGCCTGTCCTGATAGCATCTGATCATCTTCATTCTGTTCATGTCACTTTATCTCTGTTCCTTTTTTTGTGCAGGAGACAAGTTGCTAGGCAGATTTTTTTGGTTTTTGTCTGTCCTTTCCTTATTGAAGGCTTTCTATAGTGGGAGAGGAGTTCTTTGTATATCCACATGCAGCTTCAACTGAAGTAAAGAAAAATTTCAGCTGAAGGCCAGATTTGACTTAAATGTTTTTTTTCTAGCACTGTCCCCAACTTCATGTTCATCCTTCAATTAATATTCTGCTCTTTTATTTTCAAAAAGACTGTCTTCTGTTAGAAAAGAAATGGTATTGTTTCTCAAAGAATCTTTCTCACAATTTCTTTTTTTAAGTGTTGAGATCAAGAAGTAAATGGAATGTGTAAAATAAATAGCCACATCACTGTCGGAATCTTGAGATTTATTCCTCTTAGAGTATCTTTGAAAAGCACTGGTATATGTCTGTTTTCACTATATATTTATGATTTTGAATATTTATCTATATGAATCCATTTGTAGTCAATTTCTACAGCAGTAACATTTATTTAAAAATCAACTCTATGATGTAGCTTAATGATCTTGATGACTTGAAAATCTAGCAGATCTAAGTGTTTCTCAATTTGCAATTAAAAAACCCACAAAACAAAAAAACCCAAAAAACACTTAAACCCCAACATTATAATAGCTTTTAGTTACCTATAAGTAACAATGTGGTATCAATCATTGCTGACATTTTCAGAAGCTTACATCTGATGTGTTCCAGCTTAAAAAAAAAAAAAAAGTTGTTTTTTGATGATTCAAGAGACCCCTTTGCTTAGAGAAGGAGAATAGATTAAATATATCATCCTTTTAATAGATTGATTAGATTTTCCACACACCCCCAGAAATGTAACTTTTCTCCCCTAGAGTAAGTATTTTTGCGTTTATTTCTATGACATCAGTGTTTCACAGTAAGTAAAATAGAGAAATCCCTTTCTTCTTTGGTTTGTATCTCCTTCCATTAGCTCACAAGTTAAAAAATAAATAAATACATGTTACAGTTTTCACATGGGAATGCTCCTTAGATGTCTAGGTCTGTACCTAGGCTCCAAAGTCTGAGGGGGTTTTTGTGGGTTTTTTTTTGGTGGTGGAGTTTGGAGGTTTTTTGTTCCAAATACTTTACAGCTGGAACTTCCTTGATGACATGCAACTAGAGGTTGTGATCATCTTTGCTGATCGGGCTAAAGTTACGAAACACAGACTTAGGAACAAAATACGGTCATCTGTTTTTGTCTATTTTACGTGTTGCTTGCAAAGAAGGGAAGCAAGACTATCTTTCTTCTCTCATGTTTGAGTTTACCATCTATTTATTATTAAGAAGTGTGAGTTTAATTGCCTCAGAGGTGAGAAGTGGTAAAAGAAATAACCAAAACCAGACTCCCACTCATCAAGCAACACAAAACTTGAACTAATTTTCAGGGACCCATGTCAGATGTGCATATGCAACATGCATAGATACATGCAATCTGGGAAACAAGCAGGAGGAGCTAGAGCGTCATGTGCAGAGGATGAACTATGACATTGTTGAAATAACTGTGATGTGTTGGGGTACTTTGTGTGGCTGGATCTTTAGTATGGATGTTGGATAGGAGCTCATTAGAAAGGCAGGGAAGAAGAAGAGGTGAGGTTGTTATTTATAAAAATGAGCAGCTTCAGACCACAGAGTTCAGGAGAGCACACTGGTTTAGTTAGGTGATGAGAGAGCTGGCTGTCACTATGAGAGAGTTCTTTATCAACTCAGAGACTGAGGAAAGTCTCTGATTATTGAAGAAAGACAAGAAGGATGATATATGGATCTACAGGCTTGCCAGCCTTTTGGTCTTTGGGAAAATCATGGCGCAAGTGCTCTTGGCAGCTGTTTTTGAGCACATGAAGAAGGTGATTGGGAATACCCAACATCGATTTATCAGAAGATAAATTATGCCTGACCAACCTGATTGCTTTCTGTGATGAAACACCCAGACTATGGATGAGAGGAATGCAAGGGACATTGTATATCTTGACCTCAACTTGGAGAACCTAATAGCGGATGTCCAAGGTTGTCAGAAAAATGGAGCCAGGCAGGCTCTGCATAGCAGGGGGACGAGTGGAAATTGTCATAAATTGAAACATGGGAAGTTGCAACTTGGTATAAGGAAAAAGATATTTTTCTGATGAAGATAAGCATTGGGATGTTTTAGCCAGCAAGGTTGTGAAATCTCTGTCCTTGGAGGATGTCAAGATCTGACTGGACAAGAATCTGAACAATCTGGTCTGAATTCAGTGTTGATCTTGCTTTCAGCAGGAGGTTCAACTAAATGACCTCCAGAGATCCCTTCCAATCTGAATGATTGTGTGATTTTGTGGTTTAATACTTTGGTCATAAACTGAGAAAAATAAATAGCCCACTCCCAGTCACTAAGGTCATAACTCAAATCCAGGGGATACTCCCCAGACTGAATTATTTGGAATATTTTACTGCAGTCTGGCCTACCTCATTGCCAGCAAAAAGACATTAGCAATTAAGGGCAGGGTCAGGAAAGCCTGAACCAAAAATCTGATTAATGCAGTATTTGAAATGTTACACTAATTAGAATATCAGTTACTGTAAACTTAAATCACTGTTGTATGGAATATAACATTTTTGGTGGTTTTAAATATATCTGCTTTGTTAGAATAGGAGCTAGTACTATGCAACCTAGCTATGTTCTGTGTGAGGTTTTACGGTAAGCAAAATATAGTCATTCAGAATGTGGAACTGCATGACTAGTTCCCTAAAATACACGATAACAAGAGAAGGTCGTCTTATAAAATCTGTGTATCTGTGATTTGGGTACCTTTTTCTGGACTGTGTGAGATACTTCCTAATTGGAGTTTTTCTGATGTTGGACAACAAACCTTTTCCTTCAGAAACCATATTGAATCTTAAAATAAAGGATAAGAAGTTAGTTCTCTTGCTTTCTTGATTTAGTCTTTTGTTGTCTCTGGCAAAGATGTAACTTGTGTCTCTTTGGATTGTGGGGGGTTTTTGTTTGTTTGTTTTTCCTGCATGCTTAGATTATTTATGAATTTGTCAGGTATGTAAAACAAATAATCAACAATTTAATCTAGAAGTTAAAAATTTGATAGCAGTTCTCTGGATGCAGGGAAAATGGTGGAGTAAGTTGCAGATGCAGTTTGTATTGTGGGCTGGGCAGTATGGCATAACTGACACATTTTTGATTTTTATTTCATAAACCTCTTTTCTCATGAACAACAAGGCCAAAAGAAGCTTGGCTTGCAGATCTTTACTGTCATCTTTTCAGTACCCAACTTTGGGTACTTGTCTTCATCTTTGCAGGCTTTGCTGTCATCTTCAGTACCCATTTTTCTTGGCATTTGGATTATCCCAAACTCTTTGATTTGATGCTCGGTTTCCCAAACTGTTGTTTATTTCATCTTTTGACCTAAATTCTTGTTACCTTTCTAATGGAACTAATATAGCAGCTTGATTGAAAGCTGATGATTTGTCTCTCTGGTTCTCCAGCAAGCTCTGTCATTTTTGTTCAACTTGCACATCATACCCTTCATGCATTGTCTCCAGGAAACAAACAAACAAACAAAAAAGCATTTGTAGCTCTGAATAAACACAGCAGCCACTTTGTGTTGTAGCTGCTTTGCTTGCATTTTGATGGCAAAATAGGTGTTATCAGCTGGTTTTCAGATAGCCTGTCTGATTTGGAATGTTTTTACTGTTCCAAAATATATTTACAAATCAGAAAATGAGTCAAGATTGGAAGAAGAGGTAAATATTATCACTATTGTTTGCTTCCTAAGCTTTGTATCCACACGTGGCCAAAGGAAATAGCTAAGATGCTGAAAATGAAAAGGAGATTCAAATATAAAGATGTAACTTCTTCTGCTGTTGATTTTGTGGTAAATAGGTTTGTTTGCATTATATTTCAACTTATTTTCTATACTGAAAAAACAAGGAAGGAAGAAAACAATTTGTTCTTTTATTACCTTGGAAAAATTTCAATGATATGTTAATCTTAGAGTCTTTACATACCATGTTGCCATGAGTTGTTACTTTATATCTTCTGGAATTAAATCTGAGGAAGTTTTTATTCATGCTTAAGTGGAATTTCTGCCTGAGTGCTTTTGAAACTATTGGACTGAGTGTCAAGTTTCTTTGTAGTCGTCTTGGGTTTTTAAACATACATGAAAAGACTAAAGCTATTCTCCAGGAATGTGCTATGAACATCATTATGTGTTATGAATAGTATAACTCTGTGAAAATTCAATATGCATTATTTCAAATAGTTATGTTTCCAAAACATGTTGGTGACTTCTGAAAGGTTAAATGGAAATGTTACCAATTTTTGGTGCTGGAGGTATCTTTAGTTCAATTATAGTTTTGTTAATGTAAATGGTGGTTTTGAAGTTTCGTATTTTTGAAACTAGGAATAAAAGGTTATATCCAGTATAAATATTGGAAAACAGCATATATGCTGTAGTGAACTGCAGGCAGTGGGTCTTTTGGAAGAGTTCACCTGTGATAGGTCCATAAATATGCAGCACTTCACTGTTTGCTTTGTAATACAATAGCAAGTTCTTTTAAGTATTTTCTGTGGAAAAGCTTTGAGGGGAAAAAATAAGTAGCCTCGTGATTAATACCTAGTAGATTAGGGCTTGGTAAATATGATTGTGGATCACAGAATGGTTGAGGTTGGAAGGGACCTCTGGAGGTCATCTACTCCAATCCCCCTGCTCAAGCTGGGCTACCAGTTGCCGAGGACTGTGTCCAGATAGCTTTTGAATGTCTCCAAAAAGGGAGACTCCACCACCTCTCTGGGCAACCTGTGCCACTGCTTGATCAACTTCATAGTAAAAAAGTGTTTCCTGATGTTCAGATGGAGCCTCCTGTGTTTCAGTTTGTCCCTCTTGTCCTGACACTTGCACCACTGACGAGAACCTGGCTCTGTGCTCTTTGCACCCTGCCTTCAGTTATTTATATACCTCGATAAGACTGCTTCTAAGCCTTCTCTTCTCCAGGCTAAACAATCCCAGCTCTCTAAGTCTCTCCTCGCGTGAAAGATACTCTAGTCCTGTCATCATCCTTGTGATGGTTTTTTGGACTCTCTCCAGTATGTCCATGTGTCTTTTGTACTGGGGAGCCCAGAGCTTGAGGCAGTACTCGTGGTGTGGCCTCATCAGTGCTGAGTAAAGGGGTATCACCTCTCTCAGCTTCCTCAGCCTGGGGGCAGTGCAGCCCAGGATACCGTTGACCTTCTTTGCAGCAAAGGCACGTTGCTGGCTCGTGTTCAACTTCTTGTCCACTGAGACCCCTCAGGTCCTTTTCTGCAAAGCTGCTTTCCAAATGGGTGGCCCCTAGCATATACTGGTGCATGGAGTTGTTCCTTACCAGGTGCAGGACTTTGCAATTTCCCTTACTGAATTTCACAAAGTTTCTGCTAGGCTGTTTCTCCAGCCTGCCAAGTCCCTCTGGATGTCAGCTTCACCCTGTGGCATATCCGTCACTTCTCACAGTTTTGTGTTGTCTGCAAATTTGCTGAGGGTACACTCTGCCCCATCATCCAGATCATTAATGAAGATATTAAGCAGGATCAGGCCCAGCATTTACCCCTAGGGTATACCGCTAGTTTCTGCCCTCCAGCTGTAGACTTCAGCCCACTGATTGCCATCCTCTGGGCCTCGTGCTTCAGCCAGTTTTCAGTCCACCTCACTTTCTGCTTATCCAGCCCACAAGTCAGCAGCTTCTCAGTGAGGATCTTAAGGGACACAGTATCAAAGGCCTTACTGGAGTTTGGGTAGACAATATCCATTGTTCTCCCCTTGTCTAGCAAGCCAGTCATTTCATCATAGAAGGTGATCAAGTTGGTCAAGCATGACTTATGCTGTCACTCTTGGTGACTTTCTTGTCCTTCCTGTGCCTGGAGATAGTTTCCAGGATTGACTGCTCCATCACCTTCCCAGGTGTTGAGGTGAGGCTGACCAGCCTGTAGTTCCTTGTTTTTTTCTTCCTGCCCTTTTTGAAGATAGAAGTGACACTTTCTTACCTGCAGCCCTTGGGCACTTCTCCCAGTCACCATGATCAGTGTAAAAGTATTGCTAGGGGCCTTGCATCAGCCAGCTCCCTCAGCACTTGCGGGTGCATCCCCTCAGGCCTAATGGACTTAATTATGTCCAGTTTGCTTAAGTATTTCCTGACCTGATCCTCTTCCACTAAGGGTAAGTTGTCCTTGTTCCAGACCTGGTCTCTGGCATTCCTGAGGGCTGGTCTTCCTAGTAAAGGCATTCAGTACCTCAGCCTTTTCTGTGCCCTCTGTGACCAGGTCCACCATCTCCTTCAGCACAGGACCACATTTTCCCTAGCCTTCCATTTGTCATCTCTACTTATACAAGCACTTCTTGTTGTCTTTGACATTCCTTGCCAAATTCAATTCCAACTGGGCTTTGGCTTTCCTAACCTCATCCCTGCATACTCAGACAATGTCTCTGTATTCCTCACAGGTTACACATCCTTGTTCCAACCTCTGTATGTTTGATGTTTGTTTTTGAGTTTTGCCAGGAGCTCCTTGTTCATCCATGCAGGCCTCCTGGTAGTTTTGCTTGACTTCCTACACTGGGAGTGTTCAACTGCCATCTGAATATGAGCCAGCAATGTGCCCAGGTGGCCAAGATGACCAACAGCATCCTGGCCTGTATCAGAAATACTGCGGTGAGTAGGACTAGGGAAGTGATCGTCCCCCTCCCTGTACTTGGTACTGGTGAGGCCCCAGCTTGGGTACTGTGTCCAGTTTGGGGCCCCTCACTACAAGAAAGACATTGAGGTGCTGGAGCATGTCCAGAGAAGGGCAACGAAGCTGGTGAGGGGTCTAGAGAACAAGTCTTATGAGGAGCTGGGGGAACTGGGGTTGTTTAGCCTGGAGAAAAGGGGGCTGAGGGGAGACCTTATCGCTCTCTACAACTACCTGAAAGGAGGTTGTAGTGAGGTGGGGGTCAGTCTCTTCTCCCAAGTAACAGGTGATAGGACAAGAGGAAATGGCCTCAAGTTGCACCAGGGGAGGTTTAGATTAGATATCAGGAAAAATTTTTACACTGGAAAGGTTATTAAGCATTGGAACAGGCTGCCCAGGGAAGTGGTGAAATTGTCATCCCTGGAGGTATTTAAAAGATGGGTAGACAGTGCCTAGAGATATGGTTTATTGAAGTATTTTGTCAGTGTTAGGTTGATGGTCGGACTTGATGATCTGAAAGGTCCCTTCCAACCTAGGCAATTCTATGATTCTGTGATTCATTGGTTAATCTAATGTTCTGCAGTCTTTTTTGTTCCTTTGCAGTCTGCAGGTCAGTTTCCTATCTAGAGAAAAAAGGAAAACTCTCCTTGTGTAGTTTTTTCATACATATTTATATAGTAATATACTATAGTAAAGTAATAAATAAATACTAATCTATTTATAAATGCATGTGGTATATAAAATTGTTTTGAGTATTATACCTACAGTAACAGTAGCTATTGGTGACAGGTAGCAACCCTTTCCAAGTTAATATTTAGTTCTTTATGAACAATTGTGGAATTTAATTTAATCTGAAGACTGATGCTCTTGAGATAAAAGACGTGAGAATGTCCTAATGAAGATAAGAATTCCTTTCATGCTTACCGCGTTGTTTAATAGAAATATTCTCTTTTGTCGGCTTCCCTGGGATTGTTCTCCTGTTTGCTCTTTCTTCTTTGCTTTCTCTTGCTGCTATGTCCCATCATTTAGATTACATGGGGAAGTAGGAAAGTATCAGTGGCATAAGATGCCCTGGCTCAGTTGTAGCTCTGTCCCAAAGAAGTAACTATCTATATAATCTTTTAGAAACGAAAGGCAGTCAGAGAAGGCTTCCTGAGCCAAATGTACTGTGCAATTTACTATATCATACTGTTTTGCTAGCAAAATGTTTATTAATACTGAGAACACTTAGCATTAATTAACAGGTTGTTCAGCATGTGAGTTAGCTCTTGTTTTTCTTGTTTAATGTCCTCCTCAGTGGAGAGTGTCTGTATTTACATCCTGTAGAAGAAATGAGCAGATATAAATTGTAGTTGTTTTTCACACAATATTAGTATCTTAATGTGACAGGGCAGAGATCCATGTTATACACTGCAAATACTTGAAGAGTTTAGTTACATGCTGTATGGGAACTATAATTACATTTCAGTTTTGGGCATGTACAGGCTCTTCCATATTATTTCCTTTACATAGTTTTTCACATTGAATCAGGCATAGCATCTCCCGGCAGACTGGTCCATTCACACTCACTCAGGTCTGGCTCGGCTCAGTTCGAACTCAGCAGGAAATGTCCTCGCCACTATATTAGGAAGTTGCTCATGAAAGTTTGTTTGCTACCTCACTTCATTATTCACTTCAAAGTCTTCTGTTGTTATATACTCCTGGTAGCAATGATATTTACTTGTATAAAATAAATCATAGCATCTCCTTGGTTCCTGTGTTGGACTTAGGGTTGTGCGTACTGTATATTCTTTTGGTTATCTATATATAGATATATATATATATAGGAAATCCGAAATCTTTCTTTCCTCCCTATAAAAATGTTTGTCCTTTAGGTTCTCAGCCATATCTTTCACTAGGATATTGATGATGTGACCAAAGTGAAAATACTTGCCTTGTTATAGACCTGGAGGTAATCCTGTGTCTTAGTTCTGGAGAGCTCACACTATTTCACATGAACAGAAATAGTGACCAATCTGTATTTTATATACAATAGCACACTCTAGTGTGTATATTAATTAGCCATTATGGACTGATTCTTATCATGTTTAACTCGACTTTTCAGTGATTTCGTTCACTGATAAACCAGTCATTTACTGGTTGTATTCAGTACAATCATTTTTTTTCTCTACACTTGGGTGAATTGGAGGAAATGTGTATCTTCAAATGAGAAGTTATGAGTTTCCTAACAGAATCATGATACTAAATGTTATTTATTATTTTTTAAAATGATGCTTTGAAAGAAAGAAAAGAGCTGATAATTTTTGTGGAGAGGAAAATCTTGATGTAATGGAGGAATTGAGTCCATTATGAAAAGTCTTAATGATGTAATTGCGTACAGCAAAACTGCGTAAGATGGATTTGAAATTTGGCTCTTAATTTAGTTGCCTACAGTGAACTACAGTTTGCCTTTTTGCATTAGTAAAGAAATTAGGAGGGAAGAGAGTATATCACTTTCTAAGATGTTGACTCGGACTTGCAGCTAATTATGAAGATACCACAGCCTTACAGAACATAGGCAGTCAACATCAACTCATATCACTGGCTTGCATGTAATATAAGACTCTTAACAGGTGTTACAGAAACATTTATACAGTTAAAATCTGGGTGCTTTGTGTTAACTTACTATTTTGTTGACATGTTTTTCCCGATTTTTTTTTTTAACAGAGTTTATGAATAAGTAATATAAAATGTAAAAATCATATAATATCAGTCGACCCCAAAATACAGGATTTTATTTTATGGATCACGTTTGGCTATTTGTGAAAGTGGGCAAAAATTTAGAATCTTCTCCTGAATTGATTTTATTTCTTCTATAATTTTTTCCCACATATATATATGTGATCTCATAGTGCTTCTTTGCAGTACTGGCTTTTGCTTTATCTGTGTATTACTGCTCTGATCTTTATTATAAGTTGTGATTATTGATAACCTAATAAAAAAAGGGGGAGAATTAAATGAAATTTTCTTTTGCTCTGATCAGAAAAATCAGTGGCGAAAAAAATACCTGTGGAGAAAATGTATAAATTCAATAGGCATGATGTAAATCAGTTTCTTCCGTTATTCTAAAAACTTTGGGTTTTTTGGTGTTAGTTATGCCCGCTATAGAAATGGGATTGTGAAAATATTATGGTGTTTACTGATGTGTGCTAATTATTATCAAAAGATACTTTGATACTTAGCCGTTTGCTTCCTTTTCAGGTGGCTGTGTTTCATGGCCCTAATTTGCAGTATCAAGTCTCTTTTTTTGATGCCGTTTTTGATACGGTCTAGGAGTACTGACACACAATATTTGATCACTTATTGCTGTTACAATATGTGTGACGTGCAGGCATGCCAGAGTGGAAGGTTAGTAGGGAATCTGTGCAGAGTCTATGGGTGGCACAAGCTTTTCCCCAACAATTCAAGACTGTCTGCCTCTTAAAAAGTCAGCAGAAAAATATATCAACTTAAGGGTAAGTAAATATAATGAAATAAAATAAGCTTGAGGTCTTTACTTTCCCTTCTTACCCCATCAGATCTCACAAATCCTCTTATTGCGTATCTTACGTAGTACTCTGCGCTTACTGGGAAGTGTAAGGGTAACACCTCTCAAACACATGCCCAACATTTCTGTCGAAATGTTGGATGTTAACAAAGAACCCTGCTTAAATTGTTTATGCTAACAATGGTTCACTTAGACTGAAATGATTTAGGAAGCAATTCAGCTAAAAGATCTAAAAGAAGTGGTAATGTAATCTGCAGGCAGTGACAAGCAGATGGATGGCGGGTGGTCAGTAGCAATTCCTCCTGTCACAGCCACTTCGGAAGCCTTCTCTGCCCAGCGGTGTCCTTGGGAACCACACCTCTCAGAAGCTCACCAGGCTTTTGGATCCATTTGCCTCTACAGTGGTTTGATTCATAGGGGCCTAACATCAAAAAAAAAGAGAGTCTGGGTTCACTTGGCTTTTAGATTGTAAGAAAACTTTCAAAGTTCAGTCTCATTTTCTCATCCTTATCATTCAAGTTTTGTTTGAATTTCTGAAGGCATGTACATTTTGTAGCGTTAAAGCCTGTGTTCTTATGCGTAAATCGTTCGCAATGATATATTTCTTTATATGAGTCACAAAATGGAAAAAATTGAAGTATCGATAACCATTGAGCAATGAGTTACCTGTTACTTTCATACTGTGTCCACACAGAATTCCTCGTGCTCTCTGGGGTGATCGTCAAGATTTTGATCACAAAATAAAATGCGTTCCAAGATTATGTTTAATTACTGTCATCATTCTGATGTGAGATTCTGTCCATCACAAAGTACAAGGGGAAGGGGGTAAAAGTCCTCTGGAGATGATTTTACTTAATTTTCAAACTTCTCAGCTCATGTTTGATTCCTTTCTGAAAAGCATTTATTAAATAAAAGAAGGGAACAACAACGTTCTTTAAAAACCTCTCCAAAGTCATGCAAACCATGCAGGAGAATTCTACAAGAGCCAGAAAACACAAAATTCTTTGCTCTTTTGTAGGAAATCTGAATATTACATTTTAATTTCAATTCTACACCATTCAGAAATTTTCATAGAGCTTCCCTTTTCTTTCTTACAAGCAGAGCAATAATTCTAAGAGTAGTTATGTCAATTCATTAAACTAATTTTCCTGTGGAAAGTACACATTTTATTGAAGATTTATGAAGAACTGGCATGACCATTGTTCATCAAATGAGTATGCTTCTCTACTTGGAGTGTTTCTGTGGTGTTCGTAGCCAAATCAAGGAACTCGGGAACTTTAATATATCCTCACTGTTAGGCAGTAAATCAAAGTACACACTTCCAAAATGTGTTACTCAAAGTGACTTTGATTCTTCTCCTTATTGGGTTGTATTACAAGGACCAAGCAAGCACACATTCCTTTGAGTGATGTATCTGGAAGATTTTGAAACTGTATTTTACAGACTTTCAGAAGAAAAGGCCAGCCATCCTCAAAAGAATTGAAATGCCCTTTTACAAGTTAAAAGAAATAAACTTACAGGCCTGCTGTCTTAGCTGAAAAATCTTGCAAATAGACACAGAAAAAAGGCAGTGTAGTGTTCATCAGATTGGATGAAGACCTTACTTGGAGGGGGCGTTTTTGTCTGTGTGCTTGTAATAATGGCCTTTCATTCTCTCTTCTACCCCTGTTGTGGAAACTGATTGCTAGACCTGACCCAAGCAAACTGATGCCTTACTATTAGTTCTGTACTGATGACTTTTTCCCTGTACTTTAGGAAATATTTTAAGAAAATTAAGTAGTCTAAAGTGTGTTGGATGGCATCTTCGTGTTGGTAGTTATACCTTGGTGTTGATGCTTCAACTTGTGTTACTGGTTTGCATTTAGTACGTGACTTTGAACAAGTCACTAATTCAGAAAAACTTGAGGCATTTTTTGCTTTGTCACTTGACTTGCCTGGTGGTGCTAGTGAGAGGCACTCTACTTTTAACCAGAACGAAATACCTTACTTCCTTGGTCAACACACGTGATCTGCTATGTCTCATTGTCACATTCAAGGTAATTCTCATAGATCTTAGATGGAAATCTTACTGGTTTAAATCTTCTCATTTAAAGGCTTCTCTCAACATGGAGTGCTTTCTCATCAGTTTTGGTTTTGTTGTTTTGGTGGGGTTTTTTTTTCAGCTAGAATAATTAATGACCGTTAACTTCCTCTTTCTATATAATTCTTTTTTTCATATTTGTGAATCCAGGATATGCTACTGTAGTAATTACATTTCCCTCATTCCTGCCCCCCGCCCCCCATGTTCACTTTTCACAGAGAGTATATTTGTTAATGATTTGTGAAGTTTTGGAGTTAAGCACTGGATCATATTTTTCCTCCTTATACCGATTCTGTAGTTTTGTATTATAAAAATACTTCTAGCTCAGCGGTTGTTTTGGCTTGTTTTATTATTTATTTTTTTTTTACTTGTATAACATCTGAGTTTAACTAGTTCGTGGTATCAGCAATACCTGTGTATCACAATGTGATTGAACTGTTGTACGTAAATGCTGTGCATTGTTATCTGATGTAGTAGTTTATTTACATGTCAAAATATTTCCGTCTTGGATTCTTCTGCTTCATATCAGTTGTTCTTGCAGAGCTTCAGAGAAACAACCCAAACAGTTCTATTCAAGAGAATACGAATGTCTCATTATATTTGGATGAACAATAAGAAGCTTGTATAGCTATAATTTCAAACTTTTTGGTAAGATGGCCCTTTCAGGAGAAAGAAACTGAATGGCAGAGGAGCAACCTCTAGTCAAATATAGAGTTCAAGACTGATCAATTTCTTTTTCATGGTGTTATATAGCCTTTCATAGTAAAATTGAATGTGCTTTGTTTAGACACTAGGTTTTGCTTACTTCAAACATACAGATCTTAAAAAACATAGAATTGTATTAATAAATTTCAACTTGAATTCCATCCAAAAGGCAATAAATGCGTAGTGTAAGTTGTGGATGGTTTTGCCATGTAATCACTGCAAGCTAATGTTTGTGATGAATGGTTTTCTGCTTTCTGCACCATTTTGCTGAGGTGATTAAAACATCTATGACCTGCTGTACTAGTGGATTTAAGAACAGATCCCTGAAGCAACAAATGTGGCAGGAGG
Organism: Rissa tridactyla; assembly: GCF_028500815.1. Lineage (NCBI taxonomy): Eukaryota > Metazoa > Chordata > Aves > Charadriiformes > Laridae > Rissa > Rissa tridactyla. The sequence goes on from NC_071466.1 coordinate 139,417,652, forward strand.
GAAAGTTTTTCATCTTCTTATAATTGGTGATTTGAAAAAGTGGTGCTGCTCATTGATAAGCATGAAATGCTGGTGAGAATCTAATGAGGTGTTCACATTGCAGACTCAGATAGCAAACCACAGGCAAGCATTTTTATGTAAAGGCAAAAATATTAGAATGTTCCTATCTGTGTTATTTTTACATAATACTGTGAGTAAAAAAATAGTAAACAGTAGAGCTTTATTTGAAAAGCATATTCAGGTTATCTTATGCAAGAACACTTTTCCTGAGAACATTAAGAATAAAAAAAAGATTAAAAAGGAGCTATGCACTGAGTAGGAGGAGGGTGTGCTCTTCTGAGGAAACTGAATCTGATACGAGTCCATTTTAACATTTTTATGAATATAGGCAGTAAATAGTATTTACTAAGAGAATGATTTGGAAGTTGTGCCATCTACAGGTGCCAAGAAACCAGAAAAATTAGACTAACAAAGAAAATATTAAAGACATTTTGAGAACCATTTAGAATTATCTGGGGACTAATAAAGTAAAATTATGAAATACAGAAAAATAAGTTTAATATTAGGACCAACTTGAAGTAAGCATATATGTAAAGAGACAAGATGTGTGCATTTCTTCATGAAAGATACCAAAATGAGGAAATAATTGGTCTTTTACTTTCCTAATTAAAAACGTTACGTTGGATGCCTGTGTTGTGTATAATCTTTCCACGTTTTTGTACAGGAAAAGCATAAGCAGGAGTTAGAAGACATGAGAAAAACTGGACATGAAGCCTTGAGTATTATCGTTGAAGAATTCAAGGTAAATGAGTTGTCAAGACAACACAATTTCCAAATAATATTATTGTAACTGTATATAATAAGTATGTACTACAGACAGTCATCTTTGGTACTATTTTTTTTTTTTGGTTGCTCAGCCTCTTTCATTTTAACACTGTCTCTTGTGTTGCTTCCAATTTGGACTCTTTGGCCTGACATTTTGCATGACATATTTTCTCACTCTGCACTTTGTGAAAGTTCAAATAAAGTAGGTTAGCCGTTTTCGGTAATGAAACTTAAAACCAGAACAGAACAAAAATGTTCAGTCAATCGTGGTAAACTTCAGGTTTGATTATTTATCACATATCCACATCTTGGACCTCCTCAGTCTCAACAAACTGCACTTGCACGAAAGCAGCCTCACAGAGCAATTCAGCAGGTTTTTATCAGTAAAAGAAGGAGTTAAGGATGAAATAAGGCTGAATCTGTAACTTTTCTCTCATGTTCTTCCTAGTTCCTCTCAGTTGGTAAGATGAAAGAACTGGCTGTTACCATGGAGGATAAACCTGTGTCTTTTGTACTATTGTGGAAACTTTCTAGTAAAAGGACAAAAACTGAATCAAGTTAGGAGAAGTAGTAGGTAAAGCTAAGAATTCTAATTAGACTTAAAGAGGTAAAAAAGATCTGACAGGAGGGAAAAAAAATGACTTGGTGGACAAATGTGAACTGGGAACACAAATCTGACCATGTAGGTAGTGAAGGGGAAATTCAAATTATAACTGCTCAGCAACAGTAATTCATGACCAAGGAATGATCTAGCATGGAGGGCAAGGAGGCCCAACTGCAGAGTGGCTTAAACTTTCTGGAAGGAGGAATGCCAGAGACAGAAGGACTCCGCGTTAGGGAGTTTCCCTTGGTGATGAAATAAGAAATGTCACAGCATTGTCTTGCAGCAATCCATCCTGGAATGTTAGTGCTCAGGGACCACTTTTGGTAAACAGAGCTGATGCTGCGGCATGAACTGAACACTAGGCTAAAATGCCTCATGCTAATCATAGAATCATGAAAGGGACCTCTGCAGATCATCTAGTCCAACCCCTCCTGCCAGAGCAGGGTCACCTAGAGCAGGTTGCACAGGAACGTGTCCAGGCGGGTTTTGAATGTCTCCAGAGTTGGAGACTCCACCACCTCTCTGGGCAGCCTGTGCCAGTGCTCTGCCACCCTCAAAGGAAAGAAGTTCCTCCTCATGTTTGGATGGAACTTCCTATGCTCAAGTTTGTGCCAATTACCTCTTGATGCTCACATGATCAGTGCTGGTGCAAGTGTGTATAGGGAATTGTATCATGTTGTGTCTTTGCAGACTTCTTGTAGAGCTGCTTATGGAGGTAGAACCATCCAATCCATTGTTAATGAAACCTTTTTATTTTTAAGCACTGTTGTGGTTTGGCCGGATTGGGCAATCAGAGTGACAGATGCCCCTCCTCCGCCCAAAGAGAGGAGAGGAAGAGATAAGGAGACTTACGAGTTTAGAAAAAGAACTAAACTACTTTAATGAAAATATTAACAAATAATGAAATAATAATAATAAAATATTTTTTAAAAGTATACAATATATACAAAACTGTATCCAGGTCCCAGGGTGACAGTCACGTCACCAGCAGACATAGGGAAAGTCCCACGTTGGAGTCAGCGACAGACAGGAGCTGAATTCCGGATCTGGAGTCAGGAACGCTCAGATCGGGATCAAAGGCAGACGAACAGACATGGTCCTCCTCGGATGTCTGCCATTGAAGAAAGAGACTTGACCTTTTGATCCCTCAGCTTTTATACTGAGCGTGATGCAGATGGGATGGAATACCCTGTTGGTCAGTGTTGGGTCACCTGTCCTGTCTGCTCCTCCCTGCAGGTGGGACCCCTCTATGCTTTTCCACTTCCGACCCTCTAATGGGGCAAATAACTTGAAGCTGACCTTGGTTGTTATAGCAATAAGTATAAGCAAGAGCCTCTGTGCGTACCATTCCTTGGTATAATCAGGTCTTATCACTCTGAGAGCGAACAGTTTCTGAACAATATGCTGTAAATTTCAGAGTTTAGTCAGTTAGAAGAGGCCCAGCTAAAAAGTAAAATTACAGAACAGAAAATTGGTTCTGTCTTACCTCAAACCAGGACAAGCACAAACATGTTTAATTTGCCTCAAGGAGTGTGACTCCGTTAATCACATGTTAAGTAGGCCTACTAAGCTCCAAGTCTGAGAGAGCACCATTCTGTAGGGGACCTGATGATGCTTTTAGAACCCTTTGCTTGAAGACAGCCCATGTCATAGACTGCAGAAAAGTAGAAAGTAATTTTAGTCATCATACATGTTTGTAGCAACTCATAATAAGCCTTTTAATAATTTTGCTAATAACTCTTAGTGTTCTAGCTAATGTTGAAATTGGACTATCTATAGAAATATGTCTGTCTCCATCAGTACAACTTATACTAATTTCACCTACAGGGAACCTATCCAGGAAAAATTTTCAAAAGTTTCCATTCCTGAGAAAAGCTAAGCATGGCCACTGGTGATGTCCCATTTCTCCATACCTCCCTTATTTCACTTCTGGAGAATTACTGTGTTTCTTTTCCTGTACTTTTTTTGGGACCACTTTGCGGTGGAGGATCTCAAATGGGAATTTTCTTCACACTGTCACACTTTAGATGGGCCACTGAACATGTTGCATGTCAGCATTTTTCATTTCTGTTTTGTGCTAGATTTGTATAAAATATCTGGCTGTTTCTGTTTGAACTTATATTTTAAAAACCCCAGTGAGCTATTGATAATTGCTGAACTTATGTTTCCTCCTTTTTATTTCTGAAAATATAAACAATTTGTGAAATGCAACTATTTTATAGTATAGCATGAAAGTTCTGTATGTTTTTTAGATACAGTTTTTCACCATATAAATGCTTTTGTGTGAGCTAAAGGAGAGTTTTTCATGGATGATATTGTCCCTTTTCAGGAATAATTTCTTCATGTATAGTTGGGTAAAGGAACATGCCCATGTGCCGTATTGATTTTTGAAAACTATTTTACCAGTCAACAGCAGCTGGGAAGATCTGATATGCCTTCTGGAAAAGAAGATTTACGTTTATCAGTTTCTATGATTTGGCACAAAAGATTAGGGATTTAATTGAACACTGTGATTCTAAGCAATATTTATATTTAGCATATTATTTCTCATAGACTATTTATATTCAAGTTATATAAAGACATTCTTTAATACCAGGGAACCATGGCATGAATGTACTTCATACAGGTCTTCCTGTTGCCTCACATGGTTAGTTGCCATATTTTGGTCAATGAGATCACACTACTCTGAGGAGAAATAACATCAGATATGCCAGCCTCTGAGTAAAATACTGCAGCCAGCCTGAGTAAAATACTGCAACCAACTTGTTAGGTTTTAAAAAAAAAAAAAAAAAATCAAGCTTTTTTTCGTTGTTTGTTTATAGCTTAAATACTTTTTCAGTAGTGCTTTGCCATGTACTTAAAAAAATAAAAAGGGAATAACAGTGAATCATCAGAGAATTCAGTGAAGGCATAAACTGTTCTGAAGTTTTGTTAGAGGAAATAATCTCATGGATTCTTTTAAAATGTTAGTTAATGGTTAATATTTCAATATCGAACAGGGTTAAGATTTTTTTTTTCTTTAAGTAAATGAGTCAAATGTGTTTTTGTAGTTACAAAAGTAATATTTAACATTTTGGGGACTTCATAACTGCTCATATCTTCGGGAATTTATTATATTTATCAGACTTGTTGGCTGATCCCCAAATTACCTTGAGTGTGGAAATTCACCTAAGCAAGTCTACTGAATTGTTTAAAAGGTGTAGGAAGGAAAAATCTTTCTTATGATGAATACTGTCCTATTTTGCATTCCTTGGGTGTTAATAAAACAAACTGATGCAGATTATTGCAATCAAGTGCTTGTTTATGGCCCAAATTAGGTTCTGTTGCAGTCATGGGTGTTGGAATTATGACTAATTGTGTCTGATACCAGACAATTATAATTTTGTAATGCCGCTCCAAGCAGAGTTGTGGCATGGTGAATGTAATGTATCCTGGTGTAATGTAATTGGTTGTTTAAGGATAGCTGTGTAAAAAATATGAACCATTCATCATTAACCCCAGAAAATAATCCCCAAATCCCTCAAGACCCAAATCCTCTAATTTAGGTATTGAAACTCTGGATTGAACAACAATGGAAAAGGGTTGACTACTTGCCTTCTCTGCATTCCAGGCATAGATAAGTCTTTCCTACTGGTAGATTTGTGAAAGTGCCTTTCTTTTGGCATACAAAGGAAAAGAGAGTTGCCACTTTTTTGCTTCTGTCTGTAAGGTTGCCAAGTTAGTAACAAAAAGCTCACATTTTTCTTACATTTAGAGCTAATTATTACTCTTTGCAGACTTACTGCAGCAGACTTGCTGTTGTTCTGTCTTTTTATGTGTGAAAATGGGTTACATTTTCTGATAATCACTCCCCTGTATTTCAGGGAATTATTTGTTGTAAACAGACAATATTTCTCCACGCTGATCTTTCATTAATACCTAGGTAGACCAGACACTCAAGTTTAAGACCAAACCTTCTCAATTCCTACACTTGTTGTGACTGGTCCTTTTTAATATGGCAACAGTGTTGAAAATGGAGCTTATAGAGAAGTCAAATAATGATTTATTTTCAAGGATCTGAATATACCAAAGCCCTTAGAATTATTTCAGTTGTCTTTGGAATATTAGCTTGCCAAACATGCTGGGAAATCCATTAACAGAGACCGTTAGACACTTTGTAGCAGAAACCATCAAAAACCTTGGCCATTGTTAAGCATCTCACATTCTTATCTTCTTTTCAACAAATAAACCATCTACAACATAGTCATGAAATTTGTGTTAAAAAACATGGGAAAGCAAATTAAAAATGAACTTAGTGTTCTGTGTAGGCCAAGTTTCCCCTTCTCATGTTTACCTAATTTTGTTTAATTTCTGTCTTTCATGTCATTATTTTTTTAAACTCTTATCCCTGGTAATTAACTACAGTAAAGAAAAGTAAATGTAGATCTTGGAAATGATGCTTGTGGGATCGTGTCACATTTTAAGATATTTACCACAAGCAACATAAGGATTTTTCTTCTGCTTGTTTAATCAAGCTTTTGTTCTGAAATTGTCATAGTTCTGTAAATAGACGAGTTAAGAATTTTAATCTGTTTTGTTTATATTTCTCACCATATAAAATATCCTCTAACGTAAGCTTTAAAGAATATGAAGTTACAGGCAGGTGTATTTTTGGTGGTATTTATATACTTAGATTATTTTATGCAATTATTGGTCTTCTAAAAGATGGCTTGCATGAATCAGATGTGTGTTTCCTTTTATGGAAATTAGCTTCAAGATGCAAAGTCCTTTCCAGCCCTTTCTATAGTGAGATTTTTGTCTATAAGTTTTTGGTTTTAGGTGGTCGGGTTTTTTTCAGTGTTCCAGAATGTAAGAACAGACAGGTTTGCAAAGTACAGGGTATGTGGGGGCCGTCAGATTGTCTTTAAAAACTTCTTGTGTCAACAACAGACCTCTGAACTGAAAGGTTTCTCTCAAATAAACAAAGGAAAATTTAAAAGATTTCATTGCAAAAATTTAAAATATTTCATTCATTACCTAGAATCATGATATCTTTTTTTTTTTTTAACATAGTTTATCCGTAGTGAGGAGGGAAAACTCTTGAAATGTGGCCAGTTCTCAGTTCTTTAGAATACCAGCTTAGCTTATTAAGTTCCCAAGATGACAGACTGGCTCAGGAAAGTCTGACGTACCAATAAAAGGATAAATTCAAAAGTTCTTGCAAGGGCTTGCATTTCACTTCCAACTTCTATCCTTGTCTGCACTTAAGTTGCACTAGAATTCAAGTGGGCCTTGAATATAATACAATATTGTTTTTTGTGATGAAAAGATGATGGCTGGAAAAGGAGAGATTCCTTGTCATTTTTACTGTATAGGAGTACTCATGTACAACAGTGATGCCACTGTAAAAATCTTTCTACAGAATTCCAATAAAAGCAAGGTACAGTCAAGTCTCAATCTTCTGAAGATCTGGCTATCAAAAATATTTTATTATTGATTAAAGCATCTTAGTATTTTAAAAGTAATTGTAAAAATTACAAGATATCTCTCTCTCCCTTTTTAGTAAGAATGACTTTTTATATGTGGTTCTGACTATAAAACAAAAAATAGATTGTTATATATAATAATTGAAAAGTTTGATTAAGAGTGAGTTTGCAGTTTCTTTCTGGGAGGAGTCTGCGGGAACACTGTTTTGTGGAAAATAAATCACTTAAACTCACATGCCAGTAAAACTGACGTATCTAGGTAGACTGAGCATAGTATGCAAACTGTAAATTGTTGATCCTTACTGGTATACCAAAAGCAGCTGAAAATGAAACTGAAGTTGTTATACCACTTTACAAAAACCATGTTGCCCTATTATTGTATTTGATTCACATGTCTCTTATGTTATGTCTTTGAAACACCTGACTAAATTCCAGTTCACGCTGCAAACAGGACAGTGGCTGGAGAAACCATGAATCTTCCTCATACCCTGATGCACATCAAAATGTGTTGACCTTTTGTAAAGAATAACTTGTGAGAAGAATTTTCCACAGGAAATACTTTGTGACTTGATATGTGAAATTTCACAGTACGACCTCTGTTTAAAGCTTTGGTAGCACACTATGACTATGAGTGGAAACAATTCAGGAAACTGAACTCAACGTTTAGTTTTATTTCACTTAGAACCTACTTCATTGTAAACTACAAGTTGACTCTGACCTAAGCAGGAGTTTAATTGCTTTCATTTGGTTAATACTCACTTGTACTAAAAAACCTCTGTATTCCATAGCACCTAAATGTAAATGTTTCATTTTCACTTAAAGGGAGGCTCACCTGAAAATAGCCCGATCATAAAAATATGCTGTATCTTGGTCTTGAGGCGGATAGGTTGGATTCTGTTGAAAAAGACATTTTCAAAAATCTTTTAGATAGTTTTATTTATATAGTATGTTTACCAGATAATAACTGAGTTATAACACAAGCAGTATGTTTTATTGAGTTAATGTATCTTCTCCAAGGGTCAGAAAAGATTTTTTGATGCTGTTCTCTTCTCTGTTTTATCATTCAACAATTGGTTACTTGTATTTTGCTCTTAAATGAAGTGGTAGAAATGAATTAGTGGTGGAGATAGGATGTTGAATAAGCTGAATCATTGTCTAATGCTCTGAAGCACAGAAATTCTTATGTACTATTGCTGAAATTAATGCTGGTATGTAATATAGTTTGTATGTTTAAGGTAGAATGGTAACTTTACTTTTCACTAGGTCACTTTATTTTTAAAGATTACTTGTTTTGAATATACTGACTCAGAAATTTTTGAAGTACAGAAGGTATTTGATGGACTGGCTTGTAGTTAGTTAATGATGCTTGAGCAGGGAAAAGAAACCAGAGAGGATTTTTTTTTTCTTCAATTGACTAAGGGTTTTGGTGCAGTGCTTTTAAGTAACTTTGTAGAATATAATGCAGCAGCCTGTGTATCATGATGCATGTTTCATACTGATGTTTCATGCGAGTTTAATGTTTTCAAACACTTCTCACATCTGAGAAGTCTGGTTTTTGCATGGATTGGAATTGCTTTTATACTGTTTTTTCAGAAGAGATGAGAGGGGATAATAAACTTTGCTTTTTTTCCTCCTGCCTTTTTTTTTTTTTTTTCTGACTAGTTTTTTCGCCCTATAAAAAGAAGGAGTTCGCAGAGATTTGGCAATTTGTTACGGTTAGGGAATTTGGGATGAATTTGGGGGTAACAATCTATATTTTGTCTATATAATTTGAGAAAGATTCTCATAAATTCTAGCTTTTGGGCATACAATAAATCCTGTTCTGGACAAGCAGCTGTGGTTTCTATTGCCGGTAGAATTAAGAAAATATGCACTAGCGCTGGGCAAATAGGTTTGTATTAAAAGTGGGCTGGAGTGTCTGTGCTGTGGTTTTGGCAAAATCTTAATGATCGCACTTTTGCCTTTCCAAGGGTGAGGACAAATTTTAGAAAGCATCTAGTACTCTATACATAACACAACCTGTATGAATACAGGATAAAATTTTGTGATCCCTTGTATTTTTCTGATCTTTAAACTTTTCTTGTCAGATTCGGTACAGTACAGTCTTTCAGTCTCTGGTCTGTACGCAGTGGTGCAGTTCCCTGGTGTTCCCCCCGTACATGTAGTGCATTGTCAATTACATTCCAGCACTACTTAATTCTCTGACCATTGCTAAGGCATATAATAAAGATGTGTGTTCCCTTAAGGACACCCCAAGGTCATTATGGATAAAGTTCTTATTATGATGTTTGGATATAGTTTTAACTTGGGGTCTTCCAAAATTACTCTCATGTATGAAATTTAAAGCTAAGATTAGCTCTTTATCTGAGCTCAAACAGGAGTTTGGACTAATTTACTTAAAGTTTTATTTTGTTTTGGTAAAATTACAGTTTATAAAATTAAGATGAATTAACTTTTAATCTTTCTGCAAAGTAATTAAAAAATGTTTTGTACGGTCATTTAAACGTATAAAGGTTTTGATAATTGTTTGAGAAAATAATTGTTTCTGTGATGATTTTGGCTATAAAGTTTGAGGCTTAAAACTTGACTGAATTTTAGCTTTGGTTAGCTACGATTATGCCAAGTTGAAAAAGAATTATAACTGAACCAAACCTAGTAAAACAATGTCAGTGTAGACATTAATTCTTGTTTTACTCAGTTAATCTATTTTTTTGTCCAGTTTGGTAATGGTAAAAGTGTAATATGAGATACAGGAAATGTTAAAAGGCAACATATAAATGTTTTTCTGATTCTGGAGCTGTGGTGATATTGTTTGCTTTCTTTTCAGAAGTCAGAGGAAAGATGTTACTATTCTTATTTTATTGTACCTAAATTTACTTTGATTATTTAATACATAAGCCTTGTAAATTGTGTCTTTCTTTGATTAGTGGAAAAGCATCAGTTCGAATGATGATGTACTTATGATAACTATGGTTCTTTCTTATATTCATGCATGGCTTTGTTTGAATTTTAAGCAAACTGCTTTAAGTAATAGTTTATCTAAGGTACCACAGTCCTTTAAACTGTTCCCTGATACAATGATTTACATAAGAGGTTGGGAGGCAGGGGATTTTTGAAAGCCCAGGAAATTGCAAATGGGAAAAGAATGACTTTATTTGGCTCTAGCAAAGTCCTAAAAGGCGACCTCACTTTTGGTTAAAAGCAGATATAGTTAGGGCTTGTGAAGTCTGTTGGGCTGAAGAAGGAAGGAGAAAAAAACAAAAAGCCAAGAAGCAGTAAGGACTAGCTGATAAATGTAAAGAAATCTTGAAAATATGACTATGACTATAACAAATGTAGACTGAGGCAACAAACATGATAGAAGTGTAGAAAGAGATCCACAACAAGACTGATTCCTCTTGCTGTCACAGTTCTGAAACTGGCTATTAGTACAGGATGATCCTAGCCACCCTGTGTCAAGGAAGTTCATTGCACAATATATAGAAGGAGAAATGAATTACCAAGAGCGCCCATATTGAAATCCTACCCTTTGACTTCACGCAACAGATGCTGTAGGGTACATTCTACTGTAACCTTCTTTGAAATGATTCAATGACCTATTTCAAGGAGACTGCTTCAAGACTGACAGCTTGATATTGGGTTAGTGGACACACATTTATGGAACATCAGTCCGCCAGGATAGTTATGTAATTAATTAAGGAAGAAGGTGATGTTTCAGCAGCAATAAGTAGTTGCCAGAATAGCAATTAGTCAAAAGACTTTTAGTGTCATTGTACTGAAGGAAGTATGTAACTATAAGTGAAAGATGCCTGTTGTCAGATAGCTGAATGTATGGTTTATTTTAATAAAGTAGTTGATTATCTTGAAAATTGCAAAAGCACTGTATGGATATCATGCATCTCTGTTGTATTTATCTTATTAAGAATCCTTAAATGGTGGTTGTGATCAGACGAAGAAAATGACATCATTTTTTAACTCCATGTTTTCTGTTTTCTTTTTTGTGTGTGTAGTTTTTTTTAAATCTTGAAAAGACATTGTTTTATGACATCTTTATGTTCATATTTACTTTTTGTAGTCAGCCGGAGCCAGGCAGTTGTAGGATATACACGGTGAAAAAAGTAGTGTCCTAGGCAACAACTGCATGTTAGATTAGAATTAAAGGAAATTGTCAAGTTTGCCTTTTATTTTAAAAATCATCTTGTTTCTGATAACTTATTAAATATGGGACGTGATTTCAATGATAAATTAAGAATAATGAAAGCCTTAATTTAAAGGGCAAGATACATTTGTCTAGTCATGCCAATCTATGACACTTTTCTGTTCATACTTCAGAAGAGTATACTTTCTGTTTTATAGAAGTGCCTTATCTGACAGTACTGACAATAATGTTAAGTCCTGAGCATAAAAATTTTCTCAGAAGAATAAGAGCATTCTACACTGCAGAACAAATTGGAGCTCAGCATTCTATTTTGATTGTAAGCATATCTTAAAACAATAAGGTTCTGAGAATCTTCAGATTCCTCTTGGAAATGAAAAATCTTGTATTAAGGAGTAATTGATATTTTAGGGTATTGTGTGACACACCTCATCTTCTTTTAAGTGACTTGAAAAGATTTAGTCCTTGACATAAATAAATTATACTGTATTTTAAAGGCCTGTTTGACTGGCTGGTCTGCTGTATCTCTCCGTAGAAAATAAAGATTTTTGTCTGGAGAATTTTTTATGGCACAACATGGAAGCTACTGTTGAAGTACTGTGCCACATAGGGGAATTTTTCTCTGTCTCCTTACTTGGCCACCTAGTGGAATAGTCAAATACAGAATCAATTCTGTGGTACTACTTAAACTTTGTTAGTAGTGTGTATGATAGAAAAGGAAGGCTTTTATTTCTGAATGTGGAATTTCATGTATTTTCTAAAGAAAATAATAAGAAGAAAATTAAGTTAAAAATTTAACAACCTGTACATGCCATACAATGAATAATAATTATTTCCTTGAATACTGAAAGTTCTTTATAATATTTCATAGGAATTTAACAGTCACAAGTTAAGTTTGCATAGTGCATAAAGTGACTCAGCCCTTGGCATGAGCAAGAATCTATCTGAGAAACAGCATTTCAACTTGATGACCATTCTGTTTACTGTTTTCCCTAAGATCAGAATTTGAATTTTTTTTCTCTTGTGCCAGTTATGTGAAACAATTCTTGGTCACAATGGGCAAAAAACTCCATACCCCAAAGTACAGACTTAATTTTGGCCGGCGATATGTGGCAATTCTAGTTTATACACAGTAGGATTTAGCATATGAAGTTTCACATACAGAAGTTATACTTCTTTGAGAGTTAAGTTTTTGTGATTGCCTGAATTTATATCAATAAAAGAAGTAAATTTAGTTGGAAATAAATTGACTTTTATGAAAGTAAGCTTATAGCTTGCTAAATCCCCTGCAAACACCAGCAAACGTATTCTTACCCTTTGATTAAAATATATGTTAAGTACCATTTTTTACGTTTTAAATCTTTCTGAACCTGTGCTGAAAACTACTACCATACTATAGCATTACTGAAGAACACTGATTTTGGCATAAGACATTAATTAGTGTAATATTTGGAAAGGTAGTTCAAAAATTGTCAGGTGGGGTTTTTTGTATACTTTTTTTAAAAAAAAGTGTTCAAAATTGTATTTAATATGTGTATGTTAAGTTCCACGAAGTAAATATATCTCTAAAATAAAAATTATTTGAAAGATGGTATTTTTTTTTCTTTGTCTTCATTTGGGCCAAAGGTCTGTTTTCTATAAAACTTACGTCTGTTTTAACTTACATAGTAATTTCAGCTACTTCACTATATTGATTTCTAGTTAAAAATAGTTTGCTACGTTGTGTATAAATAGGCCAATGAGTATTTGGAAAGTGACATAAATATTTTATAATATTAGGGAAAAAGACTTGCATAGCATGAGTTAAGTAAATCCTGCATTAAAATACCATCATTGTTTAAGGAAGCCCTGAGTGTAATTGCTCAAATGGTAATTTGGTTTCTCACGTACCTGAATTTTTTATTTCTCTTTCTGCATTCAGATGCTGGAAATTCTGCTGAGTTCAGTCAAGTGCATGTGAATATAGACATGTGCATGCATACGTGCTCATACACAGAGAGTTCCTAATTTTATCATCTTTTTGTTACTGTCCTGGTACTTTGACTTCCACTGCTTCACATTTGAGTGTGAACTTCCTGGGGGGGGCGTTCTTTTATGTTTTAAATTACTCAGAATTTCCATCTGCTTTTACTTGACTTGTGGTTGTGAAGATCATGCTTGGCCCATGGGATCTTACACTGTGCCGAGAGGATGTGGAGTTTTGTCAGCCAGGGAAATATGTCTGGCTTTTTTTTTTTTTTTTTTCTTCAGGAGCTTTCATATGCTTCTCTTCTTGTGTGGTCCCACCAAACTGAGTATATTTAACAGAAATACTCTCCCTCTCTATCTTCTGTGTGCTGCTGTCTTTTAAGCAGACTATGTATAAGTAATCCGAGATCGAAAAAATTTCAGTCCTGACTGAGAACAAGGTAGTGTTACACAGAAAGGTACTTTAATAGTTGCGCATTCCAAATTTATAACAGCATTCCACATTCTGGTAATACACAAGTATTAGTAGATCTGCAGTTACCAATAAACATACCAGTTATATCTTTCTTGAATATTCTGTGCTTTCTTTTTGCAGGCACTGCTACAATCTACAGTTCAACAGCAAGAAGCAGCTATTGAAAAACAGTATATACTAGCAATTGAAAAACATTCTCACAAATGTGAAGAACTTCTTAACGCTCAGGTATGGATGTGCAGATACAAAAATCTTCATGATTTTCTTGTAGTTTCAACTCTCTTCTGTTTGAAAAAATACTAACATATATGATCACCAAAGAAAATAATCAATTTTTCATGTCATATTCTCAGCATAACAGTAAACACAAGTATTTAAAAATGCAAAATAAATAATGACTCTTCATTTGTTGGGATCAAAGTTGTTTTATAACATTTAAACCCGCTTAGAACAAATTCAAGAGGAGTGTAGTACTGAGAAAAAGTCTCAGAGCAACTTAATACTTACTCCTTTAACAGCTGCCGTTTTCTGTAGTCTTGGAGAAAACATGCAATTATTTTTAATTTATGTAGTTAAATGCAGGATTTGATTGTATGGGATATGCACAAGCTTTTGGTCCAAATTTTTTGATGCTTCTTAGGTGGTAGACACAAACATCTGTTGTCCAAACCATTGTTATTTCATAGAAATCTTACATAAAAAAACTCCAAACCTAGCTATGAGGAATTACATAATACTCAGAAATATATATACATAAATAGGCCTCTATTGGCTCATTTAATGTGACGAGTAAAAGCACACTGCATAGCAAGTATTTGGAATCACATCAGTTATTGATGAGTATCTGAACAGTGTAAACCTGGTTTATTATTGAAAATATCTTGGTTTGACTTAAGCACAGCTCTTGAATCAAAATAATAATGATCAGTATATAAGTTTATAAAGAGAAAAAGCTAATTTGCTAATAGCATCCTGCAGTTGTTTACATTGCAGTTAATAGTATTAGCAGTTACCTTTTAAGTACTGTTAGCAATGGTTTACTAAGAATACAAAGGATAATAGTTTATTTAATTTTCTTGGGGTAAACTAGATCTAAGTACATCAAAAGTCCACTTGAAGTATTCCACCATTTCCAACAGTGTTTTATGACCATTTCACTGTTCTGACTGTATCAATTAACACTTAATGCAAACATGTATTAAGTATATAAGCATCTGTATAAACAGTATGAAGGAAAGATGTCATACTTCTGAGAAATCTGTTCCATCATGAATGAGTTTATTGCACTGAACTACAGTTATTTAATGTTTACCATAAAGCTCTAAAAAGCAAGTAAAAATGAATTTTTAAGAAAATATTTTTGTTTCTGAAATGAACATATTGTTTACTGACTTAATATCATTTTCTGAATGTTAAAAAGGAGTGAATCTCATAAAATCTGGAAGCATTGTAGGAAGATTTTTTGAGGGTGTACTTACAGAAAATATTACAAAAATATTGCTCCTGTGATCTGTTACACTTGCATCGCAAACCCAAAGGTGGGGACAGAAATGTGGAAACATGTTCAAGAGTTTCAGTTACCTGGGGAGAACCCAACAATGTAAGGGACCTATTCTTGGTCGTAGGACAGGAGAGTACTTAGGACATAACAGTGCCCAGTTCACATCGTATCTACATTTAACACCCCCTTTGAATCCCAGAAAAGTTATACCTTTTGTTTACAAACTTCCAAGTCATTTCTCACTCAACTCAGTTGAGGTTTACCACCTTTAATTGTAGTATAAAACTGGGATTTTGAAGCCTAATCAAGTAGAACTAGCGGGTTTAAGAAAATAAGATTTATACTGGCAAATTTTGTTTGCTCATAAATCTTTGTTGGAAGAGGTCTGAGAAAAGTGTAGTATGTTTTTATTCTTTTTGAATACAGCTATTCTTAAATGTATGCTTTGGTGTTTGTTTTAACATTTGTTTTTATTCAAATGGTTTTGTTCTGTGCTGTTAAGATTGCTGAAATGATTACTCATGATTATATAACAAGTTGATTAGTATTCTATGTTATGGGATTGTATATGCATATCCACCTTTACATGGAGAGTTGTGAGTATCTATATCACTGTAAAGAATTTTTTTGCACATTATTAATCACACAGTGCAAGGATGTTCTGAATACAAATACAGCTACTTTTTTTTTTTTTTTTTGTTCCGTTCTGATATTCTTGCCTTACAAGCAGTATTTTGCCTTCAAACTTTTAAGCCCACATAAAACTTTGTCAGCCCAGATAATTTTATGTCCTTATTTGCCATTCCTTCTCAATTTTCTGCTGTTTTATTTCCAGTTCCATAAAATCAAGATTCTCATGTAATAACTCCTTCCTCATGCTTTATCCTAATCCCATTTTCCTTCTAAATTCCGGTACCCCTGCCCCTCAAAAATGTCTCTTTAAAAAGAAGGACAGGCTGTTTTTCTCTCATTGTTTTTAATCTATTGTTAGAGTTTATTTAAGTTTCTGATTCTGAAACTGTATTTTATCAAGGTGTTTTGCCTGTGATGGAGATTCATGTTAAAAGTCTGTCTAGACAGGTACCATACTGCTGATAACGGTCAGTGTGCAAGGCTGTATCTTGCAGGGTAGGGGAAGATGTGAAAGGCGTAGTTTTATGGTTGTATCTCAGTTTCCTGCTGGACAAATTTCCGCAATTCATCTTTGATTATTACATGTGAGGTTTTGCAGCATGTCGGCTAGCTGTAGGTAACATAATCATCATCCAGAGGAGGGAACAATCAGCTCATCAACACAAGTTGTCTTCAGTTCTGTATCTTGTTTCAGGTCTGTCACCTACCTTTTCACTGTACTCCTTGAAATCTAACTCCATAGGTCTGCAGTTTAGGACATTGCTAAAATTGCAGAAACTTCTCCAAAGTAAAATTCTGAGACATTTTTTATTCTGGCCCTTCTGACAGATGTCTTCCCCACCTTTCCTAAAGTAAGAAAGTTCTGGTCTTATTTTCTAGTTTACCTTCATTTGCTTGAAGTTCAATATACTCTCTGAGATACTCTGCTGAATTGCCTCTTAGTAAAGAGTTCCTCTGTATTAATCATTATTACTATCCATTGCCTTTGAAACAAACGCTTGAGAGATGAGCTGGTGATATCAGTTACTATTCAGTTACTGCCCGCAGATGCTAGGTATTTCTACATCTACCCTTTTCTTAGTCCATTAATGTCACTTGTTTTGAATATCCAATCTCAAATGTCCCTGAGGTCTGGAGCTTATGGGTCACCTTCCCCCTTTCCTGGAATATGTTGAAAGGACCAGTCCCCTCAAAGAAATTTGTGACCACTGTAATGGATGCTTCCTGGGGAACAATCTCTAGGGCTGCTGCTTTGTTTTCTTTTTTTAAGGAAGTACACTCTCATATCAACATTTCAAAAAGCAAACCAGGCATTCTCATGGCATATTCAGGGGCACCAGGGTCATGGTGTCCTTCACCAATGAACAGGACAATGAGAAGTCTTCTCTATGACAGAAATCAGTCACGTCATATAGTGAATATTTAGGAAAGCAATGCATGTCAGTTGTATGTTTCTAGCATTTGAGAATATCAGAGAAAATGTCATTGGAAAACACATCAGTTTATTACAAGTTGGAAAATCACAAATTTCATCCTTATCTCTTTCCGAGACACAAATATTTGATGTTGCCTTCTGATAATGAACAACAACTTTGAGATCTTGTGGTTTTATTCATGTGCTATATGAAAATACATATTGAAAAACATGATTAACAAATTTTCAAATATAAATTTTTAATACTCAGAAGATGAAGGCACATATAACAGTAAGTTAATAAAACTTCTTCAGTATGGTCAGATATTGGTCAGTGCTAGAAGTGAGATGCCTCATGGTGTAGAACAATATGTATCTTAAATATTATTATTAATATTAAAAACCAAAACCAAATTCAAACAAAACCCCAAACCAAACCAGACATCTGACAGTAAAATTTATCTCTCAGTGAGATAACTGACAAATTTTGATCATAGTTCTACCTTCTCTAGTAAGTGCTAACAATCTTTTATGACAAATGAGTCATGGAAAAGGTCTACAGGCTATGCATACTTCAATTTTTAGCGTCAAAGAGCAGCAATATATATATGTAAAATTTAAATTCATTTAGTATGTGTCATACTTATGGAAAAATATGGTTTCATTGCTGAGACCTCTTAACTAAGCAGTTGCCTGGGCTGGATGCTGGATGCAGCTAACAGAGGCAGGTATCACTGGCAATATTCTGCTGTTCCATACTTCAGTACGTGGAATAGAGTGTCTTTCAGCTTTCTCTCTTTTCCAGTGTTAGAAACAGAAGTAGTCTGTTCAAACATCAAAGTAGGTTTTTCTTCTGAACACAGAGGAGACATAGAGACTTCAGCAACTTTAAAAAGCACGGACCGTAAAAGGCACTGTAAAAAGATGGAGTAAGTAAGCAAGCATCTATTTTTTAAAAGTACTTACTATGTAGGACTAGGATATTCTAAGGGATTTTCTCATTAAGGTTGCTAGATCACGCCCCTGATAATATAAAAAAGGAATTACCTGTTCTCACTGGAAGCCCTAGAAATTATGATGTATAAGAAATTTCTCTCACTATTCAATCAAAACAGGTGGTGTCAAAAAGGTAGACTATATTGAGGTTGATTTTTTATATTCTTTTTAAAACAGTCAATGGTCTGTGTATTAAGGTAAAATAAAATCTTAAATACCTGCAGCAAATCACTTCTCGCTTATGAGAAGTCATTTCCCCTCTCTTTATTTATATTGCACTTTTCGTCCCTTATCTTGATGGTCTCCTTCCTCGCTGTCTTCTAAACAGTGTGAAACGTGCATTCTTGGATGGGGGGGATTAAAATATATGTGAAGCAAGGTTCAGATCACACATTTCCCTCTCTAAATTATGACTTGACATTATTCCTCTTTTTCTCTTTGTCTTCCTGAGGAAACACTATCAATCAAAGAGATACAACTGGACATTTTGTGTACTGTTTTCATGCTTGGATGTAGTTAAAGGGGATATGTTTTACTGTGGTCCTTAATTATGTTAGTCTGCATATTTTCCATTTTGATTCATGTAAAAGAAGAATAAAGAAAGACACGGAATAGAAGTCTTTAATTCTGTAGTTCAGTTGCATGCATATTCCTTTCCTGGGCTGGTCTTCTTTTCTTCTACTCAGTGAACCCTTGAGGATGTGCCATAAGGACGTGTAGCATGCAGTTTTCCTTTGTATAGAGAATATTATGCTGAATTTTTTCCATAGTTTTAAGAAGCCAAAAGAGCTGCTAGTATAATTGCTGAGAGAGAACAGTACACAAGTGTCACACAAAAAGGAAAGAACTCAGTTAAATGCTTCATCTGCACTTTGACATGTTATTATTTTTCATGATGATTTTATGTGAAGCTATGAAACAAATCTTGCATTTGTAGATGGAACAACATTTAAGATAAGCAGAATTAGCCCCATGTCCTTAGTTCTTTTTCCACTCCACTTTATCATGGTCTTGGTTGTCATGTATGATAAATAGTAGTTCAAAATCTGTTGGATGGTGCATGAAATCTTGTGGCCTTTTTTTGAGACATGCTCAAAAAAGTACTGGCGTACCTTCAATTTGAAAACAATTTGCTTAAAGGTCAGTCAGAATAGAAGTTCCATTTGCTAGAACTCAGTTTTTTTGGCGTGTATGATGCTTCCAAGAACAGCTTATGGAGAAGCAGGAAACTGATGTGACAATAGTAATGGGCTGCTGGAATGTGATAGATACCTTCTCCAGTATTTGGATGATGCATTTTGATGTCTTTTGCATAGCTTTCTGTGAAGAGTATTAGTAAGTTCCCCAACAATTCCCAAAATGTCAAATGTACAAAGTACTTGTCTTATATAGCAAGCGATTGTTTGTTTGCTAGAGAAAATGTTTATTTCATTCAGCAACTTAGTTTCACAGTCAGGGAGTACAGTCTTCTATTATTTTAAATCTTGTTTTTACATCTACTCATAATTTGCAGCATGTTTATATAATAATGCTTATTTTCTTAACTTTGATTTTTTTAATTTGTCCCCTCTTGTAAACAAGAGATTCTGTGTTTTTCCCATCTAATGATAGTAATTGTGAAATCTATTTAATGCCTGCTCTAGAAGGGAGCATATGCAAACCAGTTTCTTAAGAGAATTTTAAATATTTGCATTTTAGGAGATATTAGCCAATTTTTGCAGTGAGAGTAGTAGGTAATTGAATTAATTGAATAATCCTGAAGATTTGCAGACTGAAAAAATGAAGAATGCAGTGGACGTAACCTTTCTAGTTCATTAATTCCAATTATGATAGGTTTGGAAATGCTGCTATGTCCCCTTTTTTGGCATTTCCTCTCAGTTCTCAGAAATATTGCAGTTTACTGCTGTGGGAATAATTGTTTGTTCATTGCCTCCAAAACTAAGTACTTCCTGTTAGTCATTCCCATTACATTTTCATCTAATTCACTTTGCATCTAACCTCTAATCCTTAAACATAGTTCATCTAGATGTGGCGTTTCAGGTCTGTCGCTCTTCTGCCAAAAGCGAAGTTAGACATTCTTAAAAATTCTTTATTCTCTGGTAGTTCCTGACTATGTAAAGGGGGAAAAAAGTATATATTAGAATTGCCAATCTGAGCCATTTATTCATAAACTCATAATGCTTCCATGATTTCTGCATGTGTAGAGACAATTAGAGTGAAAAGACCAAGAATCAGCTATTCCTGTGCTGGAAAGGCTTGCTTTTTTTTGTTGGTTGGGGTGGTTTTTTTTCCTTAAATCCTGAAAAAGTTTGATTTATCCTCACTCTGCATTTTGGTTTTGTATGTGTTGACTTTGTATCCAGTATTGCTTAGTATTTACCTCACAAAGTAAAAGTTACATTGCTAAGATCCAAAAAGGCATATCTATTTTTTTGAAAAAATGTAAATCCTTACCAGAGTCTTCTAACTTCATTTCAATTTGCATACTGTCACAAGCTAGTTAGAGGATGATTTTGCAGTCCCTTTGCACTGTTAATTCAGCCAGGATACTTTCAGAGTATCAACCAAAAATCTTATTCAGAAATTGCAGTTGCTTCCTTGAATTTGTCAAGTTCCACTTGAAAGTAGTTTTTTGGTGTGATTTTTTTTCTTTCTGCCTTTTGCTTGTATATCAAGTTTCCTTAAAATCTTAATTACATGTTGTGAATGCATATCGTCAGCTCTCGTCAATACTGAACAACTAAGTAATATACTATGATTTTTCTCCTCAATTATTTTTCTGTTAGCTTTTCAACAGAAAAAAAATTTTTTCCTCCGTTTTGCTGTCTTCTGCTACTGCACATTTTGCTCTTTATATTGCTCATATTTTAGGAGTTCATTTCCTTTCATTTTTCCTGATAGATGGAGCAATTCTGTGAGGGCTCATACAGACTGGGCAATAAATCAGATCACAGAACCAGAAGGGATAATCAATACTTCATTTTTTTTCCTTCATATTTTTACTGAAGTTCCTTATCTCTGTATCCTTAAGACCTCAAAGTTTGCGGGGTCTTTTAATAGACTCTACTACTGTGTATGCTTTCTGAGAAAAGTATTTTCATTATTAGATGACTTTGGCTTCTTACTTTATTTATAAACAATAAAGCACATAAGCTTAATTTTCAGCCTCCGATGTGCCTCATAGTATACAGTTTACATACTGTCTGTATACTGCTGAGGAGAAGTTTAGGCTTAGTTATTTTATCACCACTATTATAATTTTTCTTTATATTTTCATCGTTTTAACTTTTCTGGTTCAATAATGTTCTGCTGATTCCTGAGCTTTCTCTTAGAAAAGTTTTCCTGCTTTGTTAGCCACTTGGACCTCAAACTGGCAAAAAGATACAGTTCAACCATGCAGTAATAAGTTATAATTTGAGGAAGTGGGAATATGTAACAGATGTTGGAATTCTTCAGACAGATTTTCCACCTTGCGCTGCCAAACAGTCAGATGCCACAGATAGTGAGGACAGTGTAGGAAACCAGTTATGACTACCAGATCTTGTCATTTGACTTGAGCGTAGTTTAGTGGTGGTGAAGAAAAGGTACAGTATGAAAGAATATGCTGTTAAATATAGCTAGCCTTTCTACAGGAGCAGAAAACTATTATTAGTGTTTTAATAAGGTTGCCTTTTTCCTCAGGATAATATTTAGAATAGGATGTAGAAACGGGCATATTTTGATAACATTACAAAATGATGATGCTGTAACTGTTTATCTTTGCTATGTCATCTCCATCATAGAGATAACATTTCCCACGACCTGTGTTTTCTTCCTACTGTTAGATTCCTTCATGAGAGACAGAAATAAAAGTAGACCTTCGTGGGTTAAGAATGTTGCTTGTTAAAATGGGTGAATAAATTTGAATTGGTGCATTCTTAAAAAGCCCAATCCAGTGTTTTATTATTCCTGCTGATGAATGTGGTACTGAAACATTTGCTAAAGCTTTATGAAGGTAATTTTTTCCAAATCTCAAGGGACAGGGATTGTTCTATGTCCATATGTAATGAAGGTACAAAAACCATGTATTTACATTGGAGATGAGAGATAAAGTCTTATTATGCTGGTGTTTTTTCTGTTAAACTACTACGTACAGTGCAGTTTCATAAGAATAAAAAATTCAGTAGTTTTTTGTTACAAGATAAATTGGTCATTCACTGAAGGTGAATTAGACATACATATGTCTTAATGTACTGTTTTTCAGAATGGTGCTATTAAAAGAATGTTCCAAGTGTAACTTCATTAGTGTGTGTGAAAATTCTTTGCTCAGATTAAATATTTGTGAAAGTTTGAAATATCATTATTTTGTTGCAGTGATACTGCAAATAATGCAAGCTTTTTTTTTTTCCGTTTAGTATTATGATATTTACATTAACTGTGGTTGTTCTGTAATGTTTGGTGGTTTTTTTCTGAATGATTATCTAACTGACTACTTTTACATAAGTTATGAATAGCAGCTAACAAAATTAATTTATCCGTACTGAATTCGGTCATCCGTACATGATGATTTACTCAGTATTGTGAAGGAACCAATCAGCAGAAACATAAAATGCATGCCTGTTAGTTATAGCAAAAGAATCGGATCCTCAGTTGTGGATTAAATCCTGTACTTTTAATTTACTTTAATGTACTTTCCTTTTAAATGAAATAGTACAGGGCCCAGGAAGAAACTATATATTTTTAAAAAGCATTTCAGTTCATGTAAGACACCCTGTTTTCTGTTTTTCTTTGAATTTGCGGATTAGGATTAATAGGAACGTGCAAGGAATTACAACTGTACTGAATTAGAATTGTTTATTAATAGCTGTAATACAGTGTGTTAGCTGTAAAATAGCTCATATCCTGAATTATTTCATTCAGTCTATGACTTATTAATATATGCTATGTAATCCTTCAAAAGATGCTTACCTGAAAGAAAAATGTCATGATTCCTCAGAAATAAATTTAATATATAAAAATAACAAAAAAGACTGACTAGTTGCTATTGTGATTAAATCTGTTTACAATCTCTTCTGTGACTCACATTCCAGGAAAAAAAGAAAGATTTTTTTGATTTCTTTTTTACAGGAATCAAGAAAAACCACAGAACCTCTGTATTTATATTTGAATCTACATCAAACGATTTTCATTTGGAACCATTGCCTAGAGAACTTGCAGGGAGGAAAACATTATAACCTATTTTTGAATGCCTTTTGTTTTAAGTTGATTTTCAGAAGACTCTATTTGACCCTCTCTTGCTACTTTCCAGAGAGTAGGGTAGAAATACTAGTATTTCTCTCCACTTTGGGATACCACTTTTCTAAAAAGTTTTGGGTTTTTTCATTTGTTGAAAGATACTTTGTTGTGTTCACATTGGGCCATCACATCCCACTACAATTTGCTCTTCAGAATTTTTACACATCAGAATTTTGCACTCTTACCCTGTCTAAGGAATAAAAGGAAGCAAATCATAGATTTGTCAGAAAGAGGGTTAGGTGGGGGTGCTGGGCTGTGGAAGTCACTTCAGGCAAAGTGAAGCATTAAAGAGCTGTACTATTTGTTGTACCTAATCTTAAGGTTTTTAGATCTGTCTGAGTATCTCTCCATAGTGTTCTACTGTCTACTGTGCCTTATAGATAACATGTGCAATGTGAACGTGCGCCTAGCAAACTTACACTGGCTGAAATAATTTTTGTTGCACTGAAGTGGAGTTTTCACTGAGATTTATTTTGGCCTCACACTGATACACCCACCATATTTCCAATTCAGGAAATTTTTTGTTGTGGTTTTGTTTTATGACTACAGATAATCTTAAAAAAAAACTTTTCATCAGTTTCCATTTTTGCACTTTAGTCGAGAGAGTTAGTAAGGTATATTGTGTAATAACAGATTCAAAGCTCCAACACGTTTAGAATTTTCTTACCTGTTGTCTGGTTCTTGGATTGTTGATTATTAAAGGAAATCTTCAATTTCCATTTAAAAACTTCTTGGACAATGTCTTATAGTCTACACAGCTTAGGTGCTTTTTTCCAAATACAATGCTCCAAAAGGAGGTCTCCATCATAACTTTTACGGGAAAAGCGGAATAGACTTGATTATTTTTCATAGGACTGTTTGGTCTGATGAACTCATTAGCCTGCATACAGGAGGCTGATCACTCTTTCTTGAACGCTTTTTTAGGTTTACTTGCTGAAGAGTGGGCAATATCCTCTTGACTGGATATTGCCAGGAGGCCTCCAGCTTTGACGTCCACATAAGCCTAAGAGAAGGTGGTCTCTACAATGCTTGGGAATCAACATTCATTGTGTAGATAGCTCAGAATGGTGCCTTAAGTCTCAACGTTCTTCCTTTATTCCTTTAATACTGTCTAACAGAGAGAGGAACACGTTCATAATTCTTACCTGTGGAGACTGGAAATGCTGAATAGGATTCATTCGGCTCACCTCCTTACTATAGCTTTTATTCCTGCTGAGAAGGGGAGGGGCTTATGAAATCATTTTGCTTAGCCGTAGGCATTTATCACGGCATATGTGATCTTTGATTCAGCAATGGTCTGTATTTATAAGAGACCTTTACTACAGTTGAACAAAAATCTACCGACCAAGTAAACGAACCTAAAACATGCTGTTATTTCCTGTTTGCTGAAAATACAAGAGCACTTGAAAGCTCTCAAATGTGTAAGTGCTGAAGTGAAACTGTCACCTTTTATATGTTTTTATGTTTTAACCTTCAACTCCCTTTAATAACTTCATTTAAAAGACCAACTGAGGAAGCACTGACCGTATAGAAAGTTCATCATGGCTGTTTAGTACCAGAGTCCGAAGTCATCCTATATATGTCTAGAAAATTAATGTACCTAATTCTTCTATGTAATAACTTCTACTTAGAAGGTATATGGATTATTTTTAAATCTGAAGCACAAAGCTAGTTGCCCTAATTTGAAGACTAGTTCCAGAGGAGTTAAAATAGCTTGCTGCCGTTTAAACTAACAGCTTGGAAATCTATTCATACATTTATAAATCCTTTCCTTTGCATTACTGCTTTTTTTTTTTTTTTTTTGAAAATCTGTCAGAATGCTGTCATAAAATAGAAATGGCTAATGTTTCCTCGATCATTGTCAGAAGAGGGAATGAACTGAAACCTTTACTATCCATAACTTCTCACATTTTCTGCTCATGTGTTATGCATTACCTAGATATGTGAGTATGCCTTTGAAAGATCTGTGCTTCTGTAAAAAGGAATTCAGATGACAAGGTGGTGCATTCTTTTCTATAAAATAGATTAATAATACCACTGAGCTCTCTTTACATCATTTTAATAAGCACAGCTTTCAAGGAGATTCCATGGATCCATATGAGGGCTACTAGTACTCTGGGACACATTACCTTGGAAAAAATACAAGTTCTTGATAAGTAATTAAATTGCTTATTAAGTACATGCGGAATGGAAGCTTTCATCCTTTTTTGCTGTATCTATGCTAATGCAATACGGCCTTTCTGGACTCAAGACCTGTTTCAGGGAGTAGCAGTTCACGTACTATCTTATTCTGCTTTGTCTATTTCCAGTTACTTATTTCTTTCCATACAATTTAGGTAATTTAATAGCTTAAGGTATGTTTCTTTCTGAAAAAGAAAACTGTTTTGCCAAATATAAATTCTGAAGCCAAATAAACAGTTCTTCAAGTTATTTCTCTAGGACTAGTACAAGAGAATTTGCTTTACTGGGTTGTATGGACAGCTGTTGCAACATTTGTGATGATATATGAACTTTTGGAAGTTCAGATATGAAGGTAACTATTTATGGGAGGATTATTCCACATGAATAAACATTTACATTATAATAGTAAAGGACATGCCAAGCTATTCACAAGAGACTTACAGTCTTGAAATTATAAATTTTACATTTCCATGAGAAATAGAGATGCTATGTAATGTAATAGAAGTTGCATTGAAATATGTCAGAGGTCATTAGCTTTTATTTTGAAAGCATTCTAAGTGTGCTCACAAATAGTTATCTCTAGTATCTTGAAAAATAGGAACTAGTGTGTTTTTATACACGGATACAATTCTCAATACAGATCTTACTGAATTTCTGTGAATTCCATAAAACTTAACATGTAATATCATATAGATTTTCTAATCTACCAAGGAAACAGGAGATCCTAAGCTCAATTAAAGTAATCATACTGCAAATGGCAATCACAGCAGCCTTCATTTTTATGGTAATTGTTTACTTATTAAGCAACCTTTTTTTGTAGTTAAAGTGGCAAGCAAAAGCAGTATGTTGTATTTTAAAGATTTCCCTTTCCGCTTCCAGAAGTAGTAAACTAATTTCTTTTATACTGCTGTCTATATTTCCATTTGTTTGGTATGCTCTATCTCCATGGGACTGATACGTCCAGGTGTTGTTTTGTACAAAGAGTTGCTCTCTGGATTTAGTTGTGCACTCTTCTTTGTATGAAGGAGATATATATTTTGCTTCAGAACTGTATTAAAGTTCAGAACTTTTCAGGTTTCCGTATGATAAAAAAGTTTTGGTCCCAATATCTGTATTTTTCAGGATTCTAAGTCAGCGGCAGATTTTTGAAAAGTAAACCGCTGTGTTGTGTGGTTGGGGTCATGCAGAAGGCTATAGTCATGAAAGTATTTTGTCTGCAGCGAGAACAGACATTACTTGTCTCCATTGGCCATGCATCCACATTCTATATTGTATTAATGCAAGTGTCTGCATTGTTTCAAGACTTCCAGGATGGGCTTTGAATGCCGTCATATATGTATATGTAAAATCAAATTTCTAAAACTGCCCTGAAGTTTAAAGGCTGAAAATTGTAGTCCCATGGAGAATGTTGTAAAATACATCTGGTAGCTGGCCCATTAAGGCAACTTGAAGTACGCGTACACAGTCTTCATGTCTAACTTAGGAATCTGATTGTCAGAGTCAAACTAGAATTAAATGCCTGCAAGTCTTTCTAATCTTGCTGAACAAGTTGACTGCCATTCTATTGTAGGTGTTTTAAAAATAGAGGTGATTTTCTCTAACTAGCTCTCTTTAGAAAGCCCCTCGCTGATTCTTGACTGAAGCAAATAAAGTTTCAGTCTCTTAATTGACGGTACTAGGCTTTGATTTGTGGCATATGTCTGATAAAATATTTGCATATGTTTGTCTTCTATTGTGTCATTCTTTCAAATGAAAGTGAAATAACAGATTGGTAGTCTGTGCAGTCAGTCAGGTGAAGAGTCATGGAGATCATTTAACTAATAAAATCCATTTATTGTTTCACCCTTGAGTTACTGGGAAAAAATAATTTCTGTAAGTGCCCTGATAGTTAAAGCTGATGTCTGAAAATACCGAGGCCACAAGAAAAGTTAGTTACACATCATTAAGTATAACCATGATGTGAATTTCACCACTCCTTCCACAGGTGTTTTCCATTAGAATATGTCTGCTCCATTCAGACCTATTTTAAGTAAATTCACAAGGAAATGCCTCTTTACATGTTTATCCTGGAAAGGCAGATAGGTGTTTTATTTTATAAAGCAGTCTAGAAGTTTTCTATTATATTCTTCAAATGAAAAAATATTTTTCATAACATAGTATTGCAATTTGGTAATGTGTTTCTAGCTGCCATTAGAGACATTTATATTTAAAACATAATAAAATTCGTGTAACAGATGACTGTTTCTTAGAAATGCTTGTGAAAGGAGTATTTGCCTGCATACACGTTTGTGTAAAAATTTTATATTCGTTATAAACATTTTTATTAATATAAAACTCTACTGTTATACTTTTCTTTTGGTGATCTTGTAGAATATTATTAGGTACTGATACTATACTTTAAGGTTACAATATATCATCTCTTAAATAACATGTTAAAAAGTGTACTGATTTGCTAGCAATTATCTCATGACAAATACCCTACATCAGTAATTTCCAGTAACAGGTTTTAGTTTTGGAAAGCAGCTTAGCTCTTACAGGTAAAACCCACATCTTTCAAATGCTTTACTTGGTTTAGGGAAAACCAGATAAATGGGTTATGATTAAGAACAGTGGTGGATTATGCATCTACATATAGACTATTGGTCACTTTATTTCAATGTTCATTTTCTCCCTGAAAAAATGTTTTGGATTACGAGAAAATTAGAAGAAAGCAGCATTCTCTTTTGTTGTTGTTTCCTGGCTTTCAAAGTTCATAGTGTCACAAACGGTTGAAAACAATACATTTGCCTTCTGCCCTCTATACATATAACTCAGAAGTAATATAATTTAAATTCTGCAGCTGTTTAAATGAAGTGTTTAAAGTGTGGTGTTACTTAGATCATCTTTATAAATTTTATAATTGTTGCTTTTATATGGTGATTTCTTTTTTTTTTTTAACTTATTTCCTAATACTTTTCAGAATCAGGGGAAATATTAGATAGTCAGGAAGCTAAACATTTCTTATTACTGGAAATTTTTTTTCATGTCATGAAATCAATTAAAGGAGTCCTTTAGATGTCATTTAACTGAATCTACATTTTAAGTCATTTTGTAAACAACTGACGAAAAGTGTCCTGGATGAGTTCTTTTTGTCTGTTTTATTAGCGGACAGGGTTTACAATAATATGGATGTTTTCTCTCAATAGCATCAGCGACTTCTCAACATTTTGGAAGAAGAGAAGGAAGTGTTATCAGAAAAAATAGAAGAAGCTTTGATGCAGCAGTCAAAAAAACACAAGGTATTGTTTTTATTTATTAAAAAGAAAAAAAAGGGGGGATCTGATCTTCACTGTGGAGTTCATTGGGAATGATCCTGTCACAATCATTGACAGGAAGAGGAAGCTTTCTAAAGCACGTTGACTGTTTTAGCCACTCCTTGATTGTGTATTGCGGTTTCATTTTCCATTTACAGGAAGTGCTTGACAAATGTTTGGATGAAGAAAGACAAAGAAGTAAGGAGGCTGTGGCAGCTGCTGCAAAGGTATCTCTTGTTAAGTAGTAGACATGCAATGTGGATTCTGTGTGTGTCATTGCAAATGCCGAGTTCACCAGCTCGTTCTTATTTCATAACTAAATTGGTCAATCTATGTTCTCATCTTTGTTTAAAAGAAGCTAGTTCATGAACATATCTGCTATATCCTATGCCTTGATACAGATAGTGTATGTAACCTATTTATATCTAAGATAACCTCTGAATTAGTTTATAAAAACAATTTTGCAGTTCAGTTGTTGGTGTTATCTAAATATCTGGTTTTGTGGTTTTTCAGTTAACAACATCAGTACATCTTGATTTGAAGAGATAGGTAGCAGGGTCAACTAATGATCTTAATAAGACAGCATTGTGTCTTATTTGACTTTTGTTAAATATGGTTATTTTCAATGAGGACAGAACTATTTTATAAGTCATATAAAAATTTGGGTATTTTAACAGGTTTTCAATTATTTTATGTAAGTTGATATTTGACTAAAAGTGAGTATTTACTTTTTTAAAGATGATTTCTTCAGTCTGTTTCGTTATTTAGTGCATTGGGGTTAGAACAGTAATTTTGTAAATGTTAAGCTATCTTTCATTTCTAATACTGATGTAGAATCCAGTACAAAATTTCAGTTGCGTGTAATGATCTGGGAAAACTAGTGATGTATGTTACTTTGCACAGTTGGTTAGGCTATATTATCATTTCCTGTATATCTTCATATGTAGTATGTGCACACTGGCTGAGCATGTCTCTGAATATCGTTCAGTTACACAAGAAACATCAGTTATGTGGTTGATATCTAGGGGAAACTGTGTATATAGTAAAATAATTTAATAGGGCACTTTTTTAACTTATATTTTTATTATCTTTTATAAATGTCTAAATAAAAAAAACAAGTCCCAATGAATTGCAAGAAACAGCTTTATTTATAAGTGTAGGTATTTGAGGAAGCCAGTATTTTTTGCCATTTGTAACTTCAGTTTGACCAGTTCCATAATCACCACCAAAGGGCATTGGGATGACTGGTAAGCTTATTGAAACTCGGAGGGCAGGTTGTCAGGCCATGTTTGTTTATTTTGAATTTCAGCCTGCCATTATTTATTCATAGATATTATGCAATGATTGTCTTGCTGCTAAATATATTTATGTGGCTCAGCATGTGTAAAGCTGTCCTTGTTACTTCAAATTCAGTGTGTGTCTTCTGATGATTTCATGTAATGGTTGAATATAGACATTGGGGAGAAAAAAAGATTAAACAGAACTTCTCATAGAATGCATCGCTAAGGAGCTTTGGGAGGGAAGACACAGTTGTTTTAAGTATGTGTTGGCTACCTTTCCACAGAAAGCGCTCAGACTGGGTTTGGATTTAGATATCTGTAGATAAGAGCAGGAATATCTCATGTATGGGAATACCAATCAGTGTAGGGAGGCCCATGATCTACCTAGTCTTACATGGCTCCTGCTGCATGTTTGTTGTGTTGGCATTAAGCAAACTAGTTGTGATGAATTCCCGCCTACTTAAAACACAATATATGGTTCTTGCTTTTAACTTCCTTTTTCTTTCTGTAACTACAAAGTCATTGCTCGGTGGCAATACCTGCTTTAGTTGCACCAAAAAATAAATTTAAGCTCATAGTTCAGAAGTGAAAATATTCATATCCCATGTTTTGTCAGCTCGTAGATCTCATTAGAAGAAGCAATATGTGTGAGTTAGGCACTCATATTGGGTATTTTGGTCACTTGTTTGTGCTTGATTTGTTTCAAAGGTTGAGAGAGAAGTAGTGCGGGAGGCTGTACTGAAAGCAGTAGAGGAGGAGAGGAGAAATATGGAGAAGATCCATGCAGAAGAAAGAAAAATGTGGGAAGCAGAACGTGACAGACATAAAGAGAAGATTGCCCAGGCTGTTTGGGAAGCAATGGAAGATCAAAGAAAGCATAATCAAGTGAGTATATTTTACCCTTCCGCGGACCTGCTTTATGTATTTTATTTTTTCTTTTGAACATCTTCCTAATGTTGTAGTAGATTTTCTTATGACATCTAGCATTTATCACTATGCCTAATGGATACTTGCAATGCACAGCTATCTTGTTAGTTTATCTTCATCTAGATTATGTGTATGGAGAGAAGTTGGTACATTCAGAACAAAATTCCTGTGACCTTTTCAGGTACATATATTGAAACGAGATGAATCATGCCCTTTAAGTGCCTGTTTTTGTCCACTGACTTCAAAAGGAGTCCAAGATGACTAGCTCAGCTGCTGGCATTTATGTTGTAGACAGTGTAGGTGACTTTTTTTTATACCTGTGGAAGAGAAAAGGTGTTATATTTGTTCCTTATTATGCTGGAATTCCATTGTCTTTCTTAGCAGAAAGATATTTTTCTAAGACAAAAAGTTGAATTGTTAAAAAAATAGAGGGTTGTGAAAATTGGAAACCTAAACCTGTAATGAACCAGAGTTACTTTTTAGAGAGGTGCTTCTGTAAGGATAATTGTACGTCTCTTAAGACAAGTTGAGAGGGTCATTCTCAACATTGCATTTAACAATTGTAGGAATTACAAATTAAATATGTTATAATAGCAGTTAAATTACTCTCCCAAAAGTTGAATTTTGTAGTCTCTGGTGCTGGAAGTATTTTTGGGGAACTTTGTAAGTTCACTAATTTCTTGGTGGCATACTTGGAATTTGATATTACTGTATTTTTTTATGTCCTGAGTAGCAAAAAAAAAAAAGGCAACAACAACAAAAAACCTTTAGAATTTGAAGTAAAATAGCATATCACGGAAGTTTAGAAATCAATTCTTTGGAAACAAACCCTGTTTCCCTTTCAGATACACAGAAAGTTGGTTTTTTGATGTTAAGCCATTATTATTCACTGTGTTGCTTACATTTCTAGTGTAAATAGAATGATTTTACTTTGTATATAGGTTGTTTACTTCTTTTGAATGTAAAGGTATCAAGTGGTAAGATGTCAGTTTTCAATTTTACTGTACCAATAAGCCTCCAGGCATTCAAGCTCTTCTTTACAACAAAAAGATAAGTAGCTGACTTCAAAGCTAAATTCAAGCTGAGAATAATTTCAGAGAATCCTAGAATCATCTAGGTTGAAAAGGACCTTTAAGATCATCGAGTCCAACTATTAATCTAAAACTGCCAAGTCCACCACTAAACCATATCCCTGAGCACCACCACGTCTACCCATCTTTTAAATACCTCCAGGGATGGTGATGCAACCACTTCTCTGGGCAGCCTGTTTCAAAGCTTGAAAACCCTCTCTGTGAAGAAACTTCTAATATCCATCCTCAAAAGAATTTCTGCTAAATGGCTGTAAGTTAAGAAAAGAGAAGATGCACATCAATGTAAAAAATTGGAAAGTAAAACTTGACAAGCCATTAGGCAAAAGGACAAAAGTTGATAAACTAAATGGGAAAGACATATTTTAAAAACTGCAACATCATTGTGTATCTGTAAAATGTTTCAACGACAAAAATGAGGAAAAATAAATTTCCATGTCATAATGGTACGATTTTGTTGGCTTCTCCTTTGCCTTATAGACCAGAAATTATTTTAGGAGTTTTGATTCTTTGTTTTAAAGAAGGAATTTACTGTCCACTAATTTTGTTTATAAAATAAAAGATGTTATTTTTTTCACAAGACTTTAAACACATGCACTAGAAGAACCTTGTAGAACTTGGTTATATAAGAGAAAGCAATTGTAAAAAACCTTAAAGTATGCTAGTTAATGTTTCTTCAGTCAGACAATTTTCACATAAGAGCAGTAAAGCTTTGAAGATCACAGTTCTGCTGGATCAGGTGGTGAGACTTCCCTTCATCTTCTAAATAAGTTGTTTAAAAGGAGAAAGGATGAATGTTTACTGTGCAGGAATGACACAGGTATTTTTTTAGACTTTTGTTGTTGTGGAGTGGCCAGGAAGGAGAGCCATAGTGCATGCAAATCTGGAAGCTTTACGCAGATTGCTTCTACTTGTTAGATATTCATGCTTGATAAAACTTTTTCCTAACAAATTGTTTGTCCTCAGTCAGATAGATGTTGAGCTTGCAAATAAGGAGATGCTACTTCCATAGAAGATTTATTTTATTAATTTAACATTTTCAGAGAAAAATCTGGGAACTTGGGGACAGTTTAATAAATACCTCATGATTAATATAAAATATTTTGTTACCAAATATGAAACAGCAGAGTAAAGAAGAACTTACAGTGAAAGTACGAACTAAGACATACTGAATTAATGTTTCGACTTTATGGAGCAATCTTGACGTACCACCTTCTCCTTTTTTTAAAATAAATTAGAGGATTAAAGTAACATGAGTATTTCATTTGTTTTCATGAAAGCTTTGACTGTTCCAGTGTCTTGGGGTCTTTACTTAGAGACATGGAATTTTTAATTAAGTTGAAGATATTATTCATTGAAGCCTTATAACACTGAAGGGGTAAGTGAGACGTATTACATCACCAAGGAAGTGGTTTTTTCTAGAGCACTGTCTCAAGGGGCTGTAAGGTATTAGAAGTCCAAAAGCCTTTTCTTTTGGTTGAGACTGGCAGCGTCTTCAGGTTTTATACATGTGTTATCCAGGTGCTTAGTGCTTTTATGAAAGAGATTTTTTTTTTTTTTTTATTGAGAAGAGGATTCCTAGTTTTGGGGAGGGTGAGCTTGCATTTTAAATCAGGGAGAATAAGCTCTTCTTGAGTAGTCTTTCGATTAAAGACAATGTTCATTTGCACAGTAACCTCATGATCCTTTTAGAACACATTGAAAAGTCATTATAGACGAGGAACTCATGTATTGAGCAGGCTAGATGTAGCTTGGCATGTCTCCAGTATTTATTTTTTTCCTCTTTTTGATACATTGTATGGCATTTTTTACAGTGGCAACTTCCCTGCAAGTAGAGCTTAATATGACTGGTAGTTGTCAGTGTTAAGAGTGCTTGGTGAAATTCTTCCACTAGGATGTTTTTTCTAGAATGCCTGTTTAAATAACAAAGTGGTTGCCTCCTAGGTAAGGAGAAAGATAACAGGTAATTTGACTGAAGCAGAAGCCTTTTCCCCAGAATTCAAAATTGCAATGAAGCTCCTGGGGTACAACGATAAACTTCAGTGAAAAAACAGCGGACCGTGCTCTCCTTTGTCATCTTCTTTCCGCCTATTTTTACTCTTTGAAAAAAATAAAATCCAAAAATTCTTTGAGGATATAGGATGATGAGACCCATACAATTTTGGATAAAATAGAGGAATGATATATTGCATTTATAAATAGTGGGCAATGCAGAGTAGCTAGAGCAGTAGCCACCATAGCTATAATGCTGTTGTGCACAGAGCTCTCTGCATGGTAGTTGTTATCAATTGACAAAGCTAAATACTCAGTTACATAAATGAGGTGAAATCACATGGGGGAGGAGGTGGGGAGGCGTTAGGGGTGTAGGAAGAGGAGAAAAGTAGCAAAAGAAGCTAAAGAGAATTTATGCACCACAATTTCTGTTTTAAAGAAAATTCATTAAAAGTAAAATGAAAGCTGTCAGCTGCAGGGTGAACCCTGGAAAATTTAGGTCCATGTCATAGCTTGAAATTAATAACTCTTCTAAGGCACTCAGAGTAAAGAATAACCTTTGTCATTTCCTGGAGGCTTAAATTTAAAATACTGTGTATAATCTACTGTAGTTTACCTGAATTCTCAAAGGAAAAAGAGCCTGAGTTCATCGTTGCCATTAGCCACACAGCAGATATGTTAGAGGCTCCAATGTTCTGAAGGCTGCAAATAATAAGAAAAAAACCTAGCTTTTAATTTATTAAAAGAACAAACATAAACTCTGCTTCCTCTTGGACATGAGCAAAAGCATTAAGGCAAAATGATCTTACTGATGGGAAAGTATTTCAGGAAAACTGAAGCTGCAGTGTTTCATTCAGCCAAGCCATAACTGATCTATACAAAGAAAAAATATTTTTGTAAGACAAGTTAACTAAAAGGCTTATGTAAAAAAAAAAAAAAAAAAAAAAAAAAAAAAAAAAAAAAAAAGTGACCTTCCCAATAGTCTTTGTTGAGTAAATCTCTAGGCATTCAAGACAAATGAACATGTTGACACTCCTGAGGGTTCATATTGTGGTGTTCTTTGCAGAACAATAAATTTGTAGTTTCTTATCTTGGAATGTATTAATGTAATTTTACTGGCAAACATCTAAATAGTTGAAAAAAATATGATTCTTTTATACTGTATGGGCTTTAAAGTATCTTTAATGTTCTTCCATAAGTTTATGAATACCAGTATATGCCATTGCTTAGAAGGTAAAAACAAAATGTCTAGAACACGTGGTACTTAATCCCAAAAATGAATGGCTACTTAACTGCTATATTAATAAAAATTTTTTGGTATTCATGCTCATCTGCTTGAGCGAGTGCTTCTGTTGATAGTTTTGGCAAGCCTGAATCCCAGTCATATGTAAGTGAACAAAAGATATGTAAGTTAAAGCATGAAGGCGTTGGCTGTATACTGGCTTTTTTTTCTTTTCTACTATTGCTTAACTTAACTGTTAATTTTTTGTTGAAAATTAATATTTTTTCTAAATATTTTTTTCTCACTGGTCTGTATTTGAGAAGGTTGG
This sequence comes from Rissa tridactyla, assembly GCF_028500815.1. NCBI lineage: Eukaryota > Metazoa > Chordata > Aves > Charadriiformes > Laridae > Rissa > Rissa tridactyla. The sequence continues at coordinate 139,453,274 of NC_071466.1, forward strand.
AAGAACTAATAAATAAAAAAGTTTATCTAAAAAGTTATTTCCCACTCTAGCTTTCAGTCAGTTTTATTAGCTGTAGAATGGCCATTTCTTACCCCTTTAATCTGTAAAAAACACATCTTTTTTTTTTCTCATGTGTCAAATCAGTAAGTGTATAATGAATATTTTAGATGATAGTATGAGGAAAAAAGAAAATATATGGGAATTATACATTTGTCTTATCTTTTTATTGTCCAATAAGGCTACTTTTGCAGATAGATTCCCCGACATGTCTTTTTAAGTGTCAAAACTATGGGATTTTGTTTATTGGCACCACAGTTTCCTTACCTTAAAAAATTAGGGAAGAGTGCAAGTACATGCCTTTTTCCTAATTTTGAAATCTGTGAATTAATTTCATATTGTGAATCCACTTATGTGTCTTTCTCTTCTTTGTTTGTTGTACACAGTATTTTTCAGGGTTGTTCTTGCAGAACTTCCCTCAGTTGATCTGTAATTTCTTTCTATCCTGTCTGTTCATCTCTTTCATACATGCACTTTCTCCTGAACTGCTTATTTGTAAACATTCATTCAACTGTTGTTCCCGTGATGATGATGCAAAAATGTGTTTCTTCTTTTACCACTTTAAGTGATGTGGTACACGGTATTCCCTAAAATTTTATTATGAAATCATCATCCTGTTTTTAAGACAGAGTTGGTTTCCAGTGATCTGTGCCTCCTGTAACTTGCAGAACTTGCAGCTTGTTTCTGTGTGATATAACAGGTGATCTGGTAATTTGGGCAAGGCAGGAGACAGGCTAGTTTGGGAACCCCCATTTTGTGGAGAGGCAGGATACCACTACGTAGCTGCTTGGCAGTAGTTTTCTGTGATACTCCATGATATGCTGCTTTAGCAGGATCAGGAACTATTGCCTCCCTGGGTTTAGATAGTTGTTTTATGCTTCCTGTGCAAGGTTGCCTCTTGGCTCATATCAAATTTGGAAGCCTAACTCGCTTTTTCCACCATGCCTATTGTGAGTGCTATTTCTGTCTACACTAAAAACACTGATAGATATCTTTGATATCACTTTATGAATGCATATAGTTCAATAGGCCTCTTAATCTTTCTTTTCTTCTTTCCCACTCTCCAAATACTTTCTGGTGCCTTCAGGACCAAACGTGCTGCTTGTTACTCTGGACTGTATCGTGTTTTTGTTTCAGATCTAATTGTAAATATAATTGTTTACAGGTTGCTGGTCTAGTGGAAGGGCAGGGGGGTTGGAACTAGATGATCTTTAAGTTCCTTTCCAACTCTAACCATTCCATGATTCTATTATTTAGGCATCATAGGTACAATCTCCACCTAAGCTCTCACTTTTCCTGTATTTTTATTAATGCATCTTTTTTTTCCCTGTCCTAATAGTTACAGTTTCTTCTTTCAGAATACTGACATAGTGATCATTTTCCAGCCCTTTACCCTCTATTTATAGTATTTGTTGTTAGATCAACTTTTACCTATAAAACGTTCGTGATATTGGCATTGCTTTCCCTTCTTTTATCATATTTTTGTACTTGGGAGGACTTCCACATGACATATAATATTAATTTCATTTCCTTAAATACATCCTCAAAACTTCTCATCTATGATAGACAAAGCATTGAGTGTGTTGTCAGTTAAGGGAATACAAAATAGTATCAGTTTGTCAGTCTTTCTTTCTCCATTTCTTTTTTGTTTCAACTTATACATAGGTTACGGAATCCTAAAGGGAAGGCAGGGTTTGAAATACTTCATATATTCTGGGTTTCTGAAGTTCCCAGCAAAATGGCATATTTGGTATTCGAATTCCAGGAAAAATTTTGTTAGACTTTGTAGAATTTTGATTGCGTGGGAGAGTGTTAATCTTTGGAAGAAAAAAAGATATTTTTTCAGCAACAGGCTTGGACTATCATAACGTTGTTGTTCATGTTCAACATCTTGTGGATTCATACAAGAAGCTGTTGGGGTTTTTTTTCGCAGTGTCATGATTCCTACCCAAATAGGCTATTGATAATATAGTATCGTGTAATGTCCTGGAGAAGAACTTGCTCTTCAAAGGATGTCTCCAATTTCTGTTGTCTTTACTATATTGTTCAACTTTCAGCGGGAGTGTTTGCTTACATTTCTCTCAAGATGATATCCAACCAATATTTTCAGTTTCACTTTCTTCTTGCTTTTCCACCTTCTTGCAGAAATATTAGTATGTCCAGTGTTTATGGAGACCATGGTGATTCTGTAAGGATACAGAAAAGCATTTTTCATGGGGGAAAAGAAAAGTTTTATAATCTTGATTGTGTGAGGAAGCACACAACTTAGTAGCACTGCGTGGAAAGAGATTCCTGCCATTAGATCAGGTTTTTTTTTAATATGCTTGCAAAGTCTGGAAGACAAATATGCCACTGCATGCAGACTTTAACCATGTCTGACTTCAGATGTAGTTTGTAGTAGTTTATAACCACAGACGTTATAATTTGAGGGTTACTATTTTCTGAGAAACCACTAACATTGCAGTCTGTGGTTGCATTTCCTAGATAAAATTTAGTACTGCCACCTGATCCTTGTGTGGAAACAAAAGAATTTTCCTATAAAATTGCAAACCATCATATGGCTGTGTTTTGTGTGTTGGTTTTTTTTTTTTTAAATACTGGCTGGAGTTCTCTGGTATATACAGTACACTTTTTTCTTTCTGTCTTCCAGCAGATATATATATTATGATTACGTGATTGTGATTCCTAATATATGGTTGAATATGATTTGCCAATTGAGTACATTAATGACTTCATTTTATTTTTTTTTATTTAGTATTCAAATCTTATAACTGGTGTCAAGCACACGTATTTAGAGTCCTGTAAAAGAAGCTAACTCGGTGACTGTAATGTAGTGCTCCAGCCTCTGATCAGATATTTAGGAAAAAAAGAGGGAGAAGGGGGGGAAGAGTTGCACCTCAAGTGCAATTTGTGGAGAGCTCTTCGTCAGCTTCTTACAGGAACCTGGGTTTTCCCATTTTCTTGAATCTGTTACAGTAACGCTAAGAGCTTCAAATAGTGCTGTACCCTTTTTAGTTAAAGATGAAATAAGGGCCTATTTTTACCTTTGCAACCAAAATTTAAATTAGGATAAAATCTAAAGGTAGATATAGCGTAATGGGAAAGAGAGAAGAAAGAGATGAAGGAAAAGTACATGATGCACATGCAGCGAAGACTTTGTTAAATAGTAGTGATAGGTAATATCAGAATTTAAATAATCTTCATATCAGTTCATAATTTCCTGTAATGACTGACAAAAATAGAGCGAAGACAGCCAGTGACTTTGAGAATTTAGAGGAGAGCACTTTGTGAAAGGTCATATAGAAGGAGGAGTGAAGATTATTTCACAGAAGGAAAAACTGATATCACTGATTAATTTGAAGGACGGGGGAAAAATACATGACTGAGTTGGCTAGGGGACTGGGTGTCATATGATGTTTGCTCTTTGAAGCCTTCTGAAAACTGGATGGAAAGGATAGAAGAATTTTCTTCCCAGTTCATTGATAATACCACAGCAAAGCTGTCTTTTGATAGTCTTGAGTGGTCTGTCATTGTTACACAGAATTCTATGTTTGGCCATTGTGAGCTGCAAGTAAGGGACAGTGCAAACTAAATCAGCCGCTTCAGTAATATTGTTAGTGGTTGTAATGTCTGTTTTTTAAGACATAAGCCTGGGAAGAACACTGTGTGTTTTTTTGTACTGTTTCATGTCTCCTGAATTTAGCAAGCAGGATAATGTTTAAACTCAGTTGAGAAACAGGCATTCAAATCACAGACAAATAGAACCATATGATTCCTCTTAGAGTATGGTTGATGAAGTTTAATCGCCAAAAATAAGAAGTGTTCTGGACTATTACCAGGAGTCTGGTAAATACAAATGTTGGGATTAAGAGCACTAAAGTACATGTCTACAATCGTATGAGGTTGTCCACTCTGATGGCTACATGATCTGTCTTTTGAATTACCGTTGTCATAGCAGACTGTGACTGTTGAGGTCATTTTCAGATGATAAGTGAAGTCAATCTGTAACTGAAAGAGTGAGATTTCCATTTTGGTTTCATTATGTACCCTATATTAATTTTGTGTTATGAAGTGATAAATGTTTATTTATTTGGAAGATACATCAGTACTTCTTTTGGTTAACTAGAACACGGTAGGTGAATCATAAAATTGTTTAGGTTTGAAAAGTCTTTTAAGATCACAGAGTCCAACTGTTAACCTAGCACTGACAAGTCCACTACTAAACCACGTCCTTAAGTGCCACATCTACACACCTTTTAAATACCTCCAGGGATGGTGACTCAGTCACTTCCCTGGGCAGACTGTTGCAATGCTTGATAACCTTTTACGTAAAGAAATTTTTCCTAATATCCAATCTAAACCTCCTTTGGCGCAACTTGAGGACATTTCCTCTCATCTTGTCACTTGTTACTTGAAAAAGAGGCTGACACCCACCTCGCTACAACCTCCTTTCAGGTAGTTGGAGAGAGCAATGAGGTCTCCCCTCAGCCTCCTTTTCTCCAGACTAAACAATCCCAGTTTCCCTCAGCTGCTCCTCATAAGACTTGTGCTCTAGACCCCTCACCAGCTTCGTTGCCCTTCTCTGGACCCACTGATTACCGTTTACCATTTATGCGAAATATGAATGCACTAAGTATGCTTGGTGATATTGTTAATAGATGTGTGTGTCACAAATCCCTGCTTCATTCTGCAGGCGCATCACTAGTGTATCTGCCACTTCCACTTCTGAATGTCTAGCACAAAAGCATAAGAATTGCAAAGTCCATTACCTGATTTCTGAGACACACTCTGTCTCCCTCTCACCCCTGCAAATCATTTAACATTGTGTGATTATTTTTACTGGATGTTTTGTAGTTTTCTGAAAATGTTACATTGTTCTATGGTTTGTTTTCAGTAATCTTAGGTTTGTGACTTCATTTTCCTGAATTTTGGAAACAAACCACTTGGCTAAATAACGTTACTACTTATTGCACGAGTGGCTTTGGGATGCTGGGACTTAAGTTTTAGGACATGCTGGCACTTAAGTTTTAGGAGTCAGTACTGGGACCAGTGCTGTTTAACATCTTTGTCGGTGACATGGACAGTGAGATTGAGTGCACCCTCAGCAAGTTTGCAGATGACACCAAGCTGTGCGGCATGGTCGACACGCTGGAGGGAAGGGATGCCATCCAGACAGACCTGGACAGGCTTGAGAGGTGGGCCTGTGCAAACCTCATGAAGTTCAACCAGGCCAAGTGCAAGGTCCTACACCTGGGTCACAGCAATCCCAAGCACAAATACAGGCTGGGCGGAGAATGGCTTGAGAGCAGCCCTGAGGAGAAGGACTTGTGGGTATTGGTGGATGAAAAGCTCAACGTGAGTCGGCAACGTGTGCTCGCAGCGCAGAAATCCAACAACATCCTGGGCTGCATCAAAAGAAGTGTGTGCAACAGCTCAAAGGAGGTGATTCTGCCCCTCTACTCTGCTGTCATGAGACTTCACTTGAAGTCCTGCATCCAGCTCTGGAGTCCCCCACATAAGAAGGACACGGACCTGTTGGAATGGGTCCAGAGGAGGGCCACAAAGATGATCAGAGGGCTGGAGCACCTCTCCTATGAAGACAGGCTGAGAGAGTTGGGGTTGTTCAGCCTGGAGAAGAGAAGGCTCTGGGGAGACCTTATAGCAGCCTTCCAGTACCTAAAGGGGGCCTACAGGAAAGATGGGGAGGGACTCTTCATCAGGGAGTGGAGCGACAGGATGAGGGGTAATGGTTTTAAACTGAAGGAGGGGAGATTTAGATTAGATATTAGGAAGAGATTATTTACTGTGAGGGCAGTGAGACACTGTTGCCCAGAGAAGGGTGCTCCATCCCTGGAAGTGTTCAAGGCCAGGCTGGATGGGGCTTTGAGCAGCCTGGTCTAGTGGGAGGTATCTCTGCCCATGGCAGGGGGATGGAACTAGGTGATCTTTAAGGTCTCTTCTACCCCAGATCACTCTATGATTCTCTGACATTAACTTTGGTACAGGAAGTTGTTTCCTGAGCAGATAACTTACACAGATAAGTTGTATTGGCGGTGATAGAGGTGTTTTGAGAAGTGGTTTCTAGCTTTCTCTACTGTGATGCATTTCTAGTACTGAATCAGATTTGATATCGGGCAATTCTAATTTGGGCAGTGGGTGAGTGTCCATTGTTGCTTTTTACTGCTGTGTACAGAATTACCCTGGCATTTCCCAAGGTTTGGAAACAAATTTATTGTCATAAGGACTCTGGTTATTGTGATGTTGGAAAAGTCCTCATGTAAGTTCTGAACATCCATGCAATATGGAGAAAAGGAGGCTGAGAGGCGACCTCATTGCTCTCTACAAGCTTCCTGAGGAGGGGAAGTGGAGACAGACGTGCTGATCTCTTCTCCCTGGGATCCAGTATCAGGACATGTGGGAATGGTTCAAAGCTGCTTCAGGGGAGGTTCAGACTGGACATTGGGAAGCATTTCTTTACCGAGAGGATGGTCAAACACTGGAACAGGCTTCCTAGAGAGGTGGTCGATGCCCCAAGCCTGTCAGTGTTTCAGAGGCATTCGGACAATGCCCTTAACAACGTGCTTTAACTTTTGGTGAGCCCAACTGCTCAGGCAGTTGGACCATGTGATTGTTGTAGGCCCCTTCCAACTGGAACTACTCTACTCTACTTATAGCAACTAGTACATCCCTGGTTCTGTTGGAATATAATACCTCTATTTCTTCCTTCTGCTCTCAGGGAACATTATGTATTTATTACTACAGATTTGAGGTGATTATTTCACTCTTCTTTAGACCCTTTAGTGATTAAAGTACTGAATTTATAAATGTTTGTAAAGGTATTGCATACATTTAGGATAACTATAATTGCGAAAGGAGCGTCGTCATGATAAAATTTTATTAAGAAAGGAAGGGATGACCTGTATTACATTTGTGAACTACTTTTAACAAGTTACATGTTTTCCTTTTTTTAAAAGGAAATTGTCAAGGAAGCATTAATGGAGGAGCAAAAACGAAATGAAAAGGCAATTGAAGAAGCAGTGAAAAGGACAAGAGAGGAACTGATGGAATATATTAAAGAGCAGAAAAGGGTGAGTTACCAGTGGTTAATGGGTTTCAGGACACGCAGTGAGAAATCGGTGAAGCTTATTAGTCCTGAAACCTGTCTTAAAATGCGCAAGAAAACAGAAAGAAAGGAGATATGTCTTCAGATTTGTCAGCGCTTTTTTCAAACAATTTGTTACTATGATATACTTCTTCATGTATATTTATAGAATTTTAAGTTTATCACAAGCCTAAAAGCAGAAAAGAATACATTAGTTAAAACTTATAGTATTTCTTATTACAGTAACTTAAAGATGGGGCATAAATGGAGTCTCTCAAATTCAAATTGTGATCTGAGTTCGGTTCATGGAAAGCATTTCATTATCAATAACAGATGCTATTTTATGCTTATAAATTAACTTTATTGTGCAGTTAGCATGCACGCAAAGGTTATTAACTTCTCCTCTCGACCCGTATTATATGACAGCCTGAAAATGTATTGGTATTCTATTGAGCATGATTTTATAGGCAGTGCACTGGTCTTGTTATGAAGTGTCAGAATGTTCTGAAACTTGGTTTCAGGCGTTCTGTTAATGCTATATACTTGCAGTTTAATGCTGTATATAAACAGTAAAATGTAACTTAAAAGACAGTTTAGTTTGCTTGCGGTACGAGGAAAAAAAATTAAAACAATTCTCCCCTTTGAGGCTCTTTATAAAAATAAAACCAAAAAAATAATTAAAGAAATCCTCTCTCATATTGGCGGTAGCGGACGAGATCAAATTAATTTATTTCAGTTTTCTGCAAAATCACTGATCTTGAACCTAATTGGTAATGTTGTCCTGAGAAGGAAGTAGAAAGAATGTGTTTGGCTTCTTCTATTTCCTGCTTTTATGGTCTGAATAGTATTATGGGAAATAGGATTTAACTTCAAAAATTTCTCTCTACTATTAGTTAAGATTAGTGTTGGATGAGTTCTCTTCCATTATACTGTGTGTGGAGAAGTTTTACGTTTAGCAGTGTGGGTCGTATTGGCAAACATTTAAACAGATGTCTGGGGAAAACATGATGCATAAGGAAGTTTAAGCTTATTTGTATCTGAAGTTTGTCATTTACAAAGGATAAGCTGTGGGGAAACTGAAAATAGGTCTATTGTTTTAAAATAGATTGTATCATAAATAAAATGGTCAATAGGACTACTAGTCCAGACCATCTAGTCTATATAATGCAGGCTCCTCACTGTTGACGGCTAGATCGCACCATTTTGAATTGCCAGTAATTTCCTGCAGGCACTTCAGTAGCAATTCGTCTGACTTTAATCTCTCAGATTTACATTTGCATCAGGAATGGAGACTTTATTCCATTTTCTTTCCACCGACACACAATTGGAGGTCATTACTGTTATTGCATTGTCTGGCTACTGTTAGTTTGTCTTGTCCTTGTGAAGTTTTCACAAATCAAAAAAAAAAACAAATTAAATTTGTTTTGTTTTGTTTTTCAAAAAAACCCCAATGAAAATATCATCTTCAAAGAAACAAAATCCTCAATGGGTATTCTTTAGAGCTGAGGAAGCCAGATTTCCTGCCTTTGATAAAGTTATTATCTAAGTAATTTAATGTCATAAGCATAATTTTTTTCCATTCCTAGGGTGTTTATAGATCCATTATGTTTCAAAGCCTTTCACAGATAAATAGCTCAGAGTTAAACTAGTTTTACACGTTTTGACATTGTTACCTACAAATGAGACACATTCAGTATCAGTCAAACAAAAAGTGATTTACAGTCTCTTTGTTCATATTTTCTTAGGCACAAACAAGCGTAGTTTAATGCGTTTTTTTAATAGTAAAAATGAGTGGTTAGTAAGAATAAAATTAAGAGGAGGAAATGGAAAGTAATGCAACAATATCATCATGCTAAAATGCCAAACATAAGACAAGAACAAATGCAAGTTGCTCTGTATTCAAGCCAAACAAAGTTGCTAAAGCTAGTGGAGAATTTGTTGGCAATTCTCCACCTTTGATTAAAGGACACTGCAAGCTAAAACAATAAATAAAAAGAAGCTGTGATGGTAACATATATTTTCACACAATAAATGAAAGATGGGCAATACATTGCAATTATGCCTTTTTCATATTCCAAATATCATCCCAATTTTTTAAAGATACATAGCACTGCACTGTAATCTTAGTTTTGTTTTCTCTGTGCTGTATTAAATTAAAATTTTGTACTAGATTATTATATTTTTTTTTTATGTTGCCATACATCGCAACTTAAGAATTTGGATAGCTAAGATGTGAAGGAAATTTCAGTCAGGAATTTGACTCTTTATTTTTTCGTAATTATTTCATAACAACCACCATGCTGGAGCAAGCTTCAAAACTGAAATAGAATAAGGTTGTCATATCTGTTCAAAGACACCTGTAGCTATCAAACCTGTGGAGGCTTATATAAACATTCATAACACCTTGAAGAACTCTTCTGAGTCAAATTTGAATACACTTGCTACAACTCTTAGCCAGACTTGCTTTCTCCAGCAAAGGTAAAATCAACATTATGTCCAGAAAAATATCTTTATTAATTGCTGAATATGTATTTGACTTCGTAGTATTGATACATCCTCGTTTACATGTAAATATCAGGAATGCTGATACTTATATGCAAACCTTCCTGCAAGTGGGGTGGGAAATGAGAGGAGAGAGGTGAATTGTAGCACACAGGTGAACGGGAGATAGGCAATGAAGTACGATTAAATGTCAATCCACTACTTTCACTTTTGTCATAAAAATAAATTTTATTCTTGGTTTGTATCCAGTGCATGGATACTGCACAGTAATGTGTGCCACCTATATCCATGAGACATGGATGTAGGGGGAAGCAAAATCTTTGAGTTTGCTTAGAGTGAGTTGAGTAAAGAGTAAGGAAGCACTTGTCCATGAGTATCCCAAGTCTGTCCGTTTTTGATATAAGCTCAAGATTCACGAACTCATTTGTCAGTCTTGTCTTTTGTTGCCTGAAGTTCATAATCCTATAACCTCTGGCCCTGCATTTTGTTCTTCGGTCATCTGATCGCTCTGAAAATGTGCAGTACTGTGACAGGCCCCGGCACGTGAAGTGCCCAAGATACAATAGATGAGATAGTCCAGCCGTTGAGGCTCACTGTGCCTGTGTTACTGATTGGACTGGGAAGCACTTACCAGCTCTTTGCATGAATTCTTTAAAAATTCTAGTGTTTGTTCTTATACTGAGTGTGCATGAAGGGGTTCCACATTATTAGCTCTGGGTTTTTTTAAGGGTTAATGGTTTTGTTTTGCTAATACATCATGCTGATGTGGTAGCATGCATTTGCTGGAGATCAGGACAAGAAGTAGAGTGTAATGGCATGTAAGCTATGGCCTAGTATTACAATTCCCAAACTGTGATCCCTGGACTGTGAGCCAGAGGCATAGCAGTCCCCTACCACCGGTCTGTAGAACTGTATTGCTTTTGTAATATCTTTGGTTAAAGACTCGATTAATGGGTTAATGATGCTTTCCTAGGAATATAAAGACAGGCTGGGCCCGTCCCTGCTCCCGTTCATGTGAGCTTCGTGTGGGGCTTTGGCCTATTCACTGAACACTCTGCTTCAGCTTGCTAGCGCTGAATCAAGTGACTATAAACATAGCTTTGACCCAGAGTTCCAAGGAACTTTCACATTTGTTGTTTGCTCCTGTGTGCAATGGAATTACGAGATTGACTGAAATTTTGTAGGTATGTTAAAAGTATTCCAAATAAGTGAATGGAAGAACGAGAGAGGCATGTTACTTTCCTGTGTAAAGTAATATTTGGACAACACCTTCGCCCGAGTCGTTTGCTCACACTCTGTCTCCTTTCACTGATCCAAGATGTGAAGAAATCAAGGTGCAGCCTGTACCAGATGCATCAGTCCTTGAAGCTGTAGAATGGAAGACAGGAATTGTTATAAGGTAGTAAAGGTAAATTATCAGAATCCATTGGTCTGAGAGAAGCCAAGCCAGCTGATTTACAGGAGTAACGGTTAATTTCTGCATAGGATATAAGCTTGAAAATAAAATGTAAAATAACAGGGAAGGTAGTACCTGAATAAAATAAAGTCAGTATTGCAGTATATTAATCTGCCCTGCTGCTGAATCTTATTTTAAAGTAATGAAAGCATTCCTAAAGGTCATGTTTTGGCTTTTTCTTTGTATTCACTGTGTGGAGCTACAGATTTTTCTTTTTATGCAGTTGAGTTTAGTACCTGCTGTTCTATGAAGACAATTCCTGAAAGATATTTGCATTTTATATGCCTGGCTGAGATGATTATTTTTAATTAATTTGCAGATAGAAAGCAAGAAAAGCAACTTAATAAAAACAATTTTTAAATAATTCAAAAAGTGTAAAAAGATTGAGTTCAGTGAATTTTCATCTGTTCCGGGTTTTCAAATGACATAGTTGAGATCTTCAATGCCAACGACTAATTAGTGGGGATTATTTTTTAATTTCTTAAAAAAAATTTTAGCTAGGTAGTCAAACGACATTTTGTGTTTCTGGCAGGTGAAATGGTGCTTGGATCCAATAGCATTGCAGCACTAAAACATACTGGGAAGTTAATATTTCCATATGAATTATACAGTAGAATGGAATACTTCAGTTGGAAGGGACCTACAATGACCATTTAGTCCAACTGCCTCTAGTCCAACTGCCTATACATTCCTTTACTAATCTCTGTGAGGCTTTATATACCATAACTGCATATAGAATAAAGAAAAAGATGGGCATTCGGTATATTATTAATATTTGTACTTAATTAGCTTTTGTGTATTTTTTGTTTTTCTGTCCTGTTGGTTGCATATGCTAGTATCATTAAACTTATTGTGAGCCAAAGGTCTGCTGTACAGTAGTTAGGCAAAAAATTCCCCTGCAATAAATATGAAAGAAAAGTAAATTACCTATTACCTTTTGATCCAGTTGTCAAAATGGACTATCCAGTGGAAAATATCCTTGTAGACCTGATCCTGCAAAAATAAGTTTGCATACTTTATTTTATGCACTGTAATTGATCCTGTTTACTTCAGATGGCATGAAATGTACAATTTTGCCATAAAAATGATGTCAGTATCAGTCAAGGAAAATGTGGAAGTGGTCTCACGCTCAATTCACTGCTATATAGTTAATGTTTAAATTGCTACTTTCAGTTCAAGTTTCAAACTGCAAATGTAAACTTGGTGAATTCCAAGCAAGGACCAGTTTTGGTTTTGTATGCAGGTATGTTGCAATTATTGTTAAATTTGTTAATTCTAAGGAGGGTGTATTACATTTTAAGATTGACAACTGAAATGCAAGCAGGTTTCATTTTTCTGTCAGTATTGTGTATTTAAAAAGCAAACAAGACCAATTTAGTTGTTTCTCAAAATCAGAAAGTACCAAATGAGTCCACTGAAAAAATACGTGGTAAAGCTGTTGCGAGTAGAAGTCTACTAATTTTTTTTGGTTTAATTTTTTTTTTTTTTACTACACATTGCTGATGAAGATTAGTAAACTTAAAATCTTGTAGGGGAGTGGAGGAACAGTAGGAAATATGAAGCTTGATTTTTAAGGTCAAATTCAAATTGTCTTTATTCTGACAGTTATGAAGTACATGTTCTGAAACTGTGTATCCTACTGCGTCTCGGGATTCAAAAGAGAATTTAAAGTTTCTATCATCGTCTCTCATTAGTCTTTTATCAGTGAGAACTGAAGCAAGAATGCATAGCCTAGCCATACATCACAAAAATTGCCCCAGCAATTTAGGAATTACTGACTAAAATATGATATTTCACAAGTCCGGGGTTTGTTTGAAAAACATGCAGTGATGGTTCTGGGGGTTCTGTTCATTCTGTGTCAGATTCTCTCATTTTGCACATTGGCTTCTTGAAAGTACTTTTACTTATAACTAGATTTTCTAGAATAGAAAGGTTATAAGACTGGAATGGACTTTTTGGGTTATCAAACCAATCTTGTGCTGTTGTATGTAATTCCTTTCCCAAATGGTCATAGAAGTGTCATTTTGAAGCACTTAGAGTAATCTTTTTCCAATTCATGGCATGAGCTGTATTAGGAATCAGTCCGTTCATGAATTTATTGTTCAGATGGAGATACTGTAGGGGCTAGAATGATCCTTGGCAGTGTGGGCCTTTTTTTTGCCTCACGTGTTTTCTAGCCTAGTCTTCTGGTAACAAGGTTAACCACTTCTAACTTCTGCTTCCTTACTGCTTTCTTCAGTAGAGGATCACTGAGTCCTAGCAGTGCCGTTATTACTTTCCCAATAGTTGGTGTTCCTGTCCATTGTATATATCTGTAAAAAAGCCTTAGGAGGCAAACAAATACTGTAGTAATAATTTTCTGTTAGTTTGTTTTGCATCCATACAGAGCAATTAAAATGTGGTCACAAAGTTGAGAGGTTTTTGCCCTTCTAGGTTTGGTTCTCTTCTGTAATGTGGCCTTAGTGTAATTGTTCATTATTTTTGCATATGGAATTGTTTGGAAATTCTTTCTGTAATCATCAATGAAGAGTTTTATGATCCTTTTTGCTTAGGGAGCTTTTATCAAGTACTCCTTTAAATAAACAGTAGAAGTCCCATTTGGTTTTAATGGGAATACAAGTGTGCCAAAAATGTTGGCTTTATCCTGGAACCTAGAACTTGAATTGAATTTTCCTAGTTATTTTACAGTAATTCTTACTCTTTCAGTTATCCATTTTGGGGTTTTTACTGTGAGGTTGTTTGACATTTTAAATTTTTAATTACTTGATTTTTTTTTTCTCTTTATGGTTAATTATTCATACTAGATTTTGTACTAGACATTTATGCGCTGTTTTCTTTTTGTGCTTAATATTTTTTTCCATTCCTGTGGTTAACTTTTTAATGTCTACAGTACTGTGCATTTTGTATTTTAAAATAATTATTTCCAATAATGTCAAATAATTGAACTGGGTTCTGAAAGGGTGACTTCACACTAATTTGGAATAGATTAGATCCAGGGTGATCTGAAATAATATCTTGGTGCAGAAATTTTTATTTCCTGTAGTTTTCTGAATTTCTTTAGTGATATATATTCTAACAACCTTTAATGTATAAAGTGTATAAAACTTTTTTTTTATTAAGCGGAGTAGGAGATTTAATTAATATTCTTCCTGCTTCCAAAACACTGGAAAACTACTGAAAAAAAACTATATTTAGCCTAGAATTTTCTGCTCCAATATTATCTGTTTCCAATAAATTTTGTAGGAAAACTTGGTGAGAGAAATTTGACTAATTAGAATGGGTATATAGATCTACTGGATCTACTGTCTTAGAGAATAAAGGTTGAAATAAGTAGAAGTAGGAACATGAAGATGTGTTGCACTGAGTATCCGTCAGTCACATGCTTAGTTTCATCTCAGTTCTGTTGAGGTGAGAGTACATCTTGCTTGATTTTTTTTTTTCTTTTTTATATTGAAAGTAAATTAAAATTTATTGTCCACACGTCGTCTGAAATGCCCTTTTATTTTTTTTTATTTCTAGTTACACATCATTATCTGTTTTAATTCTTTAATGTTTAAAAAAGGATCTTTCAGTAGGAGCCACGTAGTCCTTTCTGTAGGTCACTGCTTCACACCTTTTTTTGTTTTTACAACTATGTTTTTTAACCTTTGACTGATATTTGGTTCTTTGTGGTTAAGATTTAAAATGCAAGCGATTAATCTTTAAATTATCAATATTTTGCCAGAACCATATAGAGCTAGTTTTATAAACACTGAACTAGAGCAACAATGATAAATATTTAAGGTAACCGAAGACAATCTCAAAAATAGTAACAGATCCTGTCCTTCAGTTAATTTTAGTCCTCAACAGTTGTTTAGTCCCCATCATTTAGTCCTTCAACAATTTCAGTCCCCAATTTAATGGATAAAGCTGCTTTTCAGAGAAGGTTCAAGTAGAAAATTCTCTAAATTACATTTTAGCATTAAGTTAACTGTGAATGATTTTTAATCTCTTCCTTGCCTTCAACATACCAACCTTATATTAAGGAACTTAGTATTACTTACAAATTTGCAGCGTATCTTTGTTTTGGATGTTTTGATCTATTTCCTCCTTTTCTAGGTCGCAAGAGGAACTTGATTTAGTTGTATTTAACATTCAATACGTTCAAATTCTCATTTGCTTTATTTTTGTACCTGTCGGATCATTTGAATCAACGTGGCTGCTGCAGAGCAGAATAAACACAAACATGAGGGGTGCAGTACAAAAAAAAAAAAAAATCACTGAAACTAGAATATGAATTATTTATTTTTAAGATAGGTTGAAAATTAATTACTACCACTTCTGTTTCTTAAAGTACGGAAGTACTAGGTATGTCTCAGTTTCTTTATAAAGTATTAATAAAGCAATTATTGCTTGATATTTACTTTTACATTTAAAGATACACTATTAAAATCACCATTGTTGTATTGATAACTCGTAACTCTTCCTACTTTCTTGGTACTTTTATAACTTTTTGTCATCTTAATTGAAAGACATTGTTTAAATACCTAAGAGGGGGTCTCTCTGAAATAGATCTTTGACACATGCAAAGATGCAAGTTAATATTTTCCGTTCATTTCAATTGTATTGGAATTTCTTATTAAAAAAATGTATCGTCATATGATTTTGTTTTTTGCATATTTCAGGATGAAGCAGTACACAAGAGCATATTTTGGGTTTACTCCGTACTTTGTATTTGACCTGATCTTTTGTGCAGTTGAAACACATAAGTTATACTTTTTTTTTTTTACTTGCTATGTGGACGTGGTAGAATTTTGCTTTATCATGTTGATGATTTTTGTTTAGCTATCATATTGTAAAAGTATTCTTTATAAAAACAAAGGAAAAATGCAAACATTCAGAAATGTTTCTCTCTTAAGCTAAGTGCTGCATTATGTCTGTTCCAAGAGGTTCGTATGATCTTATTTCACTGGAAGCCTCAAAAGTGCTATCTTCAAACTTGGTCAATACAAATGAGTCTTCCGATCACACAGTTCATTCTGTTTGCATGCAAACACATTTTTGCATTCGAACATACCATAAATTCATTAAATCCAGCAATTAACAATACTTCAAATATGGCATTTATAACGTCATATAAAGGGGTCTGGTAAATACAGTTAGATGTCACCTGCAAAACAAGCAGGTAGATATACTTCTTCCCGTAATATGGAACTCCTTGCCACCAGATGTTGTAGATGCTTAACACGGAAATGATTATTTAAAAAAAAAAAAAGACAAATTTTTTGGAAGAAGATTCCAATCAGGAGCATTTTTTAAATGCATACATATTTTGCTCTGCCTGTGGTAGTAGCTGTGTGAGTGCATGCTTCTCCTGTTACGCTCTTTTCTGGGTGCTTGCTGTTTGCCTCTGGTAAACATGGATGCTGCACTAGATGGACATTGGTCTGACATGTACCGACATGTGGCATACAACCTGTTCTTACTTTCTTGTTATGAAAACAAAGTTAATAGAGAGTAAAAATAATTTACATTACATCTTAAAAAAAAAAAACAAACAAGGTAATGTCTGTAAGAAATGCCAAATCCAGTGGCTGTGTGCTCCATCATGGGGGATGTACAAAAGGAGGCACTTGGTTGTTTTCCATTTCCTCAAGGGGACGGTGTAATAGCAGCAGCTACCGTATTTGTAGGACCTCCCTGTGGTTCATGTACTATTTGTTGCCTCAGTACTAAATATAGACATTTCTGATTTGAGTTCTTATTTTGGCATATAGGGAATCAACTCTTCTCTGTCTACCAGAAAAGAAGAAAAAAAAAAAAAAAAAGATTTGTGGAAAGTGGTAGGATGCTAAAAATTAAATTGTGATTCAAGGTCTAATTAAAAATATTTCTGCTTTTAATTTTCTCAGGAATCTTGGAGAACCGAGCTCTTAATAAATCCATTATGCTTTCGTATGTACATGGGCTTCATTAAGAATTTTTTTTAAATGAAATTATGAAATTAAAACCTGGTACTTGAAAGTAAAAACTACTTGTAATATGCAGATCATCCAGTCCGGGAGAGTCAAATGTTACTTCAATGCATTTCTGTAAACACTTTTAGGAATGAAAACAAATAATGATGGAAAAAGCTTATCAGTTTGACAGCCTGTTTTAGATATTGTATTTCCCTGGAATGCGTTTTTTCATGAAACATACATCTTGTTAGGCAATGTAAATGAGATTTACTTAGAAAAAGAAGATAACATCTCTGATGAACTCTATGAACCTGTGTTTGGGAGGGTTAACATAGGTGTTCCTATGAATTCAGTAATCTTACTCTCTTTATACTCTGTGTATTTTCTGTGGAAGATACAGAGCCATAGCAAGATTAGATGAATAAATGCACTTAGTATTATTCCAAGTTATTAGCCTCACTGCTCTCTTCTTCTATCGTCAGCAGCGGCGGCAACAAGTAGACCTTGCTGTAGTTATTCCTCTTTGATTCCCTTTTCATGCTGCCCATGCTGTGGGTCCCACAGGCGATGTAGCTGTCATGTGTTACACCATTTTTTTTGGTGGAAAATAATGAGGATTTTTTTAGGATAAAAAGTACCTCCCAGGAGCCATTTTCAAAATTACTTTCATTATGTTCTTAGTGCCACAACTGAAAAAATACTGTTCCTTTCTGAGATGCAAAAGTTGGACAGAAGGCAGCCTTACTCAGAGGAAAATATACAGTTCTGCATTGAGCTTTCCTTAGGAAGAACAAGAAAAAAAGAAAAAAAAAATTGTTTTATTATGACAGCAAGACAGCAGGAGGTGGACTCAAGGCATATTTATGCTGTCAAAGGATTTCTTCCCCCTGGAGAGCGGTCAAAGAATCTGTTCTAGGCTCCTAACGCAGGACATCAGATCATTTACATGTTACCAGTTTCAGGCTGCTGTGAAGTATTGAATTAAGCAAGTATATGTCTGTTTGTTGGACGAGATACCTATGTAAACTAGAATGCCACCCAGAGAGTGCAGGCTGAGTTTTAGTTCCTCCTAATGTCTACCATTCTTGCATGAGAAAGTTCAAGAATATCACCATCATACTTGCTTCCCACCCGTTCTCTGTGTGCTTGCTTCTCTGCCGGTGGCTACCTCAGGGTAGGTAAGGCCTCGCAACTTCTAAAATACTTGCCTCATCAGTGGAGATGTAGAGCTGGGAATGGAAGAATTCAGCTCGTATATTGTGCAGCAGTTAGCCACTCTCTTGACCGACGCTGAACTGAGGAAAGTCCGACAAGTCACCTTCCAGTCTCCTGTTGTGCCTTCACTTATGTTCAGGAAGTGAAAAGTAGGCAAACTGAGAGAAGTAGCACAGTGTTTTGAGTTGTTTTTACAAATGCATTTCACTTTGAGTCACCTTAGGGGTTATTTACAAGTAGATATGAAACTTTCAGACAGAAATGTGATTTTTCATGTTGACGCTGTCCTTGTAAACTATCCAGAAACTGAGTAAAGCTGAAGTCAATAAAAGTAAAAACCAAAATATTTCCAGGTGTCTTATAAAAATTCTAATGATCAAAGCAGTTAATTGGTTGCTACTGTACTTCAAACTAAGATCTGTTTTCAGTTATTTGTTGTTAGAAAGGTCAGGAAATTCTTTGCTCTGCTTCGTATTTATTCAGACTTGGACAGTGTTCAGACTTCTTCTACATAATCTGCAAATGTCATTTGCCTTTTGGTAAAAACTAGGCATTGTTAACTCTTAAAATCACACAAATGTTAGGAATTTTTGTGGAATGGAGGTCTACAAAAGTATTCTGTTGTACAATTACAGTATTTTTATTGTCAGTGCTACAGATTGAAAGTTGTTTATAAATCTCGTAGTTGAGTAATTTACTGCCTATTCATTGCTATCTAGTGCTTCAAAAAACATTAATTCAATATGTTACCATTTGCATGTTTATAGCAGACAAAAATGCAGTACTGTAATGTTGTGCCTATTATTTATGTACTTTTTACTTTTTGTGACCATTAGCTGTACAGAGAAAAAAATGAATTCTTGTAGTTGGCATACACAGGGGAAAGTAAGCCACAAGAGAGAATGTTTTCTACCAAATAAATCTTGTGCTGAATAGGCTATTTGAAGACATTTTCAAAATGACAAAGACTTACTTCATGAGATAAGTACTTAGAGTAAGCATTTCTTATATTTGTAGCTCCTGAACTACTAGCAGCCAGCAAGCAAATTTTAGTTTTTCCTATTTACATTGACATTCATCTTCCTTCAGGAAAATTTACTGCTTGTTTTCTGACAAAAAAACTAATTGTATTAAGCAGTCAGATTTTGTCTGCTACATTGTCCACAGCTCTCATGAACTTTAAAGGGCATATTTTGGCCTACAGGGGAAAGCTTACATGTTAGGACTGAAGTAATCGTTTGAATGAGAGACTTGTTTTTATGCAGCCCGTGTTTCCCTGAAAGACACTTGTCACAAACTTACTCCCGTATTCCCAGAAGCTGCGAGCAAAGATGTAACCATTGTAATGAAATTCAGCGTACTACTGTGTGTTCCCATATGATTTGTGCAGCTGTGCTTCATAACCTTTAGAAGAAAGCATAACTAAACATTGCGTTTCTCTGACTAATATTTACCAAAATATAAGTGCACACTTCAGAATTGCAAATATCCAAATGAGATATTTTTTGGGTTTAGTATTTAATAGATCATATTTTTCCATATTATGGAAACTAAGGACCTATTTCAACAACAGTATTTTATTTATATTTAAGAAACACTGGCAAGCTGGTATAAGCTACGTCTGCCTTACTGTAAAGTGAAGAGAAAGCTGGCAAGCTTGTCTCCTGGCTTGGTATAGAGAAATTATTCCTTTAATTTGGTAATAATACAATTACTTTTGGAAACTAGAATTTCAGGGCCATTTCCTGCCTCCCTGACCAGGTGCTTTCTGTGCAGTTTTGTCCAGCCAGCGAGATGCGTGGGAGGTTACCTCTATGGGGTCTTGGTATGTGCTGGGACAGTCAGCCTAGCTATTTACCATGTAACTAGAAGAAGTGGAAATATTTTTGCTCTTTTCTGGAAAAGACTTGGAATATTTGGAAAATACGAGAGTTTACCCTATTAACACACATTTATAGAGGGTCAGCTCATCTTGGGCTGTACTTTAAAGTGCAAGTCATACACTTTCCCAGTTTCAGTGGAATTATTCTGGAAAGAAACAAAATGTAACGTTGGAAAGGGAACGGTGCATTTCATTCTGTGCACAGATGAATTGGCGTCTCAGGGCTTTTTAAGGGAAGAAAAATAGTGATCAAGTTATACCCAGGACAGCAGGAAACATCTAGGAGTAAATCAGATTAACACACCTAATTTTTTGCATGGCCATTCTTCTGTATCAGGGTTATTTTTAGTAATGTACTAGATTTGTGGAGTGTATTTTGTACGTTTATTTTGTCTGAAGAAAACAACTAGACTTTGTTTTGGCCTTAGATAGATTCTTCTATCTTGTACGCTATTTTTTGGGTTTGGTTATGGTACAGAATCCCATTTCAGTTTCTTTGAAGTTCCATGTGTTACATTTCATAATTACGTATATTCATACAGATTTGATTTATCATGAATGCACTTCTAGAACTGATTTTTTTTTTTACTTTTGATTTTGTAGTTCAGCTATAAAGCCTATAAAATATATATTGAAAGCACCTTTACAAATATAGATTGTGGAAGATGATCTGTGTTATGATTGCTATAAGCCTTGTTGTCTATGTAGATTTTTTCCTAATATATGAAGAATTTTCTTTGCAGTGTTCACAGAAAACGTCTTTATTGTATTCTTTCAAAACAGAAATACACGGGTGGCTGGATATTCTTCAAAGCTATCTGCCTTCTCAAATCCCATCAGCTGGCTATTATTTGAGTCATATGCTTACAAAAGAGAGTGTAATAGTAGTTTATGTTCAATACTTGTTTACTGGCACCACAGATAATTGTTTTTATTGTTTGTAGACCAGAAAAAATTTAAAAGACCTAGAGTTCTAGAGGAGTCTAGTATTGAGAAGTATCTAGTATTTTCAAAACAAAACTGAAGTATTCTATAAAAAAAATAAAACCAGCCAACCAAAAAAAAAAAACCACAACAAAACCAAACGTAAAATGAAGGATCAGTTACGTTTCTATTAATGATTCTTCATGTGTACTGTCAGCATCGCATAACTCTTCTAAAATCTGAGTAAAGTAATTATAGGCAGGTGATTCTATTAATAATGTGTCTGGAACTAAAAGCCTTATTTTTACTGCTTAGCACACAGAATTTCCCCAATAAATAAAATTGTCTAACAGTGCAGAAAGGAGAGTGAACAAGAAGGAAGAGGATTTCTTTACAAAAGCAGTAAAGAAAACAGGCTTACTAAGAGCAATAAAAACCATACAAATGGACAAGGGTAAACATTCCATGCAGAGAAGTTATCATGTATTTAGTGTTTAGACCAAGATTTCCAGTTGAGACTTCAGTTTCTGACTTTAGAAACTGAAACATTTTACTTTATTAAATGTTCAGTTAACAAAACAAAATCAGGCTTTTTTTTTTTTTTTTTTTTTTAAAGGTGTTGTTGGTTGGTATCCTGAATCATCAGTCAGTTCAGAAAAGCGTGGCCTATTAAGGGTAGTGATGTGCTAAAGAACATATAAAGTCTCTGAAGTCTAATATGAATGGCCAGATATTGTCATGGTTATGTCAAACATAATCTTGGTTTAGGTTTATGCTTCTGACTTCTGCTGCAAAAAGTAACTTACTGTGTGGGTTGGGATTACTGTATCTAGCTTTTAATTAACAATTGTGAACTTGTCCAACAAAGCAGGGCAGTGAGTATTTTTGTGCCTTTATTATGTAAAATTTGCATATCTTTGGGGTTCCTTTTTACTATGAAACAAATTGTTACAGATATTTTCAATAATTCTGATTTTGCATTTTTAGCTTTGTTTAGATTCAAGAACAAAGAATTAAGCAATGTTAATTCACTTTTCTTAGTAAAGTAAAATATTGGAAATGGAAAAAGGTAATTAAAGGACTTAAAACTGAAAAGAAGTGCTGGTATTTCTACTGATACTAACCAAATAATACCTTACATAAAAATCACTCCCAAAATAATCTTTAGAGGCATTAAATATAAATGCCCACTCATTCTCCATTTAGATTTTCAGATTTGCTTACCTTCTCAGTTCATATTCCCTGGGGAAGAGTGGGTCTTCCTTATCAGCACATTTTACTGATACTGGCACAGGCGAGAATTTGTTAGGGAATATTCTAAGGGCTAAGCTGTTTTTTGAAATAATATTCATCAGTTTAAAAAAATAATAATTTGAGATAGTAGTGATGGCAACATTTTTTGACAAGACATCTCAAAACTTTTTCAGAAAGAGATAGTTTTGGAAGACGTGGAGAAAGATGCCTCTGTCTACAAGCTTCATCATTCTTTAATATTTCAAGAGAACATTTTGTGATGAAAACTAATATCTTGCATTAAATTATTCAAGGTAAAGACTGCAAAAGAAGGCTTGAAGTGCAGGGTGAATGTTCACTTTAATTAGTCTTATCCACCCTGTTGAGGAGAGGCAACAAATTCCTCTGGTTTGTTCAGACTTCTGAGGAGCTGTCTGCAATTCACTCCTAAAGGCTGACCATGTGAGAAGATATGTGTACCTCTACATAGTTGTCCTGCTTTTCATCCATCAGAACTATCCCAGAAAATGGTCAATGAAGTTTTTCTTAAACAAATCAGACTAAAAGTTCTCCCTTTACGTATTTTAGTGCTGCAGTTAAAATAACACTTTAGATCTTTACAATATTGGCAAAAATATCATAGTTCACTTATAGGTCATATAGTCGTCATAACGACCTTGTTTATAACCCTTTTTATATTAAGGATTAGGTCAAACTAATGGGGAAGATCAGCACAGTAGAAGAGAAATAAGATGTCTGTCCAGTAGCTGAAACTGGCTGTGATTGTAAAAAGTCATTTGAAAACAGTATTATTACCAGAAAACACCTCCAAACATCACTTAAATAGAAAATTGCAATGGCTTACTGGCCTCTGTTATCAGACAGATAAAAGTCTGTGGTTTTTTTCTTGCTATTTCTGTTAATGGTTTTTAATTTTCTACTTTCGAAGGTGACATTATCACTGTGGAAAAACCTGTATATGTAATTGGTGTTTCTGACACTGAGGAAATGTCACAAGACTGGAACCATTTTCATTTTACCCATACATCAGTCTTCAAGCTTATTACCGTAATTGTGGCACATTGCAATTAAAGCGATTTTTATAGCATTTTGGCTTTCTATCTGAGAGTTGACATAGAGTTCGGCTATTGCTTATCTATATTTTGTCTGTTCTGAAATTATTAAATTGGTTGCCTTCTAGACATTTATTATACAAGTAAGAGCTCTCAGCTTTGTTTAGCTGACAATTCCTTCACCTTCTCTCATTGACTGCACCTTTGCTTTCCTTCCTGTGCTTCTATACATGCATGATGGTACCTACTTTTGTGATGCATCTATTGGCAGTAACCATTACAACTCCGCAAAATCTTCTCTTGGAACTTGAATCCTAATGTAGCTTTAAATCCATAATTAAACTATAAGAGGTCAGATTCTTGGGATGCTAATCATATTTAGATTATAAATTAATTCTTTATTTATATTTCCTAAACTTCTCAACTGTGCCTGTCCAGGTTTGTTTTGTTGTTTGTTTTTTTCCTTAAGTAAACTTGCAAAATTATTCACTATTTCTAATAAAGTATGTATTTATCCAACTAACTGGCATGATCGTGAGTGGAAGTAATAGAAACCCTTTACTTGCCTTTCAGAAATGTCCTGCATGTGAATGCAAAATGTTATGCTTTGAAAGGCTTCTGAAATACCTACTAATGTCTTAGATTGAACACAAAATAACTGTTACCAGAAGCTAGTATGATATCTTCAGTGTATAGTAACTAGACTGTACATGTATAATCTGCAGGTTTTTAAAATATATAGTTGACTTTATGGTCCCAAGAAGAGTGCTGATGTAGTTCATGTTGAGTACTGATGTGCTTGCATGGTTAAAAGGTGTTTGCTGTTAACCTTTTCAGTCATAGCTTAGAGCAGTATTAAGAATCCAGTACTCCGCTTTTTTTCTGATTGCTTCAGAAGAGGCATGACAAGCACACAGTGTCTGCTTATCTAATGCTTTCAGACCAAAATCTAACAAGTCCGCAAATAAAAGCGGGAGGTTTCGACACAGTGATGTAAGCTAGGCCATGAATTGGCACCTCCTTGGTCACACATTGTCATTCATGTTGCGGAGCTGATTTTAATGATTACTTTTCAAAATAAAGGCAAAAAAAAGCTTGGAATTCACTCGGTATATTGTGTAGAAGTCTAGTGTATATCATAATCTCATATTCTTCAAGTGACCACTGTGCATTAGTAGTGGAACATTTCCTCAGGAGACCTGTTTGAAGTCCTAGCACACCCTTTCCTCTGTCTCCTTGCTATACCGGTAACTTCACATTCTTCAAATTTACTATTTCTCCAGTGGCAGATAAGCTATCTTTAATCACTGCTTTGAGTCACAGTTACAGTCTACTCTTTGAGTCAGATTAATTTGCAACCCAGATTCCCATCTGGGAGAATTGTGTTGGAGCAGTGATTATGTAATATGCTCCATACATCCCATATAGATCCAGGCTGCAGTTTCCCGTATAGGGGGTAGTACCTAAGCGTCATGTGACATTACAGAAACTGGGGGTGGGATAGCCAGGGCTGACCATTCCCTTCTTGGGCAAGAGATCCCAGTTCCTTACCTGGGGCAGAAGATGTATCTTAACATTTTATCTGGTGCTCTCAATCCATCTACATTGTGAGATTACAGAAGGCTACTGCTAGAGTCTCAGAATAGAGAGAGAGGGAAAAACTAATAGCTGGTCCAGCAAACTCTCACCTTGAATGCAGTGTGTGGGAATGAGAGAGAACTTAAAAAAATGCTGGTATGAAATGTTTCAGTAGCAGGGTTCTGATATCAGTATATCTTATCACCGTAAATAGGAAGTACTCTTCTTGAAAAACTTGTGTTACAGATTGATGACTTTCATTTGTTGATCTATTTGTGTTGTCACTTGCAAAATCATGCATCAAAACCAGAATATTTATTTTTCAATTCCTGCAGGTAAAAATTATGCCCTTCAATGTTAGCCAGTTATTATCAGAATTTTGATATATGTTATTGTTTTGCAAGTGTGCTTGATTTCAAGCGTCCAGCGTAGCTTTCTTCTGAAAGTTTATTATTTGAAGACAAGTGCAAGTGGGAGAGGTTATGAAAATCAGTTTCTTTTAAGTTCATAATCTCAAATGAGTGATTTTTTTAATACTTGCTATATTTTAATATGACTTAGAACAAAATAGGGTGTCGTTACCATTCTTGTTCCTGAATGTTTAGCTTGGCATTTGATGCAAGGCCTCAATTGCAGGCTGAAGTGCCAGCAGCCGAAGCTGAAAACAAGACTGCGGTGGGCAAACTCAAGGTTTAATTTCAGAAAGAGTGTTTATATTTTCCCTGGGGCCACATTAATGAGAGTCCAAACCCTAAATGTTACCACCAACACATTTTAACAGACCAGTTTCCCAGTTTTTAAAGTGTGGTGTCACCTTGAGTATTTTTCTTTTAACTTTTTCCCCTTCTTCTGACTTTATAAGAAAAGCAATAAAGCTGTATCATTTTTGGCTGAATTCAATGTCATGTTTGGGGAACACAAAGTTCTGTGTAATGCAACAAAGTCGCATTTAAAAACATATAATCCTGTCTTCTATTTCTGTATCAACTATTTTAATAATTCAGCTTTAAGTTACCAATGCAAGATTTCATGTTACTACAAAAAACACCACCATCTGGTCTGTATGTATGTGTTATAGGGGTCCACAGACTGATGTCCTGAATCAAACTGATGTCAGAACATCTGTGCCATGCCTAGGATGAACTCGTGACCAACAGGTCAGTGCCAAGAGAGACAGTAGTGGTGGGGTCATTGAGAGTTCCTTAGCTCAGTTTCCCGCTCCTTCAGCTGGGCCTGTTTTGTGGCTTTAATAGGATTAAAGAAACATTTACATTGAGGCTTTAGGAGCATTTTCACACTGCTGCTTTACCCGACTCAAAGAGCGGTATAAATCCAAAGGATTAAGTACGGGATTTATGTAAAGTTGTAGTGTAAGATGAGTTGGTGCACCTGGCTCTCCTTTTTCTCCTCTGTGAATAAGGCATACTGAAGCAGTGCACTGCATGTGATACAGAAGTGAGCCTGATGTTTTCTCCTGAACTGTTAAGTCTTCATAAACTTTGAAGTTATTCTTTCCAAATATTAAAATGAAATAGTAGTTTCTGATGGAGGAGTGTAGTATTTCAATCTATAGATCCTACTGGACGTTTTTCTTCAGAGGGTCTTAACGGCATTTTTCTGCCACTTTTCAGTACTGAAATATCATGCATTTAAGAGAATTTTTAATTTCCTGGAAATTTTAGTTCTCTTCCTTGAAAAATGGAAAGGGGAAAAAATACAGTTCGCTGCCATTTACTTAAGTTCATTAAAATCCAAAGGAAATTGTTAAATAACTAAAATTATAATTTTCAAACTCCTTGTGTAATCATTATGCTGATGAAAGCAATTTAGTTGAAACTACATACATAACCTGTTGAATGTTTTTTGCAATTACGTTAGAGTAAAATTGCCAGAGCTTGAAATTCTTTACTGAAGTTAAAACTGGTTCACATAGCCTTTTGTGCCTCACTGTGTAAATCTACAAAGACTGAGATTATGCCTCTAGTCAGGCGAGATGCCAGTTGAAACTGAAATCAAATGATGTTATTGCTGAGAAAATATTGTGCTATCAAAGCCAAAAGGGGAAAAAAATAGCAGGTTGAATTATAATGTTCAACAGTGTGATGACTGGTTACTACACTATTTCAGAACTATTCCTGTGATTTAGATGTATCATGTTTTGGATCCAGTGTGCATCATTATAATGACTGTAAGAGGTGTGTCAACTTTGGATTTGGTCTGCAATCACATAATCAGTCAACTTGCTCTGTGGATATAGACTGTTCACATTGATAAACGTTTGCAGTGTACGCTGTACTAATGACACACAGATGTATCCGTCAGTGGATCGTGGTGTTGTTTTTCACATCATCGGGTGATTCAGCAACACCTGAGGTCCAAGGAAATGTAACATTTGTCATCCGGGGTCCCTCTGTTCTGCAAGTATTTAATAAGGAAACAGAAGAGACTTCCATATTTCTTCCTGTTGTCCATTAGGAAAGCTGTATGTGACAGGAGGAAGCAATGAATCTTTACGCACCTCCTGTCCCCTGTAAGTGAGGCTCTCCTGGATCATTCCTGATACATGCTTCAGTGTTACAATTGAGCAGTATTTTATACTGTGCTTCTGGAAATCTGAGAATTATAACCAGACCATTTGTTTTGAGATCGGTTATTTTGCATTCTGTACAGCTTTTCAAAATCTGTTTTGAGATTAAGTAGAGAAAAAAAAAAGAAAGTTCTCAATTAAATGTGTGGGATTACTCGTCATTACTGCAACTCGTGACTCTTGCCTATGGGCATTTTCTTGAGAGCTTTATATTGATTAAGAGAAGATAATAAAAAAAAAAAATAGAAAAAAACTGTGGATCCGTGTGTATGAATGAACACGAATACCCTTATTTTACCATCCTAGAGGGAAATTTAGGCAGGTCAGCTGAATTTTGGACGTTAGACATTTAATAGTCTATTAGACTAAATAAGTTAATGATTTGAGGATGAAGACTTCGTGAAGATTTTGTCATTCCTGATAGAATAAAACTTTTATTCATTTTCTGTCTTATTCTTTCAAATTCATCTATATGCTTGTGGTAAAATTTGTATTCCAATGATTTGTATTTCACTGACATTTCTTAATTCAGAATTTTTGAGTTTGTTTATTTAGGTGTTTTGGTAACACAGCAGAAGTTGTAAATTTTCTTTAAGTTAGTGTAATCCGCGTTACTTTGTACTAGATGCAAAGTTTAATCAGTTCAATATGATCAACTTGGATTAATTAAAGCTAAGCAAGTGCATATATATATATGCTTACCACTGACTTAACACTGAATTTTTCACAGATTCATTGCAGAATGGTTTTCCTTGTTGAATTTCTTCATGTGAATCCATCATCTTTAATCTACAATAGTAATTTTAGAAAGATATCTGTATTTCATGTGATACCATCTTTGCCTATGCCTTCAAGTATATACTGTTTCATCCTGTCACATCTTATAATTAAAGTTTCATTAAAATGAAAACAGAAAATGTGACAGAAAAACATGGAAACAGAAAAGTGTTCCTCAAAGCTGAGGTAGGATTTTTCTCATGCTACTTCAGTATGTACCAGACTCCCGTGTGTTGTTAGAGGACACTTTGCTTTAGAGATAGCTAGTGACATAATAGTATCACAATTTTACAAGAACTTTCAGATAATTATTATATAACTGCAGTCTCCTTGATATCTAAATAGAATAACTACAGTTTGACTCCTTATGTTATACGTAGTTTCAGCTTTGTATATAACATTGTTTTTCACCTCCCAGTCTAAAACGGTGATTCTCTGTGATGTGTATTATTAACCACATGTTATTTCTTCTTAGAGGCAAGGAAACTGTGCTCATGGTGAAACTCCTATTAGTGAGGAATCATATTAGATATAGTTATTTAGAGAGAACTCATAGCAATGGAATACCAGTTATACAACTGTGGAAAGATTTACCCTATGGTTACCCAGTCGTGCCCATTATTAGTGTAGTTTTTTCAGTTTGTATCCACTGCAAACACTTACAATGCAATGATTATTTTTATTTTACATACCTATTCCCTACAGTGTAAAATACGCTCTGACAGTAATAAAAAATATTGTTCTTATCAGTGCCTTTATTTGCTGTTTACTTTTCAGTTAGGCTTAATTAATCCAGTGCTGTAGATACCATCTTAATACTGCAAGGCAATTCTGTGAGCATGACTCACCATGAGCCCGTCAGATAAGATGTTTTTATTTGGTTTGGTAACAATAACAATTTTTATATGTAGGAAGATTGCTGAAGCAGATTTTTGCTACCAAATCCAGCACCCATCCCTGCACTGAGGGCTCTTCCAGAAGCACAGTTGAATAGTCTTTATGGACTTTCCTGGGGAGATGGTAGTTTACAGTTATGAAGCTCCACAGAAGCCCCGTGCATTCTCTGCCAAGTCATTTGTAGCCGTATTAAAAACAGCATGTGATGGTGTCTGTGACTGACTTGGATACTTAAAACAGTTCAAGATCAAAGAAGAGCTAGCAAGGACTTCTGCCCTCTAGGAGGCCTAAGAATCTGACAAGCCTGGATAGAAAGCAGTCCGAGTCGCTTACAAATCCTTTATTTAGGTGCTGTTGTATATCTCTGGTTCCTTCTTCCATATCAGAAGTGGTGCTCTAATTAATATGGCCCTTAGTTACATTGTAATTAGTCTTCTGCTTTGCACTTACCTTGTGGGGACTGTAATCTAATGTGTATCAGAAGCTATAGAGACGCTTACCAAAACCAAACGCTAACCAATTATCATTCAGAGATTTTCCAGACAATGGTGAGTTCTGCGCTAGGCACTTGCGGATCTTGCAATCTTGCAGTCTCCCTCAGATCTTGCTCAGGGAGACATGCAGTGTAGATACACTCACATGGCTTCATTTGTAAAACAATCATAATAGCATTCACAGACGTATAATGAGAGTTAAGATGCTGAGTATCAACAGGGATAACATAAACGTATTTTGAATAAATAGGGGATGATCAGTATCTCTATGATTTGTGTCCGGCTTAAATAATGTCTTGCTTTTTTTTTTTTTTTTTCATTCTCACAACCAGTAGAAAATACCTTGCCTAGAGGAAAATATGAATTGTCCTGTGTGGCATAACACGTGGGAAGTTGGGTTTATTTGAAACCAGCCCAGTCTAAGCCAGCGTTACTCAGCCTGTACTCTATAAATCATTACAAGCAGCCTGCAAAATAATTCCCTGCTCTACTTTTATTAATTCAAATATATGCATTTTTCCTTTAATGTACAGGTACCAAATTTAATTGCTTTGTTGTTTATTTTAGTAGTGGAACTGATTTTTGCTTTCCTAATTTTTTAAGTAATCTACCTTCAATCATTAAACAAGAGAAGGATACAAGGTGGTGATATATGTTGTTTGAGTTTTTTATTTAGAAAGAGAAGCGGGACGTATTGACACTGAAGATAGTGTGTGTGTTTTAGTAGAAATTTCCTCACAAGGGGGAACCAGAAATGGCAGACTGCACTTTCTTTCAATGCCTGTAAATAGAAGTGAATTTTAACAACTTCGCAATTCCCTGTAGCTTTCATGTTAGCATTATAAAATCCTGTGACCTTGGAAAGAACAGTCAAAGTATCAACAGACGCACAGTAGAATGTTACTCCTCAACAGTGAGGAGGAAGGGATCAGTATCAAAAAATTCTGACTTCCGCCTTTAATTTAATCAGCATTTTCCATGCATCTTGTATTAAGCCATGAGGAAGACACTTTTCTACTAGTTAAACAAGTTTTTTCAAAAGCTCTTGTTTTGGAAACCTTTAAAAATCAGTGAGATTTCTGTCCACATAATATACACGGGTGCCTTTAATAGTGGGAGAGGCCCTACTGTGGTCAAAGTTTTATCTGCATCCAAAAGTTTGCAGCTTCAGGGCGTCAATTTGTAAGATTGGACAAGTGCATTTCACTATATAAGATGCTTAAATACTGTTTACATATATATATGTATGTGTGTCTTAACTATGTTGAATCTGATTGCTAGATCAATCAACAATTATAGTAGCCGTTGTGGTAACTCCATATATTTAGTGTATGGCAACAGACCAAGTTATTGCCATAAATAACTTGGTTGAGGAATCCTATGTTCCCAATCTGTTAAGTATATAGGTCAGCCCAGAAATTGCTCATGTGTTTCTACACTTAAATATTTCCATTATTATTTTTGCGGGTTTAAATAATGCCCATTTTTCACCTTCTGCAGTAGTCTGAGCAGGTGCTGCAACCATTTTTAGTTCCTTTATGCACTCAATAGAGTTTCCTTGATTGAAAGCAAATTTCCTTCTCTTATTTATATGAAGGAAGGTTAGTATTTTCTTACATTCCTGTGTCCAACTGGGAGACAGTGGAGATTCTGGGAGGGTTGACAGGGAGTTTTCCCACCACCTTCAGCAGACTAGGCAAATCTGTTTTAAAGATGTGTCCAACATATGGTATTATTTTAATGGTTTCACTGATCAAGTTCAGAGCATAAAATCCTTAAGGTTTAGAAGTTGCAGCATTATTTATTTAAGGAGAAAGAAACATTTTCACATGGCAATATAATTTATTAAACATCACTCTTTCCTAGAGGTTCAGTCTTGAACACTGATGGCTTTCTAATGTGTAGCAGATACTGTGTAAATTACAGCCATGAAGAAGCTTGTTTTTATATACTTAGTAAGTGTTATCAATAGTAGAAATTCACAGGTGGACAGACAAAAATGTCCTGTTCTGGGATTAAGTCTAAAATAAGCTCTGCTACACATATGCACCATATGGATCTGTTTTCCTTCTCATCCATTATAGAAATGAGAGGAAGTAGTTCATTGTTTCCTCATCCAACTCTCGGATTTGCAGGTTCCTCGAGGCAATATTTTTTTTATATGGCCTATTTAATGTGCTAGGGAATTTTTTAAAGCCTTCTGTTGAATCTGTGGGGAGAAGTTCATGTTAGTGCACTGGGAAAGCTTTCTAAACCCATAGTTTTACTAGAAAATATAATCACATAGCTGAACCTCTGCAAATACAAGATTTTTCAGAATCGTGTCAGGCTTATTCACTAGTGTGAATTATTTGGGGGGGGCAAACTGAAAAAAACCCTGCACGTCATAAAAATTGTAGAAAACAAACCCCTCATCTTTGACTTTTCCTCAAAGAGGGACATCTACCGATCAAAATATGAGAAGATGCTTATGAGTCTGTAATTACACTGTAATGCTCTGCTGAGCACCGAGTTTGTTAGCCAACATGCAGTACAGTATACGCAAAGAATCCTCACACAAAGTTGCAGTGCTCCATTTCAATGGATTATCGCGCACCATGAATGGGGACAGGAGGAGTCTGCAAAAACTAAGATTTTAATCATATGAGAAAACCCATAATTTTTCAGAAATAGTTTTTCTTTAAAAATGTTTCAAAAGTGGCTACAGGTTTAAAATGCACGCATTTGCCCACTTAGCACCGAGGTTCAAACAATTGTTCAGAATGACCATAACTGTATTTTATAAGGCAGACCTGCTAAAATGTTTGAAAGAAAATATTACGTATTATTACAGATGTACGTATAATTAGGCCAAACAGAAATACCTAAATGTGAATTCAATTGCAACACCAGTGGTCGACTCTGAGCAAGCAGTTGTTTTACATCTTGATTAACTGCTCCATGAGCAGCCCAGTATATTTTTAACATCATATTGGCTATGTGGGATGAGTCCCTGCAAAGAGGAAAGAGTGCCACCGACAGAATTTTTAGTGAATCATTTACATTTATGAACAAATTAAGAGTCATAATAAATTCTTCCTTATACTTAACTAAAGTGTATTCCTGATTCCACTGTTTTTAAAAGGACTTGAATTTTTTTTCCCCTTGTCCTTAAGTACACAAATATTTAGGAAAGCAGTCTGACTAGTATTCTATTTTCCACGGGCACATCCATCTAAGCGTTGATCAAAAAGTGCTAAGTTAGAACTATAGAATAAAATGAAAAATCATTTCAGAGTCTTTTCATGTAAGTTGACTTTATTGTTAATTTAGGCTTATATTAGTTTTCTGCAAAGATGAGGACATTTAATGAACTTATGAAAAAATCATAATCTGAAGTAGGTTTATCATCATTCTTTAATTTATTTTTACTGGGTTATTTAGAAAAAAAGGCTTTAGTTAGTAAATTCATATAATACAAAACCATATAGAAAAATAAGAAATAGAAATTAGTTTGCAAACAGTGAATAGAAAAAGCTTTGGTACATTTATCGATAATGAAAATACATAAGGAAATGAAGTCTTAAAAAAAAGAAGATAAACTTTGACAAATATTACAGCAAAATCTTGATTGCTTTTACCTACAACATTAAAAGGTCCCCTTTCTACTGAACATTACTTAGAAAGGAGATAGGAAGTATGTTGGATTGCTCATATTACTAGTCCCTTGGAAAAAATTCTAATGATGCAATGATGATGTCTGTGAATAATGACTTGTGGCGAATCAATATTCAACTTCAAAGAATTACCTTAGCAATGAATCCTATTCAGCAGCTAACAAGCACCTAGTTATAAACACTAAATAAATAGAAAACCTTTACATCAGCCTCACTAATCTAGACCTGCCAAACTCAATCTTCAGAACATGTTCTCTTACATCACATCAATCTCTGTGTTTTCAATTCCCCAAAACATTCATTTTGTATTTGAAATTTGCTGTCTTTGCATGAACATGATTTTCTTTGACTGAGTGACAAGGATGCTTTTCAGGATTTTAAATCTTCCTCTCAACCCCCACCCATTATGAACAAATACAAACATATGTATCACTCTGCTAGAATTTTTTCTTGGTGTACTTTGCATGAGTTTCGCAAGAAATCAGCAGGGCTCAAAAGGTGATTTCTTATTTTACAATCTTTAAGGGAAATAGCTCTGCTTCATTAAATTATAATGGCATGATTATTTTTTATTTATTCTACACTGCACATATGTGTGAACAACTACAAAAAATACCAGTAGTAAAAGTAAAATTAAAAACGTTTTACTCAACATCTTTGGTTTTTTTTAATCTCTGGTCGTTGTATTTGTTGAATCTCATAATAAAAGGATTGCAACTTTTACTTCTGTTAGTGCTACAGGCCTAGAGTAGTGAGCTTAACTGCATTTGAATACTTTGATCATTAATCATCATACTGTCATTTGAAGTAACAGTTAAATTGTTCAATGTGTATTTGTATAAATGAAGCTACCATTTTCTACAGCTACAAATATTTTTGGTATTGGAAAACGGTATTGTCTGAGAAACAGTTTTGAAAAATAAACTTTTAAACATCTTAAAGTTTATACAAAAGGGAAAACTGAAGAACCGTATTTAACATTAATTTTGCTTTCTTCTCTTTTCTGTGTGAACTTCAGGCCACAGTGAGATTAATAACGAAACATATCTTTACTATGGGGAGATCAGAATTTCATCCTTAAATCTTCAGTGCTAAACCTAAAATTATATTTTCCATAAGATATTTTATTAGTTACTAGTAATGGGTAATATAATTCTGACATGTAGTAGTTATTCATAGAATTCTTACTGTGTTTCTCTTATAGCACTTTGAAATGTTTAATGGGTTGGAGAATAGTCAATAGAGGAAGGTAAGCACGTGTGCCATGAAAATATATCTATTTGCAGGTAGATATTGTAAGGGTAGAATATAGAGGATGTGCATGCTCGGTTATTTGTGTAAGAAACTATTTTCTACTTTAGACATTGGCCATGTAGACTTCCATTCCATTTTGCAGAAAATTTGAGCTGTATGATAAAAGCTAAGAAAATGTAGAGCTAAGAATAATTGTTAACTTTGGTTTGAGCTATGGGTTTATGAAGCGATGCAGGGGAAGATGGATCAACTTAAAGTAAAACAGAGGAGCCTGGGATGAAAGTAGTCACCTGGTGGCAGTATTCTGCACAGTTATGTGTGAGCCTTTCTTTTTATTTCCCAAGTCAAATTCTTGCATCCAGTGACAGGAGTTCTGCTGAGGCCTATGCCTCCCTTCAGGGCATGCCTTGTGTGGCTCAAAGGCACATCATTCTGGGTGGTCTAAGGATATGACTGAGGCGGGACCCCACAGGGAGCCTCATGCTGTCATCTTTGGCCAGAAGGATGGTGGAATCACACTTAGACCTCAAAAGTGGACTGAAGGATTAAACAGAAGGGAAAAAGCATCAGTGAATGTGTTAGAATGTCCTGCAAGACTCAGCTCATTTTTGGAAAATGAATGTCTCTCAGTGACTGTGAGAATTTTGGGAGTGGTGTAGACCCTATGGAGTTCAGGAACTGCTTTTGCAAATCTTATATAGCCAGTTCCTCAGTAGGTTATAGACGAGAACATAGAGAATCAACCTGTGGCTCTTAAAAAAAAAAAAAAAAAAAGATTTGTACAGAGTTAAAAAGATACTGTTGACTAACTTAAAATAATGAAGTTCAGGAATATTAGGTTTTTGAGCTAATTAAAGCTGTGCCAATAGGACACACTGTACAGAATTGGGAACTTTGAACTGGATACATTTTGTATGGTGGAAGAGAAACATTGATTAGTACTAACAACAGTGATGGTGTGATGTAGAAAATTGCCCTCCCGTGGGGTAGATCTGAACCAACATGGTGTATTTTTCAGACCCTCCAGAGTTAGAACAGTTGGGTTGGGTTGGTTGTGCTCCATCCCTAATATATTCATCCTGATGACGTTTGCGTATGAGTCACGTTCAGTTTGAATTTGCCAGATGTCCGTTTCTGTCTGTTTAAACAATGACATCATTCCATGAAGTGAACAGGGTCTAAAAATATAGAGGGAAGACTGTTTAGAAAAACAAAATTTAAAAAGCATTACTTCTATATTTTCACATCTCATGGTATATTATGCAAGCAGAAGCACAGCAATGTTGAAGGACCGTTCAAAAAAATGTGTCTGTTGCTAACACTTCATTAAACAATATATTATATAACGAAGCTTAATTGGATTTGTTTCTATTTCCCAGTCAATTTCTCCATTAATGGGAACGTTCTCCTTCTGAATACATTCAAGTGTACCATTTTCAAAGCCAGCATAATTTCACGGCTCCTTGTTTTGCATTACGTGAAGATCCCAAGTCTTTTCAGAGTGTTTTGTCACTTACTGTAGCATGGAAGAATTTTAAAAAGTACTGCTCAAGGTAAAGCTTATACAGAAACTGAGGAGAAAAGGGGCAACTGAATTCTGAACTTTTATGTTATTGAATTCACATAAACCTTATACAAGCAATAAACTTTTCTTATGGACAAAGGGAGACTGCCAGCTAACCACTTGAGTTCAACAAAGACTCCCCAAATGTGTACTTAATTCGTTTGAGACTTATAAAATCTTTCTCAAGCCTGAAAAAATTCTGTTTTCTTCGTATTGCAGCCAATCACTGCACATGTTAAACATTTACATTAGTACTTGGTGAAATAAATTTAACAGTATACAATTTGAGATTGCTGCCTTGGTAAAGAAAGTTAACAGCAGTATATCAGAACACACATCTGGTGAGCTACTTTGATCCCTTTAAAGTAGAATCTGCAAGAGAAGAGAATGGAGAGTTTAGCCAAAGCTCTTGGGTAAAGCTCAATAAAGAACTATCTAGGAGTATGGATGGTATAATCGGCAATAAAAAGAAACCATTGAAAATCAGTTTCACGCTAAGCTTCTCCAACTGATAGGTCTACCAGAAGCAGCAGAATTTGATGACATAATATGTTTAGAGAAAGAGGTTTCTCGTGTTCTTTCTTAAGACGTAACAGATGATTTTATGTGAATTGCACTATATCTGCCCGTTCCCCAGAGAAATACGGGTCACAGCACAAAAACATCTGCAAGCTTCCCCGTGCAAAATGGTCTTTATATTTTGGACCAGAGATGAGGAAGGAGGCTTCTTTCAAATCAGAAGAAATGCACGATCACAACAGTGTGTTTATGTTGTTCATTTCTTCTAGGCTGTCTTTTCTACATACAGCTTCTTCAGAGCTTAGTTTCATGTTTGTAAATCTTGCATTTTCTTGTTAGTAGCAGCTGTACTTAAATATACCCAGGGCAGACTTTTCAGACTTTTTTTTTGAACTAGATCTGCTTTAAAATGTGTAGTAGCTCAGTGGGCTAGGTTCACATCAGGCAATGTGTGGTGTAGTAATCTCTGCTTTTGCTAAAAGACGCAAAGATTTGCCCAACAGGTTGAAATTTGCAGGGCAAAAAGAAGTGCAAGCAGACATATTACTGAAGGAGAGTTTTATAATTGTGTGGCTTCTAGTAAAAATACGTGTGTATTCTCCTTGTGACTAGACTTTACACATTCAACTCTGTTGAAACAAAATGTCAAAATATTCAAACTGTCAGAGCCTGGTTTTGCACATTAGAGGAACTTAGAGAGCAGCAAAGCACAGGGTCATAAAAATGTTTGCGTACTCAGTCACAGCACTGCAGCTACACCCTGAGCACATTTTCAAAGTCAAGCGGGAAGGTATCTCGAACTTTGCCTTGCAGTCTGTATTGATATTTTTTAAAAAATTTATCTGTAATAAAACAATATGTCCATTCAAGTGATTTTTAGCGCAGCTAACTGGACTGCTGAATGATGAGCATATACGTGCAGAGAGATACCATAGCATCAGAGTTTTTGTTGCAAGCTATAATTAAAGCTGTGAGTGCCAGACATAGGAGGTACGATATGTTTTTTGAAAAAACGTCAGATGATTGCCAGCAGTCTCCTAGACTAGTTGCTCTCGTCTGCTAGGCCCATGTGGCCTCACATTAGCATTTTTGCCGGTGTTACAGAGTTTGAGATGTTGCTTATGGACTCGTGCACAACAGTTTGACAGAAATGCGGAGCTGGACTTCTTCCAAATTCCGTTACTTCCTTTCTCTCGAGTGGCATAACTTCTGTGTCTTATTAGCCTTGTACCACTACCTTTCAGTCTCACCCTATGTCATCGTTACGTCTGTATTTAGTTGAATTTGTGGCTGATTGAAGGATAGTCCAGTTGAGAACATCTCTCAATTGTGACGTTTTTTGTTTGACATTTGAACTTCAAAATTCAAATAAAAGGAATTCTGCAGTGCATTTTATTTGTTAACGTTATGATATTAAGAAAACTCAAATATCTTTTGGCAAACTGTATTTTTGTATCACTTATATGACGTAACCTACCAAGTCTTGTTATTGTGTTCTTATCTTTTCCGGTGGGGAAAAAAGGGCCATTGTCTTTACTGCAAGTAAGTATATAGATCACGTTGTCTGACAGTAGGGGACTCCAATAAAACATTGGAATAAACAAAGTCGGCAGAAAATATTACCACTTTTCCTCTGGGAGCTATTTAAACATGCTGCCACGTAAATTAGCCATACACTTTGAATTTTTGAATATGCAATAGTATGTGGTGTTCATTTTAAAGCAGAAGCAGTATCTTTTATAAAAGGAACAGCTGCAATTTTGAAAGATGCTGTGAGGATTTATCTAGGGTGGCAACTAGACTTCAGCTTTTTCAAATTACTTGTGTAGAATTTGACAGCTGTTGGAAAGTTACTTCTAGCCTTATGTACAATTTATTTTGAAGAAACTCAAATACTTCATTAAAAAGGTTTTAATAGATTGCACGCATGGAAGTTACTTAGATTCTTTTGTTGTTGTCACATTCGGTTGTTTAATTTTTTTGTTGAATATGGTTGAGTTTTTGCTGACAAGCCCTGGCATTTATTTCCGGGTTTTAAAGTGATCTATTTTTTTTATTTTTTTTTCAACAGCTTGATCAAGTTGTCCGTCAGAGAAACCTATATAGTTTGGAACTTTTCCTCTCATGTGCACAGAAGCAATTAAGTGTTTTATTAAAGGAAGAGCCAACCACTACAGAGGAAAAGAGAGAGAGTGACATTCTCAATGCTGCTGATACAGTGTGATTTGTGAAGCCGCAAATCTCAATCGACAAATGCTGAATATATTCTAATATTGGGATTGTATCATTGATTCAAGATTGACTGGCTACTGTGCTTGGTGGAAGTATTTGTTGATGATGTTCTTTTATTTATTTATTTATTTTATTACTGTTATCAGAATACAAATACGGGAAGCAAAAAAAAGCCCTGGAAAAAAATGTTTTTATTTATGATTTTTCTTTCGTTATATTTTCTAGTAGCCCATGATCGAAGTTCTAGATGATTGCAGCAGTGATGAAAATGTTTCCCTGTTATGCCTGTTTTAAATGCAGCATCATGTGTTGATGTCATTTATCAATATTTTTGATCTTTTAAAAACCAGAGAAAAACACTTAATTGACTATAGATATAAATCCGTCTCTATTTCCAAAGTGTATGCCCAAGTGCATTGCCTCAGGTGAGCCTGAGGACGTTATTATTTTTTGCTACTTTGATGTATAACAAAAGAATCAGAACTGATACATGAGAATTGACAAGCATTTTCATAAACTCTGTCTCTAGTAATAGAAAAGTTTAAAAACTAAACAGTGCATCTTTTTAGAGTAGTGCAAAACATTGCCATAACCAATGTATAGTATGTATTTTGTTTCTGTTTTAGAAGGCAGCTTGATTCCAAAAGTTGTTTTCTCATGAAAATACGATTAATGTGACTGACCTCAGTTCCAGGAAGAAGATGTATGTAATTATGTGGAGACTGATACTGCACTGCTTCAGTGGAATTTCTGACAGAAGAAAGAGTGCAGCTTGCTGACCTCGGATGCCCTCTCTAAACTCATTGAAGGAAGCAGAAAAACTCCCCAATGATATTATTGGGCTTTGGATCAAGTCATAGGTCTTTCTAGTCTTGCTAACGGTAGCGTGGAGTGGAATTTCTGTGCCCGCACTCTATTGATTGTAGATTTGGGGCCTTAGTTATAAAAAAGTTCTGAATGAAATAAAGAAAATCAATGTTCATGCTTAGAAATGTAAATAAACCGAGAATATCTTTTATGGTGAGCTTGTGATTCAGTGGGGGACTTTTGGGCATTTTTTAGCGTAGTTCTTGTTATTCAGTGGTGGTTGGGTTTTTTTATTTGGCTGGTTTTTTGCATCAGCAGTCATTTTTCATAAATTGCTTTTTTATAGCAATAAGGGAACAGCAAATGGTTGCATATGTCTTTGGCACTGTGAAATATGTATTGCAGAGAGTTCAGCATTTTATTTAAATATTTTTCTGTGCTTTGTTTTTGGAATCAAAGCCAAGGGTTTTTTCTTCTGTATGCAAAATTTCACTGAAGAAGTAAATAATGCTGGTTTTGCCAGATGATGGCCTCCCCCTAGATGAAAGTAGATGAAAATATAGTCTTCTTTTCGGTATTTCTTGATTGACTGATCAATTTCCATTTCTTATAGCAGACAGAAAAAAATAGTGTAAATGAGCCACTTACTTATCATTCCTAAGCCAGTGAAATTCTTATCCTTGTCAGCTGCACCAAAGATGACATAGATGTTGTGTCCATGGTTTAACCCCAGTGGGCAGCTCACTCATCCCCCCGTTCTTCCCTAGGAAGGGGAGGGAAAAGAGGGAGAAAAGGAGAGGAAAGGAAAAAAACTCGTGGGCTGAGATAGTTTAATAGAACAATAGCAGAAAAGGAAAATAATAATAATAATAATTATAATAATAACAACAACAACAACAATAAAAATAATAGTGACACAAGTTACTCTTTACTACCCAGTGATTTCGCACTGTCCCAAGCAGTCATCACAAGTACCCACCCCACGACTAAACCCATTTATGTACTGAGAGTATATGTAATATTAATCATTCTCTTTATGTTATTATATGTAATGGGAGGAACAAGAAGCCCTAGAACTAATCCTCAGAATCAAATTGCAAGAACTAAAATGTTCAAGCTACTGAGTCTGCAGTCTAGAACATCCCCAAGGCTCATATAATATACGTTTAATATATATGTGATTATATCCTTTATATTACAAACAAACCATAAATATTGTTATGTAAAGATGTGTTTTAAACAATCAGTTTTGTGTATTAAAAGTTACCTAAAAGATGGAGTAACAGTAGATCCAATTTAGGTAATGGTGTCCTTCATTGGTGTCAGTCAGGCCCATTCTCTTTTAACACTTCTACTGATGGTCTGGAACAGAGAAGATCAGAACAGTGGGATTTGTAACTCATAGTTTACTAAATTAATACTAAATATTGTGCTATCGTACAGTCCTACACGTTTGTAATGTATTTCTGTATGTTACTGTTGGCTCCGTATCTGCTTCCATTACCAAATTCTAGATTAGCTCTGAGACTAAGTTAACAAATAAGACATCATTTGCTACACACATTTTGTATGGAGTCTGTAGCTGAAATATGGGAATATTTTAATTTTTGCCTTGCTCTAAGAATCTCATTGACAAATGACACTTGAATTCCTTGAAGCATTTAACTCCTTCACTCCATCATAAGCAGGCAGAACAAAGGAAAAGCAGTAGTCATTCCAGAGGCTGAGATTGCATTAGTGTTTTGAGATTTTTGTGCATCTTTACATTGGTGCCTGATTAAATGTTGCCTCATGTCCTGCCAGCTCAGTAAATGACAATGTTAATTCTATTTGACACGGATTCACCAAGGGGAAATCACGTCTGACTAATCTGATAGCCTTCTACGATGGCATGACTGGATGGATAGATGAGGGCAGTAGATGTGGTCTACCTTGACTTGAGCAAGGTGTTCAACATGGTCTCTCACAGCATCCTCATAGGGAAGCTTAGGAAGTGTGGGTTAGATGAATGGACAGTAAGGTGGATAGATAACTGGTTGAAAGACAGAGCTCAGAGGGTCGTGATTAGGGGCACAGAGTCTAGTTGGAGGTCAGTGACGAGTGGTGTTCCCCAGGGGTCAGTACTGGGTCCAGTCCTCTTCAATATATCCATCAATGACCTGG
Organism: Rissa tridactyla; assembly: GCF_028500815.1. Classification (NCBI taxonomy): domain Eukaryota; kingdom Metazoa; phylum Chordata; class Aves; order Charadriiformes; family Laridae; genus Rissa; species Rissa tridactyla. Next base: position 139,495,185 of record NC_071466.1, read on the forward strand.
ATGAGGGGATAGAGTGGATCCTCAGCAAGTTTGCTGATGACACAAAGCTGGGGGCGGGGGGGCTGACACACCAGAAGGCTGTGCCGCCATGCAGAGAGACCTGGACAGGCTGGAGATTTGGGCAAAGAGGAACCTTATGAAATTCAACAAGGGCAAGTGTAGGGTGCTGCACCTGGGGAGGAATAACCCCATGCACCAGTGCAGGTTGGGGGCTGACCTGCTGGAGAGCAGCTCTGTGGAAAGAGACCTGGGAGTCCTGGTGGACAACAGGATGACCATGAGCCAGCAATGTGCCGTCGTGGCCAAGAAGGCCAATGGCATGATGGGATGCACCAAGAAGAGTGCGGCCAGCAGGTCGAGGGAGGTCATCCTCCCCCTCTACTCTGCCTTGGTGAGGCCGCACCTGGACCACTGTGTCCAGTTCTGGGCTCCCTGGTTCAAGAGGGACAGGGAACTGCTGGAGAGGGTGCAGCAAAGGGCTAGTGGGGCAAAGGGCTAGGGGTACAGCAAAGATGTTTTGGGGACTGGAACATCTTTCTTTATGCAGAAAGGCTGAGGGACTTGGGTCTTTTCAGTCTGGAAAAAAGACGACTGAGAGGGGATCTTGTCAATGCTTATAAATACTTAAAGGGTGGGTGTCAGGAGGATGGGGCCAGGCTCTTTTCAGTGGTGGCCAGTGACAGGACAAGAAGTAACGGGCACAAATTTGAACATAGGAAGTTCCATCCAAACATGAGGAGGAACTTCTTTACTCTGAGGGTGGCAGAGCACTGGAACGGGCTGCCCAGAGAGGTGGTGGAGTCTCCGTCTCTGGAGACATTCAAAACCCGCCTGGACGCGTTCCTGTGCAGCCTGCTCTAGGTGACCCTGCTCTGGCAGGGGGGTTGGTCTACATGATCTCCAGAGGTCCCTTCCAACCACTGTCATTCTGTGATTCTGTGATATATGTAGACATGACCTTAAAGAGCCTAATTCCTGTTCATACTGAAACTCTAGATCCTGCTCTTCCACTGTCCACATATTTGAGTTTGCAGATTTTTTCCTACCCCTTCGATAGAGGGAACATGTGATAAGATTTCATCTTGTTTCCTAGCAGGAATAGCCACTGGTAAAAATTGTTCATCAAGGGGACAGATAGAATTTATCGTCGCTTTCAGATCACGTATAGCGTCAGTGCAGTTATCAAATAGACTTAGTGCAAATGTAAAATGAGCTAGACTGGGGCACACCCAATCTGTATTGCAGCTAGTTAGCTTTCTTGATGCCAGATGTGTAGGAGTTAAAACATAGAGCACAGCGTGGTCTAACTAGCCATATACATCTTACTGCTTCCCCAGCTGCATCGCAGCCTACACCGAGCTACCTGAAATACATAGTTTCTTCAACTAATCTAGGTACTGTAAACTCAGTTGCAGGAGTGACTAACCTGTGTACAAGTTCGTTTTAAAAATTTTTACATGGCCATTCTAAATACTGTCTAGAAAGCTTTTATGACGTACGTGACATTCCTTTTTCAGCAATGGGTTATAAATGTGCCAAAGAAACATTGGTCTGGAAAACATTTTTTTACATGGGTATAATTTGGGCCTTCAATTCAATTCAATTCAATGTATTTGCAGGAACTGATGAAACAAATGTTTTCTTTTCTGTGGTCTGTCCAAGAATATTGTTCCTCTAAGGCTTGAAGAATCAATGGCTTACCTGCTAGTATAGCTTAAGCACAAATTTCTTCAGTAATTTTTAAGCCTATGTAAAGCTAATAATACAGTTGCTGAATGAGGGTCACAGTTGAACAGTTGAACGTGATGGGGAAACCGTCTGAGTTGCACTCTGTTTGGCTCAAGTTTGTATTTGCCTTTGAAAGCGTATGCTTCCTTAGTTAAAGGAAGGCACTGAGATGTGTAGACTCCTCCTTGTAGACATTACCTAAGCAGTTCACTTGCCACGGTGATGTAGTGGCTAAAAATGCCTTCATCAGGCTCCCTCATACATGGAGCAAAAGGTCAGTCTTGCTTTATGCCGTTTGCCACATGGCACATGGTAGGTTTTGGTGTTTACACTTCTGTGGGAAGCATTGCTAGCGCTATATTATAAAGACCTATAGAAATGGCCTGAAAGTGGTGAGAGTCAACTGTAGGTGCTGGTGACAGCACGGTATTTAGCAACACAAAATAAAGATGATTACTTTTTTTTTTTTATTGATCTTGTTTATTGTATGGTGTGTATTTTAAACTTGTATCACCTTTAAGTGATATGACATTCCTTTGATCATAATAATAATTATTATTATCCTGTGTTAATAACAATAACAATAATTTCCTGTGATAGATGTGGTGTCAGTATTTTATCCACATCTTACATGCTGTGTAATTATAGCAATTTTAATATGCGTCAGAGATTCATGTTTGTTTATATTGCCTGTGATTCCTCACATTTCAGACTTACAAAACCAGTATTTTTTAAATGCTTTCCATTGTCCAGCAGGGATAATGCGGTACACAAAGAAAGTGTTATTGAATAAACACTCAGACTCTTCTACTCTTTTCAGATGTAATTTTTAAAGAGTTTGACAGTGAATACTAGTAAAAAAATTAGACGCTTATTAATGCACATATCCTAAAAATACAATTATCAGTCAAATGCTTCAAATTTATCTTTTGAGGGGGGAGGAATTTGGTATTAAGTCTGTATCAATAGATGTAGATCACCATCAGATGACAAGTGAACGATGTTCATTCTCTTTCTTCAAGTTAAAATATTTTTTCTTCTCACAAAAGCCAAAGGGATTTGCACCTCTCTGAGTTTAAAAAGAAGCTTGTCTTGACGGATCCACGCTACAGTGTAATGAAGGGAGGCCCTTTAGCAAAGGGAGAAACAACTGTTTTTGCTGAGTGAACTTTGTAGACTGTTCCCGTTCTTGTATTACTACCAAATTAGGGCATCAGTTACGACTTCACGTTGATCTTGCTACGTAATTTTTCTGAAAGATAGCTGGTCATGATGATACATGGCCAGTCTCTATTTTTGTGGCAATAATTTTAAGAATTTCATTATTTAAACACCCCACTCTTTTATTGTGACAACAGATTACATATTTAGAGAGTGATTGTGAAGTTTCCAGCCCCCAGGAAGTCAGCAGGAATTCTGCTGTTGTTTATTTTCAGCTCAAAATTTCATCCTTCCTCACATTTTTTGCAATTGTGACTACAATGAATATAACGCAAACAGTTTTGTCATTGTACAGTTCTGTAAATGTACTGAGAAGTTATTGCAAGAGCGGGTTTCATGATTGGTTCTTTGAAGAAAATGTCAGCATTTGTTTGGTTCATGGTATAGTGGAGAAGGGCGTTAAGCTGTTGGCTGAGACCTTGGTGAGGGGATACGTGTCTCATTATTGCTCTAATACTGCTAGAAAGAGTGCATTTCCATATTCTCCTTGAAATAAGTTGCTTCTCCTTTGATCCGTCAGAACTAATAGCGACTCTGTAGTATTCCCTACTGAAATGCCTAGAAAAACCACATTTGGTTATATCAACAAAATTGCTATCACAAAGATATAAATCAGTCTGTTTTCTTATCAGGCTTGACAGTGGTGGAAACACGATGGTAAATGGAAGGTGCTACCCTTTGTTACATATCCCTTTGACTACTAGTTTTACTTGACAAAGAAAATGGGGTCATCCCCTGCAAATTCAACTGCCTGATGAAGTTTACAGCTGGATAGTAGTTTGATGTAACTACTGGATGAAGTTTGTCAGGGTGAAAGAGAACAACTTGCCTTTATTATGGATTGGTGTTAGAATGAGTCAAAATGTGTCCTGGAGCGTCAATGGCCAAGGATTTCAGTGGTTGCCTGAATAAAACAGAACTGCATTTGGTCTGTTTGAAACAATAACATTGACACTGGAAAGCAAGGTTATTTCAGAAAACTGTCCATATGCAATTTTACAGCTCTCGTGTCTTTAAGGTTTTTTTGCATGTTTTTCACATGTTCTTTGCCCTAGGGCGAAATAAACAGTGTTATTCATAAATGTTTATGAGCATGATGGTGAATCAAAAGGAGGAGTTGTAAGCTAGGTGGAATTTCTTTTCTCCATGCTATTTTGGTAGTGAAGGCAAGGTTATTTGAAAGAACAGCAGTTCTCTAGATGCAGAAAAACAAAAATAATAGAATTGTGGTTTGTGAATTTAGAGGGACTTGGTGCGGAAGAAGAGACAAAAAGGTATTCTTTTATAATGTAAAATTTGTGGTATAGTAAGAGAATGAAAAGAGAGAAGGGTGACAGAAGACAGAAGGATGACAGGTTCAAATGAGAAGTGCAGACAGAAGGTTCTGAATCCTGTAGAAGACACTCATCTAAATCTGCAAGCTTCTCAGACGTAAACAGCAAAAGGAGTCACGAAAAAAGAAAGGTGAAGATTCATGTATTTCCTGTTTAAAGAGTAATTGGTTTCAGGATGCAGAACTCAAGCTTAACAGTGGTTTCGGTCAGGACCTAGACCATTTAACTAGAATGTCTCATCTTCCAGAAAATAGTACTACATGACAATCTGTACTTCAAAACAACATCCAAAATCTCAAAGTAAAATAAAATAAAAGTTTATGCTTTGTAAAGCTTAAAAGCATTGCAAGGCTGACATGTTGAAACCCAAATATGTTGGTCTGACAAAGGTCAATAGAGATTCCTGGGCATCCTTGACAGAAACTTTTCAGAGCTTTGCTGGGGATACTACTGCCTCAGGATGATGAACATATTCTTGCTTGATTGTTACACTAATATTAAAAACAAAGTTATATACACAATGGAGAATTCTTTAAAAGTCTGCCAAATAAAATGGAAAGGGATACAGATGTTGTGTTCAAAGATAATATGTCATCTATTCATCTTCTTGGAAATAAGAAATGTGTTTAGGTCTCAGACAAAATAATTTTTCATTTGCAGAGATTGGAATAAAATTTTCTGTAAGCTCAAGACAGCAGTGGAGAAGCTCTACCGACAGATACACAGTTCATGAATGACAAGACTATTCAGAAGAATACAAATAACTACAAGCAGGATCAACATCAAATTGCACTCAATTTGATTATGTGAACATGTAATATAAATATCATAATCATCATGTGTATGCACAGTTTTCAAGACGATTTGTCTTCCACAAATTCTTCAAAGGACAAGTGAGTTGAAGGAGGGGATGACGAGGTCATCCTCCCCTGTTTTTAAGAAGGATCCAAATGGATGGGTGATTGGTTTATTGTATGTTGGGGCCAAACGCTAATACCTATCCTAATGCATAAGCATCCAGAAGTGCATTCTGGTTTTCCCATAGCAATCATATAGCACAATTGTCTGTACCAATTAGATGTTTTAATCATATTTTTCTGTTGGTTAAGCTTCAATAAATCAATCCATTAAGTGGATTAGTCTTTTATGTGCCTTTTATACCGCTGGTGTCATGAATAATTTAATTATGGCTGCCTCCAGGACAAAGCTCAGAAATGTCAATTAACAACTTTTAAAAAGGTTTTCTACATTATAGTCAGAGTTGATTCACACTTTCTAGACTTTCTGTTGTTGAGCTCAGTGAAACGGATACTGTTTTCCTTTAAAGAAGACAAAACTGGGGTGCCAAATTTGCTTGGTTTTATTAAGAAAGCCTGTTGGTCAGTAATGTTTTTAATAGTGCTCTGAAAAATACATATTATTATGAAAAGTCCAGAAATCAACTACAACAGATGTATTCTTTGCTGACTTGCAAATCAAAGTTTCTTAGTGGATTTTACTCCTGCTGTTAATCAACGAGGCCAGGATTTTACTCATTGTTTCTAGCTAATGTCTTGCCTTCTTGACAATGGAGCATTGAGGGAAAATCAGCTTACCACCCTCAAAAAGGGCTTTCTGAGAAAAGAGAGAAACACTGAAAAGCATTCCAGCCTGGAGTCCAGCTGGGAACATGGTGCTTCCATCTCCAAAGATGTCATCCTGCCAATTTCTCTCACCAAATACATCAGCCTACTCAAATTTTGCAGGGAGAACTCCCCCACTTGCATAGATTATAATGTGTTCTGAGTCTTGGAGGGAAATGTTCTATCACACTTTCACAGAGACAATACATCTTGTACTCGGCAGTGGTTCCTGACATGCTGTGCTACTGTATTGGCCTTTTAATGTTGAATTTTACATAGCTGCCTGTTGTGCACTGTATTAAAGACACTTCAGGTACTATACTGAAAGGAAACTGGCTGTATGAAAAGAGCTTGAATTTTGTTTTCTTTTTCATTAGTGAAAACTGCTGATATTTCTTTGCAAAGAGGAGGAGATTGGTGGTACAGGAAGGCTTTCAGTATTCTTTTAATGAAGGATATTGCATGTATTTTACCATGTGTCTTCAAGCAAGGGTCCAGTGCCCTTAGCACCTAAAATTGGCTGATGAGACAGAATTACTCAGAAGACTGGTTTTCATCCTCTTCCTACCTCAATTTGGGGATTTATTTCATTTCAAAGGCAAGTTTGATTACCTCTAAAGCAGGTGAAACAAGTACCTGTTAAAAAGAACAAATAACACATACGATTCACACAGAGGAGATAGTGAAGTAGTCTCATTCCTTTCCTCATGGAAGTCCTGAGGATCTTTTAAGTCCTGAGGATCTCCTAAGTCCTGAGGAGTTTTATCCTGACCCGTGACAGTAAGCAAATCAAGGGCCTTCGCTCACTTTGGCATAGGCAGATAGAACGCAATCCCTATATCACCCAGTTCTCCTCCTTTCACTCTTTCCCATGCCATATTGTTCCAGGCCCCTACAAACACGGAAAAGGATGCTAACAAGGTACCCGTGTGTACCTGCAAATGAGCTAAATATGAGTTGTTGTCATCACTAACAAGCTTCAGTCACTTTTTTCTAGCACGTATCAGCGTATCTTGCAGAAATGGCATCATGTATCATTCAGTTTTAGGTTCAGCTTTGATAGAGAGGTGATGCATGCAGTTCTTTTGACCTCTTTGAGGAATTGACTACTTTTGACCCTTATGTTTACATCTCATTAAATGGACAGTAAACTAGTGCCCCGATACGTATATGCTTGACAATGCTACAAAAACCTAAATAGTCAAACATTATCATCAAATATTCCAAGATCTTGAGATATTTTTGAAAGTCACAGAGTATTTTTTAGTCATTTTAATAATAAACAATTATGGTCTTTTAGTGTGTCTTACAGTTTTCCACTCCTTAACATTCAAGCTTTCCCCTGGAAATGTAAGTGCTAAAAAGCCTTTTTTCCCCTTTAGGAGATCTAAGATTTACAGAATCCCAGGAGGTAAGCTGTTAAGGAAAACATCAAATATTGTAAAACCTATGAGAAAATCACCAGGGGAGCAGCCATGCGTGGGATAGGTCAATGGTTCACCCAAAGGAGCATGTCACGCTTCTGCCCTGGTTCTCCCGTCTTGCTGTTAACCTCAGTTACATGGTCATAACTTCACTTGCCCTTCAGGATGAAGGTTTGGGCTTAGTTTGCAGGTTGGCTTTACTTCACGCTGATGCTGTCTTCATTTGTGGTCTTACAGTCTTCTCTTACTAATGAGAAAACATAAGCATCGTGTCATTCTGTCGGGTTATCCTACAACACACAACCTCGAAACTCTTGGCAAACATTTTTTATTTAGATTATTCAGGAGAAAAAGGATCTCTCTTCTTCCTTAAACAAATTTCCCTGCTGTAGGATACACTAGAAAGCAGAGGGACTTAAATTTGTGTAAAAAATTGTAAATCCCAATGCAATCTGAGTCGGTAGACTGCTCCTGATGCAGTTACCGGAGCAGTAGCCCCTGTGTTTAAATAGAGTATGGATACCTCACTAGTTCTTCTTGACAGGCTGCCACAAATGTGAATAAAATCATGCAGACCTTGAATTAATCACTCCCACATTGTTTGGCTTATTACATACCAAACTGACAAGCTGCTAGGCAGCTTGGATACAGATAAGGCAAAAATGTGGAAACCGACAACTGCTCTGTGTGTCAAAATTCTGTCAGTGATCCTGTTTATAGGAAAATTTCTTCACATTAGAAAGTCCAAGTCTTACCTCATTCTGATACACAATAAAACATGGTAAAATGTGCAGAGCTGGTATGATCAAAACATATATTTGCAGCAATTGTACTTTAAATATGATTGCTAACGAGTAGGGAGAGCTTGGTACTACTGAGGAAAGGTAGTAATTCTTTTCCCTATTGATTACTCTGTGGATGTATCTAAACTAAGGTTAAAAATAAAGAACATCATAAACAAAAGTGACTAATCACAGGTTCTCAGCAGAGAGAGAAATTCTTAAAGCATGTTGGGTCCTCACAGAAGTTCATTAAAGCAAAGACAATGCAATGGACTTTGACCCATTAGAGCACACTGAATACAGTGTCCTTCCCTCAATTGTCTGGAAAACTAGTAGAAAATGACTGGTTCTCATTGTACAAATCAAGACTAAAAGTCAGCTTATGTCTGTGCATGGAAAAAGGGGAAAATCTGCGGAAGAATAATGGTCCATCAATATTGTATGAAGTTCTCAGTACTGTAAATAAATAATGATTTAATACTGGAATAAAACTGAGTTAATAATATTAAGCATAGAGAGTCTTTTTTTCAACCCTATGATGTTTGACATGTAAGGCATTGCAAATGAATAAATGGCAATGCTGTAGGGTCATTTTTATTCTCATGTCAAATAGCGCTGCTGCCATGCCTTTCCCAAGGGAAGCAGCATTGCAGAGAGAAGGTGGAGCAAATGGCCCATCATCATTAGTGATCTTACAGGGGCATTAAAAAAAAAACTAGATAAACTTGCTCAGAACAACCAGGCTATCAGTGTCTCCTGGGAAAGGCCTGTCTTCACCACTTCCAGATCAGACCATGGACCAGTGTGATAATTCAGAGCTGGGTGAATTTTGCACATTTATGAGGTCCACTTAATTCAAAGTGAATTCGGTGCCTGAGGGTTACCTGGTAAGCAAGGCAAAATGCAGTGATTGCAAAGAGTGGTGGTGAGTTATCAATGTACAGGGTGCACTCTCAGGGCTGGTGAAAACTGCACTTATTTCCCGCAAGAAAGTAATATTGATCAGTAAAGAGAAATGAAGACCATCCAAGAAAAAATCTGCCTAGACATAAAGACAATCCAAGACCAAACAAATGGCACAGGCCAAAACTCTTTGCAATAAATGTGAAATAAAAATAGCAAGTCTAGTCGATTGTAGCCTAGATAAGAAACACACTGCTAGGCTTCCAAAAAGCCCTCAATATTTCTCAATTCTGAAAATTCTCCTCAATTCTTCAAATTCTCCTCAACCTTTTTAGCAACACTCAGAGAAATAGATCAGAAAATCCACCTGCAGAAGATACAGCTGGTGATTCAGAAAAAAGGTGAACTTCCAGCTACTGGAACTTTGTATTAATAGAATAATAGCAAATGCGTACTTTTGGGGAGTTGGTGTCATGGTTTTGGTGAAGGAGCGATGCAAGGGCAGCCTCTGTGAGGAGGCAGCTGTGCAGGGGCTGCCCTGTCCTGGACACAGCCGGCTCTGACCAACCTACCATAGGGCAAAGCTGAGCCCCTCCAACAAGATGGTGTCACCTTGGGGAAAACATATTTGAGGAAGGACAAAATGCTGCACAGGCAGGGAGGAGTGAGGAGAAGAAATGTGAGAAACAGCCCTGCAGGCACCAAGGTCAGAAGAAGGAGGGGAGGAGAAGCTCCAGGCGCTGGAGCAGAGATCCACCTGCAGCCTATGAAGGGTCTATGGTGGAGCAGGTATTTCCCTGCAGCCCGTGGAGAGGGCCACGCAGAAGCAGATATCCACACTGCAGCCCAAGGAGGACCCCCCATACTGGAGTAGATAGATATTTCCTGAAGGAATTGTGTGTGTCCTGTGGAGAGCCAACATTGGAGCAGGTTTATCTTGAAGGACTGCAGCTCATGAATAGGACCCACCCTGGAGCAGGGGAAACGTGTGAGGAAGAAAGAGCGGCAGAGAGGAGTTGTTATGGACTGACCTTATCCTCCTGCACTGCTTGACAGGGAAGGGGTAGAAGAGTTTGGAATGAAGGAGTGAAGTTGAGCTTAGGAAAAAAAATAGGAGAGGAAGAAGATGTTTTAATTTTTGTCTTTATTTTCCAGCATCCAACTCAATTTTAATCGGCAATAAATTAAATCTGCTTTCCCCAAGTTGAGTCTCTTTCACCTGTTGACAATAAAATGATCTCCCTGTATGTACCTCGACCCATGATCTTTTTCATCTTATTTTTTTTTCTCCCTGTCCTGTTGAGGGAGGGGAGTGAGAGAGCGTCTGGGTAGAAATCTGGCAGCCAGCCAAGGTCAACCCACCAGATGTGCACTGACATTGGAGCCGCGGTGGCAACTTGCTTACGTGGATACCTCCTCCAGTCATGTCAACGGGGCCGGAAAACCAATGCGAGTGTCTCATCGGTCTTTCCTCATCTCACAACGTTGTTGCATTGTCAGCAACAGCTGGAAGCATAAGAACAGGGGAAAGAAGGAGAAAGAGCATAGTCTAGAGGAAGTGGCTGGCCTGCAGTGCCAGTGGTGAGGAGAGGCTGCTCTCAGGACGGAGAGGGTCCTTCCTTCCTAAGCACGCATTTGCTTATGAGAGTCCCGGCACTGTGAGACAATGGCAAACAGAAAGTTGTGTGAATTCAACTAGCATTGAGATACTCCGTCCTGAAGGTTAGAAGACGGAATGAGAGAAGATAAAATAAGGGAACAGCAAGGCAGCTGACAAGAGAGGAATGAGTAGCATTGGGAGCTGGCGCCAGAGAATTCAGCAAAGCTGGGACTGAGCTAAACACAAGAGTGCAAGGGTGCGATAATGAAGATCACAAACGGAGATATTGGAGTGAGCAATGCTGAAAAGAATGAAAATGGTGGTTAGTGAGAGAAAGTCTTGACAAAACTAATCTGAAAGAAAAAAACAAATAGTGACCATTCAGATGTAGAGCCTGGGTTGGGATGAGGGCAGGGAGGTGGGGGACCAGGAGGGGAGGATGAACTTCTGAGTAATATTTGCTTCCACACACGCACTATTAAAGTTGGAGAGTGGTGCTGAAAGAGATTTAAATAGAGTTGATTTCCTGAGCTTGTAATGAGTCCATGCACTTTGGGTTTGGCTGAATTTTTTTCCATTTTTGTTTCTTTTCTTTTTTTTCCACAGGAAGAAGTAATAGCCTCTTCAAACCAACTTTAGTTCTGGTCCAAATCAGTTTTAAGATTCTAGTTTGGGAATGACAGGATCAAATTCTCACAAACCTTCTCAGGAGATTGTGGCCCAGCAAAATTAAGATATTTCTGCTGTCTTGTTCTGGATCCAGAAATTCTTTCCACTTCTGAGTCTGCTTTCCAACCAGTGCTGCTAAGGTGTATTTGAATCAGAAGATTAGACTCCAAAGAGTTGTTTTTCTCTCTCCTTTGTCCTATTCTCTCCTCCCATGTCCTAACCCCCACCACTTGCCAAAGTTTCACTCCCTCCCATCTCTACCTTGCTGCCAAAAAAAAGGAAAACAAAAACCTCGCAGCTCACCCTCATTTTTTTTAATAAGATCAGATTTTGAGGCTTTGGTTTTGACTCATGTCTATATGAGGTAAAAACCACTCAGCTTTTTTTTTTTTTTTCCCCCAGTCTTAAAGCCTGATGTTGCTTTGTATTTGTGGTAAAAAGGAGATTAATGTCCTCGTGTATTCCCAATAACAAACATTTTAATTTATTTTGCATTCCGTTCTTGCATTGATTCTGCGGAACCACACAGCCTACTGGACTAGATTGATGGCTGGTCTGAAGCCAACATGTTTTTTCCTATGTTCTTAAGTGTTCCTGCTGACTTCTGTTTTCTGACGTGTTTTTGGATTGCCATGGTATGATGCTGTCGAGCAGAAATATAATTGTCTATTTGGTTTTTTTTCATCTGCTGTCAAAATACTTCACAGGGTGGCCCTCAGCTTTAAAGGCAGGAATACACACACACACGCATACAGAGATAAACATTCATCCATCACAGGCGTTGTCACATTGAGCTAATCGCGCCGCCCATTTAGGAAGGTGCAGTTGAAGACAGAGGAGTCTTGCAAATCAAAACTCGACTGCAGAGTTGCTTGAGCAGTGACTCACTGAGCAGTCGTTGTAAACAAAATAATGTGTGCCTCAGTTTACTGCACTGTAAAAATAAAGTGTCACTAAATTCTTTGGAAGTTGAAACAATATTCCAAGAATATGTTGAAGTGCTTTTTAATTCAGGTGACTGTTGATAAGCATCATTTTGACTGTATCTTGCCTCAGAAATAAACAAATTAGTATTAGGAAAGCTGCCACTCCCAGCAGCCATGTACTCAGAACATTCCTCCTTCTCCATCGTCTCAGTGTATTTGTAAGGGACGTGTTGGTTGTTTTCTTTACACTGGAAAATGTGAAGCATGAAACAAGCATGAAGCAAAAAAAAAATTGCAAATGAGCGCTAAGAAAGGTAAAACTGTCAGAATCTTTTTTAGGAAACATTTACTCTATCAAAAATTCTGTGCCTTCTTTTTATAGGGGGAGGTAAAAAGCATGGTGTTCGGAGGTGGGGGGGGGTGTAGGTAGTGCATGGATGTCATGATTAAATGTTAGCTTTGTGTCTTTTTTTTGTGGCCTGCTAGGAGCTATGTACCATGGTGATACATAAACAAGAAGTGACCAATTATTCATGTGAGAAGAGGTTTCATGAATCACAGAAAAACAGTAAATTTTGTGGAAAAGCACATTTCACACTCTTTTCAGGTTGTAATTACGACAACGTGGAATCACTATTATAACTATGCACATTCTTTTTAGTAAGATTTGGGGGTGGGTGGGAGAAGGGGTTCTGATAGTATTGGAATGATTTGCAATAAACCCTTTCTTCTGTTTTTGAGGAGAAAAAAGCCTACTTTAGCTGCCTGCTCCGGTATGGCTCATTGAAGTATGTGCCAAGTGCGTAAATGAAACCCTGGCAGAACTGGCAAGCCTGCAGAAGGTCAAGCCCTGAAGTGTGTGTTTTTTGTTAGCAGAAGCTCTAGCAGGAGACCAAGGGAACGGTGGGTGCAGTGCCACCAGTTAGCTGAAGATGAAATAACTATTTAAGCAATACAGCATCCCTGTCCACAGGAGTGCATTTTTACTTCTTTGGTGGTACATCGTAAGGAAGGAGTTTTTCCAAGTACAGAGGAGGAATCTGCTGCTAATAGGCAACTCGCATTGCTTGGATTGTTCCTTGCTTGAGGCACCTAAGTTCCGACCTCCTGCACTGAAAGTCCACTGGCATAAACACCCTACCACGCTTTTGGCGTGATCTTGCAATGGGCTCTGCCTGAGGACAGATTTGTGCTGCAGTAGAGTCCCATTGACTTCACTCGGTGTCTAAGACGGCACGAATATCCACTAGCCCCAGAGAAGGCAGTCGGGCTGGGGAGCTAATGCTGGCAAATAACTTTTAGGTAGCAAGTATGTGTTTTACCTTCCTCTTTTAATGAAATCATGTCAATCAAAATCCATACTTGCCTTCACTGCCAAGGGCTGTTGGCTTCATAATCTGCTACAGAAATCCATCACTTGTTTCATTCCATGTATACATCTAGCTAATCATACCAGGTAGCCTCACCATGCCATTGTGCAGCATCTCCAGCAGTGTCAGAGCTGTTTGGTTCTCAGGCGCTTTGCTGGTTTAATGTTGTGTTAGCCACTGGGATTGCGGTGCCTGCCTGAAATGCTTTGTTACAGAATGCAGAATGTCTGAGGAACATTATCTATCTGCCACTTGGAAAGCCAGACAGCAAATCTGACATGACAGAGTTAATGATCCTGGAAGTGTCACTCCACTGACTTGATGAGAAAAACCAGATACCCCATAGCAAGGACTTTAATGATACCTTTCCATTAGCAAGGAGAATCCATAAGAATGAGGTCAAAATGGACACGGAATATGTAAGACTTGAACCCCATCACTTGACAGAAAGTGGTAAAGAGAAAAGGAACGATTTTGGTCTTAAATCAGAATGTCAGGAGTTAGTAAAACACCATTTCTTTATCTGGCAGCCCCTCACAGTGAAAAATTCGTGTGCAGAGATGAAGGCACTGAGAACTATGTGTAGACAGGATAATCAGAAAGCAACAAAAGTACATGGGTCCTGCCTTCAGCTTGCCTTCAGAGGCTGCACTTCCTGCTTATTGCTTTGTGCATGGGATGGCCAGCCACGGTTTTGATAAACGGTTCCTCCTATCAAAGGAGATGAATGGAGAGTTCTCATTTTACAGTGGCTTTGCCCAGGATGAAGTGAATGTAGAGGATGTCAGTGACTAGACTAGAGAATCAAGCCTGAGACATGACCTCCTTTGAGCTGAGAGTGGGTGATGAGAAGGAGCGAGAGGAGGGTCATGCTGGAGGGGAGAAGTCCTGCTGCTTAAAACACTCCTCTCATCAGTGGTCCTGGCTATTATCTCATGTCACAAATAGGGTGAAAAGGAGCCAAGACGCCCACCAGTCCCCACTATACTTTTTGTTCTTTATCACCATTCATCAGGTGCCATGCCACATTTCATATTTTCCATCTGCTTTTGGCCAATATGATCTGGTACTGCTCAACATCAGAAACCTGTTGATTCTGGACTGCTAACTACTACTGGCTGGCACGCCAAACTGTAGGGTGACTTAACTGTGGTGGAAGACAGACAGAATTGTTTCCAATGTACACCTAAGGAGGCCCTCAGTAAAGCAAACATTGATTTTGGAGAAGAGTTTTTTTATTTTTTTTACCTGTCTGCTGCCAGCAGGCTGTAAATAGGATCCCTATGTTTTTCCCCGTTGATACTAACCCACATTGGAGCTCATCAGCAACCTTTAAGCCAATAGAAGTTGCTGAGCGTTGCTAGAAGCCACACACACCTCAGAACAGATGAGGTCCGCCCCAGTTGTCACAGACCGGTTACGAGGAGCGAAGGCACTGCAGGCAACACTGCAGCCCATGGGTGGCCTGTGACTGCTGGTTCACTGGGTTCATCTTGCCTTCATGGACTAACTCCCACTATTATAAATCATATAGGTATGAGTTTCTTCCTGGAGCAACTTGTTTGCTTTATTTATTTGGAAAATTTCAGTAACTGCACTCACCACAGCTTCTTTTTCTGCTGCTGAACTTGCCATAACTGAGGCTCGCTCAAGAATGCTTAGGCTTAACAGTGTGTGATTTCCCCTCATGATTTCTGAACCACATACTGAATAGATGTGTTGGTAAGGTGTGGTAAATACATTTCCAGATAAACTAATGGTATCTCAGAAATGACCCACTTCTCTAGAGAGAGAATGTCACAGATCTGGGGCACTCTCAGACTAAAAAAGGCCTGGAAATCCTGTCTTGTCCCCCTCCTTCCCCAATTTTAAGATCAGTGAAACATTCAGAACAGAAAACAATCTATTTTTAGTACAATCACACAGTCACTCTGGGTATTATTTATATTTAAATTAAAACCAGCTTTTAGGCCTTCAGCTAACCCAGAACACTGATGTTATTTAAGGAGGAGGGAAGGGGAGAAAAAAGGTTTAAAATAGCTAAATAATTAATTTGAACCTGGCATCACACACTGAGAGGAAACAACAGCACTCTGTGATGGCTACTTGCTTTAGAAAGTTGGTGGAAAAAACAGTCGTGTGTGCTATGCAGTTATACAAAAGTGGCTACCAGGGCACGGTTTACAGAAGTCACGTGTATGCTTTGTGGCAAAGCAATAGTTAAAACATTGCTTGGGCTGAGTCAAATGCCCAGTGGTGCCTGTTTGGAACATTTTCCTTTGAGTCACTTTGTTTGAAATGTAATAGATGGCTGGCCAATCTGTTGTTAGAGCCTCTGTAGTTGCTGCCTGGAATATTATTCCAAAATGTTTACTCCACAGAGGTGTCTCATGAGCGGTACCTCTTACTCACATCTGTCACTTTTTTAGGAGGGGTAATTTGAACTTGCTCTGTTTTTTTGCTCACATCTCACAGATGTTCAGACAAGCAGGGCTGTTTCCTTCAGTCACCCTGTCCCTGCATATGCTTCCAAGGTGAATTCAGGTCCAGATATAAAAGCGACTGAAGTGAGCAGAAAGGCAAATTAAAGTCAAGTATATTCACAATAAAAAATATTTCCAGCGCAACCAAAGAGCCTGTGAAAAAGTGAAAGGATCAACGTTTCTGCTGACTGGTCACAGGAAGGGAGTGAGAGGTCCAGATCCATTCAGGAGATGTTGTTGTGGAAGTCAGTGAGTGAAGAGCCTTGACATAACAACCCCTGATAGTCCCAAAATCCCAGATTCATGAAGTGTAAACACGTTTTAGTAGAGTTTTGGAGAAGCCTGGTATGTGTCTTAGGCAAAGGAGGCTCTATGTGATTTATCACTTGCTAGATCTTTACACAGCCATCCACTGTGGTCCTCACACCGCCCATGTACTCCTACCACAAACTCCTTGCAGCCTGAAGCCGAAGGGGAGTTGGAAGGAACATGGGGCTGGTGTGTTTGACCTAAAACTTCAGAATACGTGCACTGCCAAATCCTTTCAGTAAGTGGCAGTGAACTGGGCCTTGTGCTGGTGCACAGTGCCTGTTTGAACTGAGGAAGAGAAGAGCTCCAGCAGCGCGGGAGGCATCGAGACCTGAGATGTTCTTTGACAAACACAGAGATAGGTATCATCCTGAGTTAGCCGGCAGCTTCTGATACTCGGACTCCTCCGGTAAAGATACCTCACTGCCTGCTAAACAGGCTTTAGCACTGAAGAGCTGGCTGTTGTAGTCCTACCAGACCTCTGTTATTTCTGCCTTTGGAGTGAGGTTGGATTCAGGATCTCTTCTTCAGTGTATGGAGTTGGGGCAGATAGCTGTTTTGGGAACAAGATTAATTGTCTGCAAAGTGTGCAGGGGTCTCTGAGGGAATGTACTTCTTTGCTATTCCTCATGGCATAAATAGCACTTGATTCCTCTGATTTCTTAGAAAGCTCCTCAGCTTTGTTCTTGCAAAGACCACCATTATGGAAGGAATGAAGGAAAAATGTGATCTAAGCTTTCCTGCCCAAAGGTAGATGCTGCTGAGCAATGATACTGCAAAGATTTTTTTTCAAGATTATATGCTATAGCTGCAAAGAGACCAGACAGGAAACCCTCTGCCTCTGCAATAGCATCCCCCAAAATCTCATCTGGGGGGGATGCTATTGCAGAGGCAGAGGGTTTGGGGACTGATTTGGATCAGGTGGTCACCAAATTAGTTTGTGCTATTTCCATTCACTTGTTGGCTTAAGCAGCTTTCACTAGAGGTTATTTCAGGTTATTTTTCCAACCTAAATCAGTCTATGATTTTGCGTACAGAATTGATCTGATAATCCTTGCTTTCAGAGAAGCTGTTTTGTGCTTTATACCAGGAGTTGTGATTGGTTAACTGCCCTCTTCAGATAGGGGAGAAAATGTTCCCTTTCCCAGGGAATACGATTTAAATTGCTCTAAGGGATTAATCTTTCTTGTGTCTTTTAAAAATGCTATTTTTTTATGCTGTTGACTAGGATCTCATCTTGATGGCTCAGATAATTTAAAGCACTGTGTCAGCCTTTGCAGGTGTAGCGGATGCCAATATCACACTTAACCTAGTCTGTCAGAGTTACAACGTGGGCTTGATGGGGGCTATCAGCTGATTCAACTGGCAAAAGCTCTCATACTGTTCACTCCGAGGCCTGTTAGAGTTATGAGCTGCCTGCATTACAGGAGATCATGAGTTAGTGTTGGTTTACACAGGGACCCTGGAGAATAAACAGAAGGTCCTCACGTGAAAAGATCCCAGAAAGTGTCAGTGGGAAAATGCTGGGATCTTTCCTGCCGTCCGCCCTGAGAGTAATGGGGTGCTCTGGTCTTGTTGGAAGGGGAGATATGAGTCCCCTGGCAGTATCCCAGGGTCACGCTGTGAGGCCATACTTGCAGCACAGGACTACAACCTTTCTCTGGTACTTTGCCTCTGGGCATAAAGTTGGAAATTATAGAGTCTGTTACTGGGCGAAGAACTTGTGTGAAGCCTACGCTGTGGCAAGGGCTGTCATCGGTGATAAAGCATCCTTACATCCTGAAAAATCCACACCTGAAGTGAAACCATTGTCTGCTTGGGAGGATGGAGTGGCTGAAATTGTCTTGTGCTGGAGGAACTGCTTAGAGGATGAACGTTTCCCAATCTCTCGACCAACGTCCCCCCACCTCCCCCTCTCCCGCACACACTTACCTCTTTTTAAATCAAACAATCAAGCAAACAACAGAAAGCATGTGTGCTGTGAAGTCTGCGTTTTAGTAAAATGTCTAGCAATTAACAGGAAGCAGTTGTGACCTCATCTGGCAATGTACAAAAGCCAGTTCTAAAAATGGTGTTTAAAACAGTGACATTTAATTGGTAGCTGCCAAAGAAGGACACACACAAACTTTGTTTAAGTATAACCTGATTTTCAGCATGAAGGAATCTGGAGATGTTTTGACATATTTATGTTATGTAATGGAAGTATTAAATAGGAAATGAGAAGTCAAATTTTTTCTTAAAAAAACCTTATTTATGTTTATATACCCAGACAAAATGTAACACTACAGTAATGCCGTATTCCTCTTTTCCTTTCCATAGTTTTGTCCCATGTCTCTGTTGCTTACATTCCAGTTAATTTGAGCTAGATCATGTTTGAAGTCAGTTACCTCATTGTCCTTTTTTGTGTAAAAGCAGCAGCATAATTGTAAATTACAGATTTATTAATGAAACATCCGAAGCTTCCAAGAGTCATTAGCAGGCAGGATGGAAAGATGCATCCTACGCATGCTGCAGGGTTACTTACCATCTTGTGTATACTTAGGCAAAAATGTCAGAAAACGTGGGCAGCATCATCTGAAGCATAAATCGGACATTCTGGAAGAATATGCAATGGGTATAACAGCTTGCAGGCTTGGTTAGAGTGAGAAGAAGGTGGGTCTCCTTCTTTGTTATGTCCCCCCAGCTTTAACTGGTGCTTACTTGGAGGTAGGAATGAGTTTGAGTGACATTTCCAGAGGCTTAAATAAACACTTTGTTAAACTATTCTGGCCAAAATACACTTTTGAACTGGTGTCTTTGCTGAGGATAATCAGAGGGCAGGGCACTTTAATGCTCTTCTGTTTCTAGTCTCATCCACTGATGTCTCCACTTGACTCCATCTAGGTGGCAGGTTCAATAGGTACCCTATTAACAGCTTTGTGTTTGGGAAAGTCTTAGCTTTCCTTAGAGCAAGGACTGTCCATCTTGTCCCACAATGGGGAAAAGTGAAAAGGGACTGTTCTTGTATGTCGTTTAGGGAATGGTTCAAGGTCTGGTATGCTGAGTTTGAAATCAGCAAGGGTAAAGAGTAATAGTAAAATCTTACTTAAGTTTCTTATTTGGCTGTATCTCACAAATATGTCCATAACTCATTGTTTGTATGTTTGTATCACTGGATTTTAAGATGGGAATCTAAAGAACAATCTCATGTCCAGAGACAATTTCAGATCTCTTTGACTAATGGTTCCCAAACCGTGGGCAGGTGTTTGTTTGAAGGACCAGAGAAAGTGCATGAAAACTCCTTGCCCTTATGCTGTAGAAAGTAGGGAAACAAAGGGCTGACAGTTGCCCAAAAATTGTGGCAAGAGATAAAATGGTTGAGGCAGTTGCATGGGCAAGGGAGTAAACCACTGTTGGAAGCAGAGAGAAAATACTTAGGATGCAAGATACTGAGGTAGAAAAAAATTAAGACAATGGTGGATCTACCACTCCTAGGGAACAGGCTTTAATCTCTGATCTTCTCTGCATGAGAAGAAATTAGGAGATTTCAGAATTAGACAAAATATACTCTCATTTACAGAGAACAATTAAATAACAAGTTTGATTCTAAGGGCTTTTTCTGCAGTGTATAGATTTTTATCCAGGTTAAAAATGATGCAATCGCCCAAACAAAGACAGAAAGTGCAAATATGACAGGCCATGGAATTTGGAATATTATGGAATCGTGCCCAAAAACTGCCTACTAAAACATCTGCCTCCTTTGTATAAACATGTTTTCAGCTTCAACTTTTATCTGAAGTTTTCAGTGGTGAACACAATTGTAAGGCTATGAAACAGTTTCTAAAGCCATTCCCTGCTTCATTGCATCTCTCTTCCTAGGTTTTGTTTGAAAATTTGTCACTCCTGGAGATTCTCTGAGAGTAGAACTTTTAAAATCCAGGAGATATTTTTCAGCAATTGCTGTGGAGAGGTATTCTCGTGGGTTTTTTTGAAAGAGGGTGTGGGTGTGGAGGAAGAACCCTAAATTTACCCATAGCAACAGTAAAGGGGGTGTGAAGCTTGCAAATTTTTCTGGTTTTTATAGAGGACTCAAGTCTTTGTTCGGTCTGATTAAACAGTGTTGTTACTGGAAGGTTTGAGAATCTCCTGAAAACATCAGCAGGGTGCAAACATCCAGTTAGAGCATTACACACCCTTATTCTGAAATCAATGTGGGGTGAAACCTGGCAGTTAGATTTCAAAGCCTTCTTTCCATTTTGCTTGAAATAAATTCAGGAAATTACTAGGAAATACTAGGAAATTACATGTCACTATTTGACCACTTTTATGGTAAAAATAGTGTTTTCTAACATCTGTTTGGAATTTCCCACATTCCAACTTGTGTCCATTTCCCTCGTCTTATCACCATGTTCCTCCAAGAAAAGTGTCTCCATCTTCTTTAAACCCTGTGATCAGATAGTTGCAGACAGCAAATAAGGTCGCTTCTTCCCTTTTATTCTCCAGGCTGGACAGACCCAGCTGTCTCAGCTTCTCCTTGTACACCACTTCCCCCAGCCCTGTGCCAACTTTGTGTCCCCCCACTAAACTTAAGGTCATATGTCAATATCCTTCTTATACTGGGGATCCCAAAAGTGGACAGTAATCCAGATATGGTCTTATAAGAGTCAAATAGAGGGAAAGGATTTCTCTGGACCAAGATGCTGCTGACTTTCTTTGCCCCAAAGACACAGTGGTCCTTCATGTACAACCTGCTGTCTGCTATGACCGACCCCTGGATGCTTTTCTGCAGAGCTGTTTCATAACAGTCACCCACCAGTCTGCATCATTGCATAACAATATTCTATCCAAGATGTCAGACCTTGCGGTTATTCTTGCTGAACCTCATCAGCTTTTTTTCAGCCCATTTCTTCAGCCTGTTCGTGTTATTCCGGTCCCTTTGAATTGCGGTCCTGCCCACCAGGATATGATCTGCTACAACCAATTTGGTGTTGCCTGCAAACTTGCCGAGAGTACACTCCATCCCATCACCCAGATCATTAATAAAGACACTAAATATGCCCCCAGTACTGATCCCTTAGGGATGTCTCTAGTTACTGACAGCCACCTGGACTTTGCATCACTGATCACAACTCTTGGAGCCTGACAATCCAGCCAATTTTTCACCCCACTGATCTAGCTCATCTGGATTTCTCACCAGTGATGATGATTAGGAGACTACAGGAGACTGTGTGACAGGCCTTATGGAAATCAAGGCATTCAGCATCCCTCTCCCTCCCTTCGTCCACAATGTCAAGCACCTCATCATAGAAAGCCATGAAGTCGGGCAGGCATCATCTTCCCTTGGAAAAGCCATGCTGGTTCCCTCTAGTCACCTTCTTGTCCTTTATGTGTTTTGAAGTGGCTTCTAAGAACATTTGCTCCACAGCCTTCCCAAGGACTGAGATTATGATGACCAGATGCAAGTTCCCTGGGTCCTTCTTAGCCTTTTTGGGGTTGGTGAAACATCTGCCTTTTTCCAGGCATGAGGACTCTTCCCCAGTTGCCATAAACTTTCAAAGGTGACAGAAATTAGCCCCTCAATTACATCAGCCAGCTCCTTTAGCAACCTCGGATGCTCCCTATCTGGTCTGATGGTCTCATGCACATCTAGTTAGATGAAATGATTCCCAGCTCTCTTTCCTGTGGGTACTGCTTCATACCCACAGACTATATTAGGAGTCTTAGAAATCTGGGAGGCCTAGGGACAAGTCTTACATGTGAAATATGAGCTGCAAAATTAATCTTTTTCCCTATAACTTGTCTGTAGGTCCCTTAACCCACTCAGCACACTGTCTTTGGCCTTTCTTATACCAACGTACATACAGAAACTGCTGATTTTTACCTTCCTTGCTAGTTTTAACTCCAGCTGACCTTTGGTTTTGGCCTGACTGCATTCCTACTCATGTAGCTCATGCAGACATGGCATGTGTAAGCTTACCATTTTGCCATTTAGCATTTATAATTTTTGCTGTTTATATTACCAGTGCTATCAAGCCAAATTAATCTCCAGAAATAGAAGAAAAAAGCCTGCTGTGATTCATTTAATTCAGGGATGGTTAAATGGCAGCCCATTTAAAACTGTAAATTAGTTTTATTGGTTTTAGCCTTGCCTCCTCCACCTTCAGGAACTGAATCTATTCATCAGCCAAGTCATAGAGAGGGCTTTTCTCTGTAGGATCAACGGCAAGGAGTAATGTACAGATCCTAGCTGGTGTTGTCAGAGTGCTTTAATTTACATGAGATGTTGTGAGAAGTGTGGCTTTACCGATTTGGCCCCTGAACCACCCAGGTAAAGTCTGAAGTGGACCTGAGCATACAGAAGATGACCACCTTTAACAAAATCCATCTTGTGGGCTGCAGTCCATAATCCAGTGACCTTTGCAGTCTGGTCCTTAGTCAGTCAAACAAAGAGTTTTTACGCATTGTGGTGGAAGTCCTTCTTTGAAACAGCTCGGTAAAGTCTTAGAAAGAGAGAGGGATTGACGTGCTCTCTCTCAGAGGGAGTGAGCAGCTTGACAGAACAAGGAACTGGCTCGGAATAGCAGATGAAAGGATATTACGATGTGTCAGTAAGGCAAAGGAGACCCCAGGCAGCTCTGATTTAGGCTCAGCTGTTAATCAAAAATTCTGGGGGAAATCCAAGCCTCCAGAGCTTGAACAGAAATAGAAAAGGCTGTTTCATATTATACAAGCACATAAAGCTGTGCTAAAGGGGAAACCCAACCGGAAAAGGGCTTTTCTCCCTATCCAGCTTGTAGCTTGTGCTGGAGCAGTAAGAGGCACAGAGTGACGGGCAGTATTCTGGAGTAGCTTACATATTAACCTACGGCGTGAGTATAGAGGCAGAAGTACTCCGTGGGTATTCTGCTTGAAAATCCCTTTACATGATAGTAACTTTCTAATGACTTTCCATCAGTCCTGCTCAGACTACTTGTCACTTAAGACCCCTCAATATCCATAGGCCTCATCCAAAACCCATCAAAGATAAAGATTCTCTTTGACTTTAATAGGCTTTGAATAAGCCTATAAAACAACCTGACATCTGCAGTACGTACTCAGGTCTTAATCACCCTTTTTCCCTAAGGCTGTGGAACACCATTCCAACATCTGGGAACCTTCCCTTTCCTGGTGCTTCCCATTTGATATATGCTTTTTAACAGATTAAAAAGCATAAGCTGCAGGCCAATTGGATACTCACTCTCTGGGTTAGTTTAGGTTCTGCTGCAAATCAGAACATCAAATAACTCTTTCCAGATCTTATTCTCGTGCTAAGAAACTGGGACAGACTGTGTAGCAAGTGACAGGTAAGTTAGGTCTTTTATGGTCGAAGGGAGCAGTATTGGGTGTTCCAGAGAACAGAGAAAGAAAGGGAGACCTAATTATTATCTTTCAGAGGGTAATTGCAGTTTATCTGCTCGAGCAAATAAGAAAAAAAGGTCTGTTGCTGAGTCAATGCACCTGACACCAACAAAACGGCTGAGATAGTTTGCCTAGCATAAACACTGCGTGTCATTTTGGGCTTTCGTCCTTTTTACTCTGCACTCCAGCAACTCTGAGAATAGGAAACCACCACTTTTATCCACAAAAGCCCGACCACACATGCTCGCAGCAGGAATTTTGCAGGGTTTGTCTTTCAGGGAAGCGGCACACGCTGCCTTCTTAACAGCAGTGGCGAAAGGGAAAAGGAAGGAGTCTAAACCATTTGGACAAGCCCGGGCTGAATCTCACAGACTGAAAGTGACCGTTGAAACATAAAATGTCCACTTGGACAAAAAGATGGGAGGCTGAGGGTGTTGTCAGGAGCAGCAACGAGGGGGGAAAAGAGGGAGATGCAAAGAGAAAGAGAGCTTCCCCCAGCACAAAAACTGGAGTGGTTAAGGCTGGAGGAGAAATGAAAGATAATTGCAACATCTAAAGCTTGGGGAGAGGAGAATACCTGTATAGCCCTTTCCTTTATTAATACTGTGGTCTGCATGCTATGAACCTTTTGGTGAAGTGAGACTGGCTTGTTTTTTTGATCCAATGGTGCTCACAAGTCTTAAGCGGAAAATGGCTTACAGGTTGGAAAATGGGATCGCTATCATGAAATCATGACCAACCCCAAAATATTTGGTCCTTAAGTTTCCATTCATGGTCTCTAAGACAGCACTCAGGCCGCAGTATAAAAAGATCTGAAGTGTGGTTTACCACAAACACTCCTTGAAATCCCAACAAGCAGTCTGGCACTTTCTCTAGCTCACTTCTCATGTCTCCAAGCCACTCATCTATCTGCTGATCATGTTAGGCATGAACAGCATCCAGAACTCTCTCCATCTGGATTCTTGCATATGATTTTTAGAAAGGCTCCAACACGGACTCTGTTTCTTTTCTTTGTTTTTGTTTCTGCTTTGTTATTTTTTCCATGTCCAGATTCAGAGCTTGGATGTTACTGTGGTTGCCTTTCTCACAATGACACTCTCATAATTAATCCCTACACTTCAGAAGCATCAGTGCCTGGTTTAGGATACACCAAGATCTCAGGCTTAGAATATTTACATGCAAAACTGTGGCTGCAGTTAAGGAGGCATCATAGAAATCCCTGTCCTAAACTTCTCTGTATGCAGGGATTTGCACAGAGTGCCAAGCCAGAATCAAATGAGTTTAAGACTTAGATTTTCCCATGTTTTCTGTTACTGAAAGGTCATGGTGTTTTTTAAAGGTCTCTGCTGTTCCTGGGTTAATTTATTCTTCTGCAGCAACCTGTAGGGAAGTCATAATGCAGTGTTTACGATGACATCCCCTTCGTGCTGTGGAAAGAATTTTAATGTGGTGAATTCCACCTTATGACTGGAGAGATGAGCTTGAACTGGAATCTCACAATCACCCAACCCCAAACTAGGTGGAATTTGAATCCCCAGCTGAACTTACATTTTAGGAGCCAAAACTCTGTTTTCATCCCCCATCTTCCAGCCTTTGAAGAAGTTTAGATCTGGGATTCTCTGGCTCAAATGCCTGTCTAGTGGTGGCTTCAATGCCAGAACAAATGGGAAGGAGAAGGCAGGAAACATGGAGATAAATAGAACCCCTAAATGGAAAAAGTGGTAAGAAAATCTATGAAATAATAATAAACAATGAAGAAACTAGTTTTCTATCTGTCCAATCTGTCCAAGCACCTTCCTCTGCAAAATTCACTAGTAAAGAATTTGCCTGCCATGTAGACTGTTATTTTACCTACCCTCTTGGGTCATTCTTAGTGACATAGCTTTTAACACCTCACCATACCATTTTTAGGCTCAAAAAGCCACCACTTATGTTAAGGACAGGCTGAAACATCTCCTCTTTGCAAATGGGAAAACCACAGTGTGTGGAAATTAAACAGCAGATCTAAGGTCACACTAGAAGACTGGTGCAGAGGAGGGACTCGCTTTGCCCGTCTCTCTGTACAGATGTCTGAATGATGATGCCATTAGCCTTTATTGCTAAATGCTTTTCATATGGTAGGCCCAATGTTGGCCTCAAGAGGGACAGGTGACCTGGTTGCAGTTCTTTCATTTTAGGAGCCACTTGGTAGTGTTCAGATTGCCTAGTAACGTTCATCATCCAGAATCTGGTGGTTTGGGGTTTTTTTTAGAAAAATGTACTTAGCAAGACCCAGCAGATCAATGAATAATGCACCTACACTAACATTCTTCTGGGTACTTCTCCACATCTCTTCTTGCAGTCTTCGATTAAAGTCCATGGTCAAGTTCTTCACTTAATCATTACTGCAGAAAATACTGGACTGATTTATATTAGATTTTAACACTGTTGAAGAAAAGATAGCTTGACACACACAGGGAAAGTAGACCTTGCCTCTCACCATAAGAAGTACCTAGCAGTCCTGAGAGCTAGTCAAGTCCATCATGGGGAATTATAGTGTACCACACTGAGAGAGAAAATATTTTTTCTGACTTGACGTAGTTAAAGGTTGACTTTTACACCTTGAGGACTGAAACTCCATAGTCATAATAATTTGTTCCCTTTCTTTTTGGTTCTTTGGTAGCTGCTTATCCTCAGTAATACACTGTGCCTCTGAGGTCCCCAAGGATGTGTGTTCTATTTAACAGCAAAAGGTTTCTTTTCGTATTCAATGGATGTCGTTTTGTCCCTGTATTCTGAGAACTGATCGACATTATTTTTGCCCATTTAGTCTTTGACTGTGCACATGTGTACCTAC
The DNA here is from genome assembly GCF_028500815.1 of Rissa tridactyla. NCBI lineage: Eukaryota > Metazoa > Chordata > Aves > Charadriiformes > Laridae > Rissa > Rissa tridactyla. Next base: position 139,521,769 of record NC_071466.1, read on the forward strand.
CCTATCTTTACAGACCTTCTCCTTAGACCAGCCTCTCTCATAGTCCACCCAGAAGCTGGTCCTGGATCCTTCGCCTCCCCTGTTGCCTTCTGCTCAGAGGCATGCATGTGCACACAGACAGACAGACAGACAGACAGACACAAGGGATTCCCTGATAGCTAGCTCCTCGAGATGCCTCCTCCTGCTCCACTCAGAGACACACGCACACCTGGCTCTCAGGCCACTTCACCCACTCACTGCCTAGTCCAGCTTGTGATATTCACTAGCCATTGCACACTGGCATGCACACCCTGACTTGCTGCGCTTGCCAGAACCATGGATACACAGGCCCTCTGACCCGGGCCCTCTGACCCATGGTCTCCTCTCAGGGGTTGCCACTTCGACCTTCTTACACACACGTGCACACAGAATAGAGATCCTGTCACCCAGAAGTAGCGTATATTTGGAAGACAGGACAGACTGGGCTGATGAGGCAGGGGGCATGGCCAGACATGTGTACTGACAAGAAACAGTTTACACATCATCAGCCCCTTTTGTCCCTGGTTTCCACACTTCTTCCTTCCCAAACCACCTTGATCTCTCCCTTTCCCAGCTTTCATTTCCTCCACTAAACATCCCATAGTAAACTTTGTACAATGCCAAAACGAACTCCCCCTACAACCTGTCAAGTGTCCCATACCCCGGGGCTGTAACACTCTCAGTCTGTGTGGTGACCCAGCGAGATGTTCCTGGTGATTCATTTTCATGGGTGCCACTGGTGGACCATGGGGCTGATGCTCCCCTGTGGCAGCCCTGGGAGGGGCTCATTTCTCTGACTAGGTTTTTTGGGTGCCCCCACTTGCTGTTGTGCCTTTCTGCTCCTTCAAGTATGTGGAGATGAGCCTCTGATGGGCTGATGACCCCTGGGATAGTGGCCGTATCAGGGCATTGGCTAGGTTCCCCTACCTGCCTTTGCCTCATTGTGTGCCTCCGTGTGTGTGGAGATGAGCTTTTACCACAGCAGCCAACAACGGGAATAAAACATTTCCAGTGTTACATCTCACTTTCAAGGAGACAATGGCTCTAACGTGTGATACTCTTCTGGGACTTTAGACCTTGGTCTGTCTCTCAAGCAACTTTGTCTCTTTGCCCAGTGTTATGGAGGCCATGGTACTGTATGTAGCTAAACTGCTGATAACTGGTGCCAGGGGAAGGCCATTACGGAGAGACACGGCACCGTCTCTCCTCTGATGTTTCTCTCCTAAACCCAAATGATGGCTCCCCAGCCCCGACGTTATCAGCAGTGTTATTCCATGTCTCTGAATTCATTAATCACAACACGGTGATACAGCTGGGACAGGGCAAAGTGTACAGTGTTTGCACTTCACTTGTTTCCCCGGGTGTATGTGCTGCTTCAAGGTCAAAGACATACGTCCAGGTCCTTGTTCTAACAGCACTGCACAACTCTCTCCCAATGAAAACATGTTTTGGTATACATTTTTGTTTTACCCCATCTAAATCTTTTGCTTGGCTGGAATGGGGCACTGGGACCCTGTTCTTTACCTCAAATTACACTCTCCCAATGTGCCAGCACTGTAGTGTAGTTTTCTAATTCCTGGATACTAAAGATGGTTAAAAGAGGGGTTAATTTTCCATCATGCTCATATTGCAATGACTTTCATGTTGCTTCAACTTTAAATTTTTCCTTTCCCTGTTTTGTTTTTCTAAAAGATGTAATTCATATAGGACTCGAGTGACCTTTTCTTAATTAGGATTTTTTTCTTTCTGTAAAATATCACACACATTTCTAGTTTATTCAACTGTTTTTAGAAAAGTAGGTGATATATTCTGGTGTCCCTGGCATGTTACATAAGTTTCAGATCTGAGCACAAAGACTCCATTTTGCAAAAATAAATGCATTCTCTTTCAACTCACGTCTGTAGGCTATCCCAAATGTACGGTACTATGTTTACTGTGCACTAATATAATATGTAGCTGTGCAACCCATGAACGTCTTAATAAAGCATTAATGCTCAACACACATAGTCGATGCATCGATTAACTTCATTAGAGTTGGCCCCTCGAATGATTGTGACTGCTTTCTTGTACAGAATGTTCCTTGCCTGCCTTTGGCAAGGGAGGCCAGCCAGAGGAACTTGCTGTTTATTTTTGAACCAACGTAAAAGTAGACCAGGAGCAGACACCTCCTGCTGCAGGCTAGACCTGACAAAGAGGTCATCTTTGTTGCACATGGCTAAGGAATCGCATCCCCTGCTGAAGATCGGGGCTATTTTTAGAAACAGGGTAGAACTCTTCATTCTTGAAATTGTTTTAATTTCCATCTGAAGAGTCAGACTGCATGGCTAGGGGGAAAAAAGAAAAAAAAAAAAAAAAAGCCTAGTAAGCTGCAGGGCCAGTGTGAGCTGCAAGTCTGTGTAAAAAGAAACCTGATGAAATTGCTTCTTGTGGTGCTGACAGAATTTTGTCCTGGCAGCACTGATGTGCTAATCACTATAGGCTGACAAAGAGCCATTGCCCAAGAGCAGCCCGTAATGATCATGTAAATTTTACTTAAGTATATATGATTACAAGAAATTGCCCAGAATTTTAACAGACATTGTGCTGCCCTGTTTATAGAACAGTATAGATTTACTGGCTCCATTTTTCTACTGTAAATGAAAGCCTGAGGGCTTGGGAGGGGGAGGTGGAGGAAAGGAAACGTTTTGGCTTCACAGTATATAACTGCCTACAGAATAATTTTAATGTACATTAAAACCTCGTTCAGGTCTGCCACAGATATGGTGAGTTTAAACAATCCATTGGGGCACCTTCCCCATCTAACTCTTCTACTCTCTTAGTCCGCATAATCAGTAAGCAAACATTAGCCTTTTATGACAGCATATCTTTCATCTTGATGTTACAATTTCTTCGTTCCTTTTGGATAGTGTTGCATAGCAGTCTGTCTGTGATTTTGCCTAAAACCGGTGTCAGGCTCATCTTGTACTTGCCCTGATTCCCCCAACTGAATTCTTAACTATTATCAGTGGTTGTTTCTTATCACACCTCTAGAATTTCTTCATGTTTTAGTCTTTCTTAAAAATCAACGTTACTAATGCTTCTGAGATCTCCTTGGACAATTATTTTAATATTCTTAGGTGCAAATTATCTGTTCCTGCAAGTAAAAAAAAATATGGTCTGTTTTAATCGCCACAGTTTAATGTTTGCTGTCTAAAGAAATGGCACATACTATATTTTCATTGAAAAAGAGAACTACGTGAGCCTGTTGCTTTTCTAATGAAGAAAAACCAGGTGCATAGTATGTATTGTACACAGCTGCTTTTTCTTCACCAGGCTTGACAATTTACCAGCCCCATTCAGCATTAGAACATTTGTTTCATCTCTGAGTGACCCACAATGCTGTAGACCAAATAACTGTGTTTATTTTCTCCAAATGACCCCGTAATAGAGTAGAAAGTGCCTTCATATAGTCATATGAGAGTGCTATGCTGAATTATCTGGAGGTAGATGGGATCTGGGAGACAGCCAGGACAGAAACAGCAGACAGAAGAGATGAGCTGGGGCTGAAGTATGCTGCAAAGGAAATAGCAGTTACCATCAAAGTAACCTATGGAGAGGTATTAAAGAAAGAATGGAAGGTCAGAGTCTGAAGGAGCTCTGGGCTGGGCTATCCTTGCATAGCCTGGAGGGAGATGATCCTCATCAGCAGGACCGAATCACTTTATGACTTTAATTTGACATCTCAGCCATCTCTTTCACAGGCACAAGATTGACCTAGTTAAAAATAAAATCCAGACAATCTATATGCCATCATCTACTATTTTAAGCAGGGTTCCTGTTTTGTCTTTGCCCAATGATGTGAGCTCAACTTTTGCACTGCCAGAAGGGAATCCCGAGGCTGAGGAATGTTTTGGGGCCAACAGCTTGACCGGGGAGTTCATCAGAGGCAGCGCGGATAGGCCAATGGCTCCCAGTGCTGCTCACGTGCAAGAACATGCACGAGCCCAGCAGACCAGTTAAGAAAGGAAGTAAAAAAATGTAAGCAATGTTAAAAGTAGGCAGAAAGAGCTCTGTTGGAGAATAGGTTTCTTGCAAAACAAACAACTAGTAGCAAAGAACAGTGTGATTATTCTACAGTTACACACTCGTTGTGGAAGAAGTATGATTTTTTAAGTTCTTCCTAGAATTTAAACTGGAAGAATCACTTTCTTCCTCAGCGCATTTCTGCAGAAGTTTCCTCAAAGATTAATTTAATATTAGATCCCTACAAAAGCACGCCGACTTTCAATGCAGGAATGAGAGTCCTGGTGTCACAGGATAGAAATTGTTTTCTGATGTTGCAAGAGTTAGGCTTTTGCATCGCAGGTACTATTATCAGTTAGGTTTGTCATTTGCTTTATGTCTGTAAACTTTCTTATTCTTTTGCTACATGTGCACACGTGTGCTGGTACATGAAGCTTGTATACTCGTAGCCTGGTTCTTCTGTGTTTTTATTTTAGTAAATTATTTAAAGGTAGCCCTCAGAAATATCCAGGTGCTGTTGTGCTAGACATTAAACAGTATAATGGTGAAATATTCTTTCTTTAATCACACAGCTGAAAAATGAATCTGAAGTGAAAAATGTCCTGAATGGATATCTTGAAAAAGATGATGTTGGGTGAAAGCCAACCTGAGGATAAAAGAAACTGTTGGAAAGTGAAAGGAAATTAGAGGCAACTGCTTCCTTTCATTTGCCTAAAAGAACTCTTTTAAATTAGGCAGCAGAAGCAGTTGGACACTGATGTCCTGGCAAAAGGATGCAACACCTCATCTATTTTCAAGTTTTGTTGTTCTTTCTCTGTATTGACAAGTGACAAACAGGAATTTCTGGAGAAGGAAAAGATTCTATGACACAGTGTCTTTTCAAGGAAGATTCTGATTTTACTTCATGTTTACCAGTTTCCTTCATTAGCTGACTGAAGAAGAAATACAACTGACTCAAAAGTTTTTATTTTTATGAGAATTTTAAGTGTACGTGGATTCAAGAAATTATATTTATGTATAGGAAAATGTCTCCTGCATACTTTAAGGTTTTTGGAAGCTCCTTCATGATCTTTTTTTTTTTGCAAATCTCAGGCAATATGTACAGATGAACATGTGATTGGAATGAATCAGAGAAAAGAAATAGGAAGATGCCTTAAATGCTTTATCTATGTCTTAGGAAAAGCCATGTAACTGGCACATTGAGAGATAATGTTTGGGGTTTCTCTCCTGTCAAAGTCATGTATCTACTGTAAGTTCCTCTGCAGTCAGTGAAGGGAGACAGGAGCTGCTAGAAAATGATTCATCACACTTGTTTTAGAAACCTATCTCAGGAGGACTGAATCAGTGTCTGGAAGGGTCCAATTCTCCTCTTTGATTAGAGAGATCATAGAGATAAAACGACTCATTTATGTATGCCCGATAGATGATTTTTGTGCCAAAAGTGAGTTATTTGTATTCATTAAACCTATTTGTTCTGGTTTTTCTGCCTTTCCTTTTCATTAATTTGATACCAGCTCCTCTTTCCCTTGCTTTGGCCAAGGTCATTCACAGGCACACAAGACACTGACTATTGCAGTTGGCTGCTTGTGTGTTGTTTTGGAAGGTGCAACAATTATATTCCTAAAATAAAAGAGACAGGATTTATAAGCCAGAACACACAAGGGAAATCCACTTTCCTTGAAAGGCTTGGCTGCTGTCTAAGTTGCCTCTTGACACAGTTACATAAAAGATTTACTTTATTTTTCCATTTTCTGAGTCAGAAGATCTTTAGAGAAAATTCACAGTGGCCCTACTAAATGTATGGAGCTGGACTCCCAGTGAGACTTGAAGTACACCCAGAAATTTCAATTCTAACATAAGATTTGTTTTGCAGGGGGAAAAAAAAAAAAAAAAAGTGTCTCAGGTACTAGCCAAAGATTCAGGAGATGTGGATTCATTTCCTTGCTCTGCCACAGACTTCCTATATGACTTTGGGAAAGTCATTTAATCTCTGCATATCAGTTTCCTGTGGTAAAACTTTCTGGATGTCTGTGAAGATAAACATATTAAGACAGATGCTCTGAAATCGGAGCCCATATGTCTGCTGAAGAAAATTAGACAGTTTCTAATCAAATACTATTTCCATATACAGATATTTGATTTATAACAAATTAGTTTAAAAGGGTGCCTCTCCCAAACTGCCAAAGCCATGGCAAAGATTAAAATTTCATTTAAACAATGCTCCCCGCACACCAATACTTCCAGCTGCCATGGGTCACTAGTACAAAACAAACCATATAGCAAACCCTCCCTCTCCCTCACCTTCTCCCCAACAGAGAAGACCCACTTATCTCACCTGTATCCTGTGAGCAATATCCCATCACCCTGAAAATCTTTCTTGAAAGATGGCAGTTGCAATAAATCCAGGAGACAGACAAATACTAACGGGTCTGAATCAAAAGGACTAAAGATTTCCCAAGCAAAATAGTCATTGCATAATACTGTACTACCACGTCCCTTTCTTCTGGGCCAATGAAGCTCACAGTCAGGAACTTGTGCTGATTTCAACAGCTTGGGGATGTAACAGAAAGATGCTGTGTCTCATGTGGAGAAGAACAGGGCTGAATGGGATCTGACTAACTCATTATGCTGAACAAAAACCCTTGGACACAGACCGAAATCTGGTCAGCACTACTGAAATGCTCCTTCGGTTTTCACTCTCTTTCAACTCATATATGAGATGGACTCACTATATTTGAACCAGTTTTGTGGCATTTGAATATTTCACATCAGTTACCTCTCCCTAACATAAAATGTAATATATTTTTGCAGAAGAGAAAAATACTGACTATATCACTCACTCAGTTGGCCTCTTCCTTTTCCAAATACTAATAAAGCATTTCCCTCTGCAGAATAAAATTGATGATAATGTTTGAAAGTGAAATCAACTGTTCTTTGCTGGCCTTTCAGATTACCTATTTGTGGCAGTAAATAGGCATCTAAATCAAACCTATGTTTTGCAAACCTAAAATCCACTTCTTAAAAATTAACTCCCTCCATACGAAAAGAGATATGTCGCTTCCTCAGGTGACTGATTTTACTGAAATGGGTAGGACCAGGGGTGCTGACGAACAGACAACCTAACGTACAAATCCCTTCTGATATGGCCTCCTGCCTCAGAGTGAAAACTCAAATTTGTCAAGTGACCTGGATTATGTGACTGAAGCTTTCACACTTTTTATTTCAAGTTTCAATTAAACTTGAATGGTGAGCTACCTCTGTGTCTCTCTTTCTAGCGTTAGATTGTTTTCCTTCTCAATAAAAGGCAGAGGTAGGGGATTGCCGCGATTGAGAGACAGCAGACCCGACAGGGGATGATAAAGTGAAGACACAGAACGACCTGAGTCCTGATGAAAAAGCTACTCTGTGGCAATCTTTGAATATACCAAGAGAACCAGCATCTCGCAGGAAAACGTGTAGAATTGCAGGGTGCACTCTCGAGGGACTATCAACTTGTCAGAGGATGGTGAGAGCGGGACAGGGCTGATGAAGTACCAGGGTCTGTCTACCTCCACCCAGGGTGCTCAGGGCCTGAGGGGGCAGCAGAGTGGAAAGAACTGCTGCTGCTCTGAGGATACACTGGGGATGCAGCAGTACACCTCATCTCTGAGACCCTGACTTCCAAATCAGATGTGATTTTGAACAACTGTTCGGACCAAACTGGACCACTCCATTTCCAACAGAATGTGAGTAAACTTGGAGTAAAAATACTTGTCCAAAAACTCGGAAACTGGCTTCTATTGCCTGATCTGGCTTGGATTCTGTGTATGGTCTATGGCATGTTGTATATTCATTTTATTCCATTTTGTAAATGGGCTTTAGTTATGTTCTCCTACTGTAGAGAGATGTAATAGGCTAAATGCATAAAATCAGGAGTTTAGAGGAGTAACTAGATTAAACGATAATGAAGTTAACTAATATTGCTAAATACCAGGGAAAAAAGCATCAAGGCACCATGAACTATTAGTTATGACATGGTTTCCCAAGAGAAATAATCAGGATTCTATTAACTGGGAGATTAACAATTTGTCTCACCTAATTTAGAGGCTACAGAGTGGGAGAAAAGTCTTCAGCTGGCAAACAGAAAGACTCGAGACATTTTAGCGTCTCTTTATATGTCTAACATGGTTGACCTAATCCTGTAATTTATTAGGCATGGGAGAATTGATCTGGATACAAAAAGGATTGTCCTTCCCATAATTTTCAGTGAATCCAAAGCCTTTTCACAGAATTCTGCTTAATTGTTTCCCCTCTTATTTTAATTTCCCACGCCTCTTGACTTCCAGGCTATGCTTGTGACCGGAAGCCAAAATGCCATGAGAAAAAGCTCTTCCTGTGGTAATTTTAACACTGCCAAGCACAAGGCCTACAAACCACACGGGAAACCTTGTTCACATACAATTCACTGCCCAAAAATATGCCAAAAGTTTGGGATAAGAATCCAATCTTTAAACATTAACACAAACCAAACTTCTCAAATATTTCAGAGTCAGCCCTTTTAGTAGTTTTTATCCAGAAGTAAAAAGCACTTCCATTAACCATTTTAAATGTTTATTGGGGATGCCAAAGCCATGAATCAAATCATCTATTAAATCTGCTTATTGCAGTTGAGGACATTAAGTGTTTTAAGCAGCATATTTTTATCTGTTTTGCACAGGGCTGTGGTAAACTAGTGAAGCTCCTTGATGCCAGTGAGATCCTGCAGACTTACACAATCTGAGGACTGTTCCTGCATGAACTTCATTCCGTCTCAAGCCTGATTGCATGTCCCTGAGCATTACCTATACAGTAACGTCACATCTTCCTTTCCAGAGAATCCAAGTTGCTTTTCAAGTTCGTCCGTTGTACTTCAATAACAAGTATGATTGTACTAAAGGTCATCTGAGACAGTCTAGAAAGGTCCTAATCTCCAACAGTCGCCATAAAGAGATGCCAAACTGTATGATACTTTCTCCAAATGCCCTCCCAGTCTCTGACTATTTCCAGCTTAAAATATCTGCTGAGTCTGATGCACTTTGTCCAGTTAGTTACAAAGTTCTCTGTATGCTTGTCCAGTCTTCTTCTGAACCCATGAACTTTGAGTTCATTTGAACTCTTTGCATCAACAGCCCTCTTTGACAAGGAGTTCCACATGTCTATCACTCCCCGAATGAAAACTATCACAGAAAGCAGTACTGACTCTCCATGGCAACTGGCTACGGTGAGTTGCTCAAGCCTGTTACCTATTCTTGGGGCTTCCTGTACATTTGCATCATATTTAAAGAGATGAACATCTAAGGGACCAGCTAAACAATGTTCGCTTCAAATAATGTACTTATTTTAGATGCGCTTTAATTACCTTTAAATAGTCAGCATGCCAGCTTCTGCCAGGGCATCTGCAGTGAAAGGATTGTCGCGCAGGCTGAGCAAAGTTAAAAAAAAAAACACAACAAAACAAAACACAAAAAGAAACAACCCATTTTGTTTAAATAATCTGCGGATAGCTCATCAGCAGTTCTGATGTGCCAGGACTACATGACTAGCTGTTCTCAAGCTAACTAGTTATAGCTAGCTTACACCTATATCAGAAGCAATTCTGGTAGCACCTGCTCAGCAGTTCTGCTCAGAAATAGCTGGTTTAAGCAAGTGATGGAGATTTCTTGGAATTTACCCCAAGCCAGTGAATTAATCATCAGTTGAACCTGAAGAAAGTGATTAACTTCATTGTATCCTAGTTGAAGTGCAAAGTCCCCTGCTTTCATCTTACTTCTCTAACAGCATCTCTGCATTGAAAACAAAATGATAGAAAGTCCATAAATTATTTCAGCTTTGAGTGTTCCTTGCTAGAGGAGCACTGGGTAATGCTCTTCAGGAGGACTTCTTCCCCATTGCCTTGCACAGGATGATGTCAGCCCCTGTCAGATTTTCTTTTTTTAGAAGCCTAGGAAATGTACCCTCGACCTCAGGTATCCCTATTCCCTAACTCATTCTTTGGTTGCATAAATACAAAAGGTTTCTTTTTCACACAGATTTACCTGGATTTCTGTGAAGATGATGTGCTTCGAATTGTCACATTTGCACTGGCTTTAGGCAGCATGTAGCCGTTCCAAGGCACTGACTAATTTGGGAAAGCTTCTCAGAGTACTGCTGAGACACTGCCCGTCTGCTGGGGATGGCATGTTCTTTCCCCTCTCTCCCCCCCTTTTCTCCTTCATGTTCTTTATCGAAGGTATTCCACCTTTAGAATCATGGAGTTCTTATTCCAGTTGTGGCCATAAGGATTCAGTTTTCATTTCCTAGTTCTCTGTGATACTTCTCATCCTATCCCGAAGTCACTTCTTGGGAATGTCCAGAACATTGATTCCCACTCTATTCCTTAGTCAATGCATTTTTTCGAGTTCAAACTTTTCAAGATTTTCACCATCGTTTAATAGTCACAGATCACTTTCCTTAGTCATATTGCTGGAGTCTTAATTTCCAGTCTGCTGTGAGCATTCCACAGGGAAAACAGGTGACATACAACACTTCTAAATTCTTTCACCCTCCTCTTTCCCTTCTCTCCACCACCACCTTGTGTCAGGTTTTGGCGTGTATGTGTGTAGCAGTAGTGAGGAATTGCTGCTATAGGAAGAATAAGAAAGTATGTAAAATATAATTGATGCATTATATTACTGAAATCGGTGGGTTTTCATGAAGAGTCTACCCAATTGCAGTCAATGTGAATGCAGCATCTGGAAGCATATAGCAAAGAACATCTTATGCAGTTAAAAGCAAGCTGTGATGCAGCCAAGTCAAGGCAAGTACATCTAAAGGCATGTAGCCATAGACTAGGCACGTGTCTGTAGATAGGAAGAGTGAGCTACCATTGGCCAAAGGCAGCAACAACAAAAATTTTGCTTTTCCAAAGAGTGTACTGTCGAGATTTCATATTCGCAGCTTGAAAATGAAAGAAACACAAAATATTTGACATAATGAAAGAATAAGAGGCCTGGATTGGCTTTTGTCACTTCAGTAGTTACTGGAAAAGCAGGCAACATTCCTAGGAGACTGTGACAGCGAAGAGCCTCTTCAGACAGGCTCTCTGGGTTCCTGAGTGAGAGGAGCAATCAAAATAGGTATTAGAACTTTATCTGTGAGTGAGATTAGAAAGGGAGGCTAATATTCATGATCTCTGTGTGCCTTTAAAACATCTGTCAACACCATGCCTTGTAGGCTGACAGCACGTGCCTACAAGTGCCATGCTGGAATGGTGGTTGAGGACTGAATAAGGAGGGGAAGGGTGCCACCTGCTGAATGGCTAACCCTACTCCTTGCCTCACCTTGACTCATTTGTTTCCTGAAGGTCAAGTACTAGCCTAGTCCAACTATGCTGCAGAGCTCTTAAAATGGTCCCGGTGTCATGCTGAATGCTTGAAACAGAAGGAAACCCATAATTTCTAACAGCTACACCACATAGAGAGCAGGGAAGGGGAACTGGCCATCAGCAGATCCCAGAGATCTGTCACATCTGTTCAAATGGAGCGAGCAAAGTTTCCTATCTGTCTCTGGACTTTCTATAGTGGTCATTACTAGTAGTCTGGGAGTACTGGTCAATTTGGAGTTCATTTCTGGTCGTAACACCCTTCACAATAATGAAGACTTGTGTTCCTGTTTGAGAATGGGATCTGAGGTTCTGGAGACCTGGCCTGAGGAGCAAGCAAGCTACTGCCTCACTCTTCCAACCCCTCCATATCAACTATCAGCTTCTTTCAGGGAGCAAGCACTCAGTAACGACTATGCCAAAAATTAAACCTAAGCCTGACTGGCCCTGCTCCTCATTACTATAATTTTTTATTTTTTATTTTTTTACTTCTTGGACTCATAGTCAACAGGAGCTTAGGAGTGAAGGATAAGGTAGAAGGGTTAATTGCTGCAGCAATGACAGGTCCTTCCTGCTTTTTGCTTTGTTTTGTTTTAGATTTTTTTTTTAACACTGCTCAGGGCTTTCTTTTTTAATCTACTTTCTAAAATGTCTACTGCTGAAAGATGTATTTATCCATAATGATGAATACATGGTTTATGCTGCCTAGGTATTATATATCCGTGCATTTCACAGGGAAACATTGTTTTAGGTAAGTGATGCAGCTTTCCTCCCCGCGCCGGCCCCCATTTGGGAGAGTTTCCTGAATCAAATATCCATGTCCCAAGGGTTTCTGCTCATGGCCACATGCACTAAAAGGTGGCCACATATCTAAAAGCATTTCTGGCTATATGCCCTCTAACGGGATCATCATGAGAGCTCCATTTGAAGTTACATGTTTTATTAATACTTAATGATAGTGAGCCACCCTCTGTGACAACCATCATTCTGAACATGTGCCAGGTGTTTCCTGCTCTGCTCACGGACTGCTTCTCAGTATTGCAAAAGGAGTCAGCTGGCATCATGACTTATTTTCTGGTAGATTATTCTGGATTGATTCCTAAAGAGAGGGGCAACCCAGATAGGCAGGTGAATTAAACTGATCAGGTGATTTCTTATTTGCTGTACTGTAAAAGTAAAAGTGGTACAATCAGGCCCTTGAAAGCAAGACTTCAGTTTGACCAGTTCAGTAACTGGTATGCTTCTTGCAGAACCCATCAAGAATTTTAATGGGTCATCCTCTTGAAAGTAATTACATCCTTTAAAATACTCACTTTCTTTTAAGGTCTTATCAACCGAAGTGTGGATTTTTGTGGTGACAAGTGGAGGAAAACTATAGTAATTTTAAATGGCAATGTGCATTCTAGCCCAGAGTAACACGAAGCCCCTTCACCCAACTAAGAAGAAAAAAAAATGTGCTTCAAGGAAATTAATAGCCTTGGTAAATTCAGCATGCACAGAATGGTTAAAAGCAGATGGGAGCTTTACTCTTCTGTGTTGTCAGGTCTGTTTTGAGAAGGTGTTAAGAAGGTATCGTTCTAAATTACTTGGCAGCTGTCAAAAGTATTCTTGAATAATTTGGACTGGCGTCTAAAAGGGAGTGTTTCATTCTGTGTAGGTAAGCGTGGAAAAATAAATGAAAAGCTTAACAGTGATACCGCAGAGCATATCTCCAAGCCCACATCAGAAGACAGAAAGAACTGCTAAGGTGGGAAAAAAATCCACTATGGATGTTGCTGACTGTGATTTTTGTTATGTGTTTGAATGGCTTAGAACTGTAGAACAAGGCTGCAGTTGTCAGGGTATGAGGTCCTGCTGCTTCAGAGGTGTCAAATTATTACTCCTCAGCTGGAAGAAACAGAACCGTAGTGCCAGAAGCCTGTAGACTTTGGCCCGTGTCTTATCCACTGCTGGCACGTGTTCTTTGTTGTTCTTAAAACTAAAAAAAAATAAAAAATAAAAATAAGTTAAAATAAAAGTTTTTATTCTAATTTAAAGACGGGACATTGTTGTTGATGTTTCTAATATCAAAGGCATGAAAAGAGAATGGGATCACACAAGTTACGAGGCTGGCCATGAGGTGAGGAACTTGCCATCTCTAGGCTGCCTGGTTTAAATCTGGTTTGGGCGAGAGTAACTGAAGGTTGCTTCCATCTGATGAATGGGGCTGAAAGCTTTGAAATGTCTCCATTCACGTCATCAGTGAAAGGTATTGAAACAAGAGATGACTTGCACAAGTGTTATCCCTGCTTTGTCATTTCTGTCGGTAAGAGAAGGACTTGGCTGTCCAGTTCAGCAAGGTGTATATTCAAATCAAAAGACCTTTTCTGAACTCAGCAACGGAATTGTCACTGTTTTAAATTTATGATGAAAGGAAGATTTCTGCACTGAATATTGTCATTCATGAGTCATCCCTTGAGGTCATCTAGCCGCATAGCAATAACAGCATTAATGACATCTATGTAAATCACTCCCAGTCATCCTCAAAAACCCACAGGCAGATGAACCTCTGATGAAATGACTACAGGTACTGCTAAAGCACTTCTTACCGTAAGGTCTGTGCAATTTAGCTCACCACCTAACCTGGCCTTAAATCAATAAGGAGCCAGATAAACAAGGTTTTATGCACCCAACCCATTCAGTATCATTTAAAAAAGTTTTTATGAACTTTCCCTTTTGTGGTGGGTTGATTCTGGCTGGTACATAAGCCCCCACCCAGTCGCTCTCTCACTCCTCCACAGCAGGATGAGGGAGAGAATTAGAAGGGCAAAAGTGAGAAAAAAACCTTGTGGGTTGAGAGAAAAGCAGTTTAATAAGTGAAAGGGGGGAAAAAGTGGAAAAGGAAACAACTGGTGCAAAAGCAGTCACTTATCACCAACAGAATGATGCCCAGCCAGTCTCGGAGCAGCGGCTGCTTTGGGAAAACTTTCCCCCTGTTTTGTTGTTGAGCTTAATGTCATATAGTATGGATTATCCCTTCGGTCAACTTGGGTCACCTGTTCTGGCCATGTCCTCTTCCAGGCTCTTGCCCACCCCCCAACCTCCTCACTGGGGTTGGAGAGTGAGAAAGAGAGATGACCCTTGATGCTGTGCAAGGGCTGTTCAGCAACACCTAAAACACTGGTGTGTTATCAAAACTGTTTTGATCACCAATCTAAAACACAGCACCATATGGGCTGCTAGGAAGAAAACTAACTCCATCCCAACAAAAGCCAGGACACATTTCTAAAAATATGTCAAGAGATCACTCAAGAGCACCTTAATTGAGTGGCAAACTTATGGTATTGCTCACTCTCACTGGGCTTTCAACAAGAAGATCTTTCCAAAGAAGGGCTTTGTCTGGGAGCTTTGCACTTTGGCTTCCTGCTTCAGCCTGGAAATTCAGAGATATGACAGTGTTATGGAGTCTAACTTCTAGGCTAAGGTTCAGGCCTATACTTGTATTAACCAAACTGATGCACTTTTTCTCATCTACACTGAGTAAAACAAGATGGCTTTCTTTTAACCAAATCCAAGGGCCAGTAGGCAGCAGTCTCTCTCTGTAATCTCTGCCACCCAGGCCTTTACAGCATGTGCCCCATTTTGAAAAGTTGCTTTGTCACACCAGCTGCAGGAAGGGCAGGGAATTCTCCACTGAAATGCATTGGTTTTACTGTAAGCAAGGCAAATTAATTCAAAATTACTTTGACGTAGGCACGCTAGAGTCATGAAGCTAATATCACTTTATTATAGTGAAATTTTTGAGGCTTCTGCCTAAGTTTTACTCAGCGTGCCTTGTTCCAGCTCTTACAGTCCTAGAATTGTCCAAGTGGGGCAATATTCCAGGAGTGAAGTTCAGGAGATTTTTACTGTTTGACCTCATCTGAGCCAAAGTTCTACTTAGACAGTTTTGCCATCCTAGTCTTGTCTTTGAAAGTCATGCAGTGAACAGGAATTTCTCTCCATTTATTGCATCTCTTCCATCCAGCTTCCATTCTTAATGAGATTTGGGCTTGAAAACAGGTGTTTAGGTCATAGTTCCAACTTCCATATTCAGGCACCCTGTTTCTGACAGCTATGAATTCATTCTTCCTCACTCAGGAAATTCTTTGCTGCTTCCATTCATCTGTCCCTGTCTGAAAACTGGCCAGAGGGACCCCGATTGTTCTCATTGTTGGCATTCCACAGCTAGAAGACAGACAAGTCCATTTGTAATGAAAGGGAGATTTTTCACATCCTGCCCTTCTCTTACAGGCTGCCTGTGCCAGCACCATTTCATGCTCAGAATAAGCCATAAATCCAGAGGGAAGGCCTTTTTTAGATGATATCCAACTGTGTTTTGTATTTTCTTGGAAATACTTTATTATTTCAAAAAATTGAGTTTTAGAAATGCAGATAGTGGAGGCAGTGTTTCACTTGAAGTTACACAGACCACAACTTCTACAGCTCCAAGCGATAGACTTATGGCTACTAAAGTGACATTAATAAATAAAAACACAGACAGGGTAAGGCTTATTAAAATTACATCTTCCACTGTCTAAACATGAGTTTAATATGAGTCAATGGTGTTTTCACAGGTTGGTTCATAGCTTGACCATGGTGGTGGTCCACTAGGGAAAGATATAAAAAATTAACATGTCCCTCTAGGTTGCAAAAAGAAGGTCTGCTTTGTGTCACGCTGTGGCTCTCTGTCCAAGGAAAGAGACCCATTACAGTGTGTTCCATGAGCAGGAACATCTAGAGATACAGTTCTGAATGTCTATAGGGCTGACTCTTTTCTCTATAAAAATATGATTAGTTTAGAAAAACTCTAAAGAACTTATTCATTGTGTTCACAGCCAAATTATTTTTTTTTAAATATACACAACTAAAAAATCAGCTCTGAAAAAAAACACTTCTGAATTCAGTATTCACATTTGTACAATTCTGACTTGAACTACGCATCTTGCTGCCAGACTGAATTGGCTAGAAGTTCAGCGAAGGATTGGGTCACTTTAAAAATTATTCTGTTTCTCAAGAGCAATTATACCGAAAGTGGGAGCAGAGGAGGTTGAGAAGGATAGTTCCAGGAATAACCCACATGTTTCCAAGCGTATAAGTAAAATTTTGAGGCTGCGTGCCGATGGTTGTAGAATGAGAGTCGGTTTCCTAGGAGATCATGTAAGATAACCCAAACTGTACACTTAAAGGGTTGACTTTAGTTCTCTAAGCAACCACTTCAAAATAAAAGGTTGCTTGGAAGAAATAGGTGCCAATCCCACGAGGGTTGTCTCAACATTTCATCTTTTAAAGAGTGAGAGAGAAAATGAGAGAAGTGATCCATTCATTTGGCCACATAGTCCGAATAATTTTTTTTTTTACTGAAGTACAGAGAGCAAATATCCAATAATAATCTATACAGGGATTAAAAATCTTGGTACACCGATGACTTTGTCGCAGTGTCTGTGTCAAAAATTTTACCAGCTAATACAGATAATCTGTCATCTCTTTGTTTGCTTATTTGTTGCCATCCCACCCCAGAAGTTGTTTCACTTCAATAGACAAGTAATTATTGCATAGTTGCTAGCTGGAATAAGGAAACTTTTTGTCTGGAAATTTTATACCCCCTGTAACAAGGATATCATTCCTATATATGAGTACCCAAACAACCTCATGCAAATGTGATAGGCAATGCTTGTGATATGTAGTACTTGATGTCTGCTGGGAGTGAGGCAGAATGCTCTATATTGCTCTGTAGCAATGAAAACTCAATACAGAGAACTACTTAAAGCATGGCACAGATGGGATCTAGAGGACGCGTGTGCTATATTTGCAGCCCAGAAAGCCAACCACATCCTACACTGCATCAAAAGAAGTATCGCCAGCAGGTCAAGGTAGGTGATTCTGCCCCTCTACTCTGCTCTGGTGAGACACCACTTGGAGTACTGCATCCAGCTCTGGAGTCCTCAGCACAAGAAGGACGTGGACCTGTTGGAACGGGTCCAGTGGAGGGCCATGAAGATGCTCAGAGGGCTGGAGCAACTCTCCTATGAAGACAGGCTGAGAGAGTTGGGGTTGTTCAGCCTGGAGAAGAGAAGGTTCCGAGGAGACCTTATAGCAGCCTTCCAGTACCTAAAGAGGACCTACAGGAAAGATGGGGAAGGACTCTTTATCAGGCAGTAGAGCAATAGAACACGGGGTAACGGTTTTAAACTGGAAGAGGGGAGATTTAGATTAGATATTAGGAAGAAATTCTTTACTGTGAGGGTGGTGAGACACGGGAACAGGTTGCCCAGGGAAGTTGTGGATGCCCCATCCCTGGAAGTGTTCAAGGCCGTGCTGGATGGGGCTTTGAGCAGCCTGGTCTAGTGGGAGGTGTCTCTGCCCATGGCAGGGGGGTTGGAACTAGATGATCTTTAAGGTCCCTTCCAATTCAAACCATTCTATGATTCTATATCATTCTTTGTCTGGAGAGGATGTTATTTTTCATGAAAAGGCATAGGCAGGGGGCTATTAGCAGAGAAATATGGAGGCTTATTTTGTTTATGTACTATGCATTGTCAAACATTTCATTAATACAGCTGATAACCTATATGTACAAGAGAAAGCTAGAAAAGTGTGCTTGATCTACTGTTCATATTATGGCCTACTTGGTGAGGTGCAGTATTGCTTGCCTGAGTCTAAACTATTGGGACAAATGGTAGTTCTTCTGAATTACAAATATCTCCCATTTTCGGTAAACAACTATTTTTTTCTTCTCAGAGGTGTGAAATGTGAACATCCCTGATCCAAGCTAGCCCATCCCTGCTTGGAGCACAAAACAGACATCTTCATGTCTGTCTTGGCCTGGTGTCAGGCTAAATAAAAAGATAACGCACTTAGCACAAATCCATGCAAAACTCAGAGTTAATTTCATTTTTTTGTTACCAAAGCTAGAATTTATGTCCTGTTTACAATGTGAATGGGTAAGAGGTATCATAAGTCATAGACACTAATCTTAAGTTGAGCAGAACACGGAAGGAGCAGGGCTCGTGTCACTGTGGCTTGACCCTTACTTTCTGTGTTCAAAGCCATACAAAACACACAATGAAAACGCATCTGTGTTTATCAGAGTAGCTACTTAAATTAGTCAACATGGCCATCTAAAAGACTGCTTTGTTGGGTTTTTTTACCTGAGATTTTTCTTCTTTTTTCTGTCTGCATAGATTTGAGTGAAAAAGATCAACGCAGTTAGTTTTGTAATAGCTTGAGGCCATTTCACTTTGATTGCTACAAGGTCTGGATTTCAGATATTGTAAAGCAATTATTTTTTTTTAACAACTATTGGAATAAAGTCAAAATAACAAAAATACTCTATTAGCTTTGCAGGGAAAAAAATCTTAAAAAAAACCTTCTATTTTTTGGTCATGTTTTGGGGCCAACAGCTTCCAGTTGTTCCAGTTGGTCAGTGTGCAGTCAGTCCACAATGAAACCTGAATGAACGAACTTTGAATTGGTTGAAACAAAATTGATTATTTATTTAATAGCTGGATTAATAGTCCTTGATATGTTATCACTCTTCTTTCCCCAAAAAGGCTTTCAGAGTGTTCTGGGTCTCAAAGATTCTTAGCAATACATGGAGCAGCACCAGAAAAACATAGAGGACAAACTGCCTTCTTTGGAAAGAAGCTGCTTCTGTAACCATGACCTGCCAGACTACCAGGATAACCAGGAGAGTCCATAGTTCATATCCGATGTCCAGTCCAAAACACAGCTCTATTTCTTAAAAGCCCAGTCACCTGGCCCTCAGTCTGCTGGCAGTAGAGCTCACCAAGCAAAAACCTTCATGTTTGGAAAAAGCAGAACTGCTGCACACAGTATTCCAGGTGTGGCCTGACAAGCACTGAGTGGAGTGGGGTAATGACTTCTTTATTTCTGCTGGTGATGCCCTTGTTGATGCTGTTTGCATCAACCCAGCACTCCGTTGACTTTCTTTGCCACAATAGCACACTGTTCACTCATGTTGAATTTGCTGTCCACCAGGACAGCAAGGTCCCTTTCCACAGAGCTGCTCCCCATCCAGGTAGATCCCAGTCTGTGCTGCAGTCCTGGGTTATATTTTCCCAGGTGTAAGACTGTGCACTTGTCCTCGTTGAACTTCATAAGGTTCTTGTTAGCCCACTCTTCCAGCCTATCCAGCTCTTCCTGCAGCGTGGCACTGCTTTCCAAAGTGTCCACTTCCCCACTCAGTTTGGTGTCATCAGCAAACTTTGTCAGAGTACACTCGATCCCATCATCCAGATCACTTATGAAGACATTAAGCAGTGTTGGGCTCAGTATTAATCCCTGGGGAACCCCACTTGTGACAGGTTGTCAGGTTGAAAAGGAGCTATTTACCAACACCCTCTGGGTGCGGCCTGTTAACCAGTTCCCCACCCACCGCACAGACCACTTATCTAGATGGTAACGCATCAGTTTCTCTAGGAGGAGGCTGTGGGGAATCGTGTCAAAAGCCCTGGAGAAATTCAGGTAGACAATGTCCATCGCTTGCCCCTCACCAACCAAGCGGGTTACCTTGTCGTAGAAGGTGATAAGGTTTGTCAAGCACAATTTCCCCTTGGTGAATCTGCACTGGCTTTTCCCAATCTTGTGCTTCATTTGACTTGTGAGAGCCCCCAGGAAGATTCATTCCATAATGCGGGGATTGAAGTAAAAACGATGTGCCTACGATTTCCTGGATTCTCCTTTAAACTCTTCTTGTAGATGGCTTTCTTCCAGTCTTCTGTAATCAGTGGGTAACAGATAGCCAGAAAGCCTTCCTCTCCTTCCAGATTATAAGGTCTACCATTCACATCTATTTAGTTAGATGATCCAGTTACCTCTACTGTTCCTCCAGGCACATTTTGAAGAGAAACCGGGTGCCCAATGGATTTCCCTTTCATACCCTATGCACCTATTTGCTTCTGCATGCACTGTTATAATTACAGACAGATGCATGCTTGCTTGCTTTCTTTCTCATAATTAGCTAGCTCTAGGCATTGATCAAGGGGTGCAGAGTCCCTTCAGGCATCTGTGGCATTTTAGCAGCATAAGTTCCAGCCTGTGGACAGATGTGGTGTCCCATCCCGACATAATGTAATTCCATATGGAAACATACAGACACTCTTTCTTATTCTCAGCGTGGCCAAATCTAAATGTCTGAAAAATCAGAAGTCCATCCTCACAGAGTCATAAGATAGAGTTATGAAACATGAGCTTAAAAAAAGGTTTTACCATTCTTTTATTTGTCTTTTGGCTCTTTGACCTTTAGTATTAATACCTTCAAATGACAGGGAAGGGGACCAGGGGTTGCAATACAATAATCACCAAAAAATCTCCCACGGCTGCAGGAGCTTAGTGCATCATAAAATCAGGCACCACTGTATATTCATCAGCTTCAGCCACAAGTCAAAAATATGAGCTCTAAGGACCTATTTATCCATGCCTGTGACACAAAATTAATATGTGTAAAACTGAGCAACACAATCACTTCATTTCTATTCTTAAAATGTATTTTAGTGCTCCGTCAACACATTATACTTAGAAAACAAGTAGAACGCGGACTCACATAATTTATTGGGTTCAGGTTTATACTGCTATGGAAATCCGTGCCTCAGTTTGAAGAGCCAGCACATGGTATCAGCCATTTGCAGTCAGCAGCACTTTTTCAGAAGACAGCAAAGCATAGAAATAATTTTTCTTGGCCAGTGTAAGTAGCACGAGGCAGTATACTATGGCGTCCCTCCCTGTTTGTACAGTATGTTACACGATGACATTCTCATACTGGTTAGCCCCTTTTTATAACACATAATCAAAATATTACCACTGCTTATACTATTACTACCCCCAATAAACACAATAAAAAAAATTATTATATTGTGAACTGCATCACCTAGCTGTCCAATTCCAACCTTTTTTAATATGTGTTTTGTTACTTTAGGTTTATTTTATGTTGTAATTTTTTTGTTTGTTTGTGTAAAGCAACTGAAATTTTGCCTAGTGATTTGTTGGACTCCAGAGTTAAACTGTAAATTTTCAGCTAACTTGGTCTTTCAATCTTTCCTGGTTTATTTCTCTGTCCTTTCAAATGGAGGGATTCGAGAAGTGATGGAAACCACAAACTGAATCCGTGAGATTCCAAGTAAAAAACAGCAGTGCTCCAGCCTCTTAGGCATCCTGGTTGGTTGCAGAAGTGTTAGAGACTTGTCATATATGAGGAACAGGTCTGTGAATTTTATAATGAAGTGCATGAAATATGCTTTCTGTTTTGTAGTTTGCTTCTTTGCCAATCACCTTTCTGTGATAATTGCGAAAGAACAAAGCAAACACAAACAGCTGTAGTGTTTGCATCTAGTGTTACATTTACCACTATCTCCTTTTTTTAAGAATGTCAGGTATTTCCTTACTTTTCTTATCGTTTCTTCCTTATTTCCAAGATATCTAATATGAAGCTACATGAGTCAGATGGAGGAAAAAAAGTAGCTTAACAGCAAATCTTACAATGCTGTTTGCAATCCGAATGCTTACATATTTAAATCAGGACCATGACTAGAAAATAACCTAGCATTGAACTCATTCTTAAATCATTTACCCCTCAGAAATAAAATGTATCTGTTTCCTTGAGGCTTCTTCTCATTAAATAACCAGTAAACATCTAATGCAGAGTGAATGTTAATTCACTCAACAAACAGAGTAGTGATTTATAGCAATAAGTAAGAATATTAAGCATCTGTAAAAGTGGTGGGATTTAAATCATCAAGAATCAAGAGACTATGATGGAAATAACAATTATATCTAAATAAATTACTTCAGTTTATATTTAGGAAATGCAAGCAAAAGAGGAGAGGATAAAGTAGTCAGTATGTGATAATTCTTTACAGTACATACGATATAAATAAAACTTTAAAATTTCAAAAATAAGGTTAAACTATTTGGAATCAACCCTGTAGAAAACTTGGAAAAAATTCAGGCAGAATATATCAAGAAAATGTAAAACTAAGAAAAGATTCTTAGAAACTAAGAGTCTGTTTAATGCTGACTTTCATATCCACATTGACTGCAAATTCATGCTTGCCATCACTTCTGTTAAGAAGATCCATCAAAGCTGTATTGAGACTATGGCTGTAGGCTTTTTAAATGCAGGTAATTGCACTGTAATACAACAAAAATATTTCTTTCCCCTTGCTCAGTTGTTATATTGAAAGTCACACTATGGATATTGTTCGTCCTTCGTTGTAGCATAGAAACTTTTTTTTTCCTAGTAAATGATCTGCTGTTCTGAAAAAGCTGAGTAAAACTAGGATGATTTGGAAAGTGAGATACACTGTAAGTAGAGAAGGGAATTACCTCATCATTGAATACGCATATTGTACAGATCTGAGTATTCTGCTTCTGTCTAGCAGACAGTTTTGAAAGGCACAATTTTTATTCCAGTATTCTGAAAAAAGTATTTTTCAGCATGTTCAATATTCCGTACTAAAGAATATAAAACTTTAGCAAGCTCCTTCCCCCTTGAAAAAATCTGAATTGAAAAGAAGCTTGTCTGTATAGTCCAACCTCCAACCTTTCTTGCTCATGTTTTAGCCTCTTCAATGTTCCAGTCTCATTAGCATCTCTTCATGAGGCTCTTGTTTCTTTAAGTGTAGCAAGGTACACATTAACCTGCCTGCCTCATTAACTATAGTAGTTAGACAATGTACAATCAATGACGCAGATAATCAGATATTTTCTTTCGGTGCCAGGTATTAAATATAGGCTAACTATCTACTTCTAGTCACTCAACACTGACTTCTCCACAGCAACAATCTCTTTATTTATTTTATAAGGATACTGGAATATTTCACATGGATAGTGGAAAGTATGTAAAGAACCTGGAATTCCTGAGTGCCTACAAATGAGAACTATACTTTATGTGTTAAGATATTTGCGATATCAGTAATTGCTTCAAGAGGCAGAGGTTGAAATCCCATATGAGTGGAATCTCACCATATTTGCTACCAAAGCTGAGCAAAGTATTTTTTTTATAAGCAGGCTCAATATTTGAGCATAGGAAAGGGGTAATGGACTTTGATTAATCTTAGGATTAGCCAGTACAGAATTTTTTATATGTTTTTATTTGGTTCTGGAAGGCATCTCAGATTTCTTGAGTTTAAAGTGGAGGTGAAAATATTCTTTCCTAATTCTGCTGTATTGCACCCACTGATATCACGGGCTGTCATAATATTTGTAAATTAATTACCTCCTACCGCTTCCACTTTTGACCACTGTGCGAGACAGTGTTCCCTTGGCATTGCAGTTTTCCAGTTCTTGCTGGAAAATGACTGGAAAAAATACTTTTACACAAAAAATGAAAAAAGGGAGATGACTAGTTCAACTGCTGCAGGTTGTTAAAGACTTAGGGGGGAACCAGAGGTTTTTCCATAAACTGGAAGAGCCATCCTGAAAACGCGTCAAAATCAGCTAAATGGCTTGCAGTTCCTAGTGCACTATTAACATTCCTATAAAGGGAGGTGGCCAGCACTCATTACAGCAGAGGTAACTAAAACCTGGTTTGCCTCACTGGCAACTACGTATATTGCAGGGAATCCTTTCTATTCCTGAATGCAGCATATGAGGCTGAAGATCTGTTCTAATGTGGATTTATGAATCTGCTTACTTCCTGAAAATACTTACTTTTCTGACTGCTAGGGTGACTATTCCCCTTGCCCCATTACCTGCTGCAAAAAAAACCAAAACCCACCTCCCAATTTTTTTCTCTATTTGGCAACGGATGGGAGACAAAGCATTCCCCATAGGCTGTACAGAGACAGCGACTGGAGTAGATCAAGGAATGTGTTGCCTTCGCCCAGCAAACAAGACAGCAGAAAAGCAAAAAAGCCCTCACTTCCAGCTGAGTTTAACTTCCCCTCTCCCTCAGGCTACTTGTCATGTGATACACAACTGTCAGCACCTTCACGTTAGTCTCTTGCTCCGTTTTCAGTCAGGGTCCCAGAATTTTTTTTTTTTAAACATGATACAGCTCAGTTCCAGCACCACTGTGCTCTTTAAAAGTAAATAAGGACACAAATTTAAAGCTTAAATAAATACAATTTTTCATGAAGAACAAGAATCTCATTGTCTAGGTTGGGAAATTTACCTGAAGCTGTTTTTTTGATCCTTAATTGAAAAACTGAGCCTCCAGTGGCCAAAACATACACTGAAATGCTAAAGACATTGGGGCATTGGCATCTTCAGGAACCCAGCAGTGGTTATTCCAGCCATGGTTTTTTTGCTGAAAGCCTGCTTTTGATTTATGTCCATAATAAAGAGCAAATAGCTGTAGCATCATAATGATTTGAGATTTGTTTCTAGCTAACAGGCCTCTGGTGGCCTTATAAATCTGTTATGGAAGCACATATTAAAGAAAATGGAACCTGTCCAACAGGATACCCGGCATGACTCTGGTAGGTGGTAGAAAACAGGATTCTAACCACCACCATGAGCAAAACAGCTCCAGCACGCCTCTCCCTCTCTAGAGCTGTAATCTTGCAACATTTCCATGATGCCCGCTCTTCTCTACACTTTTACAGGAAAGTATGTGGATGAATTCTGTGAGCCAGAGCATCCTGGCTGGCTGGAGACAGCTCTATGGGAGGCTGAGAGGAAGAGAGAGAATATGGAAGTGAGGGAGGGATTAACCGCCCTCCCAAGAAGCAACCAACCTGATGAATAACTGTGAAAGACTCTCCTGCCTGGAACATTAATGCTTAGAAATACCCAACAGAAAATCAACGCTCTCTCTCTCCCAAAAGCAGTAATATCTCATTCCCAGACTTGTGGTCATGCCAGCTCAGAGTTCAGATCCATAAATTTATCCATTTGAAATACACATTTTTTACGCCTTAATTCAGCTCTTTCTTAGAGTGAGGTGTACTTCTCAAAAAGAAATTTAACTAACATGGAGGGTTCATGGATTACTGTGTGTCAGCACAAATGAGAACTAAGTCAAGCAAATGCAGGGCAGCTGAAGTCTGCCTTGACCCTAAGCACCCCTGGGCACAATATCAAGTCTCTCCAATGCTTTGCACTATTCATTGGTGCATCCGAGTCCCGTTTCAAAAGTGTGTGCTTGTTTGCCTCCATTGCATTCCCAGCACTCTTTTAATTCAGACAAGAAATCATCAGCTGAACATAGACACGGAGTAGCAGTCTTAAACACAAGGATTTTGCACTAAGTTTCCTGACAACGGTTAGAAAAAGATTCTTGGAGTAAAGGGATACATTATGAGTTCCTCCTTGTTTAAACACCAAGGAATTCAATCATGAGAAAAAAGGCAGCCGGAAGCAAAGCTTTCATTGTATCAGTCTATACAGATCTACCTTTTTCTCCACCTCTAATTGTCCTATTCGTCTGAATCAACAGCTTGCTGTAAAGTGTTTTATTATTCCTTTGTGAACAATCCCTAATGACCTAATTTAGTCTCTCTTAATGTTTGTGGGACTTCCGTGAGAAACTTTGAATGTTCTTTGATTCGTTCATTGCTTAGTTGTTCTGTAAAGCCACATCTATAAATGGCCGGCTGCTCCCTGTTAAAGGTTGAAATTTGATCTTTCTTGTCCAATTTTAATTGGATGCCTAAGTCACATGGCATTGTTAGGTCTCAAGTAGGTCTGTACTGAATAAGCATTCTGAATTCATTCTGAATTTGTTCAGTCTGTCTGAATTAGGAGTTTGCTTCTTATGAATACTCTCTTAGAGTTCCTTAAAATTTACTGACAACAGAGTTCCTTAAAATTTACTGACAATGTTCCCGGCAGCAAATTGTGTTTATATGCATACGCGTGTGAAGGGAACAAAAGTGGGCAGCACAACACCCAACACAAATCATTTTATCTGCACAAATACTACTTGCTTCAGGTTTCAATTACCACATTGTTTTATTACAGTCCAAAAGCTTCTATTCCCCACTACTGTACAACATTAGACAATGACAAGACTCTTGCCCCAAAGATGTTACACTCTCTGACGTACCTCTGTTATTCTGTTTTATTGCTTTTAGATCACAGGAACCCTACCCTGAGTTTCTACAACCACACTATTGCAACATAACAACAAATCAGGCCAAGAAAGTCAGAAACAAAGATCTCTGCCTATATTGAATAGTGGAGACACTACTCTTATTTACTGAAGAGCTTATCTTCATAGGACTTCGGCTGGAATAACTACACAAGGTGACCGTTTCTGAGCCATTCTGGCTTAGACGTCTTTTCTTTCAAATAATTACTCCATTTTAGAAGTATATCAATTATTCTGGGATGCAAGTGTCTTTCATTTCAGAATGCCATGTACTTTAAGATATTCTGATATTATGGAATATTTGCTGTCACGATAGCTGGCTAATTTTCCTCTGTAAATGAGACTTCTTTGTTTATGTCAGCAGTAAGACTTTAAATGATTCAGGTTTTCCTCTTCGTGTAAATAATCTGTAACTGTAGGTCATCACTGAAAATATTCCTTTAAGAGCTGTGTTGTGAGTTAGAGCACCGGGCATTTTGGGAACAAGGGAGAAGACCTAAATACGGGTCAAATTCTACAACCACTTCTTCATACTCTTACTCCATTTGTTTCTGTGGAAGAAATATGTGAGAAATGGATTAAAAGACTAGGTTGGCTACAATACTGTGTGTTACTTTCCCACAAAAGTATCAAAGGTAAAAATGAAAATAGCGTGAGTACTTCTTTAGTGTAGTTTCTTGGATGTGTACCAGGTTTTTTTCACCATTATTTACTACCTATCTTTCTCAATTTTGCCTGCGTTGGAAAATTACATCACAAGCAATAGTGAAGATAATTTCACTGCAAGCATAGGCAAAGGCAAGCCATATGCAATATTTATCCCAGAACACAGTTGTAAATATGTTTTATTCTCATCAACACTTTCATCCAGACAGCAGCCAGCTGTCAGCTGTGTTCATTTTGATGCCAATAGTGAGTGGCAGATAGTTTCTACTCTACACAAGCTCTTAATAGAATCTTTCTAACACTCTTCCCATATTCTGATTTGATTTCAGAAGTTGAAAGCTTTAACTAGTGTTTACCATAATGCCATAAAACCAATAGCATACTAATAATGCAAATTTTAAAAGGAAGTCCTGTGTTAATCCATTTCTGAGACTTCCCATATTCTTTCCAAAGTCATCAGAACTATCTGAGGAATGTGCTGAAATGCACGAAAAGACTGATAGGCACTCTAAGACGAGGCTGATCCTCCTCTCATTAAGATTAAAGCTGTAAATTAGTTTTGGTATTTTGGGGGCCTGAATGTTACAATTGACGATTGTATTGTGGCCATGAGAAGGAATAAGTTATCTTGGCACCCACCAGGAGGGGCTCAGAACTGCTTATTTTGCAAGAAAAGACAAAAAGTTTTAATAATGGTCCTCATGCAGAGAGGTGAGCATGACCTGGAGTATAATAACCTCAGGTCAAATTACAGAATGCAGCACAAAGCACAATCTCAGTTGATGCTCTAAACTCTTAAGAACACAGAGGAAAACATAAACAGAGACCGAGCACCTAAAATAATCCGCTAACATCACAAGGTGCTCCATCTTTTATGTAAAGTCAGTATCAGGAATGTGACCTGAATCCCAAGCTCTTTCTTTCTATTACTAGATCCCTCCCATGCCAAGAAAAAGAAAGAAATTAAGTACTAAAAAAATACCTTTAACTCTACTCTCCCAAACCTCTTGATCTCACATAAAAGTTGTGTTACAATTCTACATAAGCCATAAAAATTTGGGGTTAAGACTGACATGCCAGCCATTTACCTAAGTAAATGTAGAAATTACTGCAATGGAGAGGAGGACTTTGTAGTCTGTTGGAGAGAATGATTTCACCCAAGATGTGGTAGACTGCAGTTGATTCCCTGCATCCCTGTAATTTAGGGGATCTTTTTTGGCGTTGGAGTCTGGCATTATATTCTTGCTTGAAAACAGAACCTGAATCTGGTCTTGCACCTCCTAAATATTGGCTGTTTTTTTTCACTTAGTTATTTTGGACAAAAATTCTATTCTAGAATATGTGAAAATTTTCACCAAAGTTCATATTGTTTGAATGTGTAGATATTTGTAACAAAAAAGTGCTTAATTGCCAAATTCCTTGCTAATTCTGTTCACGTATCTCTGAGAGGAGATTTCGGGGGCCTGTCTCTTTCCAAGAGCAGCTCTTTGTCTTTTGTCTTCTAGTCATGAGTTCAGTCAAGAGTCACGCGTCTTGTGTTGCTTTAAATCTCATTAAAATATGGTGTTCCAGATAATGTAGACACCTGCTGACAAACTATGACCCACTTCAGCAAGGTGAAACATCATTCCTTCCAGCCAACCTAAAATAAATATTTCAAGGGCATTTTATGTCAAGGCCAGGCTCCAGCTCCAGCTGCACACTTCTCTGTTCCTGTCCTTAAATTGTCTGTTCTGGTTCATATAATCCTTTCCAGGAGCTACACATGGAAGTAAAACCTGCTATTCTTGATCAAGTGTCTTCAGATTTGCTTCTTACACAGTGCACTCTTGAAGGCAATGTATATCCTTTAATTTAGCTCTTCTGAGTTATGCCTTCAATAATCTTGTATCAATATATAAAGCAATAACAGCTAGAGAGATTATTCCTCTCCCTCTCCTTGCACTTTGTTTTAGATGTCTTTACTTGAAAGTACTGCCGTCACTTGCTAGCAGGTGCTTGTATGACAGTGTCTATTTGCTTGAAATACATGTTGTGACAATTTTGTCTCTGAAGGACAAGGAGAAGAATCTTTTTCATTCAAATCCAAGCAACTCTGAAAGTTTATAGTTATGAGATAGCATTAATAATAAATTAACTTACTGTGCATCTAAAAATAATGGTAATGAAGGTGCAGCCCATTGTTTTGTCATCAAAAGAAATTGTAATGCCTGTTCATAGGCATAAGAAAAGTTTCATTTTAGATCCAAATAATAGAAACGGTAGTCAAGTTTCTACAAATAACTATTTCATTAAGTTGCACTTGATTTTACTTTTATAAAAGGAAAAAAGTACCAAACATTAGAAGTTCGGACTAAAAGCATACAGTCCCTGCCTGCTGCTCCATGCCATTTACTTGCTGATTGAATGTGGTGCATAGCCTAAAACTAATGTGGTTTTAGCTGTGTCTACAATTTTCAAATTAACCATTTTTTTTGTGTCAAGTTTTTCTAAACTGTCAATCTTACAACAACTTAAGGAGCAGAAAATCTTGCCCTTTCTAGAGAAAGACAAGTTTTTAGAAGTGTATTTTTTCTGGCTTGCTTTAGGTTTGTGTCACAGTTTCATATTAAGATTCCAACCCAAGCCATTCTATGATTTGTCTACTATCGTAACCCAAGTTTCCGTGCCCCGAGGGCAACAAAAGGCCCTAATTTCCCTGAGCACCCTCACCTGGGCCCTCTACCTACCTTCCTGCTGCCCATTGCCGCAGCAGCTCTATTTAAACTCCTAGCCCCGTTTTGTATCCAATTCTGTCTGTACTTGCTTACTCATGGGACTTTCTTGAAGGACTCTAGGTGAATGCTGTAGGTAGCTTCATCTGCACTCCTGCTTCAGGCCTTATCTTGCTATTTTCGACTGGGGATGGATGGACAGACCTGACTCATCACCTTGTCTTGCCTTACCTTAGGCTGTTGATGGACCCTGATATCAGCACCCTGCTTTGACTTATTTATTCAGATGCTCTGGAACTGTGCCCTGGTTGGTGAGGGCGCCATCACTGCCTGTGCTGGGGTTATCCCTGGCGCCAGGCTTGTTCTCCCTTGAAGAGCAGCCCCGGTCTTGCTGATCCCTGAAACAAAGAGCTCTGACTCTGCTGGGAGTTTGGTAGCAGAGGCAGAAGAGCACACAGCGGGGTGGTGGAGTCCTGTCCAGTTTTTGAGTTTTTTTGTATGCATTTACTAGCTATGTGCTACATAGAGAGTTCTATTATTCATTGTAACATGGTGTAACATGTCAGCTTGGTCTTTTAGATCTTTTATGTTCTGAGACTATGCCAACATATGATCTCACGCTGTTAGTGGGAGGTTTTTCTTTCATGTACTCCTTGAATAGCCACCGGGTTCCTGCACGCCTGGTGTAAATCAGGTAGCTCCATTAGGGTTATTGGGGCTGTGCCAACCTGTGCCACTTAAGAATATGACCCAATGTAAGGACAAATTCCTTTTATGTCAGCTCCTTCTGAGAAGGATACTTATCGAGAGAGCAGAATCTGAAGACCAGACTGCAAGTTTACTAGGTTGCCAGGGGATACCTTTGGACTCTGAGTCTCCTTGAACCGTAGTTGTTGTAATAATTTGTACTCAATGCAGGACAAGTGTAAAACAATATAAATGTGTGCGTGCATTCAAAGTTCCCTTTCCAGCATTATAAGAGATTGCATCAGAGGGAGAGCAACTGAAGCTAATAAAATCAGTGCTGGCATGATGCAGAGTGTTAGAGTACACAATAAACAAGCAGACTCTTCTTTTGCAAATGATTCATCTGTTTGTTAGACATGAGTATATACGGGTCAGGAAAGCGTATGCAAGCAGAGAAAACTACCACCCTTTTTTAAACAAACTCTACGTGCTGCAGGTTGAGGCACTCACTGGCTTCTGGCTTTTCAATAGCCACAGTGAGGACAGAGCCCAACTATTCTTCTCAAGCTTAACTGTTCTTGGAGCTTTCTCTGGGGGATTCCTCTGTTGCAGCTGCCAGTTTCCACTGTTCCAAAAACACACTCCAAATCCTCTTATATCATGTTTGCAATAAATAAGGTCTGTCTGCCAGCATGACTCAGCAGTAAACACCAACTCTGTATAACGTTGTGAGCAGCTGACTGGAGGGTGGCATGCCACAAGCCCTCTCTATCTGTGCGTAGGGTCCCAGAAACTGCCATGTTCTTGGCGGTTCAGTTAATTCCCAACAGTATCTGGAGTTTGTTATTGCTGTTTTTCATTTGCTGTGTGCTTCTGGGTTGAGAAACTGCCAAAATATCATCAGCAGCAACCCTCGTAGCTCTATTCTCATGAGATTTCCTTTTTTCTTCCCTGATCTCATATAATTCCCCACCCAGTTTTTCCATGCTCAAGTGATACAGATAACTTGTGCAAGAACTGACAGTTCTGGGTGCTTATCCAGAATAACAATACAGTGTTTTTCATTATTATTATTATATCCATTATGATAATATCATGTATGTTTACAGACTTGAGTAAATAAAACAAAGTTATCTGTCATATAGCTATTCATTTAACTTCAAAAGTGTGTTTCAGTTCCCTCACTGTACACTTTTATGTACTTATATGTTTGAGCTTGGCTATCAGAATCATAGAATCATAGAATCATAGAATTGTTGAGGTTGGAAGGGACCTTTAAGATCATCGAGTCCAACCTTTAGCCTACCCTGACAAGAGCCACTTCTAAACCATGTCCCTAAGTGCCCCATCTACCCTTTTTTTAAACACCTCCAGGGATGGTGAATCCACCACCTCCCTGGGCAGCCTATTCCAATGTTTAATAACCCTTTCAGTGAAGAAATGTTTCCTAATATCTAATCTAAACCTCCCCTGACGTAACTTGAACCCGTTTCCCCTCGTCCTATCACTTGTCACCAGGGAGAAGAGGTCAGCCCCCATCTCTCTACAACCTCCTTTCAGGTAGTTGTAGAGAGCGATAAGGTCTCCCCTCAGCCTCCTCTTCTCCAGGCTAAACAACCCCAGCTCCCTCAGTCGTTCTTCATAAGATTTGTCCTCCAGACCCCTCACCAGCTTTGTAGCCCTTCTCTGGACACACTCCAACACCTCAATGTCCCTCTTGTAGCGAGGGACCCAAAACTGAACGCAGTACTCGAGGTGGGGCCTCACCAGTGCCGAGTACAGGGGGATGATCACTTCCCTAGTCCGGCTCACCACACTATTCCTGATAACAGGCTAGGATGCTGTTGGCCTTCTTGGCCACCTGGGCACACTGCTGGCTCATATTCAGCCGGCTATCAACCAACACTCCCAAGTCCTCTTCTGTTGGGCTGCTTTCGAGCCACTCTGCCCCAATCCTGTAGCGCTGCATGGGGTTGTTGTGACCCAAGTGCAGGACCCGGCATTTGGCCTTGTTGAACCTCATACCATTGGTCTTCAGCCCATCGGTCCAGCCTGTCCAGATCCCTCTGCAGAGCCAACCTACCCTCAAGCAGATCAACACGCCCGCCCAGTTTAGTGTCATCTGCGAACTTACTGAGGGTGCATTCGATCCCTTCATCCAGATCATTGATAAAGATATTAAAGAGAACCAGCCCCAGCACCGAGCCCTGGGGGACACCACTTGTGACTGGACACCAACTGGATTTAACTCCATTTACCACCACTCTCTGGGCATGGCCATCCAGCCAGTTTTTTACCCAGCGAAGAGTATACCTGTCCAGGCCATGAGCAGCCAGTTTCTCTAGGAGAATGCTGTGGGAAACAGTGTCAAAAGCTTTGCAAAAATCCAAGTAGATAACATCCACAGCTTTTCCCTCATCCACTAAGTGGGTCACCTTATCATAGAAGGATATTAGGTTTGATAGGCATGACCTGCCCTTCACAAACCCATGCTGACTGGGCCTGATCACCCTGTTCTCCTGCACGTGCCGTGTAATGGCACTGAGGAGGATCTGTTCCATGACCTTCCCAGGCACCGAGGTCAGACTGACTGGCCTGTAGTTCCCTGGATCCTCCTTCCGGCCCTTCTTGTGGATGGGTGTCACATTTGCTAACCTCCAGTCAGCTGGGACCTCCCCGGTTGTCCAGGACTGCTCATAAATGATACCAAGTGGCCTGGCGAGCACCTCCGCCAGCTCTTTCAATACCCTTGGGTGGATCCCATCCGGCCCCATAGATTTGTTCACCTCCAGGTGCTGAAGCAGGTCCCTCACCATTTCCCTTTGGATTACGGGGGCTTCATTCTGCTCCCCATCCCTGTCTTCTAGTTCAGGGGTCTGGGTGCTCAGGGAACAACTGTCCCTACTGCTGAAGACTGAGGCAAAGACTTCATTAAGTACCTCAGCCTTTTCCTCATCCTTGGTCACTATGTTGCTGGCCCTATCTACTAGAGGACAGAGATAATCCTTAGTCCTCTTCTTATTGCTAATATATTTATAGAAACTTTTTTTGTTGTCCTTGACAACAGAAGCCAGGTTTAGCTCTAGCTGGGCTTTGGCCCTCCTGATTTTTTCCCTACATAGCTTAACTACCTCTTTGTAGTCGTCTTGAGTGGCCTGCCCTTCCTTCCAGAGGCCATAGATCCTCTTTTTTTCCCTAAGTTGTAACACTAGCTCCCTGTTTAGCCAGGCCGGCCTTTTTCCCCGACGGCTTGTGTTCTGGCACATGGGGACAGCCTGCTCCTGCGCCTTTAAGACTTCCTTCTTGAAAATCATCCAGGCTTCCTGGGCTCCTTTGCCCTGGAGGACTGCCTCCCAGGGGACTTTGTCAACCAGGCTCCTGAAAAGCCCAAAGTCCGCCCTCCGGAAGTCCAAGGTAGCAGTTCTACTGACCCCTCTCCTTGCTTCTCGCAGAATCGAAAACTCTATCATTTCATGGTCACTGTTCCCAAGACAGCCTCCAACCTTCACATCCCCCACAAGACCTTCCCTGTTTACAAACAACAGATCCAGCAGGGCACCTTCCCTAGTTGGCTCTCTCACTAGCTGTGTCAGGAAGTTATCCCCTGCACATTCCAGGAACCTTCTAGACTGTTCCCTCCCTGCTGTATTGTATTCCCAGCAGATGTCCGGCAAATTGAAGTCCCCCACGAGGACAAGAGCTCGCGATCTTGAGACTTCTCCCAGCCGTTTATAGAATATTTCATCTGCTTCCTCATCCTGATTGGGCGGTCTATAACAGACTCCTACTACGATATCTGCCTTGTTAGCCCTGCCCCTGAATCTTACCCATAAACACTCAGTCTCTTTATCACCATCATTAAGTTCAAAGCATTCATAACACTCCTTAACATACAGGGCCACACCCCCGCCTCTCCTTGCTTGCCTATCCTTCCTGAAGAGCCTATAGGCATCCATGGCAGCACTATAGCTATGTGAGTCATCCCACCACGTTTCTGTGATGGCGACTACATCATAATTATCCTGCTGCACAATGGCTTCCAGCTCCTCCTGTTTGTTGCCCATGCTACATGCATTAGTGTATAAGCACTTCATCTGGGCTATAGGTCCTTTCTCCTTTTTACTGGCGGGAGCCGAAATTCTGCCACCCCCAGACTTATTCCTAAGGAGCCTGGTTATGCCCCCTATCTTTTCCAAGTCTAGTGCCAGCATGCCACCTTCAGGCTTTTTGCTAGCAAGCTTGGATCTATCCCCATCCCCCTTCAAATCTAGTTTAAAGCCCTGTCAATGAGCCCTGCCAACTCTTGCCCTAAAACCCTTTTCCCCCTCTGAGACAGGCTTTTGCCGTCTGTTGCCAGCAGGCCTGGTGTCACGGAATCACGGAATCACGGAATCTTCAGAGTTGGAAGGGACCTCTAGAGATCATCTAGTCCAACTCCCCTGCTAGAGCAGGGTTGCCTAAAGCACACCCCTCAGGGCTGCATCCAAGCGGGTCTTGAAAATCTCCAGAGAAGGGGACTCCACAACCTCCCTGGGCAGCCTGTTCCAGTGCTCTGTCACCCTCACTGTAAAGAAGTTTTTCCGTGTATTTGAATGGAACTTCCTATGTTCTAGCTTGTGCCCATTGCCCCTTGTCCTGTCGCTGGGAACCATTGAAAAGAGCCTGGCTCCGTCCTCCTTAAACCCACCCTTTAGGTACTTGTAAACATTAATCAGGTCCCCCCTCAACCTTCTCTTCTCCAGGCTAAAGAGTCCCAGCTCTTTCAGCCTTTCCTCATAAGGGAGGTGCTCCAGTCCCACAATCATCTTGGTTGCCCTTCGCTGGACTCGCTCCAGTAGTTCCCTGTCCCTCTTGAACTGGGGAGCCCAGAACTGGACACAGTACTCCAGTTGTGGCCTCACCAGTGCAGAGTAGAGGGGAAGAATGACCTCCCTCGACCTACTGGCCACAGTCTTCCCTATGCAGCCCAGGATGCCATTGGCCTTCTTGGTGACAAGGGCGCACTGCTGGCTCATGGATACCATGTTCCCATGCAAGCTCCGTCTGAGTGGCCACATCGGAGCTGCTCGGTGCAGAGCTCAGCGATAGCATGGCCTTCTGCCGAGTTCTTACCATGACGTCCTGGTCAGGTCGAGAGGCTTCCAGTAACTTACTGTTCAAAGAGCTTCGTCCTATATGACTGCTCTCGCCAGGGTGACACCGCCCAGCTGCCTGCGTGCTGGGTGCACAGCGGCCGGCCCGGTGCGCAGCGGCCGGCCCAATCCTCATGAAAAATGCATTATTTTTATCGTAGTTTGAATTTTGAACTGTCCACTAGAATTTTTAATTGCATAGTGAAAAGCAATGTGATTTTTCAATTTTATGTTCAACCATGCAGTTTATAGTGTCTAATGTCACTAATTAGCTATGCAACTGTACATGGAAATGGTGTGTGTTGCATGCAACACTCTATAGCAGTATCAGTCTACTGATTATATTCACAAATATTTTGAATTAAAGCAGAGATGAGGACTTTGTAAGCTGTTCTCAGGCATCTTGAAAAATGGAAAGAGGGAAATTGACTGTTTAAAGTGTTTATTGCAGTTTGTGTGTTGACCTCAAATGTATACTTTTATTTCTGCAACAAAAGAGTAACATTTCTGAGCCCCTTAAGAAAACAAGGAGCTGTAGCTTTGTCTTGAAAACAATGCCTGAAGTTGCAAGCCTTGAAGAAGTCAATGATGCTTAGGCTCTTGTGTCACAGTTCCAGGGGCATTTTTCTCGGTGACAAAATCAATTTAAGCTGTTCCTCAACACCAGCTGCTCATTGCCACTCCCTGACTGCCCTCTCAATTGTCCTGGCAAAATTACTTGTGGACTTTCTTGATTCATCCTTTTCAGTCAACTCTCTGTTTCCCCAATGGATTCTTTTCAATCTGCAGCTTTTCCTTAATTTAGTTCCTCAGTTTCATTATGACTCTGCAGCAGTGGGAGGGTGAGTTTGAGGTGGCAGCATTAGGGCAGAAAGAAAAAGAGTGAAGTAGAGCTGAACAAGAGTCTGGCTTTGCTATTGAGACCAGTCTGATGTGACAATGGTTTAAGGCACTAGAACTAATCTGTGGTCACTTCTAGACCCTTTGTGAGAAGGGTAGGTGCAATTTTAATATTCATCTATATAAAATCACCACTAAACTTACATTTTAGGTTTGGACACCACTTTTCAAGATAAAGAGGGCAGTGAAAAGCAATACTGCATTGAGTGGACTTTTTTGTAGAAGAACGTAACCTTCAGTATAATTGCATTGGATCCAACGCAGACATGGTCTGCTTCTGACTCACAGTTGCTGCAAATGGCTCATGGTACCCAGTCATATCCAATCCTGCACCTACTGTCAAAATGTTAGATGTCTACTCTGGAATACAGGCAAGGATAAATTAAGATTTGCTGACGAGAACATACTTCTGCATTCAACAGTTCTTAGTCAAGCCTATGGCAAATTTCCTTTTGGCTTTGATATTAAAGGAAATAGAACTAGTGTTTTTCGTTGTTCTCTGCTGGGTTTTCGTGTCGGTTTTTTTTTTTTACAGATTTTTCCTTCATTGACTAAGCTCTTCCAGCTTTGCCTCATCTGACCCAGACTTCAGAATCCTGAACTATCTGCTCAGCACAAAAGAGTCTTCTTCAGGGCTCCAGAGAACAAGTGAAATATTTCAAGTAGAGGAATGGGGTGGGTAGGAGTAATTCCTTTAGGATGAAGATAACTATCATCTAATGCATCTGCCTAATAGATTGCTGGGTTGTGAATTTTTCCTGATGATAGGATTCCTAGTGAATCAGTAATATGCATTTATTCAAGGTCACAGAATCCCACACAGTCTCATAGCAGTATTTTATAACCATGGTGATCAAAGGATGAAGTCTTGCAAGGCATCATGGAGCAGCAAAGACAGGCTGCTTTTTAAGGAGCCAAGAGTCACAACAAGGTGACCTCACCAGCAAGGGAGCTGCCCCACCGTACCCAAACAGGTCCAGTGACAGTAACCACAGCCAGCCAACAGTACTGATCAAAAAGTCCATAGTGACGAGGCAGGTCTGAGATCAAACCAGAAAGTCAAATCAGTGGGCTGGGGTAAGGGCCAAAATTAGGAAGGTGTTAGTTAGGTACAGGTGTACCAGCAACATAACTCAGGTGAGTGGCAAGGGCCTGGCCATAAAAGTGGCCCCTGAGCAAAGGAGGGGCAGAGCTACAGAAGTGCAGACAACTCTCCAAAGCAGCCCTTCTGCTGCTGTCTGAAACGGTGGATAACGTGACTGTGCTATCTCAGAGAGCTGGCTGTGCGTGCAGGCAGCAAATGTCTTCGGGTTGGAGAGATGCACTCAGGGACCCGACACATGGTTTGCTGGGAGCCGTGGCCTTCTTTTATCAAACCAAGTGATGGCACAAAGAGAAAAAGTGTAAAGGCTTTCGGGTTCATCAGCTTTTCTGTCCACACACTGCATCTCACGTCACCTCATCTCACCTCACTTCGTGTAATTGAGAACGGCAAAGTGAAATGTTTCCTGCAGTCACAGAAGTGAGGGCTAGCAGACTTTGAACTTAAAAGCCCCAGCATTTTTATTATATTGCTTATTGAATAACATTTCAGTTCCTTAATCAGGTGTGAGATTATTCCAGTATGAGATTTTTATGATATTATGAACATAATATTAACATGAGATCTCACAACATTTTGTGTTGAAGCCTGTGTTTTGATCAAGAGCCGGTAGACTACTAATCCTGTAGAAGCTTTTACATGTGAAAAGGATAAAGGAAATCATTCATCTCTCCCTTTCTCAATAAAAGGGTGTAATCAATGGGGAACGTGCCAGTTGCCCAGTTGAAAGATATAACATTCCTATTTATGATGGCTGGAGAGACA
This sequence comes from Rissa tridactyla, assembly GCF_028500815.1. Lineage (NCBI taxonomy): Eukaryota > Metazoa > Chordata > Aves > Charadriiformes > Laridae > Rissa > Rissa tridactyla. Next base: position 139,560,203 of record NC_071466.1, read on the forward strand.
TAAAAATCTTCACAGTCCTTGGCATATCTTCCATGTGGGTCTTGGCACCCGGGGCAATGCCATTTCACCCAGAAAACTGCTGTCTGTTTCTGCGTGGTAACTATGCACACTAGCCAGGGATAATTTTGGAATAAATCCTTACTTCTTTCTCTTGAAAAAAACAAAATAAATACTTTAAGAAGAGAGAAAGATTTTTGTTTTGGTCAAATTAAAAAAATGAAGGAGATGTACTTATTCACAGTGTAAATTCTTTGAGAAGCACAGAGTTCTAATTGTTGGAATGGAAAAATCAACTATTTAAAAAATGTAAAAACCCACTTTTTATTTCAGGTTTGAAACATAGTGGTTCTCTGAGCCAGGAACACAAATTTTAGCTTTACCTTCTAGGGTTTGGCATCTTATGTATCCTGGCAATTAGTTTGGCCTCTACAGTAAAATTCTGGGCCTGAGCTTGATTAAGAGAACATTTATGAATAACATCCTCAGAAAAATTAAGGCCACAGCCAGGACCAGGCCACAGGGGCAGTGAAGTAGGCATGCTCTATGGCTAAGCTGTTCCATAAAACAGAAGAACCAGGCAGCTCATAACTCTTTACATCGATAGCAGTCATCACTCTTCTTTAACAACTTGCTAAGCTCAATTGGAAATTCCTGAAATTTTCATTTCACTTCTTTCTAAGTACGTTTGCCAATTTCGGTGGAAAACACCAGACACGGTGGTATATTTATGAATATGATGCTATTGACATGATGGATGAATCATGGTTTTACACAGGGAGAGAAAGACCAATCTATTAATCCCTCTAAAAAGAAACTGGAAATTAAAAAGGCTATTACCCATGTTGGGCCAGATCCTGCAGCCCTTACTCCCGCTGATTTGACTGAGAAGAAAAGATGACTACCAGTCTCATAAGTATTTGGATTTTTTCAAAATTTGGTAGCTGTATACTGCAAATGTTTTTTCAGTTACCTGTGCTCTTTTTAATCCTTCATCAGCCTGGCTACTGAGCTGGTTACTATGACAGCAGGCGAGTCGAACTGACTCGTACCTTAAGATGAAAGGCTTATTGGATGAAAAGTCATCAGAGTTCCCAGTGGGGCACTCGCTGCACTCTGCACCAGTCCTCAAGTCGGCGTGACTGTGCAGAACATTGTAGGGGTACTGATGCCCACTAAATCCACACGCTTAGAAAGCCCGTCTCCTTAAATCAGGGGCACTGGCAAACACCTTCCAGAGGCAGTTGCAAGGTTGCTATTTCCACACATTAGTTTCCTCCTTCCATTGGAGGGACCTTTGCTGCATCAGAGGTGAGGCAATACTTGTCAGGCACTATTGAATAATTAACTTTGGTGAGTGTTGTCATGCTGTGCCCTGTACAGCTGGTCCCTCTACACTCTGGTCAGAGGTGCTCTGGCAGAAGGCAGATCTTGATAGTGCTCTCTTGGCAACATAAAATCCACCTAGAAAGAAATGATGGTTGTGCAAAAAATACCACAGCCTCTTCTACCAGGGGATGAGCTGTATTGTAATATATAATGCACAAACAACACTACATTTTAAAGGTGTGGGTCCTATGATCTAACTTTTACCATTTTTATGTTAGGGATCTTTTCTAGAGTAGTTGTCTAGAGTCTTTCTGTGCTCATTGAGGAGAAATGGTAAGTCTCAAGACTGTTCTTAGAATACACGTCTGGGATAAGAGGGCTTTGGGATGTACATGTCTGTTGACAAAAAGGTATGGTGTTTTGACTAGGCACCTTGCTTTTAAAACGTGATGAAAAGAATCTCACCCTTAGTATGAAAGGTGGAATGCAGTCAGAGGTATCAGAAAGTATCCCTATAGCAAACTGCATGGACTAGAATTTAAACAGGTACAGGGTTTTCATCTGTTGTTCCAGTATCCCACAGGAAGGGTGGTATCTCAGTGTGGTGTTAAACAGGAGGTGGAGATTCTTTACCGTCTAATATGCAGAAGGTTCATTTTCATAGCCAAAGGGTATAAAATGTCTCAGGGCCATTCATGAGGTTTTACAGACTCCCCCATACCTGAACCATGTCTGCCAAAACTGCTTCCCTTCCTCAGGCACTCCCTTTTAGACTTCGAAGGATGATTCTCACAGCACTAGGGTCAAGACAAAGGCAAAACTTTCTACAAGCAGATGGAGTTCCTAGCTTTCCAGTAAGCACTTCTGACTTGTGGCTCTGTCCCATCTTGCGACTCTCTGACTCTCTAGTGGCCACCAAAGGAAAGCCAGATGGAAGAGCTGACAAAGCTAAGGCAGGTGATGTGGGTGGGGTGTGTCAGAAATAAGGGGTATTTTCAAGCTGTCTAGAAGACGGAAGTGCTAAGGGGCCCTATCCACAGCTCATTACTAGACTGCCCAACAGCATTTCAAGGGGAACAACACAACCCTTGTATACTGCAAAAGTGGTCAGTCAGAGTCTCAGAGAAGGGTCATTGAATGTCATGAAGTCATAATGTATGTCAAGGGGAAAAATGGGTAAATCTTGCTGAAAACCTCTTATTCTACACAATGGGGTAACAGTATCCCTTCCCACACTGTGACATGGCTCTGAGCATCACGTTAGGGATGTTGAAAACACAGAGAAAATGGTTCAAACAGGAAAACCATGTATCTATGGCTGAAGCTGACACTTTTTCACTCTTATCTGCTAATAAATTTTGGCTCTCGCATAATTCATTTATATTGCTAGCTGTAAAGACGTGCTCGGAGAAAACAGTTCTAGGCAACGTAGTTAAAAGCATGCCATCCTCTTCAGAAAGAACATATTCTGTACAGTCCATTGAGTCAGCCTGCAAATCATGTGGTTTTATTATTTTCTCCTTCCCATTTATAAGAATTTTGTGCAAGTGTTTTAACAAATATTCACTATTATTTTCTTCCACTTTAGATGAGATTTTCTAATGAATTGAATATTGTTCTAATTATATAGCACTTTTCAGTAATTATTCTTGAAATCTCTTCTTATAACCCCAGATTATGAGGCCATAGCTATCCACACTCGTGTGACTTGAAATATTCCATACCAAACAATGGGAACTACGCCTTCAGGTCTTGAATTTAAAGTCTGAATGCATTTTTCAAATACACTTGGGGCGTTTACATGCCTGACTTAATAAAAATGAGTGTAAATTATGTGACAGTTTTCTGTCCAACTTGCAGAAATCGTACTGGGTTTGTATACACGTGTATGTGTACACATACTGAATTTAGGAGAGAGTTCTTTTCTTATAAAGAACTTCTAGCTTCTTCAGAACAGAGGTTTGAGATCAAAGATATTAGGAAAATCACTTGTTGCCACCTATATACACTAAGACTTGTTTGTGTACAACTCTGGTATTATAAATGAAGTGGAAAATTTGTTTTCCTTACTGTTAAGACCCATCACTGAAGTTGTTTCACACACAAGATGTGTTCACCAAGATTTCTTTCCAGCAAATGCTGATCATGAGTTTTCATCAAAATATAAGTAGCTGATAAACTGAGCATTCAAAACACAACAAAAATATGTTATATAAAAAAACGTAGAATTGCCTAGAATTTACCAGGTTATAAAGGATATTGTTAATGTTAATTTTATTTTTTCATTTTCAAAAAGTTTAAATTGAAATCTGTTTTAAATTTTAAATATCAAGAGTTTTTAATAGAAAGTGGTTTAAGTAGAAAAAAAAATCTTTTCAAGAGGATGTACTGTGACAAATTAGTATCTTCTTTGCTTTTTTGATGTAATCCTTGATGGATGAGGAGGGCTTCACTTTCTGAAGAAGACAGCACAGCACTGGACATTCACAAAGTAGTTCCCATTTTAGAGGAATTAGGCAAGAATACTACTTCCAGCATCATCTGCTTTTTATTTTGTTTTGTTCTCGGGGAATTTTTTTGCATATAACTATATAAATGAGTACGTATTTAATTTTCGTCATCCAAAAAATAGCTTAATAAAATGAATTCAGAAGGCTCAAATAGAAAAAGCAGTAATGTTGAACCCCAAAATACCAGTAAAAGAATTTTGGGGAACTAACTGTTTTTCAGCCAGGCTTGGGATTTAGGAGTCTGGCTCAATACTGTTAACCTTTGGCATCAGCAACAGTGGCATGGCACCTCCCAACACATTCATACATTCATTTGCTTGCAAACCACTCCCTAACCTTGTTTGTAGTTTCAAGGTTAAGAACAATTACTAATGTTACCAAAACTCTATTTTGAAATAAAGGCAGATTAATAAATCATGACTCACTATTATATAAACTTCGAGACCAATGTATAGAATAAATTTTGTTCAGACAAAGTGACGTCTTCAAAGTGAGATTTTTCATTTGTATGCTTGGAGGAAGAAACAGTTCCATAAAAATACTATTTTTGTGGGACTGTACAGAATTTATTTGCCATTCTTGGACTAAAAGCATACAAATAATCAGTAACTCAGATCCAGTCCATCTTAGGCTGTTGCTGATAGTAAACATAACACCTTTTTTTGTCATAGCTATGCTTTCTTCTCTGAGGTGTGTACTCTGGCAATCTAATCTAGTGGAAGATGTCCCTCCCCACAGCGGGTGTTTGGACTAGATGATATTTCAAGGTCCCTTCCAACACAGACCGTTCTATGCCTACCTGGACACAGCTTTTGATACATCATCTTGAGTTGCATCTTAGCATGGTTGCAATGATGCATACAAAACTCATTCAGATGGCTAAAATGCTCTAGTACTAACAATCCAGTTCCCCTCACTGTTTTCTTCACTGTAAACTCTTCTTGAGAGTATTTTTTTAAAATGGAAGAGGGATCGAGGATATAAAAATGCCATACAAAGGGGCTTATTTTTTTACCCAGAGCAAAAAAATAATCTTCAGCAGTTTTGCAGATCATAGATTAGATTAGTATGGGACCATGGTACTTAAAAGCATTTCCCTGCCTGTGAGAGACAGCTGGGCCTTATCCCAGGTTCTGAAGGATGGCACCGGTTGTCCCAGTTCTGGTCAGGGGCATAAGTGGATGGCTGGTCCGTGTGATTGCTATTTTCAAGAACTTGAATTTCCCACCTATGCCAAGCCTGGGAGGGAAAGAGGGATGGGAAACTACTATATGCAAAATGCTTAAATTTCCATGGAACATGAAATGACAGAACTACAGAATAAGAAAAAAGAATCTTGTTGTCCCTTTTTCCTAGCCTTGCACTAGACTTTTCCCATTCCTCTCTTTCTGTGAGTGAACAGTTTTGGAGAGTTCCTCTCTGGCTACAGATTTTCTTCCAGCAAAAGTATCATTTCACGTTCTACTCCAGAAATAGGTGCTCTACTTCAGAAAGCAAAAAAAAAAAAACAAAAATGGTTTAAAAAAACTGGAAATTTAAGTGGAAGTTTGAGTCAAGAATTTGGACAATGTATGCTCGAAAACTGTTGGAATGATTTCTTTTTCAGATGTTGGATACAATGGCCATCTTAGTTGTGAAGACAGACTTAGATGTTTCTGCTTACAACTTGTGACTTTGCCTGTTCCATTTGTGCATTGCAGTCACAATTACAGAATTGTTCATACTGGACTGGAAAGGGGGTCACCTAATCCAACCTCCTGCTCAAAGTGAAATCAACACTGAGTTCAGGTGAACCTGCTTAAGACTTTGTTTGAAAACCTCCAAGGACAGATATTCCACAATATCTCTGGGCAGCTGTTCCAGTGGTTAGTTGTTCTTACAGTGATTTTTTTTTCCTTACACACAACAGAAACCTCAGTTGTTTCAGTTCATGATCACCTTCCTAAAGTCTTGGATCCATTTTCTGAATAACTTCCTTGTAGATGTGGGAAGTTATTACGTCCCCCCCTCCTCCCACCAAGCCTTCTCTTCTCTGGGCCAAATAAGCCATGCTCCCTTAGCCTCTGCTCTTAGTTGATGAGTGTCAACTCTGTGACTATCTTGCTGGCCTTCAACTAGACCTGCTCAAGTTTATAACTCTCTTTCTTGTTTGACGGGGTAGAGACATGTGGGGATAAATCTGGATGGCGTATTTCGGATGTGGCCAAACATGTGCTGAGTACAGGGAAATAATCACTTCCCTCAATCAACTGGCTATGTTCCTGTTGCTATCAGTCAGAACACTGTTAGCCTTCATTGCTGCCAGAGTGCAATGCTGACTCCTGTCCAGCCTTCTGTCCACCAGGACCCCAGGACTTCTGGGGTCTTTTCAGCAGAACTTCTACACATCCGATCAGTCCTCTGGCTGTACAGTTACATGGGGTTTGTCGATCTCATGTGCCGGCCTTTGCAATTGTCCCTCTTGAGTTTCATAAGGTTCCTGTCAGCCCATTTCTTCAACTTGTCCAGCGCACTTTCCTGCTGAATGACAGCTCTGCCTGAGGACTATATTGATTGTCCTCAACTAGCTTGGCGAGGCTGCATTCCCTCTTCTCCCCTAGGACACTGATAAATGGTGAAGTGCTGGGATCTAGCAGCCAGTATTTTATGGATAAATGGGAATTTACATGCTGTACTGGACTTCAAGGGAACTAGAGACCTTTACATGTGCATGCAGCTGTAAGGCACTTACAGAGAACAAATTAAGGTATATATGTATAGACATTTCCTTTATGAAACCAGAGGGCTCGAGTCTTTCATATACAATTATTCCCCCTGCAGGCATTCTTGTTAGGAGTGGGATTTGAAGAGTTATGTGTAATGAGGTCTTGGTATTGCTATCCCTAAATGTTTCCATATAGTACGTCAAGTCTTCTTAAAGCATTGAGGTTTTCTTCAAATCAAGTTTTCTTACGTGGTGAAGGCTTGTTCCTTTTTTATGCCTCTCAAGTTTTGAACCATATCAAAGTTTCCTTAAAAAAAAAAAAGTAAAAGACAGAAAATGACAAGTGTCCCCAAACCTATGAGTGAGAGAAATATTTTATTGTGAAATTCCATATAAAAGTGCGAAGGCTGAGATCTCTAAAATCCTCTAGGAAGGCGGTTCTTCCTGGGTAAATTTAATCATGTTGACATCATCTTAAATATTTGTAAACCCTGTGCAATGAAGATGTAGAAAGAAAAAAATATTCTATGCACTCATCAACTGGTGTCAAACAGGAAGAACAGCCACAGAGAATGCTTTATTTGGATAAGGTTTCTGGATGGAATTCCTCTGGTGACACACACAGAAGCACTGCAACTTGACCAAAGCTTAGAAATACTTTGGTGGTAAATCTGTGAAAAGGAGAGCTTCTTTGATCTCTCTCTTTTTCTTTTATTACTTTAACTAAAATTTGTGGATTTTTTGTCTGTTTTTATCTTTTTTAGAATACGGAGTAGACAAGTGGCTTGCAGAACCTAGGATATTTATTTCTCAAGGTGAGGACTTTAACTGTAGGCTGCAAAGTCGTGCACCTAAATTCTGGTAAGAGAGAAACTTCAATACACAGCCCGTACTCAGCATTTCTTTTCTAGAATCTCTAGGTAGGTCCCCACCAGCATGCAATCTTCTCTTCTTATGTGGAGATGCCTAATTCTCTTCATTCAGTCTTGTGGAGGCCTAGGTGGCTAACAAAAACACCTGTGTTTCCCTTTAGGAGTCAAGATGCTATAGCTTAGACACTTTGTTCTTTATTGGATCTAGGTTTTGCATACTTGCTAGATTGTAAGAACAACCCTGATTCAGTTGAGACAGAAGTTTTACAGGTGGTATAGCTGAACTGGCACAAATCAATGCATGGAGGTACATCACTTCTTCCATGGCTCTTAGGTATAAATTTGCCTTAGTACGGTAAATTAACATAGACATACAAGTCAGTCTTTGGACTGATACGCTGTAACGTAGTGGTAAAGGCACCCAGGATGAATAGAGCTCAGTTTTGAGTCTTCACTAAGCCCCTTTTGCACCAGTACAGAAGAAGAAGAAGCAATGAAGACTGACTTAAAGAGAGTGCTCAAATTGCTCTTTTTTTGGTAGGAAGTTCTTCAGTAGCCAAGAGTTGTCATTGTAGACCTATGCTATCCACTGATACATAGCAAGCTGGGGTGCTTCCTCCTCACTAAGTGTTCTGTCTCCTTTTTCCTTCCCATTTTGCCTACAAGGGTTGCTAAAGAGTGTAGCTCTTAACGGCAGAGTTAAACACAGAAGTTGAGGCTACAGGGGAACATATTCAAAGAGCAGGGCAGGGTGGGGGTTAGAAGTGGGGTCTTAAGCAAGTTTCACATTAAGTCCTGTTTCTCATCTTCCAGAAGCTATGGGCACAGTACACAAACAATAGTCAGCATCAAATCCCTGCAGAGAATGTATTTATCTTGAGAGGTCTCCTAAGATCCTAATCAACACTGATTTTTTAGTAAAGGATATATTGCTGATACATATCTTTCCCCAGACCACTTTACTTGAACATTTTTGAAGGGCAAACACCCAACGAGAAGGTACCCACTGACTCGCTCCAGTCTTGTAGTTTAGAGCTTCAGCCACACCTTTATACAGTTTCACTCCTCAGTTCCTTGTGTTTGCAAGGGCCTCAGGCACTGGTGACAATTCAGTCTCTCCTGATCTCCACTCGTGATGTTCAGACTGGTCTCTTGGGAACAGAAACTTTTCAGCTCAAGTGTCTGGGTTTATTATGACAGGATTTGGGTGACGCTTAATAAGCAACACTATACAGGAGATGATTCAGTGGTCTCTTGTGACTTTTAGGTTTTCTAACTGTGTGGAAATCCAATCAGGTTTATCCAGCTCTCCAACCCCAAAATGATATCATTAACCGTTGTATCAATAAATAATAGTGACAGGGTTGTTATTCATATACATATATAAACCTTGTTTACATCTTGCTAAATTCTTTGTTTCAAGCACATCCTGTAGCAATGACCAATTGTATGTTCTGCTAACAAATGTTTACTTTCACCATATTTAAGTGTCTTACCTTTTAACTTCCCTGAATGTGACTATTCTCCCTTTTCAGAGCATCTGTGATATTGTATACTCCTCTTGTCCCTTGTTATTTACTTCTTCTCTAAAGTGAAGAAATCCTTTCTTTTTCACTAATTTTCCAAACCTGGAAACTATCTGATATCTTTGCTGAGGCAGAACCAATTACAGATAAGACCACATGTGATATAAGTGGCTTTAGACCAATTTCTTCATTATTTGTTCCATCTGTCCTCAGGTTGCCCAGTTCTGTTGTCTAACAGCTAAACAATACCCTCTCTTGGTTTGAGGGGAAAAAAAACCCAACAAAAACCCCCAAGTATTTCAAATGTACTCATTTAAAATCAGAGCAAAGCAGATGGAATATTTGAATAGCCCTAACCATTATGCTTCAGTGTCAAAACTTTTGGTTTGTCTTTCATGGGGTGCACCCATGGCTTTAGTATCCCAAACCATCAGCCTGCAGGCTCATGTCAACCCATAAAGAATGTGAAACATTGCTTTTTAAATTTAATTTATGTTTCTTTGTTTGCAGAGAAACTTTTTTTTTCCCAGCTTCAAGCAGAGTTTGAAGCTGCTTCCATCCTTATAGCATGCTGCTTCCCCTACATAAAATAGCATTATAGAAAATATATTCTCATAGTGTTAATCTGGGGTTTTTTTGAAGCTGGTTCTCATTAAAGCAAAGTATCTTTTAAATAGTGGTAGCTAGGGAGGTGATGAGGAGGCAAAAAGAAATTAAGCCTTCTTCAAAACGTCTCTAATTTACTAGGGTGACTTAACGTGTCCTCAGCATACAGTTGAGTCTACACTATATGTAACACAGGACTGGAAAAGTGTACAAGAAAATTTGAAATATTTATTTATTTTATCTCTTTTCCCCATATATTTGGGTTTGTTGGTTTTGGGGTTTTTTTTCACCCTCAACTAATTACCTTATAGGTCATTAAGGGATAGATGGAAGAGGTTGGAACTAGGGAATTAGTCTGGGATTTGAAACTACATTCAGCTCCTTTCTTTTCCATGAACTTCTGGTAAGTCCTTACTTGAATCCTGTGTTCCAAATTTCTCAGATGTACGTAAGTAGTTAAATACTCCTGAAAACCACAGAAACTGGATACTTTACTAGGATCCTCATCTTCGAGAGTCTTCAGCTCTTCACCTGAAAAACAGAAATAAAATTACTTTCTGACAGGAATAACGTAGTAACTAAGTAAGTTCCCACTTAGAGAGTAGAAAATATGGTTTATAGAAAACACATGAAAGGTGGTGAAGAGCTTGGAACCTGCAATTATGCAGAAATAGGGATGGAGGGTCCTACATGGGCACCTACATGAGGTGTATGTGTGTATACATTAATGTATTTTTAGATGTGAAACCCAGAGGAATCTAAACGCTTCTTCACTGATCATCCTGGCAGCCACCTCAGAGGACTCAGAGAAACTTAGATGAGCTTTAAACAGGCAAGTAACTTTAGTTACGTGAATCTTAGGTGAAAACGAAACCCACCATATCTGCAGTGTTGGCTTATCAGTGCATCTGTGGTCAACTCTATAGTTTTGATTCATTTACTACTGGTCTTAAAGGCTTCTGTGATTGGGTTATTTTTAGGCTGATTTTCTAAAGAAATAATGTTTCTGTGCACATACAGTCTGTCCATCCATCCTTCGTAATAACTTTTGAACTCAGTAGTCCATTTCAGTTCAATTTGTCAGTGGGGTAGAAGTGAAGACAAGTGCCTGTGAATTTTGATGAAAAGCAGCATCTGGGTAGAGGAAGAAGATTCAGATAAGTGCATTCGCTGAGGAAAAGGGAAATAAAACTTAGTTCCTCATCCACCTGAAAAAGTAGCAAGCAGCTGAGCAATGCCCTAAAACAGCTGGGACTACTGCCCTGGCCGACTGCTAAGGCGTACCGCATGCATCCATGGAGAGGGGAAGAAGGGGAGATGTTGTGGATGTGTTAAAGATTATGGGAATGGGGAATATGGGAACAGGGGACAGGGCACGAATCCATAGGAAACCAGACATCCAGAGCTGTTATGCTCACTTTTTTTGGTGTTGTTTTCTCTTGTGTTGGTGCTATCAAAGCCCCTTTTTGTGGGGGCAAAGACAAGGAGAGAGAAAAGCATGGCAGGTGCTAACTTAAAACTTATACAACAGGGAAGCAGAGCCAAGACTGGCACCTGTGGCAGTGAAGGTCCTGGACAGAAAGAAAGCAGCTGCCCTGCAAACATGTGAATTAGAGGTCTAATTAGAGGGAATGGGAGAGAGTATATCATTGCATGCCTCCTATTTAGTTTGTGGGACTTAGCACCTCTGCTGTGTATTTGGGGCCCAATGAAAAGCAGCCAGTATTATCTATACGCTCTACTCTTTTCCTCAGAGGTGAAGTAAGGACAGGCTTTCAGTCAGACTTTACCGTGTTTCCCGGCTTTTGTGGGTTCCAGTCAGCCCCTTATAGTTTAGTGGAGGGGATTTTTTTTTTTGCTGTGGTTTGAATACTTAAGGAATATACTCTAACATACCATTGTAATTTCAATTCCTTTGCATGTTAGCCTGATTATATAAACCCCTTGTTTTTGCCTTCCAGATGCAAGGAAGTCTGTTAGGCAGCATGTAAGATTCACCCCCTCGGTCTCATTTGTAGCTGCAGGGAGGGTGGGGGAAAAAAAAAAGCTATTGTGTGAAGAAATAAGACATTCTCAGAAAACTTGGTGATGCGTGTCACATTGTTGGAGGGAAGCAATGGGACCCCTGGTCTGAAGCACATGAAAATCTTTGGATCCACTCGCGAGCTCTTTCTGCACCCTTTGCTCACGCAGGAGCCTGCAGCAGGAGCCTCCGCACCAGAGGTTCTCAGCTTCGCAGGCCCGTTCAGCCGGGATATTTTTGAATACCCAGTGCTTCATGCCAGCTGTCTATCTAACTCTGTGACCAGCATCAGTCAGGTCCTCAACTGGGGCTCACTGCTCTCTGGTGTTAGCACGCTGCTGCAGCTTGACAATGAAATTGTGCCTGTGCTTGCATTCGGCACGAGTGGGGCCATTACAGTGTAGACTGCTCCCTGGTCTGGTGGTGCAAATATTCTTGGAGGCAGTAGCAGCAGCACTGGGACCTTTGCAGCATTGTGACTCCCACACAACTGTGTGTAGCTCTAGCTGCTTCTGTGGCTTTGTGCAGATATACATGAGTTGAGGATCTAACCCTGAAATACCGCCTTTCCTACCCCTTTCCCTCCCCACGGTCACAGACAAAATACCCAAAATACCATTTTTTATTAATTTTAGGAAGAAACACTTCTCAGGATCCCCTTTCTTTACAAAATTAAACAATCTTTTTTCCATTATACTGACATATTTATCTGTGGGAACTTCAAGGGAAAGACCTCTGCCAAATATATTCTGCTTTTCCTTCTTTTTTTAACATATGTTGTCTTGAATCAGTAAGAGGTCTCCTATGCCCAAACATGATTAAAAACCATATAAGTTAAGTCTTTTTGAGCAGAGTGCATGCTGTAAAAGCCGCTGTGAGTCAACGGCAATTTTACAGTCTTGGTTTTGTGTGGTCCTTCTTTGGAGAGTATTAGGCATAAAGTTGTCATACTGGAGCTCTAATGGGTGCACTCAGTAGGTGTGATTTATGGGACTTGTTGCCTTGTGAGAATGAAGTCATGTAGTGTATCAGGGTTGCCCTACAAATGAAGCAATTAAATTTTGTCATCTTTTTTTCCAAAGGTGTCCTGGACAGGGGTAAGGGCAAGCATGGGGGTATGTAAAATGGGGGGTGGGAGAGGGAGGTCATTAGATTCCATCTGTTGATGAACACTTAGAACACTTTTTCTGAAGTCATTAATTGAATTCCATTTGCTGAAGCCTAGTGCCACGTCTGGAGGCAAACAGCACATCTTTTACTTGCCAGTTCTATTTATATGCCTGTGAAGTAGATCATTGTAATGAATACAGATGGGCAATAACTACAAAGTTATTGCATAATTTTTCAAAATTTTATGATTGCCTTTCCTACTTCCTCTTAGAATAATGGCTCCACTGTACAGTCTGCAGACCTTTCACTATATCTTTCGTACATTTTACCACTTCAGCAGATTTTAATTTATTGGAGACACACTAGAAGTGGTAGATAAACAATCTACAGAAAGAATCCGATTTATAAGACAAGGAAGACTTGAACCAGTATTAAGTTGCTTTGGAGATCACTTGGTGAATGCAAGTATATATGATTTTTCATCTTTCTGACTTGGCAGCAAAGGGCAGTGAGTGTGTGTGTGGGGAGGAAGTCAACTGAAAGCCACCCACCGTCAGCTTTACAGAATATAGAACAGGTTTGTAATAGGATGTCTAGCCGGATGGAAAGTGTTTTTGTACAATTTGCAGGTTTAAACCTGCCTCAGAAAAAGTTTCAGACCTGCTAGGAGAAATCCAATTCTCTTTCACAGGGATGAAACAGGCTTGTTTTTTCCACCCTGGTGCTAGCTGGAGTAGTCTTGGTCCGTGACTTACATTCTGTTTTCTCCCCCCTCCAGTCCAATCCATTCTACTTCCACTTCTGAAATAATGAAGTGGAGCACTTTTCCTGAGCTGTGATTATGAGTAAACTGACTTGTGAGAGTACGATCCATCTCCCATTTAAGTCAATGGGAGTCTTTGAGTTGCTAAAATGAGTATTGGATGTGTCCCTAAAACAACTGGATTTAAACCCTGGCCACACTGAAGCTGATGGCAAAGAGAAGTTGGACCTTCACCATGCTGTCTATGCATTATCTGCTGTATTGGCAAGGATTATCACAAATTCTGCTTCCCCTTGAAGGCACAGCTAAGTGGTTTTGAACCGCATGCAGCTTTTCTCGGTCTCACTTCTGAAACCAGCCCCAACTCAAGTCTGCAATCCTCAGGACCACCAATAGTGAACTGTATGAGTGCTATTTAAGCTGGTCTTGGAACCCCATTTTGGGACTGGCTTAGGCTTACATAATTGACTCTCAAAACCAAAGACCTTTGACCTAAATATTCAGAAATTTATTGCATTTTGGATGTCTGTCGTCAAAATCTGACAGACACACCTGGTTTTCAGAAAGGTCCCTGCATCTGAAAATCTTGACTTCTCAAATTGTTTCATGTTATATACTAAAAAAAAATCGATAGCTCAGTCCCTTTTGGTGACTGAAACATCCTTTCATTTATCAATTTTTTACAGCACACAACACCAATGAATGCTTACACCATAGAAGTATACTTTGGTGTTGAATTCCCATTCATCTTTCTTTGGTTGATCTTTCTAAATAAAACTACCAGGAGCGATAACTGATTGTGGTGGGAAAAGTGGTTCTGTCAGCTGGGTTTGCCAGCACAGAGAACACTACATTTCCCCCCAGAAATAATGGATGTTTGTCATTGTCTGCTTTTTATTCAAACCTGGGATACAAAGGACCATTTCTCATCATTGTTTTTTTTTTCATAATTTTGTGGTATTTCATTTATTATCTACTATTATAATAAATTTGACCCTTGCTACCCACTCTGAATAAAGGGCGTCTGTTGTGTTTCATTCGCCTTTCCCTGAAGCGCAAGGACTCCGACTTTGCTAGATGAATTGTCTCAAGAAACCACAAGCACATACCTAGTACTGCGCCAGCAACTTCATAATACATTGTGAACAGAGCTAAAATGTTTTTTGATGTATTTTTTTTTTCATTCTGATCAACAGTTTAAAATTGGAAGAACCGAAGACAGCAGTTTCATGGTCTCTCAGTGGCCTCCCATCCTCCAACTGGAGTCTGTCAGCCTCCAGCCTGAATCGTGCGTAGAGCAGAAGAAGGTAAATCTGCCTAACCTTCACCCATGCTCCAAACACCAAAACCTATATTATCAGCATTTCAATTCATGTTTCCCTTTCACATGCAGACAACTGTTTTCTTCATATGAGGTCACAAGCATTTTAGATTCCCCATCTCCTCAAAAGATTTTACTCTTGCTTTTCCCTCTTTCTATATTTTTTTAATACTTTGGCATGGTCGATTCTTTCACCATATGGAACCACTTCTACCTCCTTATCCCCTGTACACACTTTCCCACTCAACATGATGACATGTGACCACTCAACTCATAAACAGGAGTTAGGGAAACAGAGGTTAAACCACGGGCACCAAAAGTGGTTTTGAGAATGCAAATGTGGAAAAAGTGGAATAATCCACAAGCATGTGGTTTGTTACCATCTGCCTCATGTTCTGAATGTATAAGCACATTCACCCGGAGTTTACAATTGAAGGGATACAATGTTTTTTTTTTCCTGGTAAAATACTGTGCATTTTGGCTTGAAAAGCATGCTTGCTTCCTTTCCCGCGGTGAGATTACAGGTGCTGCACGCTGCTATTATGGTTGATCTTTTTCAATAAAGATCCCACACAGGCCAGGATACTAAACACGCAACTTGGTTTGATCTTGATGGATTGCCTATAATCCCACATCTATCTTCTTCCTCCTGTAGCCCCATCTAGTGGCTCTCTACATCTGTGCATCTGCCATATTGCCTATCTACGTATGCACCTGAATGAGAAACCTGTAAATAGAGGTACACCTATGTGTAAAAACTCACATAAGCAAATGCGTATCTTCACCCGCCTGCATACAGAATAGGGCAGATTTCCAAACCTGTTTAGCACCACTTAGGCATTTTTTAGGTGACTGGCAGCTGCCGTGCACAGACAACAAACTTGCCCTGCGGCAGTAAGGGAGGGTTATTGCCAAGGTAGCATAGTCTATAAGGAAAATGCCATCCCCTGGGTGTACATATTGGGCACATGTCCAGGCTGCTTGGGAAGTGCTGTCACCAGCTGGGTCTGCCTCAGAGCCAGCCGGCTGGGCTGGCAGCTCAGAGGCCCTCTGCACCGCTGCTGCATAGACTTGCCTCAAAAAGGAGCTGACTTTTCAGAAAAGCTCACATCCAGTAGATGTGGGCCACAAGGATTATGTATCTCTTAAAAGGAGTGAAAGTTAGTATGTACCAAAATGGTATAACGCGTACCAGCAGGTGAAAAGAAGGACAGCTGAATGTGGAAGTAGCCCCCCCAGCTTTTGCACTTTGACTTTGCTGCAAATGTCCACACCAAAGGTGATCGCTCAAAGCTGAATGCTTCTTTCTTAACTTTTCTTGTTCTTTTATTCTTTCATTAATTTAGAGTTTCCATTGAGAATAGGCTTAAGGTGGTTAAACAAAGGAAGGTGATCGGCTATGATCGTGTGAGAATATAGGAACTGGTGGGGCATCCGATGGGAGATGTGGTGTCTAAGGCAGGACTTAAAAACAGATAATGAAACATAGGTCTTATGAGAAGTTGGTGAAAAAAACCCACAGCCAAATTCCTGCTTTTGGGAAGCGATGTTTGGCACCTCTTTCTGAAGAGTTGGTCATCAGCTTTGGACTTCATCTCCTTCAGCTGGGACTTGCAGGTCAACACAGGCAGTCCTGGGAGCATCTCTCAGTGCCAGCCCTCGGTGCCTTGGCTTCTGGCACTCAGTGAGCATTTCAGCTGAGATACTTCACCACTGCCACTTATTCAGTAGGAGGAGTTAACTGGAAGCAGGAGGGGAAAGGCTGTGTGAGGCACTTGAATCAGGTAGAGCCTTTTCAAAGAAACACTAGATCCAAAAATTTGTCAGAAGCACAAAGCTGGCTTAAATGCCTGACTTGTCTGTGAAATCTGGCACCAGAGGTGTCAGCAACAGACTATCTGGGCAAATCAGAATCAAGGCTGTAATTAACTTCAGAGGCAGCAACTCACCAAAAAATCAAACCTGCTCTAGGGTCTGGGGGACACACAACAGAAGGCCGTGTTAGCATCACAGTCCAGGGAATCGCTCCTCCTGCTGCCCATGCTTCTATCATGTGGATGACACGCTACATGGTTTCTGGATCTGTTGTTCACGTTTTCACATGCTTTCGTCCTGCTCCACCAGGTAACCTTGTCTTTTCATGATACAAAGGTCTAATGAAGCAGGGAGCTGGTGAAGCTGAAATTTGTAGGTTTGGGGCTCAGGTCTGCTGCTGACAGACTTCATCCAGGTCATTTCACCCTCTGTGTCATAGTCTCCCACCTGCAGAAAACAGTGTTAATATTTAACTACCTCATGGTACTAAATTGCAGCTTAATTAATGGTTTGCAAAGCACTTTGAAACGCTCACTTGAAATAGGCAAAGGATAATTAACATCATGTATTTATTTAGTAAGTTTTCCTTGCCAGGCACAATCTTCCTAAAATTCCCCTTGCAATAACTGTTTGCACTGCTCTAGGAAAAACAAAGTGGTTCAGGCAGTATGTTTTCTGTGGGGAGACTTTTTGCTGCGTGAATCAGATGGTTGAAACTTGAAGAGACTGCCAAGATGAGGGGCAGACACGTTCCTGAACGGGGGGAGGAGATGAACAGATGCACAAGTGTTTGCACTCCCTCAGAGGCGTGTGCATTGTACCAGGAACCTTAGTGACACAACTACAAGGCTGTTGTTAACTTCTGAGCTTGGCCAAAACAGGTCCCCGTTCTTTTGTAGGACTGCTGCTCGTGTCTTTCTTTTGTAGGACTGCTGCTCGTGTCTCATGGGTGAATGCAGGCATCAGCTAGACAGCAAGGTCTTCAAAGCTGACATCTTTCTACAAGAGATTTCATACCTGCCCTTCACTGTGCTTTCCAAATTTTGCTACATGTGGAACGATGGCTTCAAGACAAGGACAAGAAAAATCTTAAATCTGAATCACTCTTGCCATAACGAAGCTTGGACTTCTGCCCAGGAAAAGTAACTGTTTCGGGTAGCTGCCACACCAAGTTGTGCTCTCTGTTAATGCCATGGATGCAGCACAAGTGGCGCAAGGTGGGATGCAGCCCCCAACAGCAAATGAAGCAGCACCCAAGAAAACACAACCTGCTTGGGAGTCTTTGCAGGCTCCTGATTTCTAGGCGTACCTGCAGTGTTGGAGAGAAGGCTAAGTGTTAAGTTTGGCTTGAATGATGAACAAATAACTTCCAGTGAGAAGCTGCTTATTCTTGGATAGGACTGTGCAAACTGAATTTTAGGTCTAAATTTTGAGTTGTCTGTGGAGGGGTCATCATCACTCGCTCCAGAAAGGAAGGACTGATGTTTTCATAATGCCTGCTGATGCTCTGTCTTTTATCACTTCCTCGCCCCTGAGGTGAGATCGGGAGAAAACGCTCAACAGTTCCTACAACCTTCCCCTGGCATTATGAGCGAGAAATGGGAGGTTCAAAGCAAAGAGGGGAATTTGATGCCTAAACCAAGCAGGCTTTGCCTAGTTAGTCTGTACAATAATAAACACTGAAGATTGCTCTTGAGACATATTGTGAAATCCTGCCTCCTAATGGGGATAGAGGCGTAGGAAAAATTGTAACTGCGTTTCACTGGCCTTGAAAAACAGTAAACATGAAAATAAGCCCAAGTGAGTGCTCTGTGCATGTGCTGACAATTTTATGCAACCCTTTCGAAGAGATCATGTCGTTGAAGAAAAGCACATATTGAAAAGGCTGCTTAGAGCCTTTCAGATAAACTAGAGCTATTTAATTACATTGATGATTTTTGTTTGCTTATGTCAGCATGGCTAACCTGAAACTTTCATGAAATGTTAGTCAGCACCCTCAAAATAAGGAAATTAGTTTTAAAATTACAGCATTTCTAAAATAAATAAATAAATATCGCTTGAGTTTTTACTTTCCCTCCCAATGACCTTCTGATTTTTAAGTTTTTAGATCTCCTTTTCAAGCTTTCCTCTTTAATAACACAGGTTGGAAAGGTTTTTTGGGTGGTTTTATTTTTTTTTCCGTGAAAGCAGAGAGTATAACTTAGTCACGTGCCTTTGTCAACTGAAGCTGTAAAAGCATCAAAAGCAGAAAGGCTCAGAACAAAACCGGTGAAGATGTCAAAACTGTACCACCTGCCTGTTGCACCCCACATTTCAGTCTCACACCTGCCTTTGATCCAGCACCCCCAGCCCTGGACAGGAGCTCACAAGGGCAGAGCCACTTTGGTGAAGGGACACAGGAATTCGGGGCAGGTCAGGAGCCCGCGTCTCAGCCTCACCTCCCTGACCACTGACCTACTTATCAAGCACCAGGTCCCACCTCCCCTCACAGCAGGTCATGCCTTACTCCAGGATCAGCTTTGATGAGATCAAAGAGGCTGCCTGCAGAATAAGTTATTAATCCGGGTAAGGCTGGAGCAGATCTCAGGTTGCCTCTGAATTCAAGCACAATTCAGCTGGGAAGGTCAGGCTTGTCCCTTTCTTTGGCTTAAGCCTACCACAATGCAGAAGTGCCCTCTAATGTTGTTCATGAAATAGAAGGCCCGCGTGCTCAAGCAAAGCTCCTGATAGCTGCAGGTGTATTTTTCTTGGGAAGCTAAATTGCTAGAGAAACAAAAGTTTTGGTTAGTTTAATTTGGCAAGACAAAAATGCCGTCCTAGGGGAAGACTTTATTTAGAAACTTTATTTTTCCCCTGTTAAGTTAGATATTTTGTTGAAAAAAAGTTTAAAGGTTCAAAAGTTCACAAGAGACTTATTTCTGTTGTATTAAAAATAAATAAATAAATAATTTCCCAGTTGGGCAGGACACTCCATAGATTAAATTTGTTGTTACAGAACATGTTGAACCCAAAAGTGACATTCCATTAGTTTTTGTGCTACAGTTTTAAATCTTTTTCTGCATAACTCATTTGCCTAATGTAAGACTCAACAGCCCCAGTGCAAGAGGAAAAGGGGATTGCTTTCTTCTAACAAAAAATCCTGGCTTTGCTAGCATGAGGTATGCAACATGTAATTCTACCAGCCGTTCTTTTTCTTTAGTGGAATGAGGTTTGATGATTTTAATTGCTGACACTTCCTTACTGTAATTAAGAAATACTCTTCACTGTTGGAAGCCTGATCATGACATGAATGATTCTTCTCCAGACAAAGCCAAGAATGCTCAGCCAACCTCAAGGTCAGCTACTAGGTGGCAGCTGGCACTTGAAACCAGGAGACAAAAATAGCATACAGTCTTCATGTGTGCACAATGGGCAATGAGTCTGCAGGTTGTTTTTGGTGGAGGAAATGCAGAGGTCACCGTGGAGTGAAATACTAATCTGACTTTTTCTACACAACCAGAGTTCACAGAAGCAAAACAATTGCTGCATGCAGCACCTTTTAATATTACACTAAAAATAAGAATCCCCTACCAAAACCAGTACGTCTCATTCTGGGTCCTTTGGCTTTAGGAATACTGCAACATAGGCTTTGAGCATCAAGAAAAGTCCCAGAAAAGACAAAAATAAAATTAACTAAAGTCTTAGAAAAAGAAAGAAGCCATAGAGGAGCCATCATCAGCTGACTACGTGGGACAGACCTAAGAAAAAGCAAGAGACCCTGGAGGAAAGATGCAAGAACATAACAAAGAGCTCTAAACAAGGCCCACCGGTTGAGTTTCAGTAAATATTGCACTATATGCTGCATGTGCCTGCTAGGATGAGTGAAAATGCCCTATTTGAGCTTGCTGCTTCTGGCCTCCAGATGGTCAGTTCTCGGGGCAGGTTCACGGCACAGAGAATGGCAAGAAGATTCATCAGAACGTCCAAAAATAAACCTGTGTATAAAAATACAGTGAGTACTTTGAAGGACAATTACGGGGAGTGTGGAGTAAGACTTCTGGCTCATTACATGAATGGCAGGACATGTCTGTGCCTTCTTCTCTGATCAAACCAGGCAAACGCTCGCTGAAGGGGTGAGTGACATTGGGTGCACAGAAAGCTGATTACTTGTGACTTGAGAGAGACTGGAGCTCTCTCACGAGGAGCCTTGACCTTGGGAGGGCAGCTGGGAGGTATTACTGTGGGTGGTTTCTTAGTTTATATTTCCTCAGAGGATCCTCAGACACTTCAAGCAGCTACAGCCAGATTAGATGACCGGTCAGCCTTTTCAATTCCCACTGTATAGCAGGTGAAACAATAAAAAAAGTATTGAGTAAGGAACATTAATCTGTATTCAGAGCTTTTTAATAAATTATAAATAAATATATCTGCTTCATTCCTTTGAATTCTACCCACTTGTGTTTAGCTATGTGTTTTTAGTGGCAACACAATCTCTGTGAGCTGCAGGCCCAACGAAATCATGAGCTTTTTTAAAAAAATAAAAATAATCTGAGCTGGGATTTAAAATAGGGTGTGGTGGAACGGCGAGGGTGAAAAGTTTGACGGCGTATCAATAGGCGGTTGGGACCTCCTGGCAATCTCTTCACTTCCTCTTCAATGAACACAAGATTTTTGCAGAGGTGCATTTTTGCTGCCACGTTTTTGTAGCTTTCCGTTTCAGCCCTAGTTTATGCATTCTCCAGTAAGAAATCAAAAACTATCACATGCTACCTCTCATCCTCTGAACAAACTTTTTCTTTCAGAAGCTTTGGCTGAAGAAGACAGAATGCCACAGAATTTTAAATTTAAAATCAATGTGTTCCCTTTAGCATTATGTTTAACTCCTTGTGGGAGAGGGGCTAGAAGGATATTTCCAAAGTAGTTTCTAGCCTGCCTGAAGCACAAGCCAGAGTATAAGCCATGTACCCTCAGGAAGGCAGGAGTGGGAGAACGGTAGAGGAGATGGAAAAGGAAATTGTTATAGAAATCAAATAAAGTGAAAGCTTCAGGGGGGTAGATGGGATGGGGCAGGGAATAGAGGATAGAGGATCCATGTAAGCTAACCATCCAATGAGGACGAGGGAATAAGGATCACAAACTGAAGCTTATGCAAAAAAGCAATCTGAAAATGCAGATGATTACCTTCATTCCCTGTTTTCACTGAACTCCATCTGGATAAGGGGAAGAATGAATGCTGTAAATACTGCACAGGACAAAACAGATTTAGCAAACCTGAGTAGACATCCTCTGTTTTGCTTGTGGTAATTTACGAACAGGTTTCATGACCAAGACTCCTGCCCTGTCTTCTTGAATACTAAGTTGGTGTGAAAAACTTTTTGCAGATACGTATGTTCACTAAAAATGCAGGGTTTGGTACTTTATTTCCTTGCAGTCTGTCTTCCCTCTACTCTTCCTTACCCCTTTTTACTTCCATTTTTTAATTGAGACACATTTGTGAGGATGCGGCCTCGTATCTAGGCATGGCAAAGTACAAAACAGAGGCAGGAAGAGTGATTGATAGAAGGATGACATTTTACAAGCGTGAAAGGTAGAATTAAATGTTCATTTCCATTTCATTGTTGTTGTGGGGAAGTATCTTTTTTTTTATTTACGAAGCATTCTTAGTAAGTTCAGTATTTTTGTGTTGGCTGGTGTGAAATCCAATGCTGTTGATTAAAATATTTTGGTTATTTTTTGGTGAACTGGGCATCATTATAGTTTTAGGAAAAAAACGATAGTGGTTCCAGGCAGCTATTTTTCCTGAATTCCCTGTAGCAGATTCTTTTTCTCTAGGCAGGAAACTCTAACAACTCTAGGTGAATGGGCCAAAGGAAAGCAGTGGTTTTGTACACTTCCCTAACATTCATGTGGCTTGGGCCGTTCCAGAGGCTTGGAAGTCTTGCCTGGGGACTCTGAAACTTGCATTTTCAGAGTACTCGACAGACATTTTGGATGGATGACAACCACCTCTTTTCCCTAAAGTCCTTCTTTCTAACTTTTCCATTAACATTTACTTTTTCCAGTCACCACATCTCACAGAAGGGTTGGGATTTTCATTCACCACTAAAGCTGTCAGTAAAAATTGGTGGTTTTCTTTTTTTTCTTCAGATTGTCTCTAAAGTCTATCTTCCCATCTCCATACACAGAATTAAAGTTGGTGACAAAGCTCCTGTCATTTAAACACTGTCTTTCTTCTGTGCAGTCTCTCTGATACTAACACCTCCCCTCACAGCAATCGGGTCTTTCTAATCTCACCTTCAGTTTTCTTGGTGATTTCTTGCCTTCCACATGTAATTAGAGATCATTGTCTTCTTTATCATACTCCTAAGGCAGATAAGTGCTAACATACTTAAATTTGGGCTGAAGCAGCAAACACCAACATCCTGTTGCCATCTTGGAAAGGAAGGTCCTGGACTAGTAGGGCAGATCAAAATGGACAGGAAGTCTTGCTTATTCTTATTTAATACATCTGAATCCTATTCCAGCTTTCCCTCTCCTGATATAAGAAGTAATACTCTTTTTCCCAGGTTCTCACCTTATTCCCGCTGTCCTGCAAGAAAAATTTCTTTCTTACAAAGCTGGTGATTTAAAGAAGATCTATTTTGAGAACTAATCTTTTAAGGTTTTGAGTAAATCAAGGATGCCTCCAGGCTTTCTCTAGTTTTTCTTTATTACGTTGTGATGGCTTGAAGAGAACTGCTCTCAATTCAGTTTAAGATCATAACGAGAAAACGGACTGCTGAGGACTGGGCCTTTAAGTAAATGTTCTACGAATATGGAGTTTCACGAGAGCTACAAGGTTTGGCTATGATTTCTCCTTCACTTTGATTTACCAGGGCACTACACTTCTTGGGTAACTATCTCCTCCACCATCTCTTTCAACCATATCCCCAGGCGTTTTTGAAGTCAGAGTCTTCTTTTTTCTACAGACAAAATAAGAACAATTTAGAAGTTTCAACACATGAAACAATTCAAAAAAATGTGACTAACACACCAAAATGATTAGTCTTAGTTCTGTCACATTGCATCACTCAACTGTACTTGTGAACGTTAGCTGGCAGTGTAACCTGTCTGGATCATGATTAGCACTCATTTGGGCACAACAGTCAACTCTGTCTAGTAGATGACCCAGCCTTTGTTGAATGGACTAATCCCTGAAAGGTGAGAGGACTGTGTAAAGGGTGGAAAATCAAGGATCATCTTAAAACCAGCTCACAAAAGGTACATTTATATTGTCCAGGGAAGGATTTATCTTCTTTCTGAAAATTATTCTAATGCAGATGTGTGAGACTACTTAAGCCACATGTGGCATCTGGTAAAAATAAAGATTTATTTTGGCTGAACTGGCTGTATTAGCAGATAGAGATCCGGCTTTGAACTAGATCTAAGTTCATAGCCTGCTGCTGCCTTGGGATTAATTTCAGAATTTCTGTTTGTTTTTAATATGGAGAAATTACTTGCAGCTGATTTTTTAAGGTCTTTGTATTCCTCAAACAGGCAAGCTACTGAAAGGAGATGGGAAAGTCAGAAGAGACTGAAAATGGCAGTAATCTTAGATGACACCAACTACAACCTTTTCATTTCAGTTTTAAAGATGAGTTATCCTAATCTTGCAGAAATTGATAGCCATCTTGAGAAGAGCTGGAGTTTCATGCATTTATCCTCGTCAAGCTCTGTCTTCACTGAAGAATTCTCTCTTGCTTTGTGGACATATTTGGGCTTCACCATTGCCTTCTGCTCAGAAGCATCACAGTGACGATGCACAGACACATTTTCAGTCTGCGTCCCATTGTCTTTTGCTGTGACTCTCCTTTCCAAGGACATTCTTTGAGCTGTTGGACCATCCTTTGCCTGGCTTTGTCCAGGAGGCAAAGTGAATGCTTGCAGAGGCAGACAGATAGGCAGCAAGATATCTAGTGTTGCCACTGATTCCTGCTGCTTTATTCTATTTTGAACATGTCTTGCTGTCATGGTTTGGGCTGTACTGGCCACTGAAACGAACAACAGATGCTCTCCCTCTGGGAGAGAAGGAAGAGAGAGAGAGAGACTTATGAGTTTAAAAGATTACCATTGTAACTGTAATTTGTCTACCTAGAGCTCACTCGAAGTTTTATCCTAACTTGGGTTGTTCTGAAGTTTCTGAGCTAGTTTTCTGTAGTGCATGTAGTCCCATTGAGCTCACTTCTCTGCTGCAAAAATTTAAATAGGAGGAAACCTTTAAGAATTGTATAGATTTGACAGCATTTATGCCATCATGTGTGATGGTAAAATTTTACCTATACAGAAACAGCTTTGTGCTCCAGTCAATCACAGAGACTGGACCAAGTGATTTCACCTGAAATTTTATACCATAGATCACTGTAGGATCCCTCAGAAGGAAAGGCAACATGTGCAAGACAATGCAATCCAGGATAGGGGGGTTTAACCATTTTGCATACTCCTTCCTGCTCCCCAGACATAGATAAATGAATCTGCGGAGCCAACAGTCAATTGAATATTTCAAGGAGTAAATGAACTCACACCCTTCTGAAAAGTTATAACTATCATCTTTTAGACCTGTGGCCATCCCGAAACAGGCTTTTGCCTCTTCTTATACTCTTCTAGTTCCTGAGGATTTATGAATCACATTTCTACTCTGCATTAACTCCAAATAATTGAGATAAATCAATTTCTTGCCACAACTGAGCTCTTACCCCTGTGACTTTACCAGTCCACACAATCCCAGCTATCCTGTAGCATACTTACAACTGGGCTAGTCAGGGAACCAAGATTTCCACATTTCACCCTTGAAAAGGTCCTGCTTACTTGAGGTCCTGCTTAGATGATTGTTCAAAGTAACAGTAACAGGACGAGTGGTAACAGGCACAAGCTGGAACATAGGAAGTTCCGATCAAATATGAGAAAAAACTTCTTTACGGTGAGGGTGACAGAGCACTGGAACAGGCTGCCCGGGGAGGTTGTGGAGTCCCCTTCTCTGGAGACTTTCAAGACCCGCCTGGATGAAGTCCTGAGTAATGTGCTCTAGGCATCCTTTAGCAGGGGAGTGGGACTAGAAGATTCCTAGAGGTCCCTTCCAACTCTGAAAAATTCCGTGATTCCGTGATTCTGTGAAATGTTACTGACGATATGACAACTGGTCTGTCTGAAGTATTGTTTGTCTGGTCTATGTGAAACTAATTGGTGACCTCGAGCTAGTTTTGAACAGATGCAGTTTCCTTCAAGCCACTGTCATGCATGGCTTCAGTTGAAGAAATCAGAGGAATGATCAATCCTCTTCTTCAAAGAAGAGGTGCATATCTTTTGGGATGCGTACAGCAAGGTTGTAATCTGAGAGTTAGGTTCAGCTGTGACAAGGTTGTCTGCCCCTTTTCAGGCCTTATTTGCTGATGGGACGGAAAAGCTAAAAGGATTTACGTGGAGGAGGATGAGAGAAGGGCGATATCGCCAGGCTATGTTTTCAGACAGTCATCCTAAAATGTAAAAACTAGACTTGGTCTTTCTAGAGAGCTGGCCTGCCTGTCCATCACTCCTGACTTGGCATCTTTCATCAATAATGTATTAATAGCACATTAAATCTAAAAAGACATCTAGGAAGGAAACTGGACACAAATGGAAAACAAGGCTTTCTGTTTTACATACTACTTAAATAGCACTGTGGAGACAGGAAAGGTGAAGAACTTTGGGGAAGGTCAGGCTTTAGAAGATGAGGGAAGGACGGATTATGTTTTGCTGCTTTAGATTCTTGTCTGCCCTGCTGCCCACGAGTTACTTCTAGATGGAGAGTACCATGGAGTCTGGAATGGCAGAGCGGTTTCTTATTTTACTTTGCATTTAAATCTAAATATGTAAAATAGAACATTTGCCATGGTCTTTTTCCCACTGAAAGAAATCTCACTGGAAAATATTTGAAGTGATCAAACAGGCAAAAGTGTCTGCAGACTGAAAATCACAATAGTACATAATTTTTAAAACCAAGCAGAAATCAGCTAGGGGACTGAACCATTTACTTTTTTATCCTCACTCCTAAAATGCTGAATCCATTTCAATCACAGATGGCGACAAGGACAGCCAACAACAACACATCACTCCTAGCGTGAGACCTTTTTTTGTCCTTTTCTGGGATGCATCAAATGTTGATGACCAAATTATGACCCTTTCCGCCTCCCTTCCTGAAAGCATAGCATTTTTTGCCAATAGCCATCATCCAAGGTTTTAAAAAATGTGAAGCATAGGATTATGCCTAAAACATTAAAGCACCTTCTATACTATCAAACAGGTTGGTTCTCAAGCAGCTGCTGGTGACCTCAAAGCTGTCAAGTACTTGGCACCTTAACGATAAGGTGGTAGGTAGGTATTGGTACAGGTCGAGTACCTCACTGTCAGGTTCTTTCTCTTTGAAAACTTCAAACTGGTGGCCTTAACGCAACCTTTGACTTTCCTTACAGAGAGGTAGTGTGGTATTTTTTAAAAATAAGTGCACCCTGTTTTCAACCACAGTAAATCTGTACAGGAGGGGCAGAGTAAAATTTTAATGTTATTATGGTACAGAGAAAATCTGAGGCACTCCTGTTTACTTTCCAAAATCATGGTGTATTCATGGCTTATCCAGTGATACATTCAATATACCCTGAAGGAAAATGGGACAGAACGTGTCACTGAGGCTTAAGTAATTTTCACTGAGCCATTGGGATCCGTTTCATCCTGTTCTTGTAAGTGGGTAAGCAGTGATAATGAATGACCTGACAAAGATTTAGAGGTACGGCTTAAAGAGCCACCGAAACATTTGTTTCAACAACTTCACGGTTTATTCAAGGCTTTCAGCCTTTCTGGTTCTGCAGAACTGAGTGGGATGGTTTATGGGAATAAAGTTCCTTGTGAGTTTAGGATCAGATTCTGCTGTAGCTACTCCAGAATAATCTTCAAACTTTCTTCTTCTCTCAACTTTCAAAAATAGGCTGGGATAAGGAGCAAAGAAGTGGTGGAAGGCTATAACCCAAACTTCCTGAAAGAGAATGCATATCAGGTTTGGTTCAACATTCTTCACTCTCCCATTTGTTCTGCTCCAGTTAGGAGAGCATCTGTCTACAACTAGAAAATGTAATTTTGTCTTCTCAAAAAGTACGTATTGAAAACTCGATGTGTGGTCACTGAGATATAAAGTCCTTGAAGGACTTCAGAGGGGTATGATCTAGGTCATGGGGCAAAATCTGGGGTCCAGTAAAGTCAATAGGCCCTTGACCTTTAACTTAAACAAAGTTTCACACTTCTGTCTGCCAACTTCATACACTTCCCCTTTATTTCAGACTTTCCCAGAATGAAATACAGCAGAAAACTGCTCCTCATCCCGGAGACCTTTTACAACCATCCGATAAGGGGGAAAAAGAAACAATAAAAGTGTGTTTGGTGTCTGGGTAGTGCAAAAACTATTTTTAAATTAGAAGTTAGTGTAGGCTGCTCTTTTCACTTTTGACCACTTCTGAGTCTGAACAAAATCAGTAATAATGCCTGCAAAATTGCATCAGCCAGCATCATGAGGTGAAGTTCCATGAATGCTGGTGATGTTTTGGCTACAAAACTTTCACTCATTAATCATGTATAGAATAATGGAATAATTAAAAGATTTTTTTATTTACTCTTGATGAAACAGTTGATGATTATTTTCACCCTCAGCTGCTCTATAACTTCCCTTGGGAATCCTGAAACTGAAAAATCTGTGTATTATGAATATATTTCTGTTTCAATAGGACATATATGTTAGTCTCTCTTTGAAGTGTTGCTCCAGAAATAGTGAGTTGGTCCCAGCTGACATGCTGTTCAAAGGCTGTTTTAACACTGTTCATGTGTGCTAGAGTGTGAAGATCAATTTGATTTAGGGACTGGTTACATGTGCTGAGATACATGACACATTGGCTGGCACTGGTTTTGATTTAAAAGTCATAACAGAGAAACCACTAACAACCTTAAAGCAATGCCTCAACTATTTAGAGTGTATAATTAGAAATTACAGAAAATTTGTAAACTACACAAAACCCCACTAGAATGTCAAAATTTATTACAGCTGTGGGACTAGGAGTCAACTAGTTGAACTGAAGGGACTTAAATTACCATGTCTTAATTAAGTTCAGATAAACTAATGACTCAAAACCAGCAATCTGTGATGGTTGTCCAGTAAACTATCTGAAGTAAATGTTGGCATAATCACCTTAAAGGCAGGCTTCTTCTTTAGCATTAATATCATTTGTACAACAGATTGCACAGTCATAAGAAATCTAAGGAAAAAGTGCAAGAATAAATAGATGATATCTTAGCTAGAGTCTCAGCATTGGAGGCAGACTCGCTGCTCACAGAGGAGATAAATTGGCCAGCAGCATCCCTCGTGACGCGGTTGAAAAATTAATGCCTGATACCTTGCTCTGTCAATCAGATGCCCATCATTGGGCCATCAATCCAGCTTCTTTATCAAGTACTAAACGACTTTCTTGAAAAAGATCTATTTAAAATAATTTGACACTTCCTATCCCTTTCACGCGTCCTCCCTTTGAATGTGGCATGTAGTTCTTTGCTTTGCATGGTCAGACACACTTGCTTCTTCAATACTTCCAGAGACTGCAGAATGAGATTGATCTTGTGTTAGTCTAGCACAGTGAAAAGGTTTAAAAAGAGCAATAGAACTCAACTGAGCTACCATCTTCGCCAGTTCTGTCACAGAACAACATAATATCAAATCCATTTATGAAAATATATCAGATTCAAGAAACTCAATAAATAGGCCATGGCCTTTAAGTAGTATAGTCTACTGTAGCCAGAGGAGAAACACCTCATAGAGCAGTACATTAATCCTCTGTTTGGAGCATTTTATGGAAAACTATGGCACATTCCATTCTTTTCTGTAGGAGGTCACACAGACATGAGAAGTGAATGTCTTTAGGGAAATTTTTGGACAGATGAGCTATTTGACTCATTAAGTAAAAAATTCTGTGCCCCCCCCCCCCCCCAGTCTCTTCCTCTCTTCTACTCCACTCACCCATTTCCAAAATGGCACTCTGAACCATGTTCTAAATTGAAAGGTTATCTCCAATTAAAACACAGTGAAAGTGGTCAAAATCCCCATGGAATCAGAAGTACTATGAAGTATTCGAGGCTACTGTTGCCCAATTCATTTTGTTTGCTTAGAAGGTGGTGCAAACACTTGTAAGCTTTTCCTCAGGTGCAAACGGAAGGAAAATAACTATTCACTCAAAGTCTGATTAAGGATATAAAGTCATCCAGTCATCCCACGCTGGGCTGACTCAGCCTGGTCTGTAAAATCCATGTATGAGCTTAAGGAAGCCACAGACTTACTAGCACCCTAGTCTAAAACTTTATCTAAGGAGAATGTTTGGTTCTTTCAAAACTGTTTCATCTTTTTTTCCTATTCCCTGTGAAGTATGAATTTTAGTGGAGATGAAGGCGTTTCAGGGTAAGTGCTTGATCTAAAGGCCAGATCTAAAAGGCATTTAGTTCCCTAACGTGCATTTGAATACTTTGCTTCCACTGGAAAATTACTGTTCTACATGCTATGAGTGGCATACCAGCGAGAACACCAGTAGGAGAATTTCAAGTAGCTTCTACATGCACAGTTAGAACCTTGTATTGTTGTTTATGTTGTTTTGGGGGGTTTTATTTTTCTAAGCCAAACTTCAGTAGTCAGCTTCCTTTTCTCTTAATCTGCAGCTGCTTCACTGACTATCCATCATCTTTATTACAGTGTCATTTCTATACGTCATTCTCTTACACTAATCAGAAGCAGACCAAGTGGGAAAGAAATTGCTCCACAGGGATGAGGTCTGTTGCTGTAAATGATATGTTGAATAAGAGTGGAATTCAATGCAAGAGACACTATGCTTGGTTACACATGTTGAACTGATGTCTTTTATCTGTGGGACACATTGCAGCTCTTTGTTGTGGTCATTTATGGCCAGAATCCAACAGTGCTCAGCACAAAGCCTGTTAAGCAGTGAAGCAGTCCCACTGTTTCCACTATTGTCATTAAGTTGCATAAAGCTAATCAGCCACCATAGTGCTGAGATGAACTGGGGCCCAGCAGCTTGAAAACAGAAGTTGGGCTATGAGCACTAGGACTGATGAAACCTAGTTTCTTATGAATACAAAATGTCCCAAATGTGACAGTAATGTGTTCCACCTTGCCCAGACCACCCACTCCCATGATATCTTCATCCCTTTTCACCTCCTATTTACCATTTGGAGCCTCGATAGCTCAGGAGATGGGCAGTACTGTGTGAGTTTCAGACTATGGCTTTCCCAATTGCTTGACTGACTCTACTTCTCACTTGTTACGGACATCAAAGGCAGCAAGTAAAGGTTGAACCCTTCCTTCAGGGCTCTGCCAGAGTGTCTTCCTTCCTTCTGCCCCTGAGACATCATTTTTCACAAGTAATAGCAGCTTGCTGTCTTTGAGATCACTATTCCTCTGTCAGGTTTACTTGATGGATTCAGCCCGTGGGTTCGAAGGTTATTAGAAAGATGCAGATGGTCAAATAGGTATCATGACCAAAGAAGTCCCATTTCCTTAGACAACCAGGCTAGTTTGTATTCTTCAGCTAAGACGGTCTTCGCTGTAGTTGTCCCATCACTTTTGCCTTTGGAGCAAATTTTGTCATCTTATCAACTGCCTGTTTCACAAGGCAGGTATTATTAATGGAAGCGTGTGAAATATGTAGTCACAGTGAACAGCGATACTTGGAATGGGGAGGATTTTAGGAACTCCATTTCTTCACTTTTAAGTTATGGTGCAGGTAAAAGCAAGGATCAGCATCACCAGATAGGACATTGCTGGGGAAATGGAAAGAAAAATCACTAAGGATAAGGAAGTCAAATCAAAAGAAGTTAAAACAAGCATAAACATAAAGACAACATTGAATTCTTTAGACTGTGTTTTACCCCTTGGGGCTGTTATTGGCCACCTGTCACTTGGACTGGTTTTAAATATTAATGAGAATATTAATAATAACTAGGAGCTTAATATATATAAACCCCAAATGTACATTTTTTTCATGCTTTGCATGCAGTTGTCCACTGCACACTGAATACATTTGTAATGTTTTCAGTGGGTGTCTCTGCTGTCTAAATCAAAGATATTCTGTATAAACTTCCAGATGGTATTGGAGCTTTTATATCTTTAGCCATTAGTGTGTGACTTCAAGAGTGTAGCAGTGGTTATGGGAAACTCCTAGTCACGTCTGTAAAAAATAAGTATGTAATTATACATAATTATACATGTCCAATTTTTAATATATATTTCTAATTATACATGTCTAATGTGGGTAAGGAATTGGCTGTATGGTTGCACTCAAAGAGTTGCAGTCAACAGCTTAATGTCCAAGCGGCAACCAGTGACGACTGGCATTCCTCAGGGGTTGGTACTGGGACTAGCACTGTTTAGCATCTTTTTAGGTGACATGGACAGTGAGATTGAGTGCACCCTCAACAAGTTTGCTGATGACACCAAGCTATGTGGTGTGGTTGACATGCTGGAGGGAAGGGATGCCATCCCTTGTACAGGCTTGAGAGGTGGGCCCTTGCAAACCTCACGAAATTCAACAAGGCCAAGTGAAATGTCCTGCAGGTGGGTTGGGGCAATCCCAAACAGAAATACAGGCTGGGTGGAGAATGGCTTGAGAGCGGCCCTGAGGAGAAGGGCTTGGGGGTGTTAGTTCAACATGAGCTGGTGTGCGCTTACAGCCCAGAAAGCCAATGGCATCCTGGGCTGCATTAAAAGAAGCATGGCCAGCAGTTCAAGAGAGGTGATTCTACCCCTCTACTCACCTGGAATACTGCATCCAGCTCTGGGGCCATGTCCATAAGAATCATAGAATCATAGAATTATCAGGGTTGGAAGGGACCTTAAAGATCATCTAGTTCCAACCCCCTGCCATGGGCAGGGACACCTCCCACTAGATCAGGTTGCTCAGAGCCCCATCCAGCCTGGCCTTAAGAACTTCCAAGGATGCGGCTTCCACCACCTCTCTGGGCAACCTGTTCCAGTGTCTCACCACCCTCACGGTGAAGAACTGCTTCCTAACGTCCAATCTGAATCGACCCATCTCTAGTTTTAATCCATTCCCTCTAGTCCTACCATTACCCGACATCCTAAAAAGTCCCTCACCAGCTTTCTTGTAGGCCCCCTTAAGATACTGGTAGGCCACTAGAAGGTCTCCACGGAGCCTTCTTTTCTCCAGACTGAACAACCCCAACTCTCTCAGTCTGTCCTCATAGGAGAGGTGCTCCAGCCCTCTAATCATCCTCGTGGCCCTTCTCTGGACACGTTCCAGCACGTCCATATCTCTCTTGTAGGAGGGGCTCCAGAATTGGACGCAGTACTCCAGGTGGGGTCTCATGAAAGTGGAGTAGAGGGGGAGAATCACCTCCCTCAACCTGCTGGCCACACTTCTCCTGATGCAGCCCAGGGTACGATTGGCTTTCTGGGCTGCTAGTGCACACTGACAGCTCATGTTGAGCCTCTTGTCCACCAGCACCCCCAAGTCCTTTTCTTCAGGGCTGCTCTCAAGCCAGTCACTGCCCAGACTGGCCACCAGGTTTGTAAGGCACTGCCAAACCAGGCCACCAGGTTTGTAAGGCACAATTTGCCCTTGGTAAAACCGTGTTGATTGTGCCCAATCACCTCTTTGTTATTCTTCTGCCTCAGCAGTGCCTCCAGGAGGATCTGCTCCATAATCTTACCAGGCAAGGAGGTGAGACTGACAGGCCTATAGTTCCCTGGTTCATCCTTCTTTCCCTTTTTGAAAATGGGGATTATGTTTCCCTTTTCCAGTCAGTGGAGACCTCACCAGACTGCCATGACTTTTGGAATATAATAGAGAGTGGTTTAGCAACCTCATCCGCCAGTTCCTTCAGTACCCGTGGGTGTATCCCATCAGGTCCCATGGACTTGTTCACTTTCAGGTTCATCAGATGGTCACGAACCTGATCTTTACTTACGATGGGCAGTTCTGTCCAACCCCTGCCATTATCTTCTGTGACTCTGGGAGTGTGGCTGGAGCCCTTGCCAGTGAAGAGTGAGGAAAAGAAGTCATTGAGAACCTCGGCCTTCTCCATATCCAGAGGAGGGCCACGGAGATGATCAGAAGGCTGGAGCACCTCTCCTATGAAGACAGGCTGAGGGAGTTGGGATTGTTCAGCCTGGAGAAGAGAAGGCTCCGAGAAGACCGTACAGCAGCCTTCCAGTACCTAAAGAGGGTCCACAGGAAAGACGAAGAGGGACTCTTTATCAGGGACTGTAGCAACAGGAGGAAGGGTAACAGTTTTAAACTAAAAGGGAGTGGATTTAGATTAGATATTGGGAAGAAATTCTTTACTGTGAGGGTGGTGAGACACTGGAACAGGTTGCCCAGGGAAGCTGTGGAGGCCCCATCCCTGGAAGTGTTCAAGGCCAGGCTGGATGGGGCTTTGAGCAACCTGTTCTAGTGGGAGGTGTCCCTGTCCATGGCAGGGGGATTGGAACTAGATGACCTTTAAGGTCCCTTCCAACTGTAACCATTCTCGGATTCTAATTTATCTAGTTATAAATACACATAAAAACACAGATAAAATACAAAATCTAACATATTATTCACTGTTGCTGAAAGGCGTGGTGTGATCTATGATTTAATTATGTATGCTTTGCCACCTACTACTGATGCCAAACCTCTGAAGTCTTCTCATATACTAAGGCTTTAACTTTTCAGTAACTACTCAGCTGTTAAATGCTGATCTTACATTCAGTTAAGTCCACTGGAAATTTGGATTGTTGATGCAGTTCAGCATTTTAGTCCTTAAAAGTTGGATGCATTGGCAGTGATATCACTAAGATGTTCTCAGTTGCAAGGCTATGACTTTATAAGTCCATTGCCTAGGATAACTGCAGATAAATAGGAAAACATTGGAAGGGGAAAAGAATGTAACAGCAAAAAAAAATACACTACTTTTTTGGTATTCTGAAGTCATACCTTTTTCCTTGTGTAGGAGTGATAACCTCATTCAAGATCATGTTGAGAACTTCGTCCAAAGCTGTGAGGAAAGACACAGCTTCCATTTTCTTCCAGGAGCAAATGTAGGGAAAGAGGGTGTGAGTGAAAAGAAACTAATAACACGTTTTAGGAAGGAAGGAAGTTCTTCCTCAGAAATACCATGCCCTGAAGCCTAGAAGGCATGACATTAGGCTTCTCGCAGTGAAGAGAAAGGGAGATTACATATGTGAAGCTCACTAAAACAAACCAAAAGGAAAGTGAGGGATGATTTCTCCTCCTCCCGTTCAGGTGATTCTGTGTTGTTTGCTTCTGAATCTGGGCAGATTTCTAGACATTTCCAAACACATCTCATTCCTAAACATTGCCATCCTAGAGCATCTTTTCTACAATTAGTCCCAATGTATACTGTTCTGAACTATCTAAAATATACTAATGAAGCTTAACTTTAACTTTCATAAGGAAACTGAACAAAATCCCCAGGATGCCAGAGGCTCAATTTGTATAGAGTTCTTTGAGGCTTTTCTTTCTAGTACAACAGTGCTCACTCCAAATATCATGAATCCACAACACACTCTTCTAAGGACTAGGCCAACTCCATGGGTCCCATTTTCCTAGCAGATGGCAGGCTGTTGTATACGGAGGCCGCAGCTTTTATTAATGGTGCAAATGGTGCCTGATCAACAGCACAACAAAGTTGCCCTGTTCTCCTGCCCACTTCCATCCGCGAATTCTCACCAAGTGACTCTCCTGAATGGGTGAGAGTGCACGTCAGTCCTTGCGCTGCAGCTGCCAAGAAGCCTGTGAATGGTGCTTGTGGTTTCTGTAACATGGACACCTGCCCCATAAGGTCTGGCCTGAGACCACCAGCTAATTTTTTGCTGGCCACCTGACAGTAACGCACAGCCATTCACCTTCCTTTCAAAATGTGTGCATGTGTGTGTCTCTGTGTGTGTATGTGTGTGAAAGGCCGTATTTCTTCTCTTTTATTGGTCTTTTTTTCACCTGCTGCCAGATAAACAGCATGGGATAAGAGTCTGCTTCATGCCAGACATAATTTTGAATTTATTAACTCGCCATTCTTTTTACTCTTGATAGAACTTGACAGGCAAGCAGACAAGCACCTAAATTAACTTAGCTCCCAACCGGCACCTAGAAAGGCCAAGAATAACATAGAGATAAATCGGAGGGGTTGAGAATGGTGATGGAGTCAAAAAGGAGGGGGAGAAGAGCATGAGAGAAGGGAAAAAAGTGAACTTTGGACTGGAGAAGTTTTAAAAAAATAATTATTCACAGCATAACAACATGACAGAAGGCTGCCAGAAAAACCTCATCTGTGTGAGGAGGGCAGCGCATACGCAGTGGGAAAAACCCAGACACACATTTGCCTCTGGGACAACATGGATTTAAACGCAAGACAACTTCGTAAATGGAAATGAATGCAATGACCTCAGCTCAGGTCGCAAGAGAGTAGAAGCCCACCAGGTTATGAAACTACTGCTGAATTAGGCATGTTTGGCAGCACGAGCCTTTGGGAGACGCCCAAGGATGAGCAAGTTCTGAGCATTTGATTTCATTTCGAAGGAGGGTGGTCTTTCCATTTCAGGGTCAGCGGCAGGACAGCATAGTGGGTGTAGAGGTGGAAAGGGAAGCACACCATTTGGCTGACTGTCATGACCTCTGGATAATTGGAGATTTAACTTTCCATGTCTCAACACTCCCTAAATCTTCCCGCACAAGCCAAGTCACCAAAAAAATAGATGGACGAAAATCTTCCTAGGTGGAGAAAGGTACATAATAGATGTGTTTTATGACATTCTTCCTTGTCAGCTCCCTGTCACAACAGACATCAGTTATTAAAGTCTATAATACAAGGTGGGTTTTTTTGTTGTTCACAACTGAAGCTGTAATAGGTAACGTGTCAAACTGGAAGTACTTAGGGCGTGTGGGAAGATACTGTAGTGACGTAGTGAGTATTGGTTAGACTTGTAAAGAACAGTGAGTTATGTCTGCAGCAAAGGGGTGTATGCACATACACATGTACTTGGAGCTACAAGTTGTGTTTCAGATGCGTCACATCTTCTTTAGGGTGATCTTTATGACTTCATCCCATGACCTTCATGATAAGGCAAGGCAAAATCAGTGAAGCAAGGCAAAAGCAGTTGCACAGCAATAGCTGTAGGGTTCATGCACCTACATCTAAAGCACAGAGAATGAAAAGCTTGTCGTGTGGATCAGAAGAAAAACTCCTTAAAGCCTGCAGAGGTGTGATAAGCAGGTTCAAGTCTGGGATGAAAAGAGGGCTTCAGAACTGTTCTCTTTGCTATACAAAAAGTGTAATTTTTTAAGGTGGCTAGTAAAAAGCAATAAACTTTAAAAATGTAGATATATGTGAAATAAGAGGTGGAACTTTACTTTATGAGAGACAAATGTCCTGGCCAAGCTTCTGAGTTCGCATTTGCAGGAATCGTATAAAGTACTGCCACTTTAAATGTTTTCTCAGGAGAAGTAAATATTTAATGTTATACTTAAATATCCGAAGTAATTACCCATGTTCCTCTAAAAAAGTGCCCCACAGGGTGTCTCAAGACTGTCTTTTTCTGATAGACAGTAGCTCTGCAGAGAGGCACCTCATGCTGACATCCTGTTTCAGGATCTGCCAGAGAGCTGAAGGGTGGAGCATGATTGCTACAGCAACAGCACGTCCGGCTGCAAATGTACGTGCTACCATGAGTTTAAGCAGAGGACACATAGGTAGGCAAAAATACCTGTGGTGATAAATTACGCATGAAAAAATAAGTGGCCTCCTTCCTGCGGATGCTATCAAACCTGCTTCGCCTGTGCCAGTGGCATATCGGGTATTTTAACATGTACAGCAGCAAAGAATTTACCAGTTGGACGCATGGTACTTGGCCTTCATTGCTTGCCTAGCTGTGGAACCAGTCTTAAAAGGCTTCGTTGTGCTGTCAATGTTTCATGTCCCTTGAACTATAAAAAGTGGTATCAGCATAAAGATAGAACTTATAATAAATCAGGCATTTTCCTAAAGAAGTATTCCATTTTGCATTAACTGCATTTTTTGGCTTTCTCCCCCCATCTTCTTCCTTCTTTTCCTACCAAAGAAATAAAAAAGGAAAATCAACAGCCAGCTCTACAGAACTCTTTGCAAATTGGTTCATTGTACTGAAGCCCAAGAGAGCCATCAACGTTATGTGACACTATAGCTGGAATGGTAGAAGGTAATTCATATTAGCTTGCTTATCTTCTGTCTCCCCATTCCCACACCATGGCTGTGCCTCTGAAATAGGTTGCCAGTTGGTATTACATCGTTATTTCCTATTCTAAGCACAATGCTCACAATATATCCCCTTCTAATTCCTGAATGTGACTTTGAAAGAGCCAAAATAATGATTGCCCCTCAAGAGAATTCCTCTCAAGTTTTCTACTAATTAAGTTCAAAGCATGCTTGGGCAGGTCTTTAAAAGTTTAATTGGTGCAATGTAAGAAATGATACAGTGCAGACAGAATCATTTAATGCTTATGACGAGGTACCCAATTCTGGATATCTGAGTTTTGATTTAAAGAGCTCTGAATAATCTAGGATGTATATAATGCAGGAGGTTTGGTGAATTTTGCTTTACTCTTCAATAGCAAAATTGCTTACTTATTCATCTGGGTATGGGAGGAGGCACCAATAAATTATCTGAACTTCGGAAAGTTCATCATCATACACTGCAGATTAGAAACAACAGCCTGTAATAAGCTTATTATATGGAAGACTTTAATAATGTTGCCTCTTTATCTGGCTAAGTAATTTTATGGAAAGAAGACACATTGCATGGCAGTGATACGCCCAACTCCTAAAACAAGAGGGCAGAATAGATAGTAAATGATGATTTAGGTCTTAACTTCTGGCTTAAACAACAGATAAGGAAACCTCACTGATTCGCTGATGTTTCCTAATTTCTTAACTTTTCTTTTTGATAAAAATTTAAAGAAAACAACAACTTTTAGGGGGTAACTCTTAGTGGGACTGATATAGCCATTGTTGTGTCATGACATGTATGTCTATGAGTTTAAAGACAGTGAAAAGATACTTGCAGTGATGATTGACTCGTATTTAACTTGGCTTGAGTAAAAGCTGGGATCCAACCAACGAACCAGCTGCTCACAGAGAGTTTGGCCATTCAGGCAATGTCATCTTAAGGTGTTGTATCAAGGTGAGCCATGCCACATAGAACAGCAGCAAAGGTTAGTGCGTATCCAGGTTCCTACAACTGCCTGTTGGGAAACCTAAGATACTGTTAGGTATCATTTTACTTATTGGGCGGTAGGAGCCAAAGTATTCTTGGCACAGTAGGAATAAGAAGACATTGCCCTTGCCCTCCTTAAACCTACCATCTGGATCTATTTATGCTTGGTGTAAAGTTCCTAGGAAATGACTCAGTATGACTGGAGGTTGAATGCGCCCTCCCAAAGAAGCCAATGTAGACAGAAACAAGTGATAATAAGTTTGTCCGTTCCTTTTTCTTACTTCAGCAATTGATATATTAAAATGTTTTGAGTAAAGTTGTGGGTAGAATTAAACTCTATATTAAATCTGACTCTGCATTCTAGACTGAAGTGTTAGCTTTTCTGCTGCTCACCTTGCTAAAACTTTTGCCCCATGCTTGACAGCCACCTCAGCCAGGCCCTGAAAACAGCTCACCCCCTGATCAGATGTTGGCTTCACCTCAAGTATTCTAAGTTTTAAGCTGCTGCAGTCTGCTTTTATGGGGAATTTTCTCCCCATCAAGCATATCTATAGGAGAATACCTAGTTCTCCTCCTCAGCGATACTCACCTGCCACTTCTCATGCTGTCAAATGCTTACCCAAGTGCAGAAAATAGTCTCTATATAGTTTTAAATTAAGCGTTTGCAAATATCTGAAAATTAGGAACAACCTGCCTGACCAAGGCTGCAGAATAAACAAGGGGGGGACTTAACAATTTATTGAAACTATTGAGGGGTAGCTAAAACTTTTGCTGGTTTCTCTTCTGCTTTTTCTAGTGACAGCTGGCTGAACTTCTGAGCTCGGCACGCAGTCTACTGACTTAACAAATAGATGAGTCCCATGACCTATGATAGAATGATGCTAGCAGCATTTCTCAGGTACTTGTGGTTATTCCCATTAGTTTACAAGAGTTTTACTCTAGATATTGAATTTTTCTGTTTTGATATAGACAGGCAACAAGTGCAGCTTGGGACATGAAACACCTTTCTCACATAATCAGTGAGTTAGAGGTAGAGTTTTGCCCTGGATCATTCAGGCAGCCTGAATATCACCTAGATTTGAACTTTTCCATGACTGCTTTTGTTACATCTGTGGTCACCAGTGGTGTCCCTCAGGGCTCAGTTTTGGGTCCAGTTTTGTTTAATATCTTTATTGATGATCTGGATGAGGGGATTGAGTGCAAGCTCAGTAAGTTTGCAGATGACACCAAACTAGGTGGGAGTGTCGACCTGCTTAAGGATAGAAAGGATCTAGAGAGGGACCTGGACAGGCTGGATCGATGGGCCAAGGCCAATTGTCTGAGGTTTAATAAGGCCAAGTGCCGGGTCCTGCATTGCAGTCACAACAACCCCAAGCAACGCTACAGGCTTGGGGAAGAGTGGCTGGAAAGCTGCCCAGCAGCAAAGCACCTGGGGGTGCTGGTGGACGGCCACCTTAACGTGAGCCAGCAGTGTGCCCAGGTGGCCAAGGCAGCCAGCAGCATTCTGGCTTGTATCAGGAATAGCGTGGCCAGCAGGAGTAGGGAAGTGATCGTGCCTCTGTACTCGGCACTGGTGAGGCCTCACCTCGAGTGCTGTGTTCAGTTCTGGGCCCCTCTGTACAAGAGGGACATTGAAGTGCTGGAGCGGGTCCAGAGGAGAGCTACCAGGCTGGTGAGGCGTCTGGAGACCAGGTCATATCAGGAGAGGCTGAGGGAGCTGGGCATGTTTAGCTTGGAGAAGAGGAGGCTGAGGGGACACCTCATTGCCCTCTACAACTACCTGAAAGGAGGTTGTAGAGAGGTGGGGGTTGGCCTCTTCTCCCAGGTGAAGAATGACAGGACCAGAGGAAATGGTCTGAAGTTGTGTCAGGGGAGGTTTACATTAGATATTAGGAAGAATTACTTTACTGAAAGAGTGGTCAGGCACTGGAACAGCCTGCCCAGGGAGGTGGTTGGGTCACCATCCCTAGATGTATTTAAGAAACATCTAGATTTGGCACTTCAGGGCATGCTCTAGTGACAGAGATTGGGGGATGGGGGTTGTGTGTGTTTGGTTGGACTCAATGATGTCAAAGGTCCTTTTCAACCATGAAGACTCTATGATTCTATGATTCTACATGGAGCCAACTGTTTATAGTTGAAGGAGGTTCTACTTTGTAATTCCCCTGAGTGATCCTTCGCTTGTTTTTGGATAGTCTTCATACAAGCACATTGTATTATTTGCAAAAGACAATAAAAATTTCTTACTGTTCTTTAATATTGTGAAATAGAGGGGAAAACATGATGCAGATAAAGCACTGTTTAAGCAGGAAGAATGAAATGTAATCCATATGTGCTTAAAATTTGTGAGTATGCTTGCTCTTATGTGTGAAGGTACAGGAAAGATAGCATAGAACCCAGAATAATTATAGAAAGAATCAATTGCTGTATGCGTGAATATGCTAAAATTTTAAACATCTCATGGTAGAAATATGGAATGCAAATAGGCTCAACCGTATCTCACATCTTTTCCCCTCATCTACCTCCCCAAATTTTATTTATTTTGCATGCTGTGAGGAAAGACATCTGTTTTCTCTTCCTTACTTCACTCAGTGCTCGTTTCCGTTAGAGTGCCTGAGGAGTTGTGGTGCACCACTGTCACTTCTGCTGGAAGTCTCTCCAAGAGAAGCTGTGAGCTCCTGCATTCCCCACTGCCTCTGGCCCAGGGAACCTCTGTGCCACAAATTGCTGGAGACTTGGGAGAGTATTCCAAGGAAGTGTCACTGTATTTGTGCTATTATACTCTTCCTTAGGCATCCAGTTTGACTGCTGGTTGAGACAAGATATCGGGCCAGTTGGCTGAGCTGCTGTGCCTGCTCTTTTGTTCACCCAGATTTTAAACTCCACTAGAAACTCTTTGTTTATTTTGATATTGCATACAGTAATAAACAAAGGGGTAGACCACCCTGTCCACCATGATATTCATCACTATATGTTTACGAAATAGGACACAGATGCCTTCTACTTGTCCCCTGAGACCCTTAGTCTGCTCTTCCAGAAGGGCTAAAAAAGGAACAGTGGCAGCCATTGCAGCAGCAACAGCACAGCTGCCTAGCTGAAAAGGGGCTGTGGCACAGGTAGATGGATAACAAAACCCTCAGGCAAGCCTGGGGCAAGCAGAAGAGCAATACTGCAGGGCACTTACTCCATGTCTCCCACATGTTCGAAAATACCTAGACCACAGAGCCATTTT
Source organism: Rissa tridactyla (assembly GCF_028500815.1). Taxonomy (NCBI): domain Eukaryota; kingdom Metazoa; phylum Chordata; class Aves; order Charadriiformes; family Laridae; genus Rissa; species Rissa tridactyla. Next base: position 139,602,305 of record NC_071466.1, read on the forward strand.
TGTGTGAGGTAAGAGATGGATGCTAGCCAGTGTTTTTCCATAGATGGATTGACAGGCAAATACGCCATGTGTAAAGGCTGGATGATGAAGCAAAGCTGGACGAGGTAGCAATTGCACAACTGCAGGACAGTAGTTTGACTGTGAGAAAGAAAGAGGCCTTGAATCTCTCTGTTTCAACATAGATCTCCATAATTGTAATAAAGGCTGTATAAGAAAATCAGGCAATCTATTTAAACTGGCTTCATACTGTACATTTGCTAATACTTTTGTCTGGAGCAGTTTGTAAATGTCATTTTAGTGACAGGAGTACTTTCCTGATTTCTCATCAATTTTTCCCAGCTGAATATAATCATATTACTCCACAGTGTAAACCCTCTAAGTGATTTCTTTCCCTTCTAGTGTTTATATTTTTCAAGCTTCTGTAGAGTCTTACCTATGCCTCCCCCTCCCGCCCCCGGCCCCCGGTCCCCCTCCTTCCTCTGTCTTAGTTATTACTAAGCCAGGCTGCAGACAAATGGTTGGTTGAATCCCTAAAGCAAGTTATGACAGACATGCATAAAACAAATACACGTATACACACCCTCAACCGCCCAGAGCGTAGACAGGATGCAGTCAAAGCTCAGCAATTACTGCTCCTCGCTGCTTCAGACTTTGACACATAATAACATGCTCTGCCCTAGCTGGGAGTGTCCCGCTAATCCTAGAAAATTTTTCGTTTTTTAAATTGCACAAATGCAAGAAGCTGACGCATCTCCAGACTGTATTAAAATCTGGAGAAAAAAAAAAACAAGCTTAAAACTATAATAAAATACGTGCTTTTGAAGCATATTGGGTCTGATTAATTCCTTGTGCAACCTCTGCCAGATCCATAAAGTATAGCAGGGATGTGTTTGGTTCAGTATTTTCTGAACAAGACTTTATAAATCTAGGTTACTGACATAGACAGATATAGACATATAGATACACATATACACAAGTTTTTAAATGTCCTGATTTTTTGTCAAATACAATGTCAGGAAGGAAGACGACTGGCTGTGAACTTGAGAGATTCCCTATTTTCTTTGCCTTGTCCTGGGAAAGATTTTCTGCACAATGGTAGTCAATTCATTTCAAGCCAAGTTTATTTATGATATCCAGTCACATAAATATGCACGGGCTTCCCAGAAACATTTTCAAAGATGCCTATCTATCTAACTTTTGAAGCTGGGCTCTTCTGAAAGATCCTATCCAAAATTCAGTCTGCATCTCTTTAGAGGATGTTCTCCTTTCTCACAGCTAGAAAATAGGAATCATAATTCTTTCTTCAGAGTGTGGGGACGATGATGCAGAAATTAAATGAGAAAGCTCACTGAGACTTCTAATAATGGGTTGGGATGGAGAGATCTTGTATCAAGCGTGTTCTCTGTCATACTTGGACCATCACAGAGTGCTTTTATTCTACATTTATTTTTAGTTAATCTCCATACAATTATGCCAATGTGTTCATCTTTGTAACTAAAAAGTCTCTCACTTCTTCAGCTGCAAGAATATTTCATATGACAGTGAAAACCACCCATGAAGGCTAACAGTGATGTACATGACCTGATGCTTTGCTAAGTAAGAGTAAGAATTGCACAGGGAATTGGTTCTGAGGATGTGTTTGTGGAACAAGAACGCATTTCTCACCATGGCATCCTTCCTGTTTGAACTGGAAATTTCTGTATTGAACCATTCCCCGCTTAACCTCTTGCCTATTCCTGAGACCATTCCCCTTCCTCTTTTCTGAGTCCCATCTGCTTAGAGCTGGGAAGTTAGTTGTCCCTGTTTAAATACAAAACCAGGTACACCTCAGACCATTCATCGCCTGTGACAAATGGACCTTGAATGAATTACAGCATGTTAAAATTGCTAGATTGCTAAATTGCCTTGTTTGGGCCTGCCTTGCTGGCTACAGTCCTCAGAACTGCTAATAGTATTAACAAATCAACAGGGAACGCATCTTCGAGCTTTCTCAGCAGGAGGACCTTTTAATAAATAGTATTCAGCTAAAATGCTTAAAGCAGGTTCTAGATTTCGAGCAAATTCTCATATCAAACACAGATAAGGCATCAAAGCAACGGGAATAAAAGCTATCGTTGAATTAGTCCTCTCATGGAAAACCATAAAAGCCTTTACAGAAGAGCTGCCTACAAAGAAGCTTTCATATAGACTTCACTTGCTTGCGAGTACATAGAGATGCCTTTGCTGTCGTGTGACTATCTGTTTGATTTCTCCCATCACTGCACATCTGCTTCACAGCATCTGGGCACACTCTTTTCAACAAGGCAAGTAAGACCCATGGAAAAAAGAAGAAAGAAAAAATTAGAGGCAATGCACTCCAAGGACCAGTGAAAGTCTAGACGAGAAAGAAATCTCTATCCGCTGTAACCACAGGCTTGTAGGTATCCTGGAGGAAGTTTCTAAGGTAAACACAGTACTGATAAGGTTTATCAGCAAAAGTGTCATCAAACACCACAGTGTGTGAAACAGCCCTGCTGTGAATTTACCCACAGAGACTGTAGGAACTGTAATTCTTGCTCTACAGCACTACCCGGTGCTCTGTGCATTCTTGTGGTCCTCTGATATGAATGTGTGTCTTGCCCAAGGCTATATCTGCCTGTACCTGCCCACATGTACGTGTTGGGGATGTACGCCACTGTACCTGCATGAATGCCCAAAAAGCCTCTTACTGGAGATGACTCTTGTGAAAAGTGCAGACAAAAGAAACATATTCTTTTTGTTTTCTCTGAAGATTTTATTGTTTTTCAACAATTATCTCAGAAGCTTTCGTTTCTTGGAGTACTATTCCAAAAAAATTGTATTTAAAAAAAAGTAATACGACTTTCTGATGAACACTTTCATTTACTTGACATAAAGTTTTCCCTAAAAGCTGAAACTGAATTGCTTGGGTGGAAAATATGTGATTTGTTCCACTCACTGGAGGTAAAGCCCTATGAAAATACTGACTGATCATCAGCCCTCCCCATCGCCAGTAAAAAAATCTTATAATTGGAATTATCCCTTTTTTCTCCCTTTATGCAGTCTTTCCGATATCCTTAGTAAGACACAGAAAACAGCTGATGAAAATATAACTTTTATTTAGGACTTATAACAAGTAGGGGTTTTGTTTAAAAAAAAAAAAAAAAAGGAAAGGAAAAAGATGTATCTTTATTCCTCTGGAACCAGCAAACTATGACTGCTGTATAAGCAAGACATTGGCTTTCAAAATTACCAAACCAAACTGGGGCAAAAGTTGTGCTGAAAAACTGAGACCTAAGCATAACTGTTGACTAGAAAGAAGTGAAGTCATAACGGCATCAAAGTTAATGGGAATTCTGCCACTGAATTCTCAAAGAGCAAGCTTAAGGTTTTCTACCCAAAAGTAGACATTTTCTTGTCCCCAAAGTATCCTGAGCTATGTGGTCCCTTTTTTGACTCACACCTCCAATGCTGCTGTTCTATACTTTCCTTTTTCTCCAACATCCTACATCTACAATGACACAGAATAATCTCTAAATAGAAGCAACAGGTAAATACAATACTTTAAAAGTAAATCTTTTTTTGTTAAATACAACAGGTGAAGGCAACATCCGCTCTAGTTAAGTTCCAAAATCCATTCTAATATTTTCAGATGCTTACAACTTTCTTCTCTGACACTGAAATTTTAAAAATTTATGCCACAAAGAAATGTTTTTCCATCCCCTCATTCTTGTATTCTTACACAAAAAAGTGTAGAGAAGAGACCATCCTTTCTCTGTGAAGAAGCTTAAAATTGGTTAAAGTAAAAATCTTCAAGGTATGTTGCTTCCTAAAGTCTGGTTTTGTAAATAACACCAAATTTGAGAAGATGGTTCCGCTATTATCATATTAAGAGAGTTAAAGATAATTATCTGAATGCACACAGTAAGACATTTCTATTCTTTATCCTTGATGCATTTTCTGAGGATGTTAATTAAGGGATATAGGTGTTGAAGATTTTGTTGACTTTGTTTTCTCACATAATTGTGTAGTAATTGAGACTACTCTTTCCACACAATCTGATTTTAAAATCTCACTAACACTGATGAGCCAGATGATAAGTATTTATGTTGTTCAGTTCAGTTGGTTTTCAGTGAGTCTCAATCGGTGTCTGAGCTGTAGCTGTTCTTGTGTGCTAGGAGCCTCCCATAGCTGCTTCCAAAAACTTCAAACCCATGCTTTGTGAAGGTGCAGTGTCCTCACATACTCCTTTCCAGGCCAAACGTGATAAAACCAGTGATTTCCAATTAAAATTAACATTATATGACTTCCCAGATATTTATATCCAGTCAAGTAAGTAGCCAGCCAGCACTGCTTCGTGAAGTTCCTGCAGTACCTTGCATTGTTGTGTATGTCTCCAGGTCTCCCTGAAATACCAGTATCACCTTTGTCCTGCAAAAGCAATTAGTAAATCTACTAATTGTGTGTGAGCTGTTCAACTCTGGAAACATTCACAGGCAGTACTGCTTTTGTGTTTTAATGACACAGTGCCTCAATAGTGCTGCCCAAAAGTGGAACTTAATGTGCACGCAGGTGAGTGCTCTGTTTTCCAAAGAACTGTAGCTAGCATAGAAGTGCACAGAAGATAGGTAGAAAAATATTTAGTGCCAGACTTTTCTCCAAAGACACAGCTCCATACAGAGGGCTGCATTCTTAGGTTATTTGTACCCGTACATAAATTCAGGTTTCTGTTCTTTTCTACCAGGTTATGTATTAGATCTGTAGATTCTTCCATTACTTCTCTGATTCCCAGAAAATGACCTTACCTGCAACAGTATCTTTCTTATATTGCCTTTACAGGCACAAAGGACATAATGTGGGACACCTGAGTCCTTTCTTGTCTACGCTCTTCAAAGAAAATCTTCCATGTCCTGCTTCAGTAAATTCACATACACGCACAAACAAAAAAAAAAAAAAAGCCTTGTCATATCTTTTTTTTTAATAAGTCATCATTCTTTTTTGGTTTGTTTTTTGGTTTGTTTTTGGTTTTTTTTGCCAAGCAATATTAGAAATGGTGTTTTTTCCATGAAGTTACTTACTTTTAGTAGATTTTATTCTTCAGTGTGGGTTAGCCTATAATTCCACCTATTTAATTTCTGTTACCTTGTAGCTTTATTTTGCAATAAAGGTGGAATGGCTTCCTGTCTGGTCGATTAAAAAAGAAATTAATTTCATTTGCAGACTCACGGTCCATTCTGGCTATGAAAAATTTGTCTGACTAATGTGAACCTTTCAGAGTCAAATCTGTCAGAGTTCTCTTGTCTTTCTCCAAATACTCATCATTGTCTTGGACTCTGATGTATGTCACAGCTCTATTTATTGATTTTTGTGATTTCTGACAAGCTCTGCAAGGCACTCTGCCATAAATCTCTGTTTTCAACACTCCCCCAGGCCCATTTATTACAGCTTTGGAGATTTCCTTAGACAAGTCAAAAAACATGTTTTATAGTTTTGTTTTTAAACCGTTTTGCTTGTGATTCCCCTTCTCATGTCTTTAATACTGTTCTGTAACAAAATAGCCATAAACTACTGAAAACAGCAAGTGCCACAAAAATAATTACTGCCAAAAATCAGATCATCCAAGGGTCTCTCTACAATTGGCATCTTTTGTTTACAGATATAGACTAAGGTGCTGTTCAAAATATTACCAGTTGTTCTGCACGTACCTTAGAGAGTCTGACTTGACCAGAATGTCTCCATTCTTCAATTATTCAGATACTGCTGATATTACGTACTACCCAACACTGAAATCTGCTTCATATCCTAAGCTTACCGGGAGCGCAAAACATCTTTTTGCAAAGAAAAACTAACAAATTTAGGCCAGAGTCGCTGAAACATGTAGATCCCTGTGGTTGCTTGGTTGAATGGTGAATGTAAAAGGCTACAGCAGAAATGATGATAAACAGTAAGAACTAAACTGTGAAAAGTTTGCAAAACAGTAGAACAGCATTCCATGGCATCTGAAATGTCTTGTAGCATGGTTAAAACTGGGTAGGTTTCCAAAAGGTTTGGGCAGATTTTCAAAAAAAATGGACTTGACACAACTCAAAGAGGGGAGTAGGAGATTTCAATCTTTGCATCCGCTATTCCATGTTATCCTCCACTTCAGGTTCCAGGAAAAGGGGCAGTAAGGGATGAGTTACTGTCACTCTCCAGTAGAACACTTGTCACATCAAGACTGACTTTCAAGAGCTTCATTTGTAGGCCAAAGGAACTGGCAGATTTCAGCCTGATGTCATGCATATACCTTCCTCTCACTCCCAGAATCACTAAATGACAATAGCATAGTCACTACCATGCTAAACTGGCTTTGGAGAAGAAAGAGTTTTGTTCTGCAGCTTGAAGTGATTTATTAAAGACATTGCTCATAAGATTTAACCTCCTTTGGTGTATGTACCAGAGCATAAGAAGTTCACATATTCTATAAAGAAAATAATAAAATAAGCCCTAATCTCACTGAGATTCTCTATGCAAGACAGAATGTAAGGCTTCATGCAAGCTTTTAAAATGCTCTAGGAATATTTTTTTTTTCACAGTTTGGGGAGAGGGAGGTGAGGAAAGAGGAGTTTCAATGTATAATTTAAACAGCTTCCAAGAAGAAATGGAGTCTTTCAGTGATGTTTGAGATGGCAACTGCTTTTCTAATGCCATACTGGCTTAGCAGTAATGGAAAATATGTCTCAGTGGGGGAAAAAAAAAAAAAAGGAGGTTTCATCATTAAAGGTGTGGCAAAAGGTTTTGTAAATTAAATCATAAATCAGTCAACTTTTACTTCAATTAGCCCAGCCAAAAATACTGCTATTAAAAAAAAAGTCACTTCAGAGTTTAAGGAAAGCCATAAATCATTGCCTAATCACAGATTTTAGTACCTTAGAATAAAGTACCCTCCCAGTACTGCCCACCATGCTGGTTTGTGAGTGGAGCTAATAGGGAACTTGCCAAAATTTTGAAGTGAAAACCATAGGGGTATTACTCTTTCATTCAAAAAACACATTAGAGACCTTAGCTATAAATCTTAGCGTGACCTGTGGCACTGTTTAATCAATTTACTTCATGCCGTCAAGGAAGATAGTGTATATGTTAGCCTGTGATTCCTTTCTGAACATACACAGCAGACCCTACCACCTTCCTGACAAATGCAACTGCTAATTACTGAGCAAATTCACTCCAGTGTTTTAATTAAAGTAGTATTTCTTGTTTAAATTTGTGACACTGCATCAGGTTACTCAGGGGTCTGTGTACAGTGTAGGAAACATGTGGAACAAGTCAAGATGTTATGGCAGTCAGCAAGCTCTGAAAAATAAAAGCTGGTTTCTTTTCCAATTTGCAGGAATATTGTGTATTATGGACACTAGCCTTGTGCATTTGATTCGGGATAAAACTTACATCCCACTTTTCAGAGAAAATCATCCACACCTGAGATGGTCTCTTGGAAGCAGACAATGGATGTATGCCAGATAACATAAAACATTCTTTTTCTGAATCCAGCCAGTTCAGAGAGCAGGAAGTCACAGAAACACTGTAGCAAAAAGTGACTCTGCTGTGTACTGTATCTTTGATTAGCAACAGAGATGGTAGCATTTCGGCCTCTTTCTAATGGTGAATGTCAGCACTTCATTCAAGGAAGAAAGCCTGCCACAGTTATGCTTGGTCCTCATCCTCCAGAGCACCCAAAAATTAACGGTTGTTCGTTATCACCCAGCAGGTAACCTGCTGCTGTGGCCATCTCCATCTACAGCTCAGTATTGCCAGCACCCTAAAGCCCACGCCTCTATCAGGACAAAGAAGGGGCAAGACTGGGAGGACCTGTGGCTCAGAGTCACATCATGGTGCCTATACTGCTCATAATTTCCTCAGTGTTTCATATAGGACTTCTACTGGCCTTCCTCAGGGGAATAGGTTTGGATTAAGCTGAACAAGCTGGCTATTTTTCTCTTTCCTCAGATTTATTATGAGCAAACTCTCTTTCTCTCCCAAACTCTTGGGAGCTGAAAGCATGTTTGTAATTCCATCACCTTGTTCTACAGTTAGAGATGTTCAGTTCCTGATGGCAACATGAAACAGTAATGCAAAGATCTACTATGTCTTGTTACTTTCACAGCAGGCATGAATAATTAGCTATCTCTAAGGTATCAAGAGGTTTAGCTGATATTCATCTGAGCTCAGCAGTTAGTGAGGTGAATCTGTTCAAAAAACTATCCTCTAATACGATGTGGTCTTCAACAAAATAAATCTGGTTTCAAAATTTTATGACCGTCTGCAACTTTGATTTTCTTCTGAATGCCAAATATTTCTGACCACAAAAAAACCCAAAACAAAACAAAAAACATCCTTTCCATTTGCAATTGGGAAAAAAAGACTAAGGCCAGCCTAATGGATTCAGGATTAGTCATTATGATTCACTTCATAAATAGCAGTCCTAGTTATTGTAAATTTCCGATATCTAGCTATCTAGTTTCCTTCGAGAAACCTATAGTTAGTCGAAAAAAAACAAATCTAAGGCCTCAGTCTTTATATTTTAGGCTTGATTCTGAGTGACATTTTGTGGCCTCTTACTGGCTGAGGATCCATAATTTCTTTTCTGTGGGAAGTCCAACAAGTCCCTTCTGACTTTAACAACCATTAATCTTCAAAGCCCTCCATTGTTCTAACTCATCCTGCATTCCCACCAGGCACAGAGCACTGCGGTCAGGACAAGCTCTGTGCTAGTAGAGAAGACTGCAAAGTTATTGTTTGGTTTTTAATTCCTCTTAATACAGTTTTCAGCATGCAGCCTCCTTTTTTTTTTCAGGTCGAGGGTTGGGTTTTCTTTTAGTCATTAATTTCTTGATTTAGTTTTCTCTATTTTTCTTATACTTTTCCCTCTTTATGATACTATTGCCTGCTTCAAAGGGAACTGGATTGTTTTCATGGTATATTTCTAAAGCTGGCCTTCTTTCATAGTATATTTTAAAATGTTTATCAGCTTTGACTTTTTATTCTTTATACTGGTTTGAAAAATGTATTTGCTGCTCATGAAAGGTACCAGACCATGACAGCACTGGAGACAGAAATCTTCTCTTTCTGCTATCCTTAGAGTACCTACTTGAATTCTACAGCACAAGGCACTTCTACAAATTTTTCCATCTTCACAACTACCTCAAATACTGTGTAATCGTTCATGTACTAAGACAGTATCTTTACCTTCATGATCAGAGTGTGTGAAGGTCTTGATTCATTACAGAGAAACATTCAAAGTCCGTGCATGATGTTTAAAGTTTTGCTGATACCCTCTCAGGGGAGGCAATGAAGCAGAAAAGAAGGAACTTAAATAGGGAAACAGAGGCCCTACCCAAGTAATTTGGCAGCAGCAAAGGGGGAACCAGTGCCGTAGACACAAAATGCATTCAAAAACATTTGTCTTGTCCTCAGTGGTAGGCATAGAGGACAGGACTAAATGTCCTTTGCCTAGTAAATAGCTCTTCCCATTACTCCATCTGGATCTTGGAAGAAAGTCCCCATTTTCCTTGCTCCAGTAAGGCCATAAAACCTTAATTGCAGAACTCTGAGAATAGGCTGAGAGAACTCAAGGAGAGAACAGAATAAAGAGGTATGATCAGTATAAAACGGCATGTTTATGTTTGGAGACCTTCTTTTATACTGGCCAACGTAGAATCATAAAGTCATAGAACTGTCTAGTTTGGAAGGGACCTTTCAGATCACTGAGTCCAACCATCAACCTAACACTGACAAAAACACCACTAAGCCATATCCCTCAGCATCACGTTTACCCGTCTTTTAAATACCTCCAGGGATGGTGACTCCAACACTTCCCTGGGCAGCCTGTTCCAATGCTTGATAACCCTTTTTGATGAAGAAAGTTTTCCTAATATCCAATCTAGACCTTCCCTGGTGCAACTTGAGGCCATTTCCTCTTGTCCTACCACTTATTACTTGGGAAAAGAGACCAACCCCCACCTGGCTACAACCTCCTTTCGGTGGTTGTAGACAGCGATAAGGTCTCCCCTCAGCTTCCTTTTCTCCAGGCTAAACAATCCCAGCTCCCTCAGCTGCTCCTCATAAGACTTGTTCTCCAGACCCCGCACCAGCCTTGTTGCCCTTCTCTGGACCCACTCCAGCACCTCAATGTCTTTCCTGTAGTGAGGGGCCCAAAACTGAACACATTACTTGAGGTGGGGCCTCACCAGTACCGAGTACAGGGAGACAATCGCTTCCCTGGTCCTACTCACCACACTATTCCCCATACAGGCCAAGATGCTGTTGGCCTTCTGTGCTCCATCTACCTCACTTGCCATTTCTCAGTACAAAGATTCTTCCTTTCAGGGGGCTGAGACCACCCAGGTGAACGGGAAAGTACCTTGGGATATATGGTCACTTCAAGCGGGCATGATGAACAGGAATTACCCTACTGTTGCTTAGAATTGAATTCATACTCATAAAAGGGTCTCAAGACAGCATATCTGGACACCCAACCTGGAGATATGCCCTTTCCAGGAGTTTCTTAGGACTCTTGTATAATTCAAGTTTCTGCTTACATACCACCAGTGAGAGTAAAGACCAGCCATTAAATTATTTTCCCCTGTGTGTGAGTAATAAAAACTCCTCGTTTAGCCTGAAGCCCCTCTAATTGACTCCCTAATACTGCCAGAGAATCCCATATAATCCTGCACTCTGCCTGCTTGAAAGTCAGCAGCAGATTCAAGCATTGCAGGTCTTTCCAAGTCTGTGCGGTCCCCCATTCATTATTCATGAAAGAGACAGTGAAAGACCCAAATCTCAGTGGACCCTCTCATCTTTACTTTGCTCTGTTTGTTTGTTTATTTTGCCACGACACAAGCAGTAGCCCAGGAGGTCTCAGAGGAGACCACTGCTCTTAAGATCAGGTTTTCTAGAAAGAGCATTCAACTTTTGGGTTGCCATGAGCCTTGTTTTTGAACTAGTTAAGCCAAGATTTTTCTCCCCTCCACCACATCTCCTTTCTTAGCATGAAATCTTCTTAGCATGACATCTAGTAGATGCAAAGTAAAAGTATCTCTGTTTATTTGTTTAATACATAAAAATAACAATAACACAGTACATAAATGAAAAGGAAAGGTACTTCCTGTAAATTTCTGAAAGCTGAAAATAGTCTCAGGACTCAGCCAAAATTAATAGTGTTATGTAGCCAGAGTTTCCATGAAAGCATCTGTACCTGGGTGTCTGTACAAGTAAAATTGTGCAAATAGCTACAGCCTCTTTTCTGGCCAAAATTCTGTTACATGTCAACAAATGAACGTCCTTTCTTCTTACTGGAACGATGGCAATAACCTTTTTTACTTTTCCCTAAAAGCTATTCAAAACAGTTCTGATATAAAGAAAAGTGTGTTGTTCCCTTAAAAGTTTTATTACTGTCGTGGTGTATTCAGTGCAGTAGCCATCTGCCACCGCTTGGTTATTCAAGGCACAGACTCGCATGCACTGATGGCTTCAGCATGCCAGGGCCATCTGGCAGACTTTGCTGCCAAGTAGAGGGAGTGGTGGGATGAGACATATGTCCATGGCTCACACTACTCATTTCAGGGTCCAAAATATTAGTGCAAGTTTTCCTTCTTCTGTAGTACAATAGATTGCTAATTAAGATGATGCAAGGCAAGAACTTGTAGCCCATTCTTTTACCTCTGCCACAGAGCAGCGATGCCCCACGATGGGATGGGTCATCCCTGGGAGAAGTAACATCTCTAATTGCCAGCACTTACTCCCAGAGGACTTTTCTGTCAGCGTTCAGAGACAGATGGGATGTTAAAACATTGTAGCATTAAGCGAACTGCTCAAAGGCACAAACAGAGCCCAGAATATTGAAAAGGGGGTAGCACAGCACTGCAGCTGGTGATGTGCTGCCCTAGCAAGTACTTTGTACTGAGAGAAGTCCTGCCAGAAGCTTGCTCTACAGCCAGTCTGTTCCCTGAACCTCCCCTCCACCTTCTGAACTACATGGTCCCTCACCATTAAATGACTTGACATCAGATACAGCCTGTGACATGCGGCTATCTGATGTGCTTTCCTCTGCTTTCCTCTGCTTGGAGAGACGCTGTGTGTTCCTGCTTCCAGTCTTCCCCAGTATCCTGTCTATGAGCATCCTGGAAGCCTGGCAAACCTTAGCTTGTGTCTTGGGATAAAGATGGCCTCAGGGAAGGAAGAGGGCAAAAGAAGGAGAAAGTGCAATTTCTGAAGGTAATTCCTTAGAAACAAATAGTGTGTCATGTTTTGCTGTGAGTTCTTAGTAGTGTCACTGTCACTACTATTGCTATACGCTGCTCTTTGAAAGACTATTTTCATAGCCTCTGTTACAAGAAGAGTGATTTTTCTTTCACATAATTTGTACTTATATTTATGAATATGAGCAAATAAATGAATAAAATAACTCCCCAGTCAAATAGAAGCTCTTCCTCCCAACTGCTTTCATAAAAAGTTAAGTAAACAGATGGGCTTCCTGGCATGTCTGAAGTGGATGTGTATATCATATTGCAGGCAATGGCTATCTATATCATTCAGGCAGGACTCATATCTTTGATGTACGGAAGACAGCACTTAAGCTAAATCTCCAGGTAGCCCTGAAATCACATGCAGTTGGCTCAGAAATAGAGGCTGGGCTAACTACTTCCTCTCACGCTGTACTGGCTGGTTTACATTCAGGAGCCCCTCCTCAGTTTTTCTGTACATCGTCCAGGTCAAGCACATCTGGCAACATTCACTCTCCAGGAATAAGGAGCCCCAACCGTGGCGATCAAAGACAATTACTGCTCCTTCCCAGCTGAGAGATCACCAGCTTCTTGCACAATGCAATCTTTCTCTTTACCACACAAGAAGAAAAAATGTCAAATATCATAACAATATCCTTAAAAACCTTTCCTGAAGATCAGACATCTTGTGAATCACCCTTGAGAGAGTATGAGGCAGGATCCAGAGCCTAGGCGCAGGAAAGCAGCATGCCAGAACATGTCATTGCAATTTTTCATCTGACATTGGACAGGACGACACAGACACCGGTGAAGTTTTCTCACTCAAAGAACTTCCTGGTATATAAAACAGGCAAGTTATCTTGCAAAGATCTGAATATTTGGAGTAGGATACAGTAAGATTTGTTTAGAAGCTGAAGGGAAAAGGGGACACTAGACTGGGTTCTATATAGGGTATACTATTTTAAAAAAAATTAAAAGTGAGGACTTTTTCTATCCTGTGACAGGAAGTTTCTGTTTTATCTGCTGGCAACTTATTATTTCTGAGTATAAGACAGTCTTCCTTGGAATACACCTTTAAGATGGAGTGGTTGGGCAGTAGAAAGGAGAACTGCCTCTTTTCCTTGTCCTGACTGCTGGACAAGAGACAAAATGGGAAGACTGACCCTTCCCTGAGAGTATCCGCACAGATGCATCCTGGCACAGGGGGACTGCAGGCATCAACTCTGAGTGGGGGAGAAAATTGTGGACTGTTGAGAAGACAAGAGAGCAGACACAGAGCCAGGTCTCCCAGGTGATGGAAAGAAAGGGACCCCAAAATGTCCGTGCAGATCTGCTGTATCCCAGGAAGCAGATGTTGCACATCAAAATGATGTTGTGCTACGAGCAAATCTGGGGGAAACGATCACCTTGCACAACCGTCAGGGAGAATTCAGGAAGAATTCCTTTATTTTTGCTCAAGTTAACCTGAAGGTCTTATTTCTCTACATTGTAAAAAGATACCTACTTTAGGTTCTCATAAATCCCAGCATGAGAGTTTTGAAATTCCTTCTGTTGTTCTGGTGGGATTCTTGCCTTAAGGAAAATATACAAGCAAGTCTCCCTCAAATTTCTGCTTGATTCAGGGTCCTGTCAAAACCAGTTTAACCTTAACTTTGGTCAGGTCTTAGTCTAAAGTAAAATATTGTGGTATTTTTTACTAAAAGAGTGGTAAGAAATTGCTATCCTCCAAAAACATGTTGGGGAAAATATATAGCACAGTATGTAACTTAGTTTTAATTCCTTCTCCTTTCATCAAAGCTGACCTGAAAATTCACTTCTCTACTTCAGTTGTTCAAACAGAAGTACCTAGTGTAGGCCATTCCTGAAGGTGGCAAATGTGCTCTACAAAGACATGATAGAAGCTGAAAAGTAGTGATCGCTTTTTTAAAAAAAAAAAAATTGCAAAACTTGAAAATGATGTGAGAGAAATATATGCTTAATTACTAAAAAGATACAACTGTCAGAAAAGTATATTGCTGCTGACTGAAAAAAAACCAAAACAAAACAGAACAAAACCAAACAGAAACAAAAAGAAAACCAACCAAAAAAAACCAAAACAAACCCAAACCCCAAATCCCAAACAAACAAAGAAGCAAAACAAAACAAAAAATGAAACACACACGCCTCTCCTCTCAAGGATTTTGTAGCTTTGACAATAAGAAAATGAGACTGGCCAAAAGGGTCCCTCGGTCCCGGTGTCTTCTCTCTGGCAGTGGACAGTAGTATCTACTTACAAAAAGGTATAAGAAACGGTGCATGTTTTTTCCAAGTGTAACCTTTCCCTTCGCATCTTCTGGCAATCAACAGTTCAGAGATTTCCTTACCAGAGGGTGAGGTGATACTAAATATCAGATTCATACCAGGGCTTTCTTCCAGAGCTTGTTCTGTCTACCTTACATCCACCATGATGCCACAATTTGTAAGGAAATGCTACCAACCATTGCTGCCATTGTTCAGCCATTCAGATATTGAACCAATTTAGAAGAAAAAGACTGTATCACAAAAATGGTATGAGAAAGCTGTCATGCAAGTTTGACCTCCAGAAATGCCATTACCTTGGAGGCATGACTGCAACCTCACTTCTTGACGTTTTGATTACAGTTCCAGTCTCAGATGGCAAATAGGATCCTGAAATGTATCAACTTGGAGAGCTAGTGAAAGATAACTATCTGCTGAGATGAAATACTTATCTGGCAGGTAAGCCCATGACAACTGGAAAAGATTTCTGGAGTATAATAGATATACAATTCGTTCCGCAAATTCCTTAGGAACTGGGAAATATGCTTCGAACAGAGTAACTGCAGCTATTGGGCAAGAGTAATTCACTTAACAGCAATCAGTGGTTGCGCTTCAGAAAATACAGCATACTCCCATAATGAAACTGCGGGGTGGGAAAGAAAAGAAAAAGGCCAATTTCTTACTTAGTTTCCTTCTTTTACCACACATGGCCTGAGTTTGCTCTGGGCAGGAAAATGGGAACTTCTGGATACTTAGCTTAAAAAATAAATAAAACCAGTTCTTCTAGCATTTGTCTTAAGAATTATTAAACACATAATTAAACTACCTTCTCCTTTACTATCTCTTCTTGAACCAGACTACCATATATTTTGTAGGAGTAGCAGAAAAAAGATACTGAAACAGATCGCAGTTTTCAATCTTTTTCTGTGCTTAATGCTAAAAAGGGGGATATAGGTTTTTGTTAAGCATATGTTTCTTAATTACCTTCTTGATGATATACTTGAGATTAGGAGGAAGAGAAGAAATTGGGTGATATGCCAGATGGACTCAAGCAAGGAAATACTAAGTGAAGAGGTGGACACCCACAGTTACAAGCAGAAAAGAGATCCCCTTTTTCTGCGTCTCTGAATTTCAGTACTAGTGTGAGGTCCTGGATTGACAAGCCCAGAAACTTGGGCCTTCTGTTTAGCCACAGAAACATTATACTGTGGGTTAGCGTTCTGTTTTTCCAAAAAACAGCCACAACACTAGAAATACTTCAAAAGATGGGGCGGGGGGAGAGGAGAGGAAGAGAGAAGAGGGAGTTGTACCAAAAGATCAACTAGATGCTACAAAGCAACAGGAACTGAAGGAGGCAAGAGCGATCCCATACAGTATTCCCAGCGGCGGGGTGAGAAACAGGAGCAGCTGGAGCGCATTCCCCAAGCCGCCGCCGTGCGGGCAGAGGGGCAACCCAGGCGGCCAGGCCTGAGCTGCGTGGAGGGTGGGGTGGGCAGCGGGACAGGGGGGCTCCCTGTGAGACCTTGCTTCGGTGCCACTCGGACCAAGGCACCGGGGGAGACAGGTCGGAGGGAGGCAGGGGGAGCTTCGCAAGAGTCGGCGTGATTTCACCTGGGGTTGTGTGGGAGAGGGAGGGAGAGATGGGTTTCTGCCTCCTCTCCCTGGGTACTGGGCTTTCTCAAGCCCTTTTGACAGAAAGGAGCAGTTACATGGGAGACAGGCTGGTCTTTGGAGCAGAGCTACAAATGATTAATTGTATCAAGAAAAAGAAACAGTGTCTCCTTGCTGAGCTTTGTAACGGGCTTCATATAAATTTGCGTGAAATATTATGTGGGATTACTGCAGCCAGCCAGGAGTTTGGCTGCAGGAGCCAAGAGGAGGATGGGAGCCCGGCCAACAGGAGAAGCAGGAGATGAAGTGGATCGCGTTTGCCAAGGCCAGGAGGAGAGCCAAACCATAGCTACAGTAGCATAGTAATGAGAAATGGGAATTGCATTCAGCATCAGTTCTTCTTCTTATCACGATCATTATTGCTCTGAATCTAATTGTCCTGCCCTCCTCCCCGCCCTTGCCGCAGGCCCCAGACAGAATGTAGGATAACAACAGAAGGTAGAGAAAATAGCGTATTGGAGTTTAAACATAATCCTGCTGGAGCCCACAGCTGGTGTTGCATGAAACCACTTACCCACCCACTAGTGCAGACCAGACTGCTGTAACAGACGCTCTCTTCTTACCCAAGAGGGATGTAGGGGTGGCGGGGGAGGCCGGGGGGGAGAGCGGGGGAAGGGAGAGGAGTGACACAAAATGCCGTTTTCAGGTATTTTACTCACAGCAGCACATCAAGGGCAGTTAGGGAGAACTGTGACTTCAGGACATTTATTGGACCCTCCTGCTTTCTCCCAGTCCCACACAGCCAGTGCTTACTTTGGTTCCCATCTTGGTTTCCACTCATCGCCAAAGGAGATCCCGCCCTTCAAAGCTAGAGAGGGCTGCGAAGGCAGCTGGACCACTGGCTCTTGCCCTGTTCCTGCACCCGAGGAGTCCCTGGTTGATTTAAGCAAAGAGGTCTCACCTGGAGCTTCACATCTACAAACACGCAAGGTGTGGCAAAATTTGAACTGTGTATCTCACCCTTATTTCCTTCGGGGAACATATTGCAGTCCCAGACCAGAGCATCCTTCCCAGAAAGCTGTGTCTGGATCCAGACTTGGCATCCTTAGTCTGTAATGGCCTGAACTCAACCTCTTCCCCCAGAAATAGTTCAGATCTTAAATAACTTCGTGCTTTGGGATTCTTTCTAGGATTTCTGATTCTGCGCAAAAATGCCTTGGCCTACTTGTAAATAATAACCGGTGACAAAGGACCCGAACAGCCTTTCCGCATATACATATTGTCACAGCTGAGCCACACGCCAAAGGTGTTCTGCAGGCAACAGCCCCTCTTGGCAAGCCAAAGGGGAACCTTATCATTAGCTGTGCCAAATGGAGCAGCACTAAGCCTGCCTCAGCCAGACATCACGCTTTGCCTGCCCCTGAGGCCTTTACACTGCAGGATGCTCTGCTTTCCCCTGGGACTGAGACTTTCTCGTCAGGGGTGGGAAGTAGGGTACACTCAAACCATTGTGGAATAACCTACAGTCCCAGATTGTATGTGAAGACAACCTCCAGCCTGGCTATGAAAAGGGTGTGTTTTTTCTCTCTCTTTTCCTCCAGCTGGAATGAAATGTGAAATCTTCTCATAAACGCAAACTGAGAGATTCTTGTTTTCTCAAAGGACACAGGGCAAAGACTTGAATTTCTTCTCCCAGCCAACGTTGAGGGAGTTCCCCTCCTGGAGGGAGGGTGCTTGCCAGCCTCACGGGGCGTCAGAGTGCCTGGATAAGGGCAGCGCCAACTGAGAGCACCATGTGCTGCCGGCTGGGGATTCATCCCTTTGCTCTCCAGTGACACCTCCGCAACACCACCTCTGTCTTCTGTCCTATCACCTGGTCAGTGTGGTTTCTCTCCTGCCCTTGCTCATGAAGAAAGGCACAGCTTTTCTGGTGTACTGTGTCAATGCTAGTGCTAGCTTTATACTGTATTTGAGATTGACACTGTCCCGAGAAGCTTTAGAAGAGATCATACACAGCTTTCATTAAATGTTTCAGGAACTGTTACGTTTCCACGTGCATGGAAAGATACATTAAAAATTTGGCCTATGTCACACATGTAGTCTCACTGGGGATACAAATTAAACTTTGCATGTTTAGAAGAAAAATCCACCGCTAAAGTATCTCCTCTTCAAAAAAGAAGATAGGAAAATGAACTGTTTAGAGGTTAATGAAAAAGATTCCCTTTAAAAGTAGACATCCTGAAAGAGCAGAATATACACAGATATCTCTCTTGTTTTGTTTTCATTTCCTTTTGCAGCCTTTTTGCATTTTAACAAGTTAATTTGGGCACTGCAAGCCAATGTTGGCTGTGCATCTGCATTCACTAGACTGCCCAGGACTCTCCCCTTGCAGAAGTCAGATCAATACCAAGCTCTGCGTAGAACTACCCGGACTCTGGTAGTGATGACTTTGCTTTGTTTTGATCATCGTGTTCTGTCCCTTTCATAGGAAAGGGTTTCTTAACTTGGTCTGAACTGAGACAGAGTGAAAAGTAAATTGTTTGCTCTTTCCCTTGAGGCTGAGCCCAGAGTTTTGTTTCCTTAAAGTGTTCAAATGAACTTCAGGTTTTCTGATGTGGCCAAACACCATGATCTGTATTTCTCTGTTTTAACAAAACCAAATTTTCTTCCACTCACTGTACCTCTTACCCCTGCTGAAGACAAACAGATGTGTTTCTGTCCATCAGCTGGCAAACAGTAATCTTTGTTTCCAACTCCCTGAGCACCTTCTGAGCAGCCATCTAGCCTTCCTCTCTCTTTCCTCTTCATATTTGGCAACTACGTATGCAGGGTTTCAGGCAGACACTCCCCAGAAGCCAGTACCTCTAGGCTACTCAGGTCCTTTACTGCACTTCATGCTGGAATACAAGTAGCAAAGATCAACTCCCTCAACACAGTAGCTCCTCACCCTTCTAGCTTTCCCCAAGAAGCAAGAGTCTTCTCCTTCAACTGTGAGGGTACCTTTGCATTTGCCTACAAAAACCCAAAAGTTTTGATTAAATGATCCCATATAGTTGGTTTTGCCGCCTTTCTTCACTCTGTATAGAATGTCCTCATATATAAACAGATGTGTACAAATGGTGCACCCTGTGTAAAAACTGTACACAAACTGTACAAACTGTAGACAGGAGTGTCTTTACTCCTAGCAGGCAACAGCCTGAGATTGGTGAGATTAAGGTGAGATTAAGCAGCAGTAGCAACCATAGCAGAGCTATGATCTGAGCTATAGAGAACTGGAGTTGAAAGCTGAGTAATAAGGCAGTTTATCTGGGCTCCTCCATAAAAGAGCTGCTGCTGTGACACATATGCAGCCTAATGGCACTTGAAGAGGTTAATACACCTGGAAAGTGAGTTTTCAGATGAATTCCTTTTCCTCTTGGCCTCAACATAAGGCAGTGCTCTATTAGACTTAACCTTTCTTAATGTGAATTAGCAGCTCAGTGGAAAAGGATCCAGAATTCAGAGTCCCTTCCCTCTTCACATCCATGCTTTAATGTAACAAAAGCAAAAAGGTGTCAGCAAGGCTAAGAATAACTGAACAGATCTTGTGCCAATTTGGAATAAAATATAGGACCCTCCAGAAGTGGAAGTAACTTGGTTAGTTCTGAACTCTAGGTAAGGCAGGCATTTTAATTTACCCCCCTCCAAACCGCAAAAAAAAAAAAAAAAAGAAACATAGGCAAATTCAGGTACTGAATTTAAAATAAAAAATAAATAAAATTAAATTAGATTAGTCAGTTCATCATTTTGGTAGGACAAACAAAGAGGGAATGCCAAATTATCTCTCTAGAATATAAATTACCTTCTACCTCCCGAAACAGATTTGTTCGATGACTTTAACATATTCAAGTACCCCTTGCCCCATTTCCACTGCTGTCCTGGAAGGTTTCCTCACCCATTCCCCTCGCTCAAAACGTTTCATCAATCTTGTCACCTTGGTCCTACCCTGTCTCATGAGGTAATGGATGGAGCCCAGCTAGACATGAAGATGTGCCATCCAGGAAACCAGACCAAAACTGGTATGTTTAGAAACGTGTTTGAAGAGAGCACAGGACGACAGGGAGGGGGGAGAGGGCTCAGGGGATGTTTTTCAGCTAGTGCTTTCCTTCCCCCCTTCTTCTCACAGATGCCTGCTGTTGTCCAGCAGCTCGGAGAAAGAAATATATATATATTTCTTGTTTTGGTGGGGGGTGGGATGGAGGAATGATAACCAGATCCTCATGGCACATCTGTCTTTGGGTCCTCATGGGAGCCACAGCTGTACAAAGAGGGGAGAGCGAGAGGAAAGGGATGGGGGGGCTGGTGTCCAACTTCAACTTTCTAGAGATGGAGTTATTTTAAGCAATATCTTTGAAACAAAAAAACATGTGTTCTCCGTTCTGTAACGCGCCGGGCAAGGCTCAAACACCAGGCTGGGTTGCCCAGGGTCGCAGGCCCCGCCAAAAAAAACAGAGAGCTCTGAGGTGGGTCTGAGGCAAAGCTGGTCACCAGCAAGGAGCGGTGACGCGGCCAAGCCCGAAGGAGCGTGCCCCGGTTGGCAAACAGGGACCGCAGTGTTGACTGCCCCTCCGGTATTTCCCTTCCAGTGCTCTGCGCGCTCGGTGCGCGCTGCTACCAGCAAATGTTCCATGATGCGTGGATGAAGGATGGGGGGCTCGCGTACTGGGCACGAGCTTTGTGTGCCTTTTAGGCTGGAATTTACTTTGATTTGTTTTTCAGGTTTTGATCCTCCCGGGCTTGGCTGGACATGTTGCCGGCGAGGGGAGTGGTGACACATCGAACCTGGCGGTGTTGTCACGCTGGACTTCTGGCTTGCCAGCTGCTGTGTGGCCAGGCCCGGTCCCACACCGCTTCCCCCGGCTAGCAGTTCACACCATGGCACCTTGGTGCCTCTTCTGCACCTATAAAAACCAACTTCCACACACCCTCAAAGGAAGCATTTAACTACGGTTAAACACCGAGCACAGGTCTGGATGTTAACTTCCTCAAAGGCTAAGTGTTTTCAGACAGGGAAGCATTGGTGCGATCACATCCCCAAAAGCCAGGTGTTATTGTTAATCAGGTTTTAAAAGCTGTCTCAGCCCAGAGAGGAATTAAGCTCCATTTTCAAGTAGAAACAAACCAGCTGCTTTTCTGAGAAAGGACGAAATGCTTCCTCCACTCAAAGCTGTCGTGTGGTTTTTGACCAGGTGGAAAATAACACTCTTCACCCAGCACCTTACGAAGAAAAACTGGTGCAACAGAGAAGGATTCCCGTCTGCCAGTGCTTTTTGGAGTTTGCTCACATGGTGCTGAAGGTCTTGGGACTCAGGGATGTATAGGAGAGGTCAGGGGAGTCCTGAGGCCATCCTAGAGACTGGAGAAAGTAATGGCAAAATCCTCACCCTTTTTTCCTTCCTGTCTGCATTCTTGGGAGACACACAAGGACATTTTCATGGGTTGGGGGAACAGTCAGTTAAGGAGAAAAGAGATAATCACTAGTTTTTTTGTATTTTAAGCTACAGATCTCCCAGTTTTGCACCTAGCATGCAGATGCTACAGCAGTTGAGCTTGGTGGAACTTCTTATGGTAAGTGTGTTTGCATTTGTTAAAATACGCAGGCTGAGGAATAAGGCTTCACTCAAATGCCTTTTGTTCACTAAATTATTATTTTACATCTGAATTTGCTGAGTGCCCACAACTCAGAGTCAGTGGGGAGCAGAGGGTACTCAGCATTCCTGAGAATTAGCCCCAGGATGTATAAGTATTGCTTTAAGTCTCCTTAGCATTTTACAGATTTGGCTGATTTTCAAGATCTTTAAAGCATGACACCATACATTTGTCCTATTTTTTTCCTTTGGTGTGGGTGTGCGCCCATGGTGGGAGTGCTGGCATAGGAATTTACCTCAAAAGCAACCTTTAAAACAAGCTTCCTGTTTTCCCAGGGGTATTTGTTTACATAAAAGACTTTGTTATGGCAGTAAGCACTAATGTGTTTGGAAATCTGTCACATAGTAATTAATTCATCATTGCAACAAGCTGTTAGATAGGTTAGAATTATCCCCATATTACAGGAAGAGAAGTGAGGAACAGAAATTAACCCATGAGGGGCCTAAGGAGACTGTAGGAGAGAAAAGGAATACAAAACTCCAGAATTAACAGGCTAATGCCTTAACCACATGAATATCTTTTCTAAGGTTTTATTTGTTGCCATATCCTTTTTCTGCTTGATCACTTAGGACAAAATGACCTGTCCCTAGATAACATTTTATATGCTGGAACTAAAAATAGGAATTCTCTTCTCCTAGTCTTCAATTGTAGCATTGTAAGCGTACAGCATGGGAACTTGTGTGAAAAAACCTACTAGGGGTCAAGAGGAAAAACAGATAAAGGGCAAGTGTGGGAGAAGGCAGCAGCTATGGAGGGAAAGAACCTTTGGAAGTGTCTGCAGGGGATTCAGCTCCAAATACTTCTCACTGTTCAAGACTTTTCTTGCCGTTTCCCTCCATGCCCTTCAGAGAAATAAACATGGGATTGAAGAGCATTTGTATTAATCCTCACACGTGATGCATGTACTTGCAAACATTTGCCATGCTATTTCTTAAACAAGAATTCAGCCACCTAGTTGGAGAGGCATAAACCAAAAGCTGCAGAAAAACAATCAGATCTTCTCCATTCATTTTATTAGGTTTTTGTCTTTGCTTCAAAATACAGCTTTGCTACAGTTTTCAAGTGACCATAGAGCTGAAGAAAGCCTGAGGCTGGTGGTTTCTCTGTAGTCTTTGTAAGTACGAGGAATACAAGATTCTTCATACGCCCTGCTGTCACCTCAGGCTAGTTTTGCAACCATTTTGCAGTGCCAATCCCAGACCTGCCAAGTCTCATAGTTGCTGGTTGAAGATTCACTCAGCTGGCTCCTGTCTCACAGCCCCTCATTGTAGGGCTGGCACTTCACTTAGCATCACATCACAACTGCTCTCTGGCTCCAGGACCCTCTTATACCGGATGGAGCCAACTGGTCTGCCAACCGTCCAGTCTGGGACCTGGGTTTCCAAATAAGATGTGATTCATCTACCAAGACTGTGTCCCTCTGACTCTACCATCTTAGTCTCTTCCAAGGAATCTGCATAGAGAAAAAACCCTTCAGTGCAGGATGCCTTTAGCCATGGCAAGAAAAGCCTGCCCTACCCCTCTGTTTCTGTTGCGCACTCACTTTGCAGGAACCTGGGTAGCGTTCTGTTAAGAATTGCTTGCTGCCAGTACCTGCTATTGTGCTTGCTGCCAGTACCTGCTATTGTGAAAACAGGGCTGCACAGAAGAGTGTATGCAAGCTGAAGTAACCTTCCTTAGGAAAAAAAATAGGGTCCCAAATTACCTTTGGGTCTTGAGGGAAAAGCTGTAACATGCCTTAGAGCAAGGGTTCCCAAAAGCACTTGGCTGTGGTATTAAAATAGGCAGCCGCTGTCACATATATGCATGAGCACAGGAGGCACTTGGCTGCTCACAGAATAATAACACACCAACTCCTTGGGAACCCTGGCCCCAGAGCAAATTCACTGCCACATACCACACACTTACTCCTCTCCTATTAGTGTGACTCTGGTGTAAGGGTTTTGCATAGCAGTCACAGAACAACTGGTGGCATTTTGCAATACTGTTAACTTGGGTGGAAATTTCTTACTAGTCATCTGACCAAAATAAAGCCAGGTGTTAGCTGAGATAAGGTCCTGCATAAGCATTCCTTTGGGTTATCTGATGGCCTTGCAGCCTTCAGATCGCAGGGATCCTGGTTTCAGCTTGTAAGTAACTGGCAGGGAACACACCCAGCGTAGCACCTGTGCTCTGCAGCCTGCTAATTCACTGCCAAAGTTTATCTTAGCGTCTGACCACCAGATACAACAGTTGCCTTCACTTGGAAAAGTGCTAACTGTGGTGCTTAGAGGTTATTGCTGTGCTAGCAGCTGTGATGTCATGGCTAAGGGTAGCTACAACACATTTCCTCTTGAAGCCGAAGTGCTAATAAAAGTATATGTAGAACTGAAATAAATCTAACCATAGGGTTCAGTGAAGCCTTTCAATACGGATGTCTACATTCATCATTAAATTCAAGATAGACCTTTCTGTAGCATGCAGAAAGCAAATTTGTATAAAAATGCCTAAATACATTATGGAAGAAATTTAGTATCCTTTAATAGTCAGCACAAGGTTTGTTATACACAGAAATGGCGGAAAATGCCTCACTCGGGCTACGACATCCTCATTAAGCTCATATGGCTACAAGCAACAAGTTACTTGATTGTTGTATGTCAATGTCCCAAGAAGTGGGAGAGATGAGCAGCATTGGGCTCATGCTTGTAGCTGAGCCCTTTAAAGAGGAACCAGGAATCCACACATGTAGGTCCATGGTCATTTGGGAGAAGTTCAGTCAAAGAACCTTCCATCTCATTAAAAGCAAAACCCCATGAGCTGCTGTGATCGGCAAGTAATCTGAAGGAAGCAGGTAATACTGTCCTTCAGCAGGAACAGTTCATGCATAGTTAGCAGGATTGGAAAAATAGAGCATAATGAGTTTTTTGTGTCTGGGTGGATAATGAATGCTTTTTTAATGTCTACAGGGCTTTTACAGGTGAAATTTGAGCCAGCAAATTGGCATTATGCCAAACCCAGCTCAGCTCGCCTCTCAAATTGGCTGCAAGGCACAATCATATTCTCTGTTCCTTCTCTCCCCTTTATCTCTTAAAAGGATAATTCCTGAAAATTTACATTAACAGGCAGGCTTGGGGAGGGGACCGGGTAGGGGGGCTTGCTTCCTTGCTTACTTTCTGGAAAGCGCTTAACTTGAGGTCTTCTGTCTCCTCTCAGGAGCCATTTAGACCTCATTTACTTGCATAAAGGGAGGTAGGAAATGTCCTAATATTCCTTACTCTCTAATCTTTCTAATCAGGCTTAATGCAGAGCATGTCCCTCTCTCCTCAGCCTCTGTTATGCAGAGCTCCCCTGACCAGCTTCTGAGCAGATGATACCATGGTCAAGCCAGGGGTGGAAGAGGTAATGTGAAGAAAGAGGGACACTGCTTTCCAGTTTCACAGTTTACAACCAGTCAGTGACATTTTCGGTGTTCCCTGGTGAGGTCATGCTGTGTTATTCAGGGCTTCTGTTCAATGTGCAGCCCAGGAGAAGTTTCCTCCTGGGACAGGGGCTCAGTAGAGGCTGCAGGCACACAGTCTTGGTGGGAGGACTGCGCATCCATGCACAGATACATCTCGTAAGCTAGGATATATGTGGTGTTCAAGGCAGTCCTTCGGGTGCTCCTGGGGACTTACAGGCCCTTTAAAGGACTGACCTGGCAACTGGATGTCTGGAGAAGGCACTGCTCTGTTCTTTGTTCCTCTGGTAGGGCATGCGTGGTGGTGTGAAGGAGGTATTCTCTCTTTGCCAATGAGCAGAGAAGCCTCCTAGAAAACCACCTGCTGCCAGTGTTTCACAGTGAATGTTACCCACATTATCCCTGGCACAGCAACATAGCCAGCTTGGAAACAGACATTATGAAAGAAAAATAATGGCTCAGCATTTCAGCCTCAGTGGTACAATGGGTTTATTTTCACTGCGCCATGGAACGAGCAGGAGAGGTAAGGCTGCTGAGCTCTACTTCTGGACCTGATCTAGTATCACAGAAAGGCTTTGTGCCATGTGGATGTGCCAGCTTGACAGGAGCGTCTTGGTGCCTTCAGCCGTGTGCTGCCTTGCCTGCTGCTGACATCTGCATTCAGAGTTTTGCTCAGAGTCTCTTCAATACCTCTGCCCTTCCACTGCTTCATCAGAGTGGTAGCCTCTCCTGGCACAGAAGGAGATAAGAAAGGGGTGCGTTGGTCCAGTTTCTTTCTTTAGTATCAGCAATTCTGGTATTTGGAAGCCTGTGTCCCAATGTTCAACCTCAATTCATCTTTCTCTGTTTTACCAGACAGTTTAATCACCTCGAAGTCATGTTTTATGAGATGGGTGGGCTCTTTTGTCTTTTTTTTTGTTCTTGGAACGTCTCTATAAATGTGACACAGGAGATGGCTGCTTTGAGACTGGTTTGATGCCAGGAACATGAGCTGAACTTCTACCTCAGGTCAAAAAGTAAAAATGACTAAGTTATTTTCTTCTTAGCTCCTAGCAGGTTTGTGTTAGTCAGAGAAATGAAACCAGTTTGTAACCTCTGTGTAGGAAAGCTGCAGGCTTCAAACACCACAAGAAAGCTTCTCCTACATTGGCAAGGTTGTGTGTATCTCTGTACACAAACTATCCCAGGACTTTGACTAACTCTTACTCCAACTGCTAATCCTTCGCTTTCCTGTCCTAACTAATAAAAATCAGGCAATCCTCATGCATGTCCAGCTATGGGCGGGATGCTGCCTTTGTGGTCTGAAAGCCAGTCTTGATACGGAAGGCGTTTGACATGGGTGAAAACTCTCTGAACCATGCGCCCAGTTCAGGAAGAAGAAATAATTTTTGAGCCAGATCCCCCACACAACCTGAAATGCAGCTCAAGAGTCATTACCTTCTGAGCCATGTTTTAAGAAATTTTTATTTAACCTCATTTGGCTTTGACCTCTGTGTCTCCCTACTTGCATGTGGGTTTTTTTTTATTCCCGGAGTAACCAAGAGATATAGAGTAAATAAAGGAGCCAGCAAAACAGACAAACAGAAGTGTCTGCTAACCTATTGACTCACCATTTCCTTCAATCAATGGGGAATTTAGAAATCAGAGATGGAAAAGCCCTGTTAAGTAATGTTATCTATCCTACTGCCAAAGCAGGTTCAAGTATGGAACATTATTAGCCAAGCTACTTTTCAGTTTCCAGTTTGGTCTTCTCAGTGAGTCAATTGTATCTACATCAGATAGTGCTAGAGGAGAACAGTCTAATGATCTAAAAGCTAAAGCATTTGCTTGGTTCTCCAGAGCCTTTTATATTAAGTTCAGCTGACAAGATGGCTGTGGATGGTGAGCACTGCCCTTGTAAATAGGTGTCACCCCAAACAGGGATAGCTATTAGTGGTAAGTTTTAGAGATAACTGGCTGAGTAATAAAAAACGAAGACAATGAAGTTGGAAATGGTTTGAGAGGAGAAGCGAATAAGACACAAACAGAACTTGATGACTGAGCAGAAGTCAAATATGATGCTAAGAGGATTTGTTTATTTCACACCAATTAACCTTTGGGTTAAACCAATCAGCAATTGCATTCATAGAAGCTTCACAGCAGAAGATTGCACTAGGAAAACAATTCTGGCTCCAAGGTCTAGGGGCATTCATCTCAGTAGCTTTGTCCACATTGTTCTCATTGGTTTTGTTCCATTCCTGGTGTTTGCCAACAGGATCCAGGCTTTTGTTTTTGACATCATTTTATTTCACATGAATTTAGAGCTGTTGAAAGATGCTGGCTTTTCTGTCTTCTCTTTATACCTATGAGCTAGACAGCAGCTCAGCAAGCTTCCCTGGCCAGTCCTGCTAGGACATTTCAGTCCTAAGCACGGAACTCATTGCCCGTCTCATTCATTCTCAACCCACTAAGTCAAAGAGATCATTTTGCAGATCCTTAGATTTAAGTCCCTAAAATGATCATTCTGAACGTTTGTTCTTGTCACCTGCAATGTATATATGATATTATAAATGGGATATGACAAGTAATAACTTCCACAGGCAGGATTTTCCTACCCCTTTCTCCACTCTCCATCCCAGTCAGCAACAACAAGAGTTGTAATGTAGTTTAGTAGTGCAATATAAACACTACTGAGAAACTTACTATAAACTTCATTGGTCGTTAAAGTAGATCACCACCAACTGTAGATGAGCTTCATTTTATTGGTGATAAGAAGGAGACCATCAGGTACACCAGTGGTGGAGACCTCACCAGGTTTTAGTTTACATATCTCCAGGAAGAGGAAAACCTGTTAGGCTGATGGCTTAGTCCAACAGCAAATACAGGGAGAATGTCAGAGAAGCCTATGTTGGTACTTCAAAGCATAATGGATAGTTGTTGAAGGAAACCTTGAAGGGTTGCCTGATTTTACCAGGTGATAATAAGGTAAAATGGATGAGAAATGGGTGCTCCTGGAAAGTCAGAGATCATCTATAAACAAAATGTTGTAAGCTACTTAGGCCTTCTAAGCATCTGTGGGACAGAATGTAGAAAGGTCTGGGTGGCCTTGTAAGCTCACACATGGAAGGCAATTGACATTAAAATGTCCTTTGACAAAAAATAAAAACTTTGCTTACATGGGAACGCCAGAAGGGTTGCTGTATAGTTAATGCTTACCAGCTTACGTACAGATGCTTGAAAACCACATTTGTGAAACTGCTGTTTTTCTTTCAAGACCTGTGTGATTTGTGCCATTCTAGCATTTCTTACCAGCTACATGTCAGTGTAACTCTCCTGACTTCAAAAAAAAAAAAAATCGCAAAACCTTTCAATGCACGGATTAGAGTAGCCTAAATCAGGAGTACGCCTAGTTCTGATGGACATCCAGATTAGGCTGTAGGGCATTTAGCTTTAGACCTAATGAAATGAAGAAAAGTGGTCTTGGTTTTAAGGGGCAAGGGGAAAACAGAACAATGTTCATTGGCTCTGTAATTCCGAAAGACTTGTCTTCTTGTTTATGCCAAGCAAAAACTAGATCACCTGCATTATTCCTTTGCCATCCATTAGTTTTCTTCTCACTCCTTCATTCTTTCTCTTTCTTGCTCTCCTATTTAGTTTTGTCTCCTAGCTGGAAATAGTTGCAGCCTGAAAATATAGCTTTGCTTAAAATATATAGGCACTTAAAGGCACAAACCACTTAGATGCACAAATGTGCTATGAATCCAAATACATTGTATTCACTAACTATTGTCATAACACAGGAATAAGAAGGTATTTTGGAGGTAACTGGCCGTCATGCACAATTTCCAATATTGCACCGAAGTGAGAAGTTATTGTCACTGATTTGCTTCTGCGCTTGGAGCTGGGGAACAAACACTGTAGGGCATAGGCTTTTGTGTGATATACTGCACACTTTGATGATAGCAAATTGCCGAGAATGTCACACACCCAATATAATCAGGTATATTAAACCCTGATAAAGGGTCTCCTAGGGAGCAAATCATCTCCAGGGTAGAATTACAGTCTGATACGCTGCTGAGTGGATTTTATTATTAAAAATACATGGTAAATTATAGGCCCCATATGCTCTTGATTTCACTGATTTTAAAAATAGAAAGTGAAAGCTCCCAGCTGGGGGCACAGCTGCTGCTAAACGCTAGTAGAAATCATAGCCAGCAGTGTCAGTTGTAAATTGCCTGCAACTGAAGTGGTGGGAGAGTTTTGTTTCTCCTTAGTCTGCAGCTGGATCGTGTGAGCGGGGGGAGCCTTCCCCAGCGCCTGAAGGGTCAACTGTCTCTTCTCTGAAGCAGATGCAGACATGTTTAGCTGTAAGATTCTCAAATATTGACAGTGCTCAGCCAACACTCTACTTCCAGGAACCTGTTGTTATTGTTGCTATCTTTCAAAATCATTCAAGTCTGAGCACTTATAAAACTCAGGATGGAGCTGGACTACAGGCTTCGCGACACCACGTGCTGGGGTGAAGAGGAAGGCCAGCTATTGAGGACAGTTGAGGGCAATTTTCATGATCTCCAGAAACAGTGAAGGGAAGAGTAGAAGTGAAGAGAGGAATGGAAATGAGTCACCACAAGAAGTTTATGCCAAGTGGCTGTGTTGTGCCTTTTGTGCAAGCACGAGCATCTCCCCAAGTAATGTCCTGCTGCCTTCTAGATGGAAGGTTCTGTGGGAAGTAGGCTATCGTATGCGAGCTCTCGGGAGGGACAGCTGCGGAGATCAAGCATCTCCTCTTCCAGCAGAGAATAGCTTGCACTGAGTCATCGTTGCCAATGTGACAGTAGAAAAACCTTCTGTGCTTGTTTGTTCTTTATTGGAGTTGTTTAGAATGCACCTACTTGTAAAATCCTATAAATATCAGATTCAGCTTCTTTCCAATCTCCTGCACAAAGTGGAAGGATTTTGTATAAATGGACTTTAAAATGCAAATGTAAACAGTCCTTTTGCCTCTTCCCTTTTAAAGGAGTGAAAGAACGAAACTGAAAAGTGTTTTTAGCCTGTTAGTGAGGCTCTGTGCAGGGTCTATGTAATGAGACACTCCAAGGAGAACAGTTTCTACACAGCTGCTGCCTCTTGATCTTTAATGTCTGCAGTGCTCCTGACTTGTTCAGCAGGGAAAATAAGTAATGCTATCTTGTTTAATCATGCTGTCTCCTACCTTGCTTAGCATTTAGTAACTGGACTGGACCACCTAACTTGAAGACCTGCTTTAAAGGCAACTCTTTGATGGTAGAAACCCTCGGTTGGGAATTTTTGAAACAAGAGCACCCTCTAATGGAAACGATAAGAAAAGAGCAACCACAGGCACCTACAGTAGGGAACATACATTTTCCCTTCTCTGAGTATTTCTGCTAAACTTGGTGCAAGAATTAATTTATCTCCTATTCTCAAAGGAATGGTTAGCTATTCTTCCTTTTTAATGTAAAACGGAGAAAAAAAAAAACTTCACTGCAGATCAAAGCTTACAAAAAATAACCACTTCCTACTCAGAATCCAAAAACATTTCACCAATCTGAAAGGCTAAATAGCATCTTCTGGTCCCTGCTGTAGGCTAGCACAGGAGCTCTGGCTGCTGAGGAGGCACAGTCCAGATGCACAAGCTGACCTTTAGGTTGCTTCTGTTTAGGTTCGCTACTTTTCTTGCTGCAAACTACATAGCAGCAAACTCGCTTCTCCTGAGCTGCTGCTGGTGCTCTAAGGGAGCAATAGTTGGCATGGGAGGACACAGTAATTGCTACTCTGTGGGCACTTATTCTTGCACAATTAGTCTAAAGAGTTCTTTCATACAAACCAGCATAGCTGCTCAGTGTGAGCTGGAATCAAATTGCTACGGCTATGTTAGCAAGCCCTGTCTTACATATCAACAGAAGTGTTTCACAGACTGTGAAAAGCAAACCAGAAAGGGTATGTCACACAACTAGGAGGTCTTCCAATGATTTTGCTGCCTGCCCCTACAGGCTAGATCTCTGCTGATTCTCATACAGAAAATGAATGATGGTGTCCCTGAAGAGAAATAAATTCCAAGAGTGTTTATGAAGTTTCTTGCCTTGGACTTGCTCTTGCTCATCCTCTGTGCCATCGCGTGGTTGCAGGAGGCTAACAACTGGGAGAAATGAGTTTGCCACGGGGGCTCTGATTTGTGTGTTCTTATAGTATCAGAGGACTTTCGAAGGGTGCCACTGCATATGCTTGCCATTTAATCATCATCCAATTTCATTTTGCCCTGAGCGCCCACAGGCCTATGTGATACAAAGGATGTGCAAGCCCTAGGAAGCCACATCAAACAGAAGAGGTGCGCTATGTCCAGGCATGCCGGCTACACCTACTGAATGAAACATGCTCAAGCATTTCCTGAGAAAGTCTGGTGAGTCAAATCAGGCCAGTAGCATATCCCAGCTGTGTGCATCTTCTGTTTTTCTTGTGTTATTGGTCAATAAAATAACTAACGCTGATTGCCTCAGTTTCAAAAATTGCGTGTGTAAATCAGTGCTATGTCTGTATCATAGCACCCACATGGAAGCTGACATAGTATTGTAGTTAAGGCTGCAAAACAGTTTTTGCTCCAAGTCCAGTGTTTTCCCTTGCTCCTGAGTTTCTGAAAGGTTCTAATTTCTAGGCTGAAATTTTCCATCACTGAGCTCAGCCAATGGCTTCTGGGAGAAAGTCTGACGAAAATCCATTCGACCATTCTGTGACAGTGGAAAACAAAACAAAACTTCTCTGGAAAATTATTTAGAAATATATTAACCTCCACATCCAGTGAGGAAAACAGGAGCAGAAAACACAGCTGTGCTTCGATTAGGAAGCTGATTAGAAGACTTGAAGGACAAATTTCCCCTTTCACTCATACTAGGTTTATGCTGATGTACCTCTCCTGATTTCACTGTTCACTTGTACTGATTTAGGTGACAATGGGGTTAGATATTATTTTACCACGGCATTGTAGTTATCTTTTGGCTTGTACTGTGAATGCGAATGTGTTGTTATTTAGAGGAATGTGAGTATCATCACTGCGTAAGCAACACGTACAGTCCCTATCCTTTGGCCTGTGCCACGAGGAGTAGGAGCTGCCCTGCTTTGTGACACCACAGGTCTGCCGAGCAAGCTGTCCTGTTGCAAGTGTCATTCAAAATCTGGAAATCCAGAGAAGGCATGAGAAAAAAAAATAACAAATCCTCTTGTGTGAATTACATCTCATGCGGAGCTCTTACACATGATTATGAAAAAGAAAATATTATTAGGTATGTGGTCCCTGGGTTGACTTTTTGTGCACATGCTTATGTTATTGTTAGGTAATGAGGGACGCAAGAGGCAGGTAGTATTATTCTATAGGAAGATCTAATTTGTTTACATTTCTACAAATCTCCATAACAGGCATACATGTCCCCCTCCTTTTATCTCTAGCTGACTCTGAGCAAGATTTTAATATTCAGATGACCCTAAACATAAGGGATGAGTTTCCCACACTTTTGTTTTGATCATGGTGCCTCTCAAGTTACCCACAAAATGAGGCCAGCGAGTGGCTGAGGTGTAGTCGTTTGCTGCGGTGGACACCGTGGATCAGGTCTCCAGTGAAACTTGACAGGGCAATGCTGACGAATTGCATCAGCTGGAAGTCTGGCTTGCTGGTGTATTTGGGAACTGTGGTGACGGAGGTGACTAATGCGTTGCAGTGTTTCTCAAGCTTTGAGGCTGAACATCCTGAGGAAACTCTGATCTCAGAGCAAACCTGAAGGATGCGTCTTGTGTATGTTGTGGGAGAGGAAGGCTAGGAGGATGGATGAGAAGGAAAGGATTTTTAGGGGATTTCTAATGCTCAAGACTTGGCAAAACCAGATCTTGGGACAAGCTCACATTAATAAACAGAGCTTGTTTTGCTGAGTCTAGAGAAAAACTGACTTAGTGAGAAAGAAATGAAAAAGCTCTTGTGTTATAAGTTTTAAGATGTGCTAGAAGTTTTCATAAAGAAAAAAAAAATTAAAAAAAATTAAAAAATAAAAAGAAAAAAAAAAAGGCAAAAGTTCACATTTCCAGATCTCTTTTTTCTGCTTTTTGTCTTCTAGTCTTTAAACAAACGGGCCTTTTCCAAAGAAGGTATTTAGTGTTTACATCTTTGGACAAGAAAATGTTTCGTGAACTCACTCTGTGGAGCTAACCCCTACCATGGGGGTCCTGGGCCCGAGCCTTCGGCAGGACTGAGCTCTCTCATCTTATGGACATACTGAACAGAATGGGCTGTGGCATTTCTGAAACTCCTTTCTGCTTCATTCGGCTGCTTCGGAGTGATCAGCACGGTTAGTCCTATGTGATGGGGAGGCAGGGGTGATAAAGCACTAGCATTTGATTTGTCTGGGGCAGAGATATTGTTTGGGCCAGTGAACATGAATTAGGCAAACATATTTTACAGGCCTCCATCGTGCACTTCTTTAAGAACACCATCCAACTTACCTCCCAAGAATTTCAAGCCTGGAAATGTCTGGAAATCCTGTAGGTCAGGAGAACGATGATATGATGGGAAAGACATGGAGGGCAACCTTCAAGGTGACCTAGCATATTAATTGCTCATAGAAGCCACTATGAGTGGCTCCAAGTACAACTGTTTGCCCCCTGACTTGTGTGAGCAAGATGTCACTAATACTAAAGGGAAGAGTAGGGGAAATAAAGCCCCTCACCCGTGTTGCCAACATGCGCGGACATTCATATCTGGAAAGCTTAAACGTGGGAGCCCTCCTGTGGTAGTTCTTTAGAAGTATGTTTTTCACCAGGATAAAACAGTCACCAGAAATGTGTTGAAGTCCAAGTAGACAGCAACATAGCAATAGAAGAAACCTGTATCTGTGTGAGCGTGCATGTATACACAGCTACTAAATGTTAGTGGGCAAGCCAACCACACATTGCTTGTGTTGGGCGGATCACAAAATTTAACCTGACCAACCCCATGACAACTCAGCAAATTAAGCTCAACCTGAACATTGAAGCCATTTGCACCTGTGGGGGTCTGACAGGCTGTCTGCAAGCTCAGAGCCACTGCTCCTGTTTATTTGAAAGGTTTGAGGGTAAGGCATATTCCCTGTGCACCCGGAGTGTCAAGGTGAACCAGCCAGCAGAGGAAGGCTGAATGCTATTCATGAAGTTACCCCTGCACAGAAGTCTGGCCTGAAGCTGACACATGACTTACAGGACTTATATGAAGAATTTAAAAGAGCCAGATGGCCTGACTGGGCCTGAAGCGATCCCACATTGCTGGTGGTGAATTTGCAGATCAGGCTGAGAAGTTACAAGAGAGCACACAGGGTGAGTGCCACCAGCAGTGGTTAACGCCATCTGGCAGCTCCCTCCATGAGGGGACCTCATGGTCACACATGGCAAAGGACTGCAGATAGAGCCAAAGCCCCTCTTTGGGGTTCAGGGATTGCCACCCACCCACCCACCCAGTTCACTCCGCGGTCACTGGATTTGCAGATGGGATAACTACCCATCAAACTGCGCAGAGCGATCGGACGAGGAGCTCTTGGGTGCTTCATTCTCTGCTGAGTCCACAGTGGCTGTTTTTGTCACAGGTCCTGGTGTTACTGTCTGCCTCTTTGGTTTGCACTGGAGACCTACACCTCTGGCCACCTCAGGTGGATCTTATTTGTCAGCTGAGGGTACAGAAGAATAATCCCACAATAAGAATTGTGGGAATCCTAAAAGAATATCCCACAATAAGTACTGTTTTCTCAGTATTTGTGAAAGGAGAGAGGGCAGGACTAACCCTTTTGGGAGCACCGCGCATTTAAAACCGCATGAGCTGGTCACGAATCCACTCTCTAAGGATGGTGGCTTCATGCCTGTATTGGTATGGACAAACTACTGTGATGGTTGTATCCTATTAACAACAATGTGTTTTAACTGAAACAGACATTTATTAATTATTGATAATTCACTATGAGGAAGACTTCAAAAGCATCTCTCTAAAGTCAGAAAAGACAGGAATTTTGGAATATTTATCTCCAAAGTTACAAAACCGTTAAGTTTTAATGAACAAACAAGAAGCCTTTTGAACAGAAGTGACACATATTGCCACATACTGCAAATGTACGCACTGGTTAACCAGCACCCACTTTTATGCAGGTTCCAGACCATGTTCTGAAACTCACTTGGTTAAGGTAAAGCTTAAACAAACTTGAGTTTGCTTATTCAAAGTAGCAGCATCCAAAGGACTGAACCTCAGTGTAATTATTGTGTAAGAGGCTGTGTCCAGGAATTTTAATGTGAAGGACCTGCTTTTATCTTAGATGCTTGAAATAAGAACGGGGATGATGATGATGATTTAAGTGACCAATGATCTTTATGGAACAAAGCCATATAATAGCATAAACGGGATCAAAAGTATTGATCACTACTTCTGTTACCAGATGAATGTCTTTTTTATTGTCTATTGTAGCTTTTAGAATCACAGAATGGTTCGGCTTGGAAGGGACCTAAAGGTCATCTGGTTCCAACCCCTCGGCCTTGGGCAGGGACACCTCCCACTAGACCAGGCTGCTCAAAGCCCCATCCAGCCTGGCCTTGAACACTTCCAGGGATGGGGCATCCACAGCTTCCCTGGGCAACCTGTTCCAGTCTCTCACCACCCTCACAGTAAAGAATTTCTTCCTTATGACCAATCTAAATCTACACTCTTTCAGTTTAAAACCGTTGTCCCTTGCCCGGTCACTACCCTGCCTGATAAAGAGTCCCTCCCCATCTCTCCCGTGGGCCCCTTTAGGTACTGGAAGGCTGCTATTATGTCTCTCCAAAGCCTTCTCTTCTCCAGCCTGAATGCATTTTTTTCAATGCACTCATTTTACAGCAGAGGCTGACACCCTCCGGTTTCTCATGTGTCTTCCTGGTAGTAAGGTTCATTATGCCATATTTACAACGGATTGCTTTTTTTTTTAACAGAAGTTGCTATGGCCTAGTATTTGCTACATTTGCTAACAGCAATATTTTTACATATAAGAATATTTTATGTGCACTTACAAAGACTAAGAAGACAGCCTATGGACACTTGCTAAAGCGTTTTCTAAGGCCAAGAAAGGAATCTGGAGTAAACTAGCTATCTCTAAAATGCTGAAATAATGGGAATTCATACCATTTCCCTTCTTAAATCAATGCCATCTCTGAAATATGGCTATATAGAAGTTTCTAGGCCATATAAAATGTCAGATTTTCAAATATTTTGCATGCTAGGATAAAAAAGTCAAAATCCTAATTCTTTTCAAAATTATTAAAATTCTTGAATATTTTGTTTGGGATACCTAAGCATTCCTCCTAGAGCTAACAGGCTTTCTGACTCCTTGACTCAATGTGGGCCAGTCAGATGGCCATCAAGGCAGGGTGCCTGAAGAAAGTCTTTGATTAGATCAGTATACTACCAGCCAAGTGCCTATTATGTGGTGATCAGATCCATGTGGGGATTGATTAATTATCTTAGGAGGCCACGGCAAACAATTTAAATGTCTGTCTAACTCTAGACATGTGCAAAGTGTGTTGGTGACGGGAATAGAAGGAAGATTTAAAGTGAAGGTTTAAATGCTTTGACCGACCGAGGGTCACATGATCCCAGATTTTAATCTTCTATTTAATATGATAACATAAGGCCGCCTTCTATTGCAGAACGATAGCCTTTTATTGTGATAAACCGAGGTTTTGTCCATGTTCCTTGTGGTGTCATTAGCCACAATGGTCTTCTGTGAGTTGCAGCTGCAGAAGCTTGAGGCATCTTGCATGGCTTGGCACTGCCGCGTTCCCTTACACCCTGGACACCTGACCCCATCAGACAAATGGATAGAAACCCTAATTTTGGCATGCAGCACTAAATGATGACAATTAAGTAGAACTGTTTCTCTAATCTTAGGTGCTGTGTTAACGGATATAAAATTTAATTCAGACATAAAGAAATGTTTTGGAGGATATTTTAATCTCTCTGGGTTAACGAATTCGCATCTTTACTAAAGCTCATTGTGAAGATCAGTGAAGGTAAGATTTTGCCTTGTTGTGGATAAACACATGCACAAATACATATGTACAGATACATAAATAAGAATATCTCTAGTGCTTGTTTTGTTTAATTATAGTTCATTTTGTCTTCCTTTATGCCATGCTTTGCTCTTATGCAAACATATCTGGGAGAGATACGCACGAGGACACCACATGGGAAAGGCCTAGGGATCACCGATGTTTCACTGTCAGAGGCTTCAGTGAAACTTAGCTAACGCTTAAGTGTCCGCTGCTGAGGAATGAATCTGACCCATAGTGAACTAATATGGTAAGTCCTGGTATTTTGAGACTGGCAACAGCTGGCAAGTTAACAGTTACCTACTGTGCAAGCCCAGGACATTTTTTTCCCAAGCAAAGTTGCACAGGGCTTCCTATTCTGAATTCACACATGCTAATAACATAATTACACATCTTCTTTGTTGCCACTGCCTAATTATAAAACATAATTTTCCTCTCCTAACAGAGAGGAGGAAGTATCAATATTTTTATAAACATAAACCTTGATTATGCAGATTGATATTTAAGAAATTAGGGCTGATGGTGCTGTTGTGTAAGGACAATTTCCCATCACAAAAAAAGCAGTAAATTAAAGTGGAAGATTGGGATGTGCTGTAACATTATGGAAATAAAGGAAATCCTTCGAGGAGACTAATGATTCTGAAGGGGTTTGGCGTACGTCCAACCAGGAATGGTCCTGATTCCCTTGTCCAGGCAAAATTATTTCTGGAAAGGATTTTTGCCATATATGCTGTGTTAAAAAGTCTTCTAAAACTGTGAAAATAAAATTAAATTGAAAAATGAAAATGCCGAGGCCAAGTCTTAAAAAAAGTGGAAGCCAGTTTTCCCTTCCATGCAATACGTTGCAGTGACTGACATTTGACAAATGCTCTTTCTGATTTATACAATATCACCTCCTTCCCACCTTTCATGGATAATTGTAAAACAAAGCCTTGCCTTGTAATTTTATCAGGGAATAATTACTCCGTTTGTATAACTGTGATCAGACATGACCTTGTTAACTGCAGAATGAAACCAGAAAAAGTCATTTGGCTTCCAAGAGAAGAAGCTCTGTTGCTCATGCAAGTATCTGTAATAATATTTACTCAGAAATGTACGTACTGGCAAAGAAAAATGTAAAATGTTTTCGTTCCTGCATGTTTGTCCCAGTGTGAAAGTCCCTCTTTAATTACTTGCTACAGCTAGCTCCCTGCCAAAAACGGGGAGGAGGGTTGGGGGAGCGGGCATACGGGGGAGAGCTGTTTTAAGAAATAAGAAAAAGTTTTCAAGGCTCTTTTCCCATTGTTGCTTTGCGGTGATTTCGCTCCTTGAGAGATTCCAAGGTAGGAATGGCTCTTTGCCGTTCTCCACAAGTTGGGTATCGAGCGTATACGTACAGCAAGCACTGCTGTTGTGGCAAGGAGGTGTCTCGCCCTGGCTATAGCCTTGTCCTTCCTTCTCCTTCTTGTCCTTCCTTCTCTTTCCCCAGTGCTCCCGGAGACTTCAGAAAGCTGAACAATCTTTCTCCTACAGTCCGTGCTAAATTACCGCAGCTGAACAGATACTTCAGAGCCCCTCAGTGCCATCGAAATCGCAATGTTGGGGAGCTCCGTGGATCTTTCTGAGCTTCAGTAACAGCCTGTTCCCTTTAAGGTGGTTTTGACAGGCTGCATATTGCTTCTCTTTGTACAACCTGTACTTTTAGAAGTAGTTAAGGCATTTGTGGGTGTCTGGCGAAGGGATCTCAAAATCCCAGCCAGAATGTAAACAAAATACAGTTCTTCAATAAAATTCAATAAATATTGGCCAATATAAACCTGCAAAAATCAGATGGTGCCATGCAACATTAAACCTTGTGAACTGCTGAAATCCCTCGCCTCAAGTCTTTTTCAAAAGCACCAGAAAACGTACAGTCTAATATACACAAATACACAGAGACTGTGTTAGGATGGCGTGTAGAGGCCAATTAGTGTACTTGCTCCATATTTTAGGGCAGCAACTTTTGAATCTGTCTGTGTGTTTGGAAGATGAGGTCTCTAAATCCTAAATCTATTGTCAACTCTGTTTTCTTTGGAAAATAAACTGCCTTGGCTGAATTTGGAACTGCTCCCAAATTCAGCTTAGTGCTCACTTCCTGATGAATGGTAGTAGAAAATTTAAACCAGCTAACATAAATATTAGCATCTGTGTCCACAGAGAGAAGGTACATATAATAATACTGGGTGGACATCACTCAAAAAATTCTGTAGTCCACTTAAATACTAGAATCCAGTGTCCTTTATTTATACAGCACTGACAGATGGCTCGTCTGAAAAATCCAGCTAGACTGTAGGGCAGCGCTGCTCTTATGGCACTTGTCTAGGTCCATAGCGAAAATATATTTCACCCAGACCTCATGGAGGCCTTATAAATGTGATGTAGCCAAAATTCCTGTGGAAAAGCTTGCAATTCTGGTTATATTCTTATTTAAGGAGTAGTTTGTGGTGCACAGGTAGGGTCCCCAGCTGGGGGGGAAGTAT
Organism: Rissa tridactyla; assembly: GCF_028500815.1. Taxonomy (NCBI): domain Eukaryota; kingdom Metazoa; phylum Chordata; class Aves; order Charadriiformes; family Laridae; genus Rissa; species Rissa tridactyla. The sequence goes on from NC_071466.1 coordinate 139,642,144, forward strand.
GCAGAGCCAGGCAAAGCAGGGGATGACACTGTCCTTCCTTCCAAGAAAACTTTAACAGCAGCTACTGGATACTGCTAAGATTACCCATCAGCTAGTGCTAAGATCTAACTGAGTAGCTTTGACTCCCAAACAGAAATGCGAGCGGACCAATGTTCCCAAGTAACTGCTGAAAAAGCCATGGAGGAGCAATTTCTATACATAGGGAAGTGCTGAGTTAGAGCCACTAGGGGAATAAAAAAGAATAAAATACATGGGCATCAGCTGTCAGGGGACAAAAAGAACTTCTCCCTCCAAGTAACATTTGGATGCCCTTGACAGCAGCATCCTCACAATATGCATAACTCGTATCAGTACTGTCTTGCAGTTTCTGTCTATGTCTCTCCCTCCATGCTCATGATATCACCATCTGGAAAGCGCAGGATGTCGGGGCTGCAGCAGAGGAGGGGAACGTGGAGAGGTGGGTGTAAGTTCCTAGCTGCATGGAGGGAGGACAGAGCAAGCTGCTTGGAGGGTTTGGCCTGTGGCAGGAAAGATGGTCAAAAACCTGGATGTGACCTCCATGGCCACCGGGCCTATTTGGACTATTGTGTATCTTTCCTCCTTTAGCCATTCTGTACACCTTCCCATGAACACTCTCTGTGGTTGAGTTTTACAGGAAAAGCTGCAATTGTACCATGAGAAGGAATGCCTGTTATATCTGGCTGTCACATGATGGCCTTCCAGTTGTCATGACAGAAAGACGTAAAACACAGGACGTAGAAACTGTACAGAATAGATTTTTTCAGCCTGGAAAAGAGATAATGGGAAAGGAGGTGGAGGACAAATACCTTTTCTAATGGTGGCAGAAAAGGAGATAATTCAGAAATTATTATTTGCTATTTCTCATGGTACGAGAAGTAGGGAACACCTAAGGGAATTACCAGGCCCAAGGGCCAAAGTGAACAGAAGGAAATGCTCCTTTACAAAGACCATAAATTGTGCAATGCATGGACACAGGACATTGTGAAGACCAAAAGTACAGTTAAAAATGAAACTAGAGAAGTTCATGAAAAGTAGACCCCTAAAGAGTAATTTAATTGGGGTGCTCCAGCTTTAACCTTCTACTGAGGAAGTCCTTAAAATAACTCCTGCTCTAGTCTGCAAAAGTTTGGCAGGGTAAGGCTTATCTCCATCCTTGCTCTGGTCTAAGACTTTTTTACTGTGGGGCACTGTCAGAAACAGGTCAGTGGACTAGCTGGACTTTTGGTTTAAGTGTCACATTTCCATCTCAAGGCACAGCAGGTTGTGGCTGGAGAGTGGGGCTAGAGGTATTTGTACAGGAGAGGCCATGTGGTGACTAATTAAACAGAACCCAGGGTCTGCGCTTTTAGGTCAGGACACCGTCTGTGAAGCACTTCCAGCCTCACCACCGGTCTGGTGCTAAGCAGTCTGCTAGAGTGAAAGGTAGGCAGTGGTATGGCAGGAAAACCAGAGCTGGAGTCCAGGTCTCTAAATATAAAGCAGACAGCTAATTCACATTGACTTCAAAATGAAGCAATTAAGTGACTAAATACTGCAGACCCAGATCTGGACTCTGATGTTCATTATTTGCATTTCTTTAACCACCTTTAACTTTTTTGATACAATTCAATAAAAAGAATTTTTTCTCTTTTTCTTTTTTTTTTTTCATTTTCATTTTCCATTTACAACCAAGCAGATGTTTTCTCTATTTAAGGAAGGAGACACACATAAAAATTACTTGGGCAGATGTTCTTCTGGACTTCGCTGCAGACAGATTTTTTTTCCCTTACCCACAATTTTCTCTTTCATTTAATACAGCAGGGATGATACAATGGCAAACACTGGTAAGCAAAGGTGAAAATAAGTCATAGCGGTGTCTCTGCTCACCATTTTCACTCATCTATTTGTGTTTTGGTATGTAAATCAAAGATGGGGACAGGCAAGTGTCCTGGAAATGTTTTAGTTCACTTGAAGTTTTATCATGTCTGACAGGAATTTGGGAAGTTGTGACATTTAGCCAGCATTTCCAGACAACCTGGAGGCTGATCAGAATTATTCTAGGTAAACTAATGAACATCTGGCATGCCTATTGCATCAAGCAGACCATGTGCACATGGAGTAGGGACCACTCTTACCCAAACCTCATAATTTTCAAGGCAGAAATGTCTTGAATGCCTTTCAATGCCAATACTGAGCCCTGGGGAACACCACCTGTGACTGGCCACCAACTGGATTTAACTCTATTCACCACAACTCTCTGGACCCTGCAAGCCATACAGTTTTTTACCCAGCAAAGCATACTCCATATCTCTTTATTTTTATCAGTGCATAAAATCACTTACATAAACTTTACCTACCTGCAAGGTATATCTAAATCATATAATCACAGAACTAATGATACTGGGAGGGACCTCTGGAGATCATCTAGTCCAACACCCTGCTCAAAGCACCGTCAGCTGGACCAGGTTGCCCAGGAACATGTTGAGTCATGTTTTGTATATTCCCAAGGATGGAGACTCCATAACCTCTCTGGGAAATCTGTGCCTCTCATCACTCTCACAGGAAAAATGTTTTTGTTTTTATATTGCCGCTTGTGGCTATTGACTCTTGCCTATCACTGGACACCCCTGAGAAGAGCCTGGTTCCACCTCCTCTAATTCCCCTACCAGGTATTTCTACCCCCAGAGCCTGCTCTTGTTCAGGCTAAACACCCAGCTCTCTCAGCCTCTACTTGTGTGACAGATACTCCGGTCTCTTAATCATCTTCATGGCCCTCTGCTGGACTTGCTCCAATACGTCCATGTCTCTTTTGTGACATGGAGCCAAGCACTGGGTACAGCACTCCACATGTGCCCTCACCAGTGCCGAGTAGAGGCAACAGATCACCTCTCTTGACCAGCTGGCAAGACTCCTCCTAACGCAGCCCAGGATATCGTTACCCTCTGTTGCTGCAAGTGCACATTGCTGGCTCATGTTCAACTTGTCAAGCATGACCTTCTAGTCCTTTTCTGCAAAGCTGCTTTCCACTTGGTCAGTCCGCAGCCTGAACTGGTGTATGGGGTCATACCTCCTCAGGTGCAGGACTTTGCAATTCCTTTTGTTAAACATTCTTGTCAGCCCACTTCTCCAGCATGTTAAGGTCCCTCTGGAGGTTTGCACAATCATTTAGTGTATCAGCCACTACTCCCAGTTTTGCAACATCTGCACACTTGCTGAGGCCGTACTCTGCCCCATCATCCAGGCCATTAATTAAGATGTTGAATAGTACTGGACCCAGTATAAACCTCCATATTGCATCATTAGTGACTGGCCTCCAGGTGGACTTTGAGCCACTGACCAAAACACTTTGAGCTCAGTAGTTCATCAGTTTTTAATCCACTTCACTGTCTACTGACCTAACCTCTTTGTTGAGGAAATTATGCCATCTGCCAGGAATTATGTCACCATCAACACACTTCATAGAATCATAGAATCATAGAATCATAGGGTTGGAAGGGACCTCTGGAGATCATCTAGTCCAACCCCCCTGCCAGAGCAGGGTCACCTAGAGCAAGTTGCACAGGAACGCGTCCAGGTGGGTTTTGAATGTCTCCAGAGATGGAGACTCCACCACCTCTCTGGGCAGCCTGTTCCAGTGCTCTGCCACCCTCAAAGTAAAGAAGTTCCTCCTCATGTTTAGGTGGAACTTCCTGTGTTCCAGTTTGTGCCCGTTACCTCTTGTCCTGTTGCTGGGCACCACTGAGAAGAGCCTGGCCCCATCCTCCTGACACCCACCCTTTAAGTATTTATAAGTGTTGATAAGGTCCCCCCTCAGCCGTCTTTTTTCCAGACTGAAGGGACACAAATCCCTCAGCCTTTCTTCATAAGAGAGGTGTTCCAGTCCCCTAATCGTCTTGGTAGCCCTTTGCTGCACCCTCTCCAGCAGTTCCCTGTCCCTCTTGAACCGGGGAGCCCAGAACTGGACACAGTGGTCCACGTGCGGCCTCACCAAGGCAGAGTAGAGGGGGAGGATGACCTCCCTCGACCTGCTGGCCACACTCTTCTTGATGCACCCCAGGATGCCATTGGCCTTCTTGGCCACGAGGGCACATTGCTGGCTCATGGTCATCCTGTTGTCCACCAGGACTCCCAGGTCTCTTTCCACAGAGCTGCTCTCCAGCAGGTCAGCCCCCAACCTGCACTGGTGCATGGGGTTATTCCTCCCCAGGTGCAGCACCCTACACTTGCCCTTGTTGAATTTCACAAGGTTCCTCTTTGCCCAGATCTCCAGCCTGTCCAGGTGTCTCTGTACGGCGGCACAGCCTTGTGGTGTGTCAGCCACTCCCCCCAGCTTTTTGTCATCAGCAAACTTGCTGAGGATCCACTCTATCCCCTCATCCAGGTCATTGATGAATATATTGAAGAGGACTGGACCCAGTACTGACCCCTGGGGAACACCACTCGTCACTGACCTCCAACTAGACCCTGTGCCCCTAATCACTACCCTCTGAGCTCTGTCTTTCAACCAGTTATCTATCCACCTTACTGTCCATTCATCAAGCCCACTCTTTCTAAGCTTCCCTATAAGGATGCTGTGGGAGACCATGTCAAATGCCTTGCTCAAGTCAAGGTAGACCACATCTACTGCCCTCCCCTCATCTATCCATCCAGTCATGCCATCATAGAAGGCTATCAGATTAGTCAGACATGATCTCCCCTTGGTGAATCCATGTTGAGTACTTCTGATAGCTTTCTTTTCCTCCACATGCCTTGAGATGACGTCCAGAATGAGTTGTTCCATCATCTTTCCAGGGATGGAGGTGAGGCTGACCGGCCTGTAGTTCCCCGGCTCCTCCTTCTTACCTTTTTTGAAGACTGGAGTGACTTTGGCTTTCCTCCAGTCCTCAGGCACCTCGCCTGTTCTCCAGGACCTTTCAAAGATGATGGTGAGCGGCCCAGCAATCACTTCTCCCAGCTCCCTCAGCACTCTTGGGTGCATCCCATCAGGGCCCATGGACTTGTGAATATCTAATTGATCTAATTGATCCCTCACTCGATCCTCCTCAACTGAAGGGAAGTCTTCTTCTTTCCCCGTTACTTCCCCCAATGCCTGGGACTCCTGAGGGCTGGGCCGAGCAGTAAAGACCGAAGCAAAGAAGGCATTCAGTAACTCCGCCTTCTCCACATCCTCCTTCACCATGGCTCCTGTCTCATTCAACAGTGGGCGCACAACTTCTCTGGTCTTCCTTTTGCTTCCAATATACTTGTAGAAGCCCTTCCTGTTGAGCTTGACATACCTAGCCAGGTTTAATTCCAAGGCGGCCTTGGCTTTCCTTGTTTCATCCCTGCACGCTCTGGCAGCATTCTTGTAATCCTCCCAAGGGGTCAGTCCCTTCTTCCACTTATTGTAAACTTCCTTCTTCCTTTCACTTGATCCATGTTGAGGGAATTATGCCTCCTGCAGGAATTACGCCACTGTCAACAGGGCTCAGCCCTAGATTCCTGCTTGAAGGAGTTGAGTCACCAATCCACAGAGTAAATAAGTGGTTTATTTATCTGACATGTGGAGCAGCTTCAACTGGGTGCCTCCAAAGAGGGACCCCGAAAGAAGAAATCTCTGGGCAATTATACCCTTGCAATCTAAATTCCCCACGCCTCACGCAACACTTCTGGCCAGTAGTAATACTAGTGTCTGGGGTCTTCCCGTTCTTCTTTGATTCCCTTCATCGTCTCTATGTGAGCTGTTTCTTCTCTTATCTTTAAGGCTGCTGCGTCGGATGGTGATTGTAGTGGCCTTCTGTATCTTCCAGCTCAAACTGTCTCTGGGGCCTTCTTTCACTTAGCCAGGTAAAAGTTTGGCGTACCTGTGTAAAAGTTCACAGCTTGCAGCCTGAGGCTTCAGCAAATTTAGCTACTAATGCTAAGTGAGTTATACTAAACAAGTTCTATATGGGTAGTATACCAAATTGCACAACACTGTTTGCTCATGAGGATATTATGGGAGATAGTATTGACATCATCCGGATGGACATCTTCACCTAGGAAAACTACATGGTATTAAAAGGACTGAGGGCCATTGCACCACCCAAAATGTCTCTTGCTCCCTCTACATGAAACAATATTTTGGTGGATTTGGATCTTTTGTAATGAATTGCTTGGCTTAGTGTTAAAATATTTTATGGCCTGTGGAATGAGGGTATTTGTGATGCAGTCATTCTGTGGATACAGCTTTCACAGAATTTATCTGCAGGCAGTTCAGGGAGCAGGCCCTACTAGTTATATGCTATCCTTTTCCAGGACCAGTACTCCTTTGATAACAATTCTGGATCATTTTGAGGGTGTTGTTGATATGCCATTGCTTATGTGTACTCTGTTTCTACAGTAAGAGGTGCAAATATCTTCCATAAAAAAAAAAGATGTACAAATTCTGCAAAGTTTTTCCAACAATTTGGCTAAGAAATTTTAATCCTGGAACAAAGGTTTCAAAAGCTCCCACATGATCAGACAAGTCACCATGTGCTAGTAGTCACTGCGCTCATCTGCAATCCAGTCTAGCATTCTCATCTTCTAATTACTCCTTAATATTTGCAACAAGGTATTTATTTGCAATACCATATGAGAATTACAGAGTGCAGCACATTAAATTCCACAACCAAAGAAAAAGGGATAACTAACAAGCAGCCACTCCTGAAGCAACATTAGGATTAGGTATGTATTTCAGCATAAACAACTTAGTGATTAGGTTCCTGCCCTGGATTTTACTTAACTATCTTTTGGGGAGGCGGAGGGAAGGAGTTGGCCAGAAATTTTCAGTTTATATGGAGCAGTTATTCAACAGAAATATAAAATGGAACAATTGTGTCTGTATAGAGTGCTTAGTACAAAGACGTTCATCCCAAAAGATCTCATGTTTGTTCTGTTAGGCTTTCTAAAGCAATAAAACCTAAAAGTAAAATACTATTTGCAATAAAAATAGTATGAGCAATTCAATTTTTTCCCTAACTTTCAACAGGAAAAACACATTTCTTGTTCAAATCAATGTTTTTTAGATCCCTGACTTGCCCTCTTGCCTCCCCACCCCAAACAGAATGCTGCCATACACTGAATTTAAAACCCCTCTGCACAAAATCACCCTGTAACTATTATTATACTCATAAAAATATGTGCCTCTGAAAAAGTACACCGACAAAGGTGGAGATTTAAAAAAACAAACAAACAAACAACAAACAAATAAAAAAAATCAGGAAAATGAGGTGATCATACTGTTTGTGTCAACCAAATCTGACAGAGGAGTAAGAGCCTGCAATCTGTGGAAATAAATGGCTGGGAAGAGTGAGGACAGCCTCTTGGGAACGCACTGAAAGAACAGCTGTGAATTCCTGTGAGAACTTAGAGAATCAGCATGGGACACACACCCCCCCCTCTAAAATAAGCTTCAAATTTTGCACTCTGATAACACCAGCGAACCCAACTCTGAAACTAGAGGTATAGGAAACCACATTTCATTAGTTCTGTCCTTCATGAAGGAACCTGGATATTTTTACTTTTTTTCAGTGACATTGAAGTTGCGGGTCAGCAGAAAAGATGTAGATTTGTCTGAAAACAGACAAGGGCAAAGGGTCTACAAAAGGGCGTCCAGAGAAGTCTTGAAGGGATGGAGCAACAGTGACAAATCAGCAAACCATGACAGCCTGTTGGCAGAGGCAGCAGTCCCTGGGTGACTGCTGCAAAAATGGAAGAGATGTTCAATGAGGAAAAGAATATGAGTTTGTGAAACGCACTGATTTTTCTAGAAGATAGCAGTTACAATGACGTTTGACAGAGAGTCTGTCATAAAGAGAAACTATTGCTATCTTCCCACTAAGCATAATTCTGTTTCATACAAAAGGCATTGTTCCATGCAAGGAATAATATAAAGTGTCCCATTGTTGGCACAACATGGGAACAAAAAGTAGAAGCAGTTTCTGTTTTCCATATTCTTGGGTAACCTCAACAAATCTGGCTGCATCTTAAAGGAGCTATCAGTGAAGCACTTCTCTCAATTTAGCCATTCAGAAAATTAATGTGTGTGCCTGATAGAGAAAAATGTGCTTTCTTCAGACTCTTCATCTTTCCCCAAACTATTGTGTCCACATTTCCTTAGTTCCCAAACTCTGACTATAGTTCCAACAAAATCCCCTTGTCATACAATCACAGAATGGTTTGGCTTGGAAGTGACATTGAAGGTCATCTAGTCCAAGCCCCCTGTCATTCACTAGACTGGGCTGCTCAAAGACTCACATTACGAGCAAAAAGCAGGTGCAGGTCCCTCGGGGACAAGGCATGACACTCAGTGGGTGAAAGCTTTGGCTTTATTGAAAGGATAGCATTACCACAGTGGTAGCCCCGGGACACCAATGCTAGTAAAAATGTTGACCCATTGCAGTGGAGCCCTTCTTGAGGGTGAAACTCAAGGGAAAGCATCACAGGGATGCATAATAAAATGTGTACTGATTAACATATCTTACATATGCGATGTCTTGTTTTGCTCATTAGCAAACTCACTGATATGATGCAGGTGCTGTTGTCGGAATTCCAAGGTCTGCAGCTGGACATCACATTGGCACCCTTGCAAGGATATGTGAAGATGGGGGGAAAATGAACTATCCTGGGTTACCTTGACAACAAGATAAGATACGCTTGGGACTCTACAGACGTGGATGGGGGAGATGAATTATCCTGGGTTACTATGCCTAAGTCTTCTCAGGCCCTACAGCCCATCCAACCTGACTTTGAATATTTTCAGTGGTGGGCCATCCACAGCTTCTCTGGGCAACCTGTTCCAGTGTCACAACTCTCATCATAAATCTTTTTTTCCTTATGTCCAATCTAAATCTACCCTCTTTCAGTTTAAAACCATTGCCCTTTGTCCTGTCAGTACAGGCCTCGGTAAAGAGTCTCTCTGTGTGTTTCTTGTAAGCACGCTTTAAGTACTGAAAGGCCAGAATAGGGTCTCCCTGGAGCCCTATTCTTCTCCAGGATGAAAAACCCCAACTCTCTCAGCCTGTCCTCATAGGAGAGGTGTTCCAGCCCTCTAACCATTTTTGTGGCCCTTCTCTGGACCTACTCTAAAGTTCCATGCCTTTCTTGTGCTGGGAACCCCAGAGCTGGACGCAGTACTCCAGGTGGGGTCTCACCAGAGTGGAGTAGAGAGGCAGAGTCACCTCCCTCGACCTGCTGGCCACACTTTTGGTGCAGCCCAGGATACGGTTGGCTTTCTGGGCTGCAAGTGCACATTGCCAACTCATGTTGAGCTTCTCATCCACCAGTACCCCCAAGTCTTTCTCTGCAGGGCTGCTCTCAATCAATTCATCCCTCAGTCTGTAGTGATACTGGCGATTACACTGACCCAGGTGCAGGACCTTGAACTTGGTCTTGTTGAACTTTATGAGGTTTGTATGGGCAAACTCCTCAAGCCCAATCAGGTTCCTCTGGATGGCATCTTTTCCCTCTAGTAAATCAGCTACACCACTCAGCCTGGTGTCATCTGCAAACTTGATGACAGTAAATTCAATCCTACTGTCTATGTTATTGATGAAGATATTAAATAGTATTGGTCCCAATACAGACCCTTGAAGGGCACCACTTGTTACTGGTTTCGACTAGGACATTGAGTTATTCACTGTAACTCTGTGGATGTGGGCATCAGACCTATTCTTTATCCACTTAACAGTCCATCCATCAGACCCATATCTCTCCAATTTAGAGGTAAGAATGTTGTGGGGAACTAAATCAAAGGCTTTACAGAAGTCCAGGTAGATGACACCCATAGATCTTCCCTTGTCCACTGATGCAATCACTCTGCTGTAGAAGGCCACTAGGTTAGTCATGCACAATTTGCCCTTGGTGAAGCCATGTTGGCTGTTTCTAATCACCTCTCTATCTTCTGTATGTTTCAGCATATCTCCCAAGAGGATCTGCCCCATGATCTTACCGGGCACAGAAGTGAGGCTGATTGTGCTGAACCTCGTCTCCTTACTTGGTACCTATGTTAACTGAGATTCCCAGATGATGTCTGTTGGGTATTAGCTTTGCCTGAGCTTCCTTAGCTTTCAAGATCAGAGGAAGCCAGTGTGTCCTGGCCCTGGTCCCTGTGGCTCCACACCAGTCACTAACTGACCTGTCAGATCCATGTTGTGTCTGTCCCAAAAAACAAAGTAAAGCAGCCGCATTGACCCATGGGTACAGCTGGGGAAATGTCAAGGCATGAGACAGCACATGAGGAACTTGTATCAGCTGGAGAACATGAATGCAGGAGGTAATGCAGCCCTAAAGGTAAGTACCCTCCCCCCTCTTTTCCTCCATACGGTGTATGAAGGTGTTAACAAAGCACTTCTCCTGCCGCTTACCTGGCATATAAGCTCTGGATAGGAAGTGAAAACCAATGCTGTTTGCAATCATTCTGTAAAATATCTGGAAGCAAGCCACAAATTTAACACAGATTTTTCACAAAATGGGGCCTGTAACAGCCTGTGGTATTCCTAACTTAAATGAGGTTTGAGCTCCAAAGCTGAGTTATTCTTCGCTTGAAATCTTTTGCATCCTAAAGAAGAGGTTGTCTAGCAATGCCCAGCAGAAGTACTCAAGTTAAGAGTTGATCTCCCTCGTAGTAAGCTGTAAGCTACTTGGTATCATACTTCAAAGTTTAAATTGCAAACTTCAGGGGCTTGGCCGTCTCAAAGAATATTCAGTTAGCTACCTATCGTGCTAGTTAAAACAGAGAAATCCTTATGAGATGTCAGCTACAAGTACATGCTAGATCCTAATCCTGAGCTGAGAAATTTCCTTAGTAGAAGACAGCATAATGTGTTTCTTTTAAGTACCATGAAAACTAATGGATTTTAAAAAACAAACAAACAAAAAACAACCAAAACCGCAGCCTCCTTAGGAGCCTCCTCGCCAGTAATTAGCTAGTAATAATAATGTTAGCCACATCACATGAAGCACTGCCTACTGCATTGCTTATTCTCTGCTTTTGCCCCTCTCTAAGCCTCTCCTCTGTGGGTTGGGGTTGGGCTTGAGGTTGAGGTTGAAGCTGGAGCTGGAGCTGTTGCAGATGCAGACACAGACCCCTGGTGTGGTGCTGAATGCCACATCTCTGTGGAGTTTTAGGTGGGAGACATGGGACATAGCAGCCTTTGATCCTAAGTTAATTCCTTTTGTTAAGGTGCTTGGAGGAGTTAGCAGTAGCAGTTTTTAATTTGTGTTGGTAGAAAGCAATTACCTGCCTTTTTCCTGTGATGTGCCATGCTTAGGTGATTCTGGGGGAGGTCTGACCACCTCCACTTAATCCGACTAAGCGAAGGCAGACAGACGAGTCAGTCCCTGGGCCCTCACTTCTGGATGATTATGATCACTTTTTGTAAAGGCTGTGGGAGAGATTTGCTGTCCGGTGTGCATTTGTGACAATAACCTTGTATCTAGCATAAGAGCATCAGGTTTCTTGGGCAAACTGGGTGCTCCTGGTGAACGCTGGAAGTCAGAGTTGAGTCTCTGCTCATACTGTCTTAAGAGCATGTCTTTACTGAGCTGGATGCACGCTTCTACCCCAGTGCCCCTGGAATGAAAGACAACTTCAGAGCAAAAAGGCCTCTGAGGAAGAGGCACTTAAACATTCAACATAAATACAGATACAGGGACCTATTCTCTTTTTTTTCTCTTTTTGCCTTTTTTTTTTTAGTTGACAGCGCTGCTGTTGTGTTGGCTTACCCCATACAATGCCTGTTTGTGATGTGAAGAGACTGTAAAAATCTCAGGCTGAACATATGGTTTTCATCATTTTTTTGTGGCATCTTGTTCTCTCTCTTGTTTTGTTTCATGTCTTAGTCTTTTCCTCTTTTTTTTTTTTTTTTTCCAAATGGCATTGCCAGGCTATTAATTAATGACAGATGTACTTGTTTATGCAGATTCTGACTATTATTTAACATTTATTATTTTCGTACCTCCTCGAGGCATGAGGGCCAGGACTCTTCTTCCACTTAAAAATACATTTAAGTAATAGTATCTCACCCAAGGATTACATTTTAAGCAATTCTAAAAGGAATAATTTCATTCTCAAATTAGAATTTCCATGATCTTTTTTTTTCCAGGAAATGGTAGTGTGTTGTTTAATATTTCATATGTTTCAGGATGCAGCACCCTAGTTATTTACAGTCTTAAGGGATTTAGTTTTCCATTTCCATTTATAGAATTGTTTGAATAAACAGACTCTGATTGCCAGTGGCTAGGAAACACTGAGATGATTTTACCAAGGCAAGGATAACTGAAGCAGAAAAGTGGCTTTCCATTCCATTCCATTCATTTCGCAGCATTTTGTTTACTCCCACTTCCATGTTCTTTTTTTTTCCCCTTGCTTGTCTGGCAGGGGATGTGTCCAACCTTCAGCACGACTCCTTTGTGCTTGCCCTGGCATTTCCATTTCAGAACTACTTATCCCTTGCAAGAGGAAGGTTGTTTCTGGGTACGTTTCCAACGAGACTCCTGCTGAAGCTATGTTGAGAGCAGCTGGCGCTTTTTAGCTTTGGGCTCTGTGTCAGGGCTTGTCCATTAGCATCCACAAGGGATGTGCAAATTTTCACTGACATAATTGTTTTTGTTTCACTTCCAGGGTGTTTTACAAGTGGTTACTGAAAGGTATGGTGCCTGTTATTCATGTTGAGCATCTCTTGTTATATGGGGACAGCCCGTGGGAGGTGTGTTATCTAAAAGGAGAGACTTGTCTGTCACTAAAGTTTCATTACTTCTCCAGTTTCTTTCAATTAATACTGAGGCTTGGTCTTTTCATTAAAAAAAATGGTAAAAAATAATGTCTGTCTTTGTTTAATGTACATCTTTTACTGTACACAAACCCCTAAGTGTCAAATGTTTCTCTGCTGTACCAGCTTACACTGTTTTTCTAATCTTCCCAAAAGTATGCAGATAAATAATAGAGCCTTCTAATTATGAGGCTAATGAGTTAAAACCTCACTTTTATCCTCAAATATGTTTCTTTCAATACTATTCAGTAGCATAAGATTTTATTTTGTCCTCTGTGTATCTATAAACTTAACAGAGAAGCTAGTACAGTAAAGGATGCAACTAATTTCCATCAAAAAAGCACATCTTTTTTTTATTGTGGCTCAAAAGGCAAACTTATCAGTCTCCCTTTAAGAACAAGGTTCCATATATACCTACGCAGATATGGAAGTTGTTGTGTACTAGGAACCCTAATGCTCATGCCAAGTGAGCAGACCTGGCATCCTTCAGCCTTGCAGATGAAAACATTAGCTGACTGCTGCAAATATAGTTTTATTTCAGCCGTTGCACTGAGGTTGTGCAGGGGAAGTGTATATTAACCTGGGGCGCAAGCTGATTTTCTTCAAGGCTGTTTTCTTCGTTAGTCCACCTAGCTTGAAGGTCAGGCAGGCCCTGAGCATCAAGATTCACTCAGCAGTATTTCTAGCAGTACCTCACTGGAAGACAGTTTCTTTGGAGCAGCATACTGCTGCAGCTTCTTCAACTTCACATGGCCTGGAAGGCTGCAGGTATTTGGAATGCATGTAGCATAATTCCATATACGTGTTCCCATAGTGCGATTGCTGGTCACATGAGAGAGAGCACATGGGACTTCACACATTGGCACAGGTAACAAGGTAAGCTGTCGCGGACGTGAACTTCTAAAGATTCACACCACATACATGCATGCCTAGCTGGAGCTCAGTATAAAGCACCTGCAAGGAATCCCAAGTTCAGACCTCTATTCCTGCTGCCCCAGAACTGCTGTGGATCACGATCCTCTTGTGTTTTTCCAGTCCCTCCACAGCTCGGAGATAGTGGCCATATGAAAATACTCTCTTGGCTTTCCAGTGGTCCCGTGTCAATGAGTGAACACCTTAGAGTTATGCAGAGACATCAGGATGCTACGTTCTCCACAGGACAAGGGCACTGTAGGGTATCTATGAGACACTGCTGGGATCTGGCCTGGAGCTGGCTGTGTGTTTAACATTGGAATTGCTCATCTGGCCCATCTTCTGACCTTTTGTCAAGCTGGCCCATGCCACACCCCTCCTGAGCCCTGGGCTCCAAAGGCGGCTCTGGAGAAGAGCTAGGGAACCCCTGTGGCTCTAGGGAAACCCAGGGACAAAGGGGAGGTACTACGGTGAGGTATGGAGGTCTAAGGAGATCTGATGGTAGCCCTTGTGCTTAAGTAAGCTACCTATGATGTGAACTGATGCAGGAGAAGAGAGGAGGAGAGAGCACAACCCTTATAGACAACCATTTCTTGTATGTCAGCTTTTCCTTCACAAGTTACATGGAGTCTGTATGCTGTCCAACACCCCTCTCCTGTCTGTCATTGGGCAATTCATGCTTGTTAACTGTGTTCACTTCTTCTGTTTCACTGAGGGCTCTTCTGGATGCTTTGTAGGGCTTTTCTGTCTTTATTGTTCATGGAGGTTTCGTCACTCTCTCTTTCCTCCTCTCATACCCCTCACACACAAATCCTGTAAAGAAGCTGGTCACATCTGACTTCTCATATGCTGTAGGTACCAAGCTCAAACCAGGAAAGTTAAAATGTGGGGCTACCAGGCAGTGTTCAGAGGTCTACTGAGATGTCTGAAAGCTTGGTTTCTAGAACACTCTCCAGAGACTATTGTATGGTATCACCGGGCCAGTGTGATACAACAGGTTTTGATAATGACAAGCATCCTCTTCTCACAAAATGTCCCCGCTAATAAAGGAAAAGACCAGATAAACTGAAACTGCTGATCTCAGAATAGGAAAGTCCCTAAACTTATTTGCATAAATTAAGAAAGAAAAAAAAGTTGGAAGGGGCAGCACACTTTACATCCCTTGGTAAAAGACTGTCTTAACTCCTCGAGTTCCTGGATAGTCAAAACATCCCTAAAATGGTTACTTGTCATTGGTGCTATTTACTCATGGCACTCAGCAAATCCACTCCTAGTAATGCATATAATAGGTAATGGCAATACAGGCAGCACGTGTGACACTGCTCTCTTGCTATTCCTCTTCTTTCAGCTAAATGTTATTGTTGAAAAATAGCAGTCTTCTGAACATCATTTTAGAGGACTGATGACATTCTGCACTTGCATGAATCCCAAAAGACCCCTAAGTAATTTCCTTACTTACATGACGTGTTTGAGTCCTGTCTTCCTGTTGAAAGGCAACTGCTTTTATGGAAAGGTTAGCTACAAAGTGTGTATGTGAAAAAGCTATGTTAGCTCCCTCTATTCCATTGTGATAATTTGGTGGGATGCGTGCTGTGTGTCACAAGACAGGGAAGAGGCTGCACAACCTCTTCTCTCACCACCCCTGCCCATCAAACACATCAAATTAATTGTGCCAGCTCAAGCTTCTAACCCTAGATAAAACAAGAGTTGCCTTATCACTGTCGTTTAACATGAGTTGGCTAGTAAGTTATCTATCTAACGTGACCACCTCCTTTTTTGTTGTTTGGGCTTGATTTTTTTGTTCGGTTTGGTTTGGTTTGCAAGGTAGCCATACTCTGAAACACCACATTTCACTCATCCTCTTGTGTCCGCAGAACAAGCCACAGACATCAGGCAGGGCTGTTCTGACATGCCCTGTGTGTTGCAAACATAGACCCAGCCAGGGGAAGGATCCCTCGGTTTCCTTGACTAATGTATTTTGTTATGAACAGTTTAATTGGACCTCACAGCAAAAACTGGCAGAGCCAGCTGTGCTGATGACGGATGAGGGAGCTAGAAGGTTAGTGATCTGTCTGGGCTGGGACTGAGTTAACTAGACAGACCAAGGGAGTTGTTATCACCCTTCTCATCCCTCATTAGCATTTCCTAGGTGCCTCCTTAAGGCCACATGATGGAGAAAGTCCTTCACTGGTGAATCCTTTGCATGCTGTGGCTACACTCCTCTGTGCTGGTGAACAAGGTGAATTAACCCCTCTGATGTATCCTCCTTAGCTTTAGGAAGAAATAGCTCTTCATACATGCACAGATGTTCTCCTGGATTTACCATACTACTGGGTTGCATGCTTGCATGCGCAAAGGGACAGGTACTGTGGCTCAGCAGTATATCCTCACCAAAAAGTTGCTTGGGAGGTTTAAGCACTGAGCCTTCTGACTGGGATAAAATCTAAGCAAACAGGTCGCAGTGCAGCTTATTGTACCTTGCTTTGAAAAAGTAGCAAACCAAAATGGAAAATTAATCTCCCCGAACCAAAATGCACAAAGCAACTGTAAACTATCACGGATTTCAAAGGAGGTGTACCCTGCTCCAACACTACCGAAAACAGCTTTTGATGAACTATACAGCAGCAGTATAGTCGCCTCGGTGCTCTGCTGAGTGAATTTGACTGTAGTTAAAAGGAGATCAAGACAAGAAGTAGAAAAGAGAAAAACATTCTGTACCGTTGCTTTGCACCTTATTCAAGTGAAGGTTAGATGCTACTACTCTGTGCTGCTGTAATTGACTGTGCCAAGTAGATGGCAGCAAAGAATCCTTTTAAGAGGAAAAATAAAAGGAGAGAGACAGTCTGCCAAGGCATGGCAGGGTAATGAGCTGAAACCAGTGTATAAAAGGAGTCATTGGTAACTGAGAGCATCCTAGAACTGCTACGTAAGTGCATCAGACCGTGCAGTGCAATGCTGCAGGATGATCTAAATTTTCATCTAACAAACAGAGTTAATTCAGTTGATTAAATCTTATATGTTTGTACAGATTTGAAAATGAAAAACAGTACATAAGGCTTTCTCACAGCAGCTAGCTGATTTCGTTTAGTTGCAGTCCTTTAACAATTATTCAATGCAGGTGCAAAGCCCTGTAAACTGAACTCAAATATATCGTGAAAAGGTTTGCTGCTCTTAGGTATGCTTTACAGCACCCTTAGAAGTATCCATGGTTCACAGGATGAGATTATTGCTTTACAGTTGAGGAAAATGAGAGAAGTTGCTCTAGCGTGACATTCAGGACTGAACTGATGCACTGGGTCAGCCTCTGCAGGAGCCTCCCTCTTTTCCTTACCTGTAGAAGGGCTATGTGAAGACAGGTCTGCTCTGTCTGAAGCTACCCATTGCCGGGGGGGAGGGGGGGGAAGATGACTAAATATATCATTTACTATCCTAATCGTTCCCTCTCATCATGATCTGCACTTCACAGAAATTTAACGCAGGCATACGTGCTACTACCCAGCCCCATCCCTCTCCTATCCTGAAAAGGAACAACTTGCTTACAGATTATCTAAATGCAAATTTTTATTTATGCAATGATTTGCATAAATATTGGAGGGGGGAGAGGAGGTTTATCCTCCTTTGTTTTTCTTATTTGTTTGTTTTCTCTTTCATTTGGCCTTAATTAGATCAGACATGGGACACCGTAATCACTTAGATAAGAGGTTTTCTTGACTACTTATGTTTTACAACATATATTAAGCATTTATCAAGTCTTCCTGAACCACGTGTAGTTAAAGGTGACCTTGCTATTTCCTCAGTGCTCTGTAGTGTGACATATTTGTCTCCATACAAAGTCAGTACGGTAAGAGACATCAAGAAAGGCTGAATGGAGATTCAGAGATGAGATTAGGTGGCTGCAGGCTGAGGATTGGATGACATCTTGGGTTATTACTTTCCTGCTTAGAAAGATATATTTCACAATTACATGTGGGAATCTGGATAAGAACGCCATGCACCCCACCCGAGAAAACTTTCTAAGCGAGGAGTGGAAGGGAAGAATGAATGGAATGGTTTGAGAGGAGGATTAAACAAAGCAGATAAAGAGGGAAAATGTATATTTCAAAAGAATTGTCTAACATCAGTCCAGGAATAGCTTTGTTGTTTATGAATGGGTTTTTATTTTTGCATGATTTGTATCTCGATGATGTATTGCATCATTTCAATGTCTTTTTATAATATTGGAATACTCCTTTTCTTCATAAGATAATTAAATAGAGTAGCTAATTAGTACCACGTGTAATCCTTTTTATTTTTCTGTTTAGACCCTTGCACAATTATGCTTTAGTAATACTAGTAACAACTGGTCTAATATACTATTATTTGATTTACAGAAGAAGATATCTCAATCATCATTAAGAGACAACTGCCCATAATGCTTAATAAACCTCTGCTGGTTTATTTCACATGAAGTTAGGTCATCACCAGTACTATTGGTCTAATGTTGTTATTGGTACTACCGAACAATCATTAAATAATAATACTTTTTTTAAAATGTAATGTTCTGGTTGACACTTCATCTTTCAAACTGCGCTTTTAAAAATGGCAAATTCCCTAAAGACATTTTCGTCAATAACATTCTTTGACCTCTGCAAAACAAAACCAAAGGAAAACTGGTTCCACAAACTGGTTTGCATTCCCAATTTGAACAAAAGATAAATTTCAATACTTAATCAGAAAGTAGAAATCCAAATTTCAGTCAGCTCTACTAATGAATCTCTGGAGAGCTCTCCATTGTACAGCTAGTTCATGTGATCCCTCCTGGCTTTTTTCTCACAGAAGGCCTGCAATAAACTTATCACTTGTAAAATGTCCTGAAACCTGCGCTGGAATTTGGTATGATGAGATATAAAATACGAGCCAACCTTTTGGAATTTAATAACAACCACAAACTTCGTATAAATTGCTTTAAATATCTGAAAGTTTTATCACCCTCTCCCTTTATGCTGAGGAAACTGAAACAGCAGGGATCGCTAGGTGAATGGTAGAGCCGAGTACAAAAAGCAGGCATCATGACTTCCAAGTCTTTGTGTTTTTTGATCTAGTGGTTAAAGTACAGGTAGTAAAACTAAATGGACCATGAGGAAGATTTTATTTAAACACAGTGGCTCAAGAAACGAATAGGAAACATATTCCAACTTAGAGAAGGTGCTTTAGAGTCAAATATATTCAGGAGCGATGCGCATGAAATCTTTCCTCGTTAAAAAGATTTGTGTTCACGGTATTGAGCTATTAGAACTCATGCCATAGTACTAATAACCCCTACTGGGGTCCAAGGCTTTAGTGGTAAAAATAAACTGTGTTCAACACAGTGCTATGAAACTATTTGTTAGATGGGCAAGGGAAAAAAAAAGAACTAAATCAAGCAGACGTTAATCTGGCATTTCAAGCAGGTCAGACAAAGCAATGCATTTTATTTTTATATTTTATTCATGCTACTTCCTTCCACTCTCCCCATCTCCTCTAAGAATATACAAATGAGTGAGTCACAAAAGCTCTGCTTCCAGGCAACCTAATTCACAACAACAAGCGGAACAACTGAAAAAATCCGTTTAAGTATTAATCTAGATAAGAAAAGCGCCTTCCTTACAGAATCTGGAAGAATGGGGCTCCAAGGGCAGAAGATGCCCCAGCCCAAGATATTAAATTTGACTCTGAGAATGTGATGTGGTTTTTGGTAGCCGGAGGTCGCCAAAACGTATGCCTAAACCTCATCACTGACAGTGGTGTATTTAAATCGCTCCATTAACTGTTAACTGTTCCCTTGAACTCACAGCAAGAACCGAAACACTATCTGTATTTGGTATTTCCTTTTGGAGTCTGTTACCAAGACATTTGGGCATCTTGTGTCCGATGAGGCTTTTTCAAGCCTTTTTTTTTTTTGTCTTAATCCATTTAATAATGAGTTTGGGGCAGGTTTTTTGAGTTCTGTGTTGACCTGTCTCCTTTTCCGAGCTGCCATAGCTACCACTAAACATGATTTTAAAGTCTCGGTTCCGAAAAACATGCCCAAGGTTTACCTTTTGTTAATATTTCCACTGAAATCATAATTTTTACCTATCTTTCCTTAGAGTCCTGCTGGGACACGCATGTCCCTACATGTATACTGTGTCTCCTGTGTAAATTCCTTTGAATTTTAGAAAGAATGATGCGAACAGGATTTTTCACACTTTTTGCAAATGCCGGACATCTGCTTGTTTGGGTGTATGTACAGATTTTATTCTTACAAAATGGAAGTAATGCTGCTTATTTATAGCAACCTATGTTTTCAAAAAAAATTTAGGCCTGATCCAACAGATCTTTCAATCCACGTGAACTTGTACTTAGCTGTACACTTTTAGCTAATACACTTGTAAAGGTTCACAGCTTTTGTTTGTCAGGAAAACTGTATGTCAGAAAAATGTCTGCAATGTTTCATGTGTATTTTTACATCATTTCCAAAGTGCTCTGGCTTTAGTAAATACAGCTAAGAAAATAAACTTGGAGGACTATATTCACACATTGAGAGTATTTTTGGAATTTTCCTCTGCTTTAAATTATCTGCAGCTTAAAAAAAAAAACTTCCTTAAAGGCTGGAGCAACATATTTGAAAATGATAGGCAGCTGAAGAGGAGAAATATTTCTGGAAGTAAACAATTTCAAAATTTCCTGTTCTCTCACATTCCATTCAAGGATTTTTGTAAAAGTAGATTGATTAAACATTCTGTCACGCTTAGGAGGATGATATATTTTATTATATTCATTTTCCCGGGGGAGGAAATGATGTTTAAATAAAACAAAGTGAAGAGAACATAGTAGAAGTAGAAAAGTCAAAACTAACAACCAGATACTTTGCCTCCCCACTCACCATATAAAAAGTTCACCTTCTGTGCTCAAGAATGATCAAAGCTGCGGATAATAGTCAGACAAGGTATATTAGAAGCAATTCATTATGTGAGCATGCTAACCCCAAGGGCATGTTTTCATCACAGCACAAAGATAATATTGCTTTGCAGCCCCAAACCCTGACAGCACATCACCAGAAAAATGCAAGAAATCCTGGTTTGGAAAGGGAAGAAAGCTTGAGAAGTACATCTCCCAGTGAACTGACACCAGCTGAATCCTTACTAAACATATTTAATGCTGCATGGTATCATTACCTAATGTATGCTTGCAAACCGCTGTTGCGTATATGCATTTTCGCTTTTCTGTAGTATGATGTAAAATGTTGTTTTTGTATATATTGACTATATACTATATGTTGGTTTTGTATATACTTATTATATACAGAAGGTTTTAGATTCCTTTTTCATATGGCTTTGAACTTTGAATTCATGAATAGAGAAGGCATACATTTTCACTCTCATTTAAAGTCATGGCAGGAGTGCTCTTTTTTTCTTCCCTCAGAAGTCTCAGGAGCATTAAGTTAGATTTTCCTTCCTTTCCTCCTTGGCCTGAAGCATTTCACAGGTGTACTCTGAACGCTCACATTTTTGCTGAAGCAATAGTGATGATAAGTGTTTAGCAGCTGTATGATTTCATGCATGTGAATTCAATTTTGAAAGTAGTATGAATGAAGAAAGGCAAATTTAATTTTAAACATTTTAACAACCTTTCAGTTATTCATATCTCTTACACTGTCAACGTGATACTAATTGTCTGCTCTTCCATATGAACATTTCATGCACAAGATGCTAGGATAATCTTTTCATATATTAGTTCTAAGTAGATGAAGCTAGATATTTTTAATATAAAATCTAGAGATATTTTTCTTTATTGATTTATTTTTTCCTTTTTTTTTTGTTTTATTCCATTCTGTTTACCTCAGAAGTTCAATTTCTTATTTCTTTTTTTTTTTTCCCCCAGTTCCCTTTAAGAAAATCTTATTAACATTCATAAAAGAAACAATAACAAAATGCCGCAGAAACCATATGAAATTCTGCTGAAGAAAATGTCACGCTAGGAATACAGTGAATAACGATGACTTGATGTTTCAAAGCCTGTGCCAGATGACTGGTAGGGATGAGGATTGTGAGGCGTCCAGGAAAAGAGTGGCTACTGTTGCCAAGTAAATTTCCCCTTTAGAGTGGAAAGCTGTCATCCTGCCTCCATTAGGACTTCCCTTCCTTTCTGCTTAATGGTGAGGAGCATTCAAACAATGCTTTTTCAATACTTTGGAGGTCTAATAAACGTGGGATGTGTCCGAATACTCATATCCCCTGCTCTTCGCCCCACTGTTACAAGAAAGGTTTAAAGAATACCCTGTTATTGGCACGCGAGGCTGCTCAGAACCATCTTTTTCTCTTGTTCAGTACTTCAGCCTCTTTGCCTTCAGACCAAAACTGCTCTCGGCAACTAAACAGCTTTCAAAGCTGGATGATAAATGACCCTCCTTTTTGCATCAGACCCCTTACCTTCAGGAAGGAGAGCGCTTGGCCTTTTGCACTGCAGATTTTAAGGGCGGGGGGGACACACGCGATTTCTAAGCCATATATTGGAAATCTAGACCTAATTGTGGTCTGAACAAGGAGTGGATAGAGATGGGGCACTCTGCCCATGTCAGATAATGCCATCCCAAGTGGGGTCTAACAGCTTCTATGGGTCTCTTCAGCCTCTCCCCCCTCCAAAGTAAACCTGTAGTGGTATCTTGATTCCTGTTAAATTTCAGCTTACATACTGGCCTTTGAAAATCTTCCCCTTGGCCATTAGGCAGAACAAAACTCCTTTGGACACAGCCCTTTAGAACATCGGCTATTTTGCTCTCGCAACTGAAACCTACTCACGGCCACTGGCAGCTGTTGGATGTTCAGTGCTAAACTGGGAAGAAGCATAAGTTTAGATTCAAAACTTTGGAAGGCAGTAGAGAATGTTTCTTGAAATCCTCCTGACACCTTTTTATACATCGTAATGCTATAAAAAACTATCTAACGGAGGCACCATATTACCTTAAATAATCAATGTTTATATACTTTAAATGAAGCAGTAGCGTCAGTTGCAAATGTTAAACTTCACTCTCAAAACAGAAACCTTTGCCCCTGTGCTAAACATCCCCTGCCTCATGCTGGGACAGGTTCACTGTGCTGTGATGCTGGACCACTTTCTATCTCTCTGTTCAAAATACCCAAAAGAGAGACGCTTTTCCTCAAACAGCTTTCTTCAGTGCTCTCCCGCAACACAAGGTAAGCTAGCACAGTGTCTCCCCTCTCTCAATAGCAGCAAAGTGGGGTTGTCCAGCAGAATCTGTTGGTTTAGGCATGGAGAGATTTATAGAAGTGTTCAGCTTGGGTCTAAAGCACACTGAGAGCAGACATACACATCTGACAAGGTCTCAAATGAGGGAACACTGAAGAGTAGCTTTGATCATGCTTTCTGGAAGAGGTCCCAAAGAGTTACATGCTTAATGAGTTGGGACAGGCGAGGTCAGAGTACAGACCATGCTCTCACGTAGGGCAGAACGTGGCTGGAGTTGGAAGCCAAGTTGATGCAAGAGAAAGTTAGACTCTTACTAGAATGCCCACTGGAGGATGGGCAGTCTAAAACATAGGCCATTTGGGTTGATCTAGAGCCTGGTAAGGGGAAGCATGCCCCCCGCTGCAGGGCAGAGCAAGTTCTAAGCTCAGAGTAGGGGTAGGCAAAGAACAGCAGAAAAGCTGAGAAATAAGCATGGCTGTGATGAAGGCTCCTTCATATTGTGTTCACAACAACCCCATGCAGCGTTACAAGCTTGGGGAGGAGTAGCTGGACAGCTGCCGGCAGAAAAGGACCTGGGGGTGGTGGTCAACTGCCGGCTGAATATGAGCCAGCAATGTGCCCGGGTGGCCAAGAAGACAACAGCATCCTGGCCTGTATGGGGAATAGTGTGGTGAGTAGGATCAGGGAAGTGATTGTCTCCTTGTATTCGGCACTGGTGAGGCCCCACCTCGAGTACTGTGTTCAGTTTTGGGCCCCTCACTACAGGAAATACACTGAAGTGCTGGAGTGGGTCCAGAGAAGGGCAACGAAGCTGGTGAGGGGTCTGGAGCACAAGTCTTATGAGGAGCAGCTGAGGGAGCTGGGATTGTTTAGCCTGGAGAAAAGGAGGCTGAGGGGAGACCTTATCGCTCTCTACAACCACCTGAAAGGAGGTTGTAGCGAGGTGGGGGTTGGTCTCTTTTCCCAAGTAATAAGTGGTAGGACAAGAGGAAATGGCCTCAAGTTGTGCCAGAGGAGGTTTAGATTGGATATTAGGAAAACTTTCTTCATCAAAAAGGGTTATCAAGCATTGGAACAGGCTGCCCAGGGAAGTGGTGGAGCCGCCATCCCTGGAGGTATTTAAAAGACGGGTAGACGTGGTGCTGAGGGATATGGTTTAGTGGTGTTTTTGTCAGTGTTAGGTTGATAGTTGGACTCTGGTCTGAAAGGGCCCTTCCAACCTAGACAGTTCTGTGATTCTATGATCCTATCTATGGTCACAGTCCACTGGAGCCAGCTGTGACAGGCTGTGTCTGGTCATAGCACAGCCCCTGGTCTTTTCTCACAGAGGCCACCCCTGAAGTCCCCCTGCTACCAAAACTTTGCCACCTACACCCAATAAAATTTCATATGGCTTTAATGCTGTAAACTCTGTGAATATCACCATGCACCAAGCTAGCAATCCACTTCACCATTTTACTACTGCAGAGAGTCTGTCTTCCAGGGGACTACGAGATTAATGGGGCAAAGACTCTCCTCTTGCTTTGTCCAGTGCCTCACCCAGTAAAGCCTTGACCCATCACTGAGGTCTTTGGCTGCTGTTGCAGTAAAAATCAACAATACTTTTGTTTTACCAAAGCACCTGCATGTCTTAAACCTTTGCCTTTCCTACTTCCCACGCAAACAGCATTTCCTGGGGTTTTTAATAACTGTAGCTATTATCCCATTAAACTGAGAAGGTCATGTCTTGATGTACTTTGTAGGATTAAAATGTTTACACATGTATATACTTTGTCTCACTGTGTTGCTGTTGAGTCATAATTAAAAAGACAAAACAAAACCATGCAGTCATCTCTCCAACATCTTAGTCCAACTATCCAAATTACTGCTGGTACTTGAGCTTTCTGACCTTTGTCTCAGTTGCACAGTTGATTGGATACGGTTTCTCCCTCTTGTTCTGGTAATCTTATTTTCATTTTTGCCAGTTCAAAAGCAGAGCACTTTGAAAGAGAACAGCCAAAATAGCTGAGAGGCTCATTGGACTCTGAAAAATTGAAAGCTGAAAACCCCTTGATCTCAATTTTTTTTTCTGACAAATTATTCCTGCAGTACTGCACAATTAGTAATTTAAGGTTCGTTTTTGTTAAACTGTGTCTGTCTTGGTTCACCTGTGTTTACTGTGATCAGCACAAGGACTGGATATTTTACTGCAATGAAAACCATGAATGAAGGAAGCTCATCAGAGCAATTTAAGCTGCCTGAAAATCTGACCACTTAGGTTCAGTCATTCGTTATTAAAGGATTTTATTTAGTCAAGTTCTTCAGGCAGCCCAAGGATTTGAACATTGGGATGGGTAGAATGTGATTTAAGCTAGCAATTGTGACTGTCCCATTAAAGAAAAGTAAATGGTGAGCAATGCTTCTTCAGGGTGTTCCTTAAAACACATACACCTTTTCATCAATTTAGGTGATTGTTTCGGTTGATAACAAAAAAATGGTGGTCTTGAACATGTTCCTTTCTCTGTTTCTTCTTACTGAAGAATGAAATTGGGCAAATGTTGGGAATAGACATCTACAGAACCAAAGGAATCACATAAATCTTCTCAAGAAGGCTGCTAGAGAATCAAAGCCACAAAACTAGAATCTGTGAAACCGGAACAGAAACTTTCCTATTTCAGTCCTTTGTTCATCAAGTTTATCGCCATTTTTGACCACAGGAAGAACAACAAATTTGTTTTCTCTGTAACACAACCCTGCTGTAACCTTTGACGACTGGTTGCTTTTATTTGAGCATCTTTTTGTATGTTCAGAGTCCCTGCAAGCAGGATTATACTTTTAAGTACACGTCAACTATTTATTGGCTAATATTCATATTAGATAGCTAGAATTAATGTGATACTAGGCTAAGCTCTAGTGTGTCTACCACTCCCATGCAGGTAGTTCTTGAGTCTGCTGGCCAAGCAGCTGACAATCCAGTAGGAAACTGTTGGCCTCTGCTATTTAAACGGGATCATCCTTATTCTTGCTGAGCTGCCTTTTAACTTTATGATGTTTTATCTTGAGGTCTGACACTTTCCCTGTTGTTATTTCTCCTCTTGAGTCATTATCACTGTCTCAATTTCACTATATGACCAAAGTGTTCATATATCATGAACATGATATATGTTCATATATCTTGTATGGGATATTCTTCTACAGCTCAACAAAAAAATTCTTTTTCAAAGCTTGCCAAGATCATAGAGCCTGTGCTTCTCAGAAGGGGGATAATGGTCAGGGATATGTGAGCCCCTGTACTGCAGATCACGCAACAGTCATTTGTTCTGGAACTTTATAGGTGTTTTGAAGCCTAATAATTAATAGCATTTACTGGATAATTGGGTTTTAACCCTGCTTCTTGTTGTTTACTAGGTGTTTGTCACACTTTAAATCCTTTTGCTGATACACTGAAACTCCCTACTCATGCCAAGACAGTTTATGGCAAGGATTACCTCAGGACGAAATGTCAGTAGGGAACAGAATATATTTGAAGGAGATCCTGTGCTATCAAACTGCATGAAGACAAAACATCTGCGCATGTAAGAAATTAATGCTACTAAATGAGACATAGAAACGGGAACCAGGAAATCAGATTAATGAATGTGTTAAATACTTTCTCGTTTGTGTACAAAATTGTAGTAGAACTCTGCATTTCTCATATGGATCTGGATTTTTTAATACTCATTTGTATCTTTGCTAGCAGAAATACTTCAAATGTGCAAGAGCAGTTAGCCCTTGAACGATGTTCCTACTGACTCACTCCCTGGTAGTTCCACCAGACTTGTTTTTCTTGGCAAGCTTCAAGCAAGACATCTGCTATATCTTATCTTTTTGCAATTCACTTTAACTGTCTTTTGTGCTAGTATTTACTCTTGTTTGTCCCTTGTTTTACAATGGCATTACAAATATTACAAATAACTGAGAAGGGGCTTTCAAATCATCTTGCATGGCCTGCTAGGCCTCATGGATTTGATGCCAGTATGCTTACTGGGCTATAATCTACTTGTTTGTGCTGTTGCACCTTGCTGTTGGCTTCCTTTATTTGATTCTCTGGGTTGTTCATATATCTAGCTTATCTAGACACCACTGCATTGAAGTGGGTGATGGCGCCATCACAGCCCAAGACCTCCTTGTCTAAATTTGGCACTGCTGCACAGTTGCCTTCAGCTTCATCACTGTTGCTCTTCCAAATCTGGAACTATGAAGTGCACAGAGTAGCTCACCGCAGGTTAGACTGTCTTGCCTTTGCTCTGTGTGGTTTTCTCACAGATGGTCTCGGTCTTGTTTGCCGGTGCATAGCGGCCGCACTCACTAAGCCCTTTTATTATGGAATAATGCTTCATCCCCAAAGGTGCAGACAGAATGCTACAATATTCTGTAGTAAACAGGGTTTGTGTTTCCTTTAGACTAGTTGCCAAGTATCTGACACTTTCTCTAGTATTCTCAAGGAATATCTGGTACTCCGCATCATAACCTAGACATCCATGGGGATTAATGAACAGCATGATCTCTATATATATATACAAAGAACCGAGTGCCTTCAGAAAATCTAGTATACGTCTCTGATGTTCTGCAAAATACCACTAGGTGTCCTCTCATGGTAACTTTATTCCTGTAATATGCACCTAACTGTATTCAGGGATGGGAAAATCCAATAAAATGAGAAAGCCTTATAAAAGCATACCCCAGAACTGATTTTTGCCTTGACTTCTTTAAGGCTTTTGAAGCTCAGTTTTATTTCTGAAATATAGAAAATATTGGGGTGTTGTCAACTCATATTTCTATGCCGTATTAATCTGAGTTCCAGATCATACTGTTTTGGATGTAAAATCAAAATAATTTGGGTAAATAATAAGAAATATGTTAAAGCATAAAACTGCTAACATGTGTCTGTCACCTGGAGATTAACAGATTTACAGATCAGCTGATCAGGAAGTAACCGATGCCACCTTTGGTCCCCTACTAAAAAGCTGAAAAATTACAGTACAAACATTGTAAGGTCTATGTTTAAAAAATCAGGATTAAGGCTCATGTGACAAGGACCCTATTTCTGGCTGACATGAATCACTCCATGAGAATTGGCTTGACATTTTGTGATGTAAGGCACTTCAGACATGCAAAGAACGTTATTTTGTTTAGGCATAATTTGACCTGAAAACATTAGGTATTTTATTAATTCTTTGCAGCGCTATGACGTTTCACTGACAGTTATTCAGTATTCAGCGCTGACACTGAATCGATGAAAGACAGTGGCTAATTTTAAATCATAGAATCACAGAATCATTTAGGTTGGAAAAAGACCTTTAAGACCATCGAATCCAACCATTAACCTCGCACTGCCAAGTCCACCACTAAACATGTCCCTAAGTGCCATGTCTACACATCTTTTAAATACCTCCAGGGATAGTGACTCAGCCACTTCCCTGACCAGCCTCTTCCAACGGTTTATAACCCTTTTGGGGAAAAAAGTGTTCCTAATATCCAATCTAAATCTCCCCTGGTGCAATTTGAGGCTGTTTCCTCTTGTCCTACACTTGCTACTTGGGAAAAGTGACCAACACCCACCTTGCCACAACTTCCTTTCAGGATGCGATCAGGTCTCCCCTCAGCCTCTTGTTTTCCAGGTTAAACAATCCCAGTTCCCCCAGCCACTCCTCATAACACTTGTTCTCCAGACCCCTCACCCATTGCATTGCCCTTCTCTGGACTCGCTCCAGAATCTCAATGTCTTTCTTGTTGTGAAGGGCCCAAAACTGAACACAGTACTCGTGGTGTGGCCTCACGAGTGCCGAGTACAGGGGGAAGATCCAAGTGCCAAGTCCTGCACTTGGGTCACAACAACCCCACGCAACACTACAGGCCTGGGGAGGACTGTCTGGAGAGCTGCCTGGAGGAAAAGGACCTGGGGGTGCTGGTCGACTGCCGGCTGAATATGAGCCAGGAGTGTGCCCAGGTGGCCAAGAAGGCCAACAGCATCCTGGTTTGTATCAGAAATAGTGTGGCCAGTAGCAATGTATCATGGCACATTAGCTTGACCTTTTCAAATTTCTGATTTCCTTGATACTTTTTAACCTTTAAAATTCTGTGCACTGCAGTTCTCGCACTAGTGGGATTCTTTTTATAAAATCAACATTTGACTTTTTTTTTTATTTGCACTCAACAACTTGGCATTTTCTCTATCTCCTCAGGTATTATGACCACATGAGGAAGTTGTAAATGAGTAAGATTATTGTTATTTAAGAAATTAACCTGTCCAAAGTCTCTTGGCAGCTTTCCATTGCATAGCTATGATTCTCCTTCATCATAAACACCAAGTTTGAATTAAATTCAGTCAGGCTGACAGGTGACAAGAACTGTTAATATCATCTTCTTACTTTCAAACATTAATTGTAGGCTTAATTTTTAAGCTTCTTTGAAGAGTCCCTAATCTTCATCTGTACCTTGGGTGAAGGCTAATAAATTGTTGGAAAAAAAGTAAAACTGCAAAATGGGGATTCCTTGTATTAAGAAAACAAAAGCAACATTACTTAAATTAATTAATTCCCTCCCTCAAGGAAAAAAAAAGAACACATATCAATAGAAAAACGATTTTTTAAAACTTTTTTGTAATGTGAGACAATTACCTTCTGTTTGGAGTTGGACTCATGTAATA
Source organism: Rissa tridactyla (assembly GCF_028500815.1). Taxonomy (NCBI): domain Eukaryota; kingdom Metazoa; phylum Chordata; class Aves; order Charadriiformes; family Laridae; genus Rissa; species Rissa tridactyla. The sequence goes on from NC_071466.1 coordinate 139,671,703, forward strand.
TTTTTCTGTTACTCCATTAATCAGAATTTTAGGATTTGTCTAAAAGATGATTCGAAAAACATATCTTTCATTACGTTTCAGTTTGCTTCACTCACATGGTGTATATTATAGAATCATAGAAGCATTTTTGTTGAAAAAGACGTTTAAGATCATCGATTCCAACCATAAAGGTGGGGTGGGGTATAGAGATGGGTATTAGGTGGGGTATAGTGATGGGTACACGAACTTTGAAGATTAGCTGACATATCCTGGCTCGGCATGGTCAGCGTGGGTAGGAAAGAGGGGTTGTGTGTCTGTGTGACTGCTGTCACAACAGCAGAACCGAAGCATAGCCACAATCCAGTTTGTGTGAGGACAAGTTGGCTGAAGTCCCCACAGCCTAGACAGAAGACCACTCTGGAAGCTCTGTGAGGGCAACTCCATGAGTGTGCTTTCAGCCTTCCTCACAGACAAAGCAGAAATTCAGGTGAACAAGTCCCAAATCAAGTTTTATTTGCTTCATTTTACTTCGTTAGTGCCATCGCGCAGCAACACTGATCACAACTAACCTAATAAAAATGGTATTAATAGCACTCTAAATACTGATGGGATGAAAGTTTTGTGTAATGTGTGTGCACACTGGCCATGTTGCAACCATGGGTCTTACAAAAGTGGCAGGAGATACACACTTTCTAAATCCAGAGTAACTACCGTATTGAAGAAAAGATTAGGGGGCAAGCTGACATGCTAAGTCAGAAATATCAGAACTGTCTACTGGAAGCCGTAGGGAGGCGGTCATAGTAGGTAGTAGCTCACAATAGAAAGACATAGCAGGTATTCATTTAACATTTGGTTGCTAAATAAGCATTATGTAAAAGACATTTCAATCCAGTCCCTCAGATCAATGAAGCTGGGCAGCCATCAGTAGGGGTGAGTGTCTGGGTGAAAGTTTTTTTAATCACACGGGGCTTAAAATAAACTTAACAGGTTTTGTCTTTGATTTTTTTTTTCAATTTTTTTTTAATTCCCATAAGCCTCCACCCACAGTTAGGTTTTTCATGGCAGCTAAACTATCTCTGTGCTGCTCTGCAGCCTGTTTTATACATGTGCTCTTGGAGCAGGTGATCCTGCTAGCTGCCGTTCAGAATCTTCATCTGAATAAGCATTATATTATCAAAATGCAAGTGAAAGATAAGTGTAAAATTATATATCACCTAAAATCAGCTCCTCTCAGAAGTTCCCTTTCTGTATTGCAGTGGTAACAGGGCAACTTCAATCCTGAATCAACATAAATATGATAGGTCAAGCTGAAACTTTTTAAAGCTACAGGTAGAAATTTCTGGGGGAAAAAACAAGGTTAATTATTTTTTTATGCTTTCTGTTATATTTCTTTTCCCCTCTGGATGCCTCATGGAAAATGATTGCTTTGCTTGTAGTACCTCACAAAGATTGAATCGCCCTCATTGGCGAGAATTCAGAGAAACACTGATGTCTGTGAAGAAGCCAAAGAAAGCTTATCTTTTAATAAAGTGAAAACAAAACAACAAAAAAAATGATGCTCAAAAGTGAGTTTTGAGAACCTGTAACATGAGTTTCCCACCTGTAACACGTTTTGAGAACCTGTAACACGAGAGTTCTCTTCAGAGGAAACTCCAGATGTTTTGACTCCGTATTCTTCTCATGCTGTTCACCTTGTCCATCTTATCCCAAAAAAGCATGTAACACTAGTTTCCTATACACTCCCACAAGACTTCAGACAGATTGTTATTGCTTCTTGAGCTCATCAGCATCTGGATAGTGCACGTGGAACAACCCTATCTGAGACCTTGACGTACTCTCTTGAGGTTCTTTAGTCAGAAATTCAATCTCAAAACCAGGCAGTGCTACTACAGTAGCTGTAGTTTTCTAAGCTGGCAATAAACTATGTGATTTATGTAAATCATGGCTCGAAAACCGAGTTTGAAATAAATATTGCAGACATGGGCTTTTAAGCATTTGGTTAAAAAGATTCTCTGCAGTCAGGTGGAAGAACTCAGTTGCGAACCTAACGAGGCCGTGCTGAACGGTGTGTACATGAGGGATTGCACATGTGCATTGCAGGAGATGGTCTTGCTTCAGCAACTGTATGATTATGATGGCAGCACCAGTTTCTGTAAATTGTGTTTTTATACTGTGAATGTCTTGCCAGCTGCCTTTCTTCCTCCTTTCTCTAATAAGCCAGTAAGAGGGAACCAGCAGAGCTATATTGATTAGCACCGGGTAAGGTTCTGGCCTAAAAAGATAACGGACACCCTGCCACACATGGACACACTTCAGGAGCAGTGGCTGGACCTGCCCCTACCTCCAAGTTATTCTCCATGTTCTGTTTTACTCAAGAGACTTTGAATAAAATCATTTGGACGTGAGAGAGGAAGGTGGCATTAAAACTCACATTGATGGAAGCACAAGGTAAAGACTGACACAGAATTTTCTTAAAGGGTATTTTCAAAATGTCACTCATTGCATAAGTTTGAAACTGTTAAATGAGTCCTTTTAACTAAAAGAGAGGCCATAAAATTAAGCATCAAATGCCCTTAGGAAAAAAATTTCATAACAACGTTATGAATCATTCCTTGTGAACACCAACATATTCATTACTCTGATAAAGCTTACTTTCTTGAGCAAGCATAAAACCAGAAATATTATCACAATGTCTTTTTTCCATTTGCTTGGAGAAAGACTGAAGGGCGTTTCACACAGGCTGTGAAATTTGAGAGTTGCAGGGCCTCTTTCTTGCACAGAGGGTTGTCCCATGAGCATGGCGAACAGCTAGAATGGAAAGGATTTTACAACGTGATCTAGTCCTCGCCTACCTGAATTTCCTCACTTGCTTCTTGAGATGTTCTTTGACTAGATCTTCATCCTGGTTAAGAGTGCCTTTGCTAACAGTGTGCCCCAGGAGAACAAGACGTTTTGTTTTGGACCGCTGGATATGATGTGAACCCCAGATTTCCCTAGAGGCAGTGAACCTCTCTAGAAGATAGATGTTAAACTTGCAAAGCCTGTAACATTTTTAGCTCTTTCCTAATGTGAGTAGTGTATGCTTAGGTGGCAACAGGATCTAACACAAGACAGTATCATTTTACCTGTTAACGTGATCTCAAGTGGGGAAACTAGAACCTATCTTTGCCCAGATAAAGCAAACCCACATTTTTCTGTCTGTGGGTCAAAAGCCAAAGTGGTTATTCTCATGTTTGTGCTAAACCAGGGATGCTGGTCAGCACTGCAGCTACAGCCAGGAGTTGGAGAAGTCTTTGTCTGAAATGAGGACCTACCTCCATACCCTCACCTAGCTGAACTTGGGAAGAAGAAGAGAAGTAGTTTACATTTCTCACCTTGATGATGCTCTTGTTAAAGTTGAGGCCTCCTCTGTTTAGCTCTGGTCCCAGATAGGGGAAGCAGGACAAACTCAGATGTAACTAGCAGGTTTCACGTAGATATTAATGAGTAGGAATGTAGTTAGCTAGTGTTAGTGTGGTTAGTCCTTGGTAGTTAGTGTGTTAGTTAGTCCTTGGTTAGGGTAAAGGGCATCAGATCTTCCTGACAAACTAAGGATGAAGACCCCAATTTCTACTGTTTTTGAGGTCCGTGTCCATAACACCTACTTCAGTCTGTGAAGTACTCATATCTGAGAGTATACACACTTTCCAGAATAATCCAACTCAATTTCCACAAGCTTTGAATAAAATAAAAGTATTTTTCTCTGCTGAAATGAGGTATGAAAAAGGCAAGCTTAAAATAAGTTGCTGAAGAAGGTTGCGTGCAACCAGGGATAAAATAAATTTGAGCAGACCACTTTAGCAATTTCTATTAGAAAAATAAACAGCAATTTTAAAATGGCTGCCGACCCTTTACCCTTAGATTCCCTTAGATTTCTGAGATGTTGATAGCCCTAAGGATCTGGACTTCATTTTATTTTTTTTCCAGTTTATAGATCTTCTGGGCTCTTGTACCGTTTCTTCAGACTAAGCTGCTTTGCTTGTATTTAAAACAAACAACCAACCAAACCAAACCAACCAACCAAGCAAACCCCTATATCTGTGCTTATTATTTCCAAAGTTATTGAAAAGATTTTTGTGGCTAATAGTAATTCAATGTTCAGGATAACAGATAACAGCTAACCTTCAAATAAGCAATAATCTTTTCCAAGAGCTGGTCACAAATGTTCTATCTAGCCTTTTAAGACCTGAGATGAGTACTAAACTGATTTGGGGTATTCAACCAAGTGTGGGCTCCATACAGAGTTCCTGCCAGTGATGTTTATTTTAACAGCAATGAAGTTCTTTGGTGCTTCGTCTAGTAGAAGACATCAGCGTCATAGGGTGGCTTTTAAACAAATCAGCTGTTGTGGGATTTTTTTTCTGGTAAAACAGAGACACCACAGACAAACTGCAACTAGGCCACTTAATTGACTATAAAATAAAGTAATTTCTTAAGAAATTGTATGCAAATAATTTTCTTATGGAAGTGAGCAGAATAAGCACTTCACTCTTGCATTTAGATGAAACTATACCCCTGCTAGGATAGGATTCTTTCACCAATAGCCTGTGAATGACTTGAGGTTTGTTGTTAGGTATTTAAGTTATTACTCTGTTTAAGTGCTTCCTTGGTTTTGTGCTCCTAAGGCTTTGTCGACATTCTCTTGAGGTCTCTAACTTTTTGATGATGTAAGGTGTGTAAATGAAGGTCGAGGAAGAATTAGTTTCTTGGGGTTTGGCTTTTTTTCAAGGTGACTGCGCAAGTATGTACTGTTAAACCTGCAAAAGAGGTACACTTCATTTTGAATCCAGAGGCTATCCGAAACAAAACTTTTCATCCCTGAACCATACTCCTGAATTTGGCATATGAAGGGGGAAAGAACCACAAGCCCTCACTAGGTGATGTTCGTGATTTGGCCTGTGTTGAAATAAGACACTGGGTAAGACTACGTCAACAGGATACGGTAAGGCATCATTGTGTCTGGTACAGATCTGCAATTGCAACAGAAAAATTATTGACCGACCTTGCAGGAAGTAAGCTGCTCAACCTTCCCTAGTTTCTGTGAAGCAATTGTAAAGTTCCTTAGCTCATCATCCGTAAAAGATGGGGGGTTTTGTACTGAGGCTGATCTGTCCCAAAGATACTCCGTTATGTGTTTCAAACATTTAGTTCTTTCTTCCTGATCTTTTCTCTCTCGGTAATCCATTAGACGTAGAGTTAGGGCACTTTGTCAAAGGAAGTGTGGGAAGCGCTGTTCCAATCCTTCCAATATGGAAGATTCTTCCAGTTCTTCTTCATGGACCCTCGTCAGGCAACTTCCCTTAAGCAGTTTTACATCAAATCATTTAATGGTAGTTTGGTGTAAAATTTAACTTTCCTACTTTTACGTCTTCCTTATACTGCTTTACGTAGAAGCTGAGGTGTATGCAATCTCTAGTAAGGTCAGTTTCAAACTCACGCTTCATCCTGTGATATGATATCCATGTGATACAGACTAAAGTCCCAGCCTTGCAACAGCACTTTCTCAAGCTCAATCGCTGCAATTAATGATGGAATTAAGAGGGTTACCCAAGAAAGAACAATGGAGGCTAATCTCTCTCATTTTTCCCGGAGGACAGAGTACCCTGGAGAGTTTATATTTTTTACTCCTTTTAAGCATTTGTGATGTACTACTGCAGCTAGCTAAAAGGCATTTTTTTTCAGCCAAGCCTCTAGACTTCTCCCAGCCCTTGAAACCCTTGAGAGCTGCATTGCTACCTTCTTTTCATCGGTTCAAAGGGCAGCCTTCTCAGGTTGGCACTGTTTTGATAATTCTCTCTTGTTTCTTCACCTCCTTAACCAAATTATTGTCTCATTTTTCTAGAGATTTCTAGGAAGCTGTCATGGACTGTCTCTGGCACACTACCTGTTTAATGTCTTAATTGGCTCTTAGTTTGGAACTGGTCTTCACAGCTGCCTGTTTTTTCAAAACGTCACAAAGGAATTTCTATAGGTTCATAGATATGAATGTACCTTTGTCTCCCATGCAATGTCTTTTGAAAGAGTTTATGCAAGAACTGATACTTATCAAGCTTTCTATTCAATGTCCTGGAAGATAATGCTAGCTATAGTTCTCTCTGATTCTGTGCCTCACAGAAACTTTCCTTCAGGTTATTTTTCAGACTGCAAGATCACGGTCTTTCAACAAAGCCGCCCCTGATTGCCTGTTCTGTTAATTCACATCTTTGTCTACTCGTTCCCCATTTTGGTGCCAAGTAGTCACCTTCAGCTGGCAGTTCAAGTATGGCTTTTTCAGTTTAGACCGCCTGTCTGTCAAGGCAGAGGTTTCTGTTAAAGAATACGACTGTGATGTAGGCAGCCAAACCCCTCTTTACTCAGAATTACCCCAGCAGCCACCAGCCACTCGCTGCAAATAGCTGGGACTTCCTTGGGTAAGAACACCTTCTTGTGGTTGCTTTCCTTGCAAGTTCCCTCCCGCTACATTTCCAATGAATAAATCTGAAACTCCTTTGCTAGAATCATAGAATTGTAGAATCATTTAGGTTGGAAAAGACCCTTAAGATCATCAAGTCCAACCGTAAAAGAAGTTGTAGGTTGTTTTTCCTTGTAAAGGAAAAAATGAAATGGAAGCCAGAGCTTCCACTCTTCTGTGCACTACTAGCGCCCAGGTGCGCAAACAGATGTGCGCAGGGGATTTCACATAGAAATGGCTCTATCTGACCCCATACATACAACCCTACTCCAACTCTGTCGGTATAGTGTGGAGATCAGTTGACATAGGTCTTGCGTCCTGGGCAATTTGGACCATTATGGCCCACACTGGTCTTAGAGCCCCATGCCCATTTGTCACATGAAGAGTAGTGGGATGTGTACTGTAAGGACGCTAGCCAGAATGAGGTGAAAATGCGAAGGCTTTGGAGACTTCAGCTAGTCTTAGGCTTCAACTACTAGTGCCCAGGTGTGCAAACAGACACGCACAGGAGATTTCATGTAGAAATGGCAGGTGCCTGTATCATCTAAGCTTCTCAAGAAAGGAACTAGGAGTTGGAGAACTGCAACTCTGGGTGTAGTACCTAATCCCTTTGTGTGTGTGGAGTTTTGCTGACAGCTATGATACTGATTCAGTCATCAGGGGACATCTTACCCAACCTCTCTGGGGCTGGCACTAATAAATCAAAGACAGTAATAAATAATTTTCAGCACTTATAAATTGAAGACAGTAATTAGATAAACACAACCTTGTAAAATTAATTAATGCTTGTACATACTGCGAGTGTAATAGGAGGATATAAAAGTGTCACATCTTGCTGATTCCTATGTCAGGTTGAAAGAATCTTTTCAAGGGTGTACCTTCTACAGCCAGAGAGAGAAAATTTAACATTCATGGCAAAGGTAGATATATTCGTGGCTGAGCAGGTATGCTGCATGTCTCGGTTTTTTCCTAATGCTCGTAAGACAAATTGTGTAATTAACTTAATATGCCGATTTTATAACTCTGTTTCTGCGTACAACATTCTTCCTGATCATTTTAAACACAGCGGCAAATTGTGCTTGAAGCTGGAGGAGGAGGTGTAATAACCTTGGAGGACACCCGGGGGACCGCGTGCCCTGCCCCTTCCTCGTGGATTTAGAAAGCTTTCGGTTCCCCCCAGCCACTACCCCTTTCCTTGCCGGCTCCTTTTCCCCTCCCGGAGGCCGTGCGGGGGCTGCAGCCCATCCCTCCTTCCCGCGACGCCCGGCTGCCGGCTCAGGCCGAGCGCTGCCGCTCTCCCCGGCGGGCGGAGGGCGGGGGGAGGACGAGGACGAGGGAGGGCAGGGAAGGGGCTCGGGGAGGCGCCGAGGAGCCACCGCAGCCGCTCTCTCCAAGCGCCCCGGGGAGCTCGGAGGCGGCCGCGCCGGTGGAGGAGCCCCGTCCGCCCGGTAAGGAGAGGAGCCCCTCCGGGAGGGAGCCTTTTCTCGCCCGCTCTTCTGGCTTCCCCCGAGGGCTGCTGCGGCGTGCCCGGGTACCCTGCGGCAGGGCTAACGCGGCGGGGAGCGGCGGAGGCAGGCTGCGCAGGGAGGGGAGCAGCGAAACGTGGCTTTGCCTCCCCGCTGCTGGGCGATGCCGGCAGCGGCGGGGACCGAGGAAGAAGGGGCGGCCTGAGGCGTGTGTGTGTCGGGCGTTGGGGGGGGACACGGGGCCGAGTCCTGCCGGGCACGGCCCTTCTCCCCGGGGGTGCTTGCCGTGCCTAGCGGCTCCCGCCGCAGAGCCACGCCGCTTGCCATTCAGCCTGGGCTCGGCCGCACGGCAGCAGGGCCGGGCAAGGCGGAGGAGAAGGGGCGAGCCCGGGCGGCCTGAGCTGGTCCGCATCCCCGGGCGGGCAGCCGCCGCCTCCCCCGGTACGCGCGGCCGCAGCCGCTCGGTGCGACAGGGGGAAGGCAGAGCAGAAGCGCTGCTCCTCCCTCCCTCCCCCGGCCGGATATATAGTATCAGACTCGGAGGGGGAGGAGAGGTTTGTAATTTTTTTTTCTTTCTTTTTTTCTCTCTTTTTTTTTTTTTTTTTTCCTCGTCTTCCCTCCTCCTTTTCTTTGCCGGGAGTTGCTTGTGCGCTAGGGAAGGTGGGGGCAGCGGTTTGGAGACAAGAATTGGTCGGAAAAGCCGTAATTGAAGGTAACAGCCCGCTGGGGGACCTTGGGAGGGAAGCAAAAAAAAAAAAAAAAAAAAAGGCAAAAAAAAAAAAAGAAAATGGGGGTGGGGGAGAGGAGGAGGCAACGCCGAGGAGGGATGATGTTGCCCAGGAGGCGAGGAAGGCGGCGGGGGGAGCCGGCCGGGGGCGGCAGGGCCGGGCCGGCTGCGGCTGCCGCGGTGTCGGGAGGCTCCGCCGGGGCCGGCTCGGGCCGGTACCCCGTCCCGGGGCGAGCGGGGAGCCGCGGGTGGCCGGAGCGGGGCCGGGTGGTGCCGGAGCCCCGGGGCTGGGCGGTGCCGCGGGGGGAGCGGCGGCCCCAGCCCAGCCCCGGCTTCGGCTTCGCCTGGGGAAAGTTGAAGGCGGAGCGCAGCCCCCGTGAAACGAGGAGAGGAGGCGGCGAGCGGCTTCACAGCAGGGTTTGCTCCGGCTAGGCGTAATCTCCAGTGCGATGCTATAAAAAAAATAGGAAGATCTGGTATAATCTTAGGGGAGGCTTGCCTTTTTGTTTTCTCTGCTATTAGACCCATACTTCTTTTTTTTTTTCTTTTTTTTTTTAAAGTGTAGTATTAGCAACAGAGTTTTAATCGTATGAGGAGGGCTTCTTATTCTTGGTGCTGTTTTCTGTCTCTCGGTTGGGAAATTACTGGATACCCCTGCTGCCCGCCCACATGGTACCACAAAGATTTAAACCGAATTTTGTTACAAGATCTTGTCAGGATATCCTCGGTTTTCTAGAAACTAGAGACACGTGACGTTGTCTTGTCTTATACGGTCCTTTACAGTAATGTTGTTACTCAGAACAATTGGCTTTTTACATTTTTGCCTCGGAGCCTTTTAAGGGCATAACTAGAGAGACGAATAACTAATGACAGACCTTTATCTTGCAGTGGGATGCAGTAAAAATGGGCGTTGCTTCACCCAGAAATATTGCACAATAAATTCAGTCAAAAGATTAGTTTTGCATCTTTGTTTAGGACTGAAATTTTGCTTTCTGTGAAGGTCATTATTAGGCTGGAAAAAAGGACTCCAAAATCCATGTCCGCTCTAATCCTGGTTCACTTGAATTTGTATTAAAACAAGTGTAACGTTGAAATATTGGGTGATCGCAAAACGATATAATAAAATGCATGGGCTTTCGGAAGCTTTTAAATCCAAAGCTCACATTGCTTTGGCATGCTACTTTAGAATGTAACTTTCTGAGTGTGCTGTCATTCTGGGAACCTTCATCTCCACTTGATAAAAAGCTGATGGCAGTTCAGAGATCTGCTGCTGTTTTCATTTGCATCTACTGTATCAAAAACATCATCATTTCCTGCTTACCTGTAATGTTCCTGAATAGGAAAATGCAAGTTCTGTTCATTACTGTATAATGTACTCATCTTCTCTTTAAAGTAACTACATAGTTTAAAAATTACACTGATAGTTGCTTTAGAGAAATTGCAAAATCCCTGTTACAATGTAGTGCTTTAATCTCCAGCCCTACTGTGGTCTCTCCCCTCTGCTAAACTACCGTTTTGTGGAAACAACATTTTAAAAGATTTCCTCTGTGTTTTGGGGTGTTTGTCTAAGTTAAAGTCACCATAAACTTCAATACATAGGTGATAAGAATAGAAAATTTTGGGGGGGAGAGATACACTTGCTCAAAGGTATCTGAATTAAACATGAAGCAATAGCAGATTTAGGCCAGCCTTTTACTATATTTAGAGGATGTTCGAGGATACATCTGATACTGTAGCAAAGCTGCAAATTCCTCAGTTCTGCCAATTTGGGTTTCAGTTCTAATCCCTATTAAGGCTTGTTTAAATTAGCAGTGGGGAAATGTAGTTTTAAAACATCTTGAAGACCACATAAGAAAAGCCTGAGTAAATAAAACCTGTAGCGTGTCAGCTGGGCAAAAAAAGAAGTATCTCGAGATAGACTGCCAGAAAAGTAGTAGGGAATGGCCTGTTAACAGAGGCACAACGTTTGCTGCTCTGTTATAGAGGCTGCTTTGACTGATAAACTTCCTGTGCTTTCCCCAAGGTCAGTTCAGATCTGACAGACCTGGATCTCTGGGGGGGTGGGTGGATGGATGCGGGGGGGGAGATTGGTGAGGGGTGGGGGTGCTGGCAGGGAGAACATGGGCAATGACAGGGCAGAAGGATTGTGGCAGGGAATACGGGTAATACGACCAAAGGCACAGAGACGGCCATTTGGTCTGCGTGCTATGGCAGAGGAACACAAATGAGTGGCCAATGGCTCAGAAATCTCTCGGATACTGATGATTTCAAGTCCTGTGGCAGAGCGTAGTTCCTTGCTCCAAGGGGGGCGGTCTGCAGCATTAGACTGTCATTGTAATAAACTTTTCAATTTTTTTTCCTTACATTCTACATAGAAAGCTCCTAATTCTGATCAGTTTCCCATTTTTCTTTCCCCAATGACAAGTAATTTTGATCTATACAAGGGACAGATCATATAAGTGAGGGCATAGCGAAGGAGAAAAAGAAATGTTTTGAAATGGGAAAGGAAGGAGAGACCCATTTTAATGTGGTGATACCACGGATCTGAGTAGTTCATGGAAGCTGAAGGGCCGTGAAGGGTAACACAGTGGGGTTGGGGGGACTCTGCTGATGAGTGCTCGACTCATCTGGGGGAATGTTGCTTATCTTATTATATTGTTTGGTTTTGCTGTGTTTGTAGGAAAATGTTGGGGATGGTTGCTGCAGGGGATGATGTTAGCATTGCTCTGTAGCTGCATTATTATACCATTATTGCTATTAAAAGTTATAGCATTCTTATTCCCTAAGGGGCCTGGGTCCGCAAAGGATGCTTAAAAATGAAAGTTTAAATGTTGCAATGCTGTCCGATGAAATTAGCATTATTTAAATTATTAGCGGCAGGTCACGGAAAGAGTTAGGCATCTCCACACATAGCTAGAAATAAGCATCGTGTGAAGCACGTTCACTTCCCTGGCACAAGAAGCTGTTACCCAAAGGCGGCCCGGGGGCTGTTCTCCTGCGTTAAAGGTGAAGCTGTGCTGGAGCTAAGCAAAACTTGCCTCTCTGGAAGGCAAAGGGAGTGGTTCGGCGGTCACTTTAACTTGCCGTAAACGTGGGCTCCTGCCAAAGGTCAGCCTGCCTGCCTCACCTCTGGGTACGCATTCCTCATCTCTCGCTTGCGCTGGTACTATCACTTGTGGCCAAGTGCAAATCCGCTCTTGTTGTTGCTGTTGGCCTGCTTTCCAGTTGGATGAGTTCCTGGGTCTGACTCAATGCATGACTAAAAGGCACCGAGGAGTCAGTGGAGACGTGCGGTTGGGGGAAAAGCAGGCTGGTCCTCATCGCGCTCGGTAGGAGTCCCATTTGGACCAGATTAAAAAGGTGACGGATCTGCAGCCTAACGCGCTGGCTCAGTGCTGTGGTAACACTTCTGCATGGCTTCCAGATTGGGTTTGGCTTTTATCTGGGCAATTTGGAGCGTGAGGAGAGGTACCTGTCTGTCTCCAGTCACCTGTGTAGACGTACTCTTCAAGGGCCCGAGGAACTGAGTGAAAGAGGAAACTTGAAGGACAAAAAGTTGTTTTACATACCTGTATTCTTGAAGGAGGTGAGGCCTTACCCTGGCATGCTAAAAAATTGCCTCCCTCCACTCAGGATGTGGAGCTCTGAATTTAGATTTGGGGTCAATTCTGCCGCTGACCTGATTTACGCCCTCGACACCACTCCTGTTGCTTCTAAGTCTGCCTATCCTGTATTTAAATTGCAGGCGCCTTCAGCTACAGTCTCTCTTTTGTGTTTGCACATGGCCTGTGCTGATAAAGCCCAGGTTTATGGTGTGAGTTCTTTGTTGCTGTGATCATGCCGACAACAGTAATTTCTCATCACAGGATGGTCATAGCCATAGGGAGCGGTCATGGGGGAGCATTTCCCTAGTTTTCCCTCTCTTGTGAGGTCTCCTGGACTTCTGTGAATCAGTCCCTGTGGTCTGCTGTGTAGTGCCACTGTGGGTCACCATGCACTTGTAGCATCTCAGCCCCCTTTATACACAGCTGTGTCTGGCAAAAATTCATTTTCATTTGTTATCACAGCAAAGAGCATAGTACAGCGTATGCTTTGTCTTTTATTGTATTTTTTTCCATGCAATTTTTGATTTATAAGCTTGTAAATCATGTTTTTTAACACCATCTGAGGTGGACGTTTTGTCTGGGTTTTGTGTTGGTTTTTATTGTTGGGTTTTTTTTTTCCTAAATTCTCATCTGAATAGTGCTTTCAGGCTTCCTTTAGAAAATTTAGTTGTCTTTGGGTGATATACAGTGTTAAAATTACAGGTAATTAGGTCTTTACACAGTGAAATAGTAATAGGATCTTGTGTGTAGGCATATAATTAATGTTTTGATGGTAATTACTGGAAACTGGAAATCCCCTCTCCCTCCAATCTCTGGCTACGTTCGTTTTTGTTAAAGCACATGGCATATTGAAGGTTTGGCAAAAATACCTGTAATTCGACTATAATTGTGTTCAGTTCTAAGCTTATATTAGCTGTCTTTTGCAAGAGTTGCTTTTATGTCTGTTTCTCTTTGTACCTATGCTTGGGCAGTTTCAAGTGGCTGGAAATTGCACAGGGCTCTGCTCTTCCACCCATGCTCACACACACACACAAAAAAAAGATACCTTGTGCCACAAAAACACACTGTTGTGTTTAAGTCCAATGTTTTCTCCTTCCTGAAAGTAACTGTGGAGCAGCTGTGCCCATAAGAGATGCATATTACAGGTTTTCCTCATACTTCATTTCATTTTTAACCCATTATACCAGTATCCATCACCTGTATCTGCTTTGAGAAGCAGTAAGTTGTCCTGTGGGTTAACAGAACAAATGCAAAACTTAATGACTGGTTAATGCATGCAAGAATGGCATGAATGGTCACAAACCTGGATGCTTACAATTTAATTTCTAAAGCTGGCCGTCAGCCTTGCCTTATCCAAGCCCAGATCCACGTTTTGTTGTGCCCAAAGGTGAGAGGCAATTTTACCGTGGGGTGTTCTCTGGAAACAATTGTAAGTTTTTGATTCCAGGTTGGAATGACTTGTGTCCACCTTTATAGCAAACTCAGTTTTCACTGCTGTTTCTGCAATGCTTTATAAAATTGGGGCCAGCTGGATTGATAACTTCCTTTTTTGTTTTATTTTCCTGAAAGCAACCGTAAACCCCATTGACTGAAGGAAAGAAAAGTTCTCTGATTTTCTGTAAACAATGTGGATTTATTTTGCCATAGATGGTTCAGGAGGGCCTTTTCTTATTCAGGGGATACCTAATATAATAAATACACTGTACTGGCACAACTGTATCTAAAATATTCCTTCAGAACTACCTTGATACTGTAAGTGAAATTATGAAAAAGTAAGTTGATTGCAATTTTGTAAAGGAGGCTATAGATGAACAATAAGGGGAATGCTGACATGGTTTAAAGAGGTGGAAAAAAATGAATAAGCGTTATGTTGACATTGGGTTGATCTCACCACTTTCAGAGGAAAATCTGAAAAGCAGAGATGCTATGTAGAAAAGGTACCGGCCCTTTTCAGGAGCTTAATTCCTACAATACACCTTTGTAAATCCTAAAAGAGAGATTCTTAATTTATGCACAAAACGTGTGGGTATTATCAGAGCAGAGCAGTCTCCTAAAAGGTTCTCTGAGATGGGCGTACCGTGCAGTTAACAATGGGCTATACAGATGGGTTTGATAGTAGCCAGCAGTGGTACCATTTAGTGATTCAATGGTGGCATGTGAAATTGCCTGAGTCATCTTTATAGGTGTACCGTGGTATCTCAAAAGAGAGTTACAGCTGACTTTAACTAGGGGTGTGCTACAGCTGATGCAGCGTGCAGAAAACGGCAGCCTGAAGCTAGCACTGTTTCCTCATGAGTAGTGGGTCTTTGCTCCCTAAGAGCAAGTAACAATAACTTGGAGAAGGTTGTAGCTGCAGCAGTCAGCACGGTTCTTGGCCAAACACACAACACTCATTTGGAAATACGCTTTTCTGTTACTGCTCTCCTTGACATAGGAAATAATTTTTTCTTCCCGCTTTTTCTGTTTTGAGATATAGTGTGAATAATTGCGCTTCTCTGAGCTTTGCTCCCTGTTGCAGTATCACTCTATGACTAATGACACAGGGTTATTCACCATTTGCGAAAGCTGGTCTGGTTATGCAGAGTTGAAGCATTTGAGATGGTTCCTTCATCAACAAGGCCTTCAGAAGCAAGAGCTGGTGCTTTCAGCAGGGATCTGTGTTATAGATTGAGGCCCAATAATTGACAGGAACCAGTTCAATTAATCAAATTAGTTTATTAAGCAAGCGGCAACAAGCAAAACAGCGCTGGGCGGCCGGGGAGTCTTTGCTCCGCCAACGGCGCACACCCACTCCCCGAAAGTAGTTGATTATATACTCTTCTGGTTCCCGTATATGTGTCAATCCTGGTATATTCCGTGTCTAAGCGACGTGTTGCTAGGGGGTCGGTCTTGTCCCGCCTCCTGATGGTCGTGAGGCTGAAGGCTCCTCATCTTTATCAGTGTCCTTGGGGAGACTCTTTTCAGCTTATCTCACAAATTAGCTCTTCCCTTTGAAGTGTTAAAACACACCAGATGCCTGTGATTTAGGCCTTGAGGTGTCAAAGTGCCCCAGACAGCACACCGGATGCCTGTGATTTAGGCCTTGAGGTATCAAAGTGCACCAGATAACACGCTGGATGCCTGCGATTCAAGTATGTGAAGAGTCGAAACAGTGCAAGTTTTCACCAGCCTTTAAGAAAGCCTGATTTGATTAACAAACATGATTCTATTTATTACAATCTGTACTGGAAGGCAGGTGTTTGAGCCTGGATTCAGCACTGGAGTGTTCGGTGATGCTCACTCTTAGGTACCCTCCTCTGGTGTGGTCAGAAGTAACATGTTCAGAAGCACCTCCCAGAAGCAAAGTGGGCATGGTCTGTGGTGAATAACCACAATGCTGGACTGACAAAACCAGGAGCTCCGCCTGCTCTGTTCCTGGTTGGGACCAGCAAGCAAAGAGGTGGTTTTGTGGCTCCTGTCAGATGCCCACCTGGCTGGTTAGCCTGTATCAATGGCTTGCATTCAGTTGGGCTTCTGCAGCGAGGCAGAAGCAGTTTGGAGGTGGGATGACGAACGTGAGTGAGCGAGCTTTGCCGGTCCTATCCTGGCTTTGTGGCAGCCAGCGAGGTCGTCTGCTGCGGGCTTTCTCGAGTGAGGCAAGGGAAGAAGAGGAGGGGAACCGCTTTCTCTGCCAGTATCCTGTGGAGCCGCTAGGACAGAAGAGCCAGGGACTACCGCAAATCTTTTCAAAACCATCTGCTTTTACCACCTGTCATTGCTTATTCACAAAAATGCAGTCTTATTGGGTGTTAGTATAAAAAGTCTTTCTCTTTAAGTATAAAAATAAGTAAGTTTCTTCTGAAATTCCCCCATTATATGCCCATACTTCACGCAGGGGGCTATAAAGTGCTGTGTTGTGATAGAGAAGGGAAGAGAGAGAGAAAGAAAAGGACTTGCCTGCCCAACATAAAACAGTTTCTGATGTTGTACAGGCTTACACTGCTGTCAGTGGGACTTATTTTTGTTATCAGCTGGTCTGAAATGGATGGCATGATTCTGTTAAACCTAATTTTAAGGACAATTTTGAGGGTGAAATTTTGTTACAGAAGGAGCCCTTAGCAAAACTTCTATTGCATGCACTGGCATCAGCTAATTCATTGCTTCTAGCTTTAAGTCAAGGGGAACGTCACAATCCAGGACCACTTCTGGATTTCCTTTGGCTATTGAGTTGGATGTCACTGCTGTAAAGCACCCAACTCCTTTGTTGGACAAAAAATTTTTTAAGAGACTGAGACTGTTGGTCCTCAGGCCATTAATAAGACACCCAAACTCTCATATATTCACATTTCTAAATTGAATGTGACAGACAGAATTATACCCTTAGTTAACCCTCGCTTTGTATAACTGCAACCTCACTGCTTTACTGCTGATCCTGCAGACTGCAAAGAAACAATTTGCTTGCTGTTTATGTTTATGCAAACCTGGAGCTCTGATAGCCATGCAGTCTAACGTTGCATGCAGTAAATTCCACTTTATTCCTGTGAGTGCAGCTGGAACTTCTCAGCTTCGCTCTTTATGTGCCCTATGATCCTTTCTCCAGTAACGTACGTTAGTGCTTTGATGTGGTTCTGCTTGTACTTCCCTATGGAGCCCTTTAATTTGCCATCTGCAGGAAGAAATGAAATCCCAGATCAAGACATTACAGACATTGAATGAATGACACTGTCTTCTACCGTTGACCTCCTTCAAGCCCTCATTGCTGGTATCTTTATTAGATACTCCAGAGCAAACTGACTAAGCTAATACATTCCTAGTATGGAACAACATGTCAGTGATCCCCTCTACACTTTTTTTGTGCCTTTCTTTGCATCTGAAGTAGACTTGATGACACTGTTGCAGAGAGGAGAGGGCAAGGAGACCAGAGGTACCAGGGTGTTCATGCTATGCTCTGTTGTATGTATCGAAACAACCACCAAATCTTGCACCTAGATGCAGTAGTCAAACCTGTCAACTCAGTGGAAGACCTTCAGGGTTCGGCAGATAACCAGTAACTTTTGCCGGAACACTGGCACTGTCTAGCTGAAGTTTCAGTTTTTCTTCACCCTTATGTTTATGTTCAGTGACTGCTGCCTTGTCCCATGTATCCTCAAAGCAGCCCAGGGGTTTATATTATACTTGAATTCAAGGTTTCAGGGCATCCTAAACAATATATTGATTTGATGGGAAATGTTAGATCTTGATGCATTTCTCAGATAATATTTTTTTCATCTACCCTATTTCCTAATCACTGCGTTCTTTGCCTAGTTCTGCTGTCACTAAGCTGAGAGAGGAGATAAAGAGTCTGTCCATAAAGACTGATTTTGTGCCTGAAATGTGTCACTTCATCTTCATTTTGGCCTATTGTTGACTCTTCGTTGCTATGTAGCATCAGGCAAACTGCTAGCTGTGTATTAATCCCCGTGGCTCAGAAAAGAATTTAACCCCTCTCCACCGTCTTCTGAAGCTGCCTTGCATATATGCTAAAAGGAGTGCTTTACAGGCACCTGGCTCAAGTCCTGCACGCTGCTGTTTGCTACAGGGTCCAAATCAGCTGATAAGTGGAGAAGAGGAAGAGATGTTCAGTTCCTGGTACTGGCATGCTCCATCCATCGGGCGTCAAGTGTTTTGGTACAGCATATTTTTCTGCTGAATATTTGTATTGGACCATCCACAGCTGAGATGCCGGCAGTTCTTTCTCTGCAGAGGGTAACGCTGAATTCTCTACCGATGGAAAGCCTATTGCTTTGGTTAGCTTAAGGTTTTTCAGGAACTGATTAGGCATTGCTTACCGCTGACGAACTCACCCACAGAGGATTTCCAGCAAGCAAGTCAGGGATCAGATGAAACTATATGCTTCCAAGATGATGTGATAACATCCCATATTTAAAGATGAGATCCCTGGACTCTGCCAAGAGAGTAATACTGTTGAACCTACCACATATGCAAAACTAAACTCTGATCTGACAGCAGGTCAATCACAGCGTATAGATGCATTAGCTGCTCGTACTACACCACTTGAAGGGGGTTGTCTTCTCAGGTTCCTCTCGGAAACCCTTCGCCTGCTAATGTTACATTTACTGCAGCTTTGGTTTTCAAATAATAAATAGTTGTATTTTGATAGCTACGTTTCTGCTGGTGAATCATAAACAGGCTGAAGTTGCATTAATACTGAACACATTTCTGTCATCTTTTCTGAAGGGCTAGATTTCCCCAGACCAGGATGGTGACATATGTAGGAGTTGCCTTGTGACTGCCTCCACTTTGATCTTGAGGATAAATATGATTTTAAACTTCCAGTCTTAAAGGTTATAGGCTGGCACATCTAACTATCAGCACTTCACCTTAAAAATTGGATAGTCATGTTGAAAAATGAAAACATTATATGCAATGCCAGAGTTTCCATCACTGACCATAAATTGCATCCTTGAAGATGGGGAAGTTCTTGCCTTCTGAAGCAACATAATCTGCGTTTATCAAAAGCCTAGTACTCCACTTGTCACTAACATTTAATTTCTATGGCAACCTATGTAACTCTTGTTCTGGGAGATGAATTAAAGTGGTCCGGACCCCTTCATAGGAACTCATCTCTGATCTAAGGTTCATGTGTTCAAAATGTTAAACCAGTCACGATACCGTAAAAGTAAAGCAATCTTTCATTAAATGACAGGGTGCCTTCAAAGAGAGTAGTTCTCTTATTTTCCACATATGCCTACACCTAATGTGACTAATGTGATTGTGACTGTGAGCCCTTAAAGTGCTATATAAATATGAAATGCAATAATAGAAGTAAGTCTCGTAGCATTCCTAAATATATAGCAGGAAAGTGGTATCTTGTCTCGTGGGTAACAAGAGTAAGCTAAATGTATTATGTCTGATAGTTGGAAGTAATCAAGGCAATAGGATTCTTTTTCATGTGATGCATGCAAGCCCTCATGTGTGTTTTTACTTTGAACATATATTTTTTTTCCAGTGTGTTGTCTATATTTTCACTCTAGAGTAGCATTGGCAGCATTTAGTGCTTTGCTCTATGCAATTTTGTATAAATATCACCCTGTACTGCATACTCATTTATAAAATAAAATGGGCACATCCTTGCACTCTTTTTTTCCCTCTTTGTTTGTCTTTGAAATTCTTATCCGCTATGTGCAACCTTGTGTCCTGTCCATGCAAAATATAGTGCCCAAAATATTCCATCTACCATACTTTTAATCTAAAGTGCTCATAATTGCCAGCAGCAGCTTCCTTTAAATTAATTATAGAATTTTCACTAGGATTTCCCATAGGTAGTTGTTATTTTATTCTGTACAGCATTGTGAAAAAGCTTACCAAACCAGAACTTTCCACTTGCACCAATAGAGGTTATTTCATCTATTTGACACTAGTTTTGAAGTTTCGAGAGGATTAAGGCCAGAGATACATTAAGGATAACTATAATTCTGTGATGAAAAGGTCATACTTCATTGCCTTATCTTTTTAAAATGCCACGCTTTCCATACTTTATGGAAATTTACCTTATTTTCTTTAAAAAGCAGGGTTTGAAAGAATCTGACTGAAAAATCAGCTTTCTGTTTTCTTTGTCCTCCTGTTCATAAGTTGTAAATCTACAACTGTAGAGGCCAGATTTTTGTTGAGTTTTCCTTCATTGATTAAATCATCTTTAATATATTGCAAATATATATCTGATGTAGTGTTAGCAACGGAACGTAAGTTCTGATGTCTTAGGATAAACGTAAAAATTATATATGTCCACCAGAACTGCATGATATAAAAACTAAATATACTGGGGCACAGATGAAGTCGTCGCTATCATCTTGAGAATGTTTTCTTCTAGAACATGTTGATTTTATTGGTATGCTAAGCCTTGCATCTGCGCCTTGTGTGTACTCATATGGTCATTGAAGATGCGCATTTTCCTTGTGATAGTGTGGCATTGGTGCTTGAAAGCAAAGAGAGCATAGCAAAGAACACAAGTGTTAATCAGTGGTACAAGGTATGTGGAAATTAGGTAAATGTGGTAGATTTCAAATCAGATATCGAGGTCTGCCAGTGCGCCATAACGCTGAATGAAGAAGAGCAAGACAGTGCTTCGCACTTGTGTTTCCCACTTCACTGTTAACAATGGAAATGAGATTAACACAGTACAAACGCATTGTAGTAACAAATATAGTAGGGACTAGTGTTTAAAAACTGCATATGGTGGAAATGTCTTGCCTTCTTTTATTCTGCCTTCTTCTACCACTGAGAGTTGGTAGCAGCACAGTGGGGTTTATCTGAGGACCCCTTGAGGTAGTGCCATAACAGAACATTTGGGTCCTCTTGTTTCTTGACTCGGAAGCGAATAGTGACAAGTCTGCAGCAGATCGTAGGTCCCTGGTAAATCCAGAGGAAAGGGTATGTAGCAGTCTTGCACTGAGGATTCAGGAAGGTAACCTGGCAGGTTTGTCAAGACAGCAGTGAGGTCTCTAAACTCAGTGAAGGGGGGACTCCTACTCCGTCTCACTCCTTCCCCTGAAGGAACCACATCTCAGCAGAATCCAAATGGAACCTAAGTATAAGGTTACCAAGTATAAAGTCATGTGTCAGAAAGGTGAGTTATTCTTTTTCTTCATTCCTTCAGGTTATTTTGGAGATACTGTTAAGGGTAGGGTCAAAAGTTTTCTCTTTGTGCTGTGGGTATTTCTCGGCCCTCTGTTCTTCTCCCTAAATCAGTATTTAGAGGCCTAATGCTCTGAAGATTTGGATTCTCTTCTTTCCAACATCACTGGCTACTTCTGAGAAGTACTTTCTGCTAGATGGCTGCTCATTAAGACCAGAGGGTAGAGTGCTTTCCTGTTTTATAAGGGCGAGGTGAGGATAAATGCTGTGTTCTCAGATCCCAAGCAGTGTGGAATTGAGCGTGCAGGCAAGAGATAATCTGTCTCGCAATGTGACCCATCGAGCAAGAGGCATGATAAATTCCTATTCCAAATATGATTTTGTACAAAAGCAAGGATTGCCTAGGAGAACATAATTAAGTAGTGCCGCACAGGAAACAAATATTTTACTCTTCAGAACTGCTCAGAAAATCTGATTATAATTCAGATCTATCAGGTTGGATGGGATTTATGCTAGGATGCTGAAAGACATGGGTGATGCAATTGCAATTCTGTTTTACTATGAAAAAAGATGGCAGAGGGGTCCCTGAAGACTAGGGAAAGGCTATCGTTACACTCATCTTTACGAAGAGTGAGAAGGGAGGGTTCAGGGAACTGTAGGCCAGTCAGTCTTACCATAAACCCTAGAAATATTATGTATCATGTCCTCAGGGAATTTGTTTTCCAAATGTGAGAAGGATGAGAAGGTAATCGAGAACACTACGTTCCAAGGGTGAGTTGTACTTGACCAATCTGAGTGCCTTTTGCAATTAAATGACTATCTGGTGGGAACAATCAGTGGATATAGCATTTCCTGACTTGGACTTCAGTGAGGGTTTTGTTATCATCTGTCACTGAGGAAGCTGTGGAAGTATGGGCTGGAGATATGGAATGTTAGATTGATTGAAAATTGTGTCAATATCCAAGCTCAAAGAGAGCTTCAATGAGAACTTCAATAGTTCAGTGTCTCATTAGAGGCAAATAACAAGTGGCCTGTGAGAGACTGGGCCAGTAGCGTTACATCTCTGTTATTACCTAGGTGGTGAGACGGAATGCAACCTGAGAAAAGTTGTAGATTATATTAAATTGACAGGAGAGAGAGTTTCATACACCAAATGGTAGAAATTAAATTCAGCTGCACCCTTGAGAAACCTGAGCTTTGGGCCAGCAGAAAGCTCATGAAGTTCAGTGATAAAAATCCTGAAGTTCTGTGCCTGTGCAGATTAACTCCACGCAACAGTACAGGCTGGGAAACAACTGGCTGAACAGAACACCGGTGGGAAAGCAATGGGATATTATGGTTGCTGCCAAGTTGAAAATGAGCCAGTGATGTGTTTTCGTTGCAAATAAGGCAAACGGCATAGTGGTCTACATTAAAAGTATGGCCATCAGATAAGGGGAAGTTATCCTCCTCAGCACTGTTGAGTACTGTGATTCTCCAGTCAATTTTGAGGTTCCTTGAATGAAAAGGACAATATTTAAAAAATGGAGAGAAGATGCAGCAGAGGAATACTCAGGTGATTTGAGCCATGGGGCCTATAAGCTATGAGGGGAGGCTGAGGGAGTTGGGCTGGTTTAGTCTGCCAAAAAAAAAGAGGCTAAGGGGCAGTCTCATAGAAGCCTTTAACTGCTTGAAGAGGAGTTATGACGACTGCGGGTCTGTCGCTATTAATGACAGATCGTAAAAATAAGGGTCAGCTGTCAAAAGTTGCAGCTTGAGAAGTTCAGGCTGGCCATTAGGAAGAAATTTTTTCACCAGGGAGTAGTGCAGGACTTTTAAAATGTCACCCGAAGCGGTGGTGGAGTCTTTCCTTGGAGGTTGTCGAGACATAGTTGGACCAAGCTGTGGATGACCTGATCTAGCATTGGTGACAGTCCCTCTTCAAGCAGAGAGTTGAACTGGTGATCAGCAGAGGTCCCTTCCAACCAGCTTTTCTGTGATTCTAACTTCAAAGAAGTTAGAGTGTGCCCAGGACAGCAGGGCTGTGCAATGCAAAGGAAGAATTTTGTAAGGTTGTGATGTTTGTATGTCCACAATGGTGTATCTGGAATGGTGGACAATGGAAGCCCCTCTTCTACAAAGATTTCCTCCCTACCATCAGCTTGAATTGTATCCATGTACAAGGTGTCCTTAATTCTGTGTGATATTATGTGGTTTTATATTGCTTAGCCATTTTCAAATTTTCTGCTCTTTTGACATTCCCTTGGAAAAACCACAATGTTCACATGACCATAGGAATCCAAGTAATTTGTATTTCAGTTGAATTAAGATTATTAAGAATTACATCTATTTCAGCCATTCCTCCTCTCTTGCTAGGAGCTGTAGAAATGTGTAGAAATTTGTTGTTCAAACTAATTTGTCAAAAAGAGGAAAGAGACATGAGAAGATCAGCTGTCAGGATCTTAATAGATCTGTTTTCACGTATCAGTGTTGATGATTGTTTGTTTTCAATTGAGTTGATTCCTTCTTTTAAATCTGACTGTGATTATGAGTGCTGCAAGATTTAATTGAAGGAGCCAACTCATGGAAAGGGGAAAAAAATAAGTCAACTAAAAGCCAGGATAATTGGGAGTATGATTTTATCAATAATCCAAGGTAGGAGTGGAGACAGACAGAATGGGGTCAACCTTTGCACAAGAAAGAAAGAAACACCCAGAGTCCCCGTTCCCCAAACCCACAGCCAAAGTCCCATTGCAGGAAGCTCGTGGGTGGGAATGTCACAGAGTGTGTCCTGGGCACCAGCCCTCCCTTGGGGCTGGCCAGGAAAAGGTGTTGCAGTCATATGTTGGTCATTCTTTGTGGTTTATCTGACTCCCAGATTAACACCAGTGCTGGCTGCATCAGGGATAGGGCCATGCAAACGTGGCTGTATCACTTCAGGACTGATTGCAGTCCCAAACCAGTTTTATTTCTTGCACTTAATGCCTGAGCCAAGAAACCCTGCAGACCCGAGATGGCTGGGAGTCAAACCAGTTTAAGGGGTATCAGATCTCGTTTAAGTTGCTCGTGATTACGTAAAGAACAGGAAAAAAAAACCCCAACCATTTTATGTTCTGATTCCAGGCAGAGTCAGTTTGGGAAAGCCTGGATTTAAACTCTTGACTTTAGCTGATGTAAACTGATTCAAGGAACAACACTCGAGTAACTAAAACAAACAAAACCTTACTTAATGTTTGGTCATAGTCTTTCATTTCCTTGTTCAGTGTGTTTCTGTGAAATACTTTTCCAAAACTATGCCTATGTGATTAAAATAGGCATTGCTATTGATTTACTGCACCCTTTTCTGCTAGAGTGCTATGCCATAAAAAATAATAATATGTAGAAATAATGCTCTGAGTAGATATAGATTTCCTTCCTATGGTTGGTATTGCTATAGCAACACTTCCTCCCAAACCATGACTAATTACAAAAAGTTGCCATTGATCTTATATGTGGTAAATTATATCTGTATTTAGCAAGAAACTGAACACCCAGATGTCAAATGAAATAAATATTTGCTTTTTGTATTTGTCTCCCCACAAACCTTGATTTTTAATATCAACAAAAAAAAATTATTTTTAGGAGATTTTCTTTATCGGTTTTTCAGGAAGTTACTGATAGATGTGACAGAGTTTTTAATTCTCAGGATTTAATATGTTTGTTACAGCTTAGTTTAAGCATAAGCTTTCACTGCAGCAGTGTTATTGGAAAGCTTTTTGGTAGAAATGTCTCTGCCTTTGCTGGATAAATTTTCGCAAGAGGATAATTAAGACCTAATCTAGATCTCTGAGGAGACAAATCTGAAAAAAGGAAATGATTTACATTTATCTTGAAATATCCTGAAAATATATTTCAAAGAGAATATGTTCCTGAAAAATGTTTCTTGTGTAAACTTAAATCTCATTATTCATGTGGTAGGAGGATGCGCGTGTTCAGATTTGTTTTCAATCCAGCAGCAGAAGCAGCAACCAGGGAGTAAGTGTACGCACAAGAGCTGTCTAATCAGGGAGTGCGGGGAGCAAATGGGTACCAAGAGGTTAGATTTGTTCTGGCGATCGTCACCAGGGCTTCCAGATGTATGATTTAGGTCCAGGCAGCGAGAACTTTGCTGAGAAATGGCTGGTTTCTTGTGAGCTTCAGTACTGCAGAAGCAATACAAATAGTGCAATGAAACAGCCCTTTCAGAAGAACACATTATCAGCTTTCCGTTTCAGATAAACCATGCCACAGAGGCATGCTGGCTCCCATGCTGATGCACCTCTTCAACCCCTGGGGCCAGTGGTAGCCCAAAAGCAGCTTTGCAGCTTTCCCCTGCAGCCTGAGCCAAGACCTTTCTGCCAAGCTGGGGAGTTTCCGTACTATGAGGCATGAGAAAGAGGGGATGAGGGGCCAAAAAGCAAAAGATCTCCAGTTGTTTTGTACCGATCCACATGTCGCCAGCCTTTAGTGGGGACTAGTGAGTTCAACCAGCAAAATTCAGGCTCTTCTGCAGTGTGCTCTGGGTCCTGGGGGCCGTAATGACTTGGGGCTATATCTGGTCGGGCACTACATCCAGGCCAGTGTCTTTCCGTAAGTCAGAGCCGGGAGCAGCACAGTCACTTCAGCAGACATCAGCCTGCCTTTGGCTGGGTTTGCTCCTTCGTCTGTGCTGCCTCTCCTGCTGTTCGGGTGACTCTGCACTGTTGTCCCTAATATGTCTTTTACCTGTCATCTTGGATATCCTGCCTGAAAGTGAACTGCATTTGACTGGAGTCAGCGGATCTGGATCTCGTTATTCAACTATGTGTATAAACCCCCAGTCCCCTAGAAATTAGAATACATAAACCTAATTCTGATTAAACCCTGTACGTTATGCAAGAGCATTTATGAAATGAACTTCAAAAATATGGAGTGACAGCAGCTAAGGTAGGAGTGCAATAGCATGTAATCATAATTTGACCTAGAAGCTGAGGGGTCATTGTTACAAAAACAAATGCGTAAACTCGTTTGAGGCTTTGTAGTTCTCTTTTGAATTCCTTGGATATGATCTTCCATTATTTCAAACCTCCAAGCAGCCCAGCCAGTAAATCCCAGCTGGGCTTGCAGTAATGAATGATAGGTACACACCTTGGAAATAAATTGTAACATTACCTGGATTTTTTGCTCCTGTTTGTCTTGTAACATGTGGCTTGTTGGTTTGGGCTGTTTTAAATTCCACTTTGTGCTTAGACTTTGGACTGCATTTTATTTGAAAGATTCAAGGCTCTCAAGCTGGGACGTGGATACAGTTTACTGAAGGACCTTTGTCTACACAGTATAGGTAAGAAGTGTTCCTGGACCCCTTGTACCAAAGTGACACTGTTAACGATCCCATCCCTCTCTCTTTTCATAGACTCCTAGGATGGTTAGAGTTGGAAGGGACCTTAAAGATCATCTCATCTAGGTCCAACCCCCCTGCCATGGGCAGGGACACCTCCCACTAGACCAGGCTGGTGTCATGGGTGGAGTGAATAATTTCACTTGTAAGAGAGTAGTGAAATGTTTATTAACATAAAACAGTGATTTATCAAAGTTAGTAGTGAATGCGACAGTGTTTTACGAGATTCGATGCCAGGGTACACTTGATTATTTACTGCATAGAGGCCAGGGTCAGACAAGCTGTCAGGAAGACCCTCCCGTTGAGTCAAGGTTCAGAAAGGACCCCCTTGCTTTCTAAACTCCGTCTCAGAGAGGAGTCTAGGTCCGGCTGGATCCAATCCTAGTCCCAGACTTGGTCAACAGTTTATGTCTAAAGGATTGTATATGTGCAATCAATCCTTATATCACTTAGCTAAGATTTCGAAGTTTAGCATGCTATTAGTCACTTACCGAGAATCTGTTGCGGCAAGGAATCTCTCAACCTCGAGGAGAAGAACCTTAAGTGAGCGTCCCCCCTCAAGGGGAGCTCCTGTTGTGCAGCCCGCTGCCGTGCAGGAGAGCTCAAAGGGCTCTTGGGCTGTCCGCTAGTTATGGAGTAAGATAATTGACCTATAGTCATATTCTCATGGGAACAGGGTACCTAGGTTCCCACTCCAGACAGTGTTTTGGTTATGTTGCCAGCCATCTCCCACAGTTCAAGTGCAACTCATAACAACTGCCGCTGATGGCCATGGCTTGAGCAGGAGCCGGGGGGGGGGAAAAGGGGAAAAGGGGAGAGCACACCGCCACAGCTGCTCAAAGCCCCATCCAGCCTGGCCTTGAACACTTCCAGGGATGGGGCATCCACAGCTTCCCTGGCAACCTGTTCCAGTGTCTCACTACCCTCATAGTGAAGAATTTCTTCCTAATATCTAATCTAAATCTCCCTTCTTTCAGTTTAAAACTGTTACTCCTCGTTCTATCACTACACCCCCTGATAAAGAGTCCCTCCCCATCTCTCCTGTGGGCCCCTTTAGGTACTGGAAGGCTGCTATAAGGTCTCCCCAGAGCCTTCTCTTCTCCAGGCTGAACAACCCCAACTCTCTCAGCCTGTCTTCACAGGAGAGGTGCTCCAGCCCTCTGAGCATCTTCGTGGCCCTTTCATTGAGTTCTGAGGACAGACGCATCTGAACCTCAGGCTGCAGCTTAGTTTCTCCTCTCTTGAAATTGCCCATGCAGAAGAGCCCCAGTAATACTTCTCTATCAACGTGCTTGGCATCCTAGACCATAAGGAAGAAAGAGACTTGTTATGCTATGAAAATGTGTAGAGTAGAAGTGAAAACGTGTAGAGTAGAAGTAAAAACGCTTGTGTCTCTGGAGAGAAGGAGAGGGATTGCAGCATATTGCTAACGCTTTATCATCTGGGAGCGAGCATCACATTGCACAGATGTTTTTTGGAACCTGAAAATGTTTAAAACGAAGCTGGTTGCTGTGTGATTAGCAGCAGCACCATGTGGACATCTAAGAGTCATCAGAAACACACTAGTGTCTCTAAATCCTGTAGTTAAGCTGGTTACAAGCTAGTTATCACAGGAGTCAACATGGACTTCATACATACAATAAGCATAAAGTCAGCTGCATATTTAGAACACTGTTCATAATGGAAATTTTAGATAAACACTAGCATGGGATTACAAAGTATAACACAGCGTTTGTAGGCAAAACTTCTTATGTGCAAAAATATACCTAAAAGTGGGTCCCAAAGGCAGTGAGCCACTTACCACACAGGGCTGTCAAGTCTCGTGCTTTCTGTGTAAGACTTGGTCCGTTGGTCTCTCTTCCCTGAAATTCTGTATTTGTTGGATGGCTTCTCTCCGGCCCCAGGCTACACCTGATGGCAAGAGTTGGTGGAGCTGGAGAGGCACCATTACGCTGGACTGTGCTGCAGGCCAGGTTTTGCCTCCCGGCAAAGCCTCCCTGTGTGATGTTGGGCATTGAACGCTCGCTTTCTTTGTGATATGAGAACTTAATGCATGCATCACAGGACCCTGATGTATTGCATCTTTTCTCATTGCTTGTGCAGAGTCTGTCTCTCACGTTGGTGTTGGAATAACCTGGATCGTGTCATGTGGTAATTTCTTATTATTTTTAGGAGTAATAGATTAGATCAGCAGTGAAAGTTCAGGAGAGTGAATGATCTGCAACTGGTTTATGGTGACTGAACATTTTTTGTGTATTTTTTTCATGTGGTTAAAAAAGGTGTTTAAGGAAACTGCAGTTGCAGAGAGCTTGATAACCAGACTACAGAAGTCTTTTTTTGTGCAACAGTGCAGGGTGATTTAGGGAAACAAACAAGTGTCAATGTTTGTTCTGATTTCTTGCTAGAGAATACAGTATTTCTAATTTTAATATCATGACTATGGCTATGTTCTTCCTAAGCCCTTAGCTTATACTTCAGAAGACAGGGCTGTGCATGTAACTGTTGATTCACTTGCCACATTTTTTGGTCTTGAATTCTGACCACGTCAAGTGGATTGTTTCTATAACTGCTAAGCAACAGCAAAATTGGGATGCAGTTATCCCAGAGGGGGAAAAGGATTCTGGGGCAGGAGTTGGCAGGGCTCATTGATAGGGCTTTAAACTAGATTTGAAGGGGGAAGGGGTCAATAATTTCACGCTTGCCTGTGACAAACAGTGGGGCAGCACATCAGGGGCAGAGGGATGGAGTCCTAGCAAGGGCTCTCAAATTGTTGCCCCGAGGCAAGCCGGAGACGACCCACCGGGACACCCCAAGGGAATCAAGGGGGATTCACACAAGAGGGTGACGTGGCCAGCCCAGCTGAAGTGCCTCTACGTAAATGCCCGCAGTTTGGGCAATAAACAGGATGAGTTAAGGGCCACTGTGCTGCTGGGAAGCCATGACATAGTGGCTATTACTGAAACTTGGTGGGATGATTCCCATGACTGGAATGTAGGGATAGACGGATACAAGCACTTTAGGACGGACAGGCAGGGTAGGAGGGGAGGAGGTGTTGCCCCCTACATCAGTGACCAGCTAGAATCGATGGAGCTCCACATGGGGAAGGACGAGGAGCTGTTTGAGAGTGTATGGGTTAAGATTAAAGGGAAGACAGGGGAAGGCGATGTTACAGTAGGGGTCTGCTACAGGCCACCTGACCAGATGAGGCCCTCCATAGGCACATAGAAGTGGCTTCACGTTCACAGGCCCTGGTCCTCGTGGGGGATTTCAACCACCCTGACATCTGCTGGAGGGACAACACAGCAAGGCACCAGCAATCCAGGATGTTCCTGGAATGCATTGATGACAACTTCCTCCTCCAAATGGCAGAGGAACCAACAAGAGAAGGTGCTATGCTGGACCTCGTTCTCACCAAGAGGGAAGGGCTGGTGGCCAACGCGAGCCTCAGGGATAACCTTGGCTGCAGTGACGACGAAGTGATAGAATTTAAGATCCTCAGGGCAACTAGGAGGATGTATTCTAAGCTTATGACCCTGGACTTTAGGCATGCAGACTTTGATCGCTTCAGGGATCTGCTGGCCAAAGTGCCGTGGGACAAAGCTCTAGAGGGAAGGGGAGTCCAGGACAGCTGGTCAATATTCAAGGATCACCTTCTCCATGTCCAGGAGCAAACTATACCGACAAAGAGGAAGGCAGGAAAGAATGCTAGGAGACCTGCCTGGATGAACATGACCTCCTGGACAGAGTGTCACACAAAAAGAAACTTTATAAGGAGTGGAAGAAAGGACAGCTAGAATGGGGGACATATAAGGAAGCTGCCTGAGCAGCAAGAGACCTGGTGAGGAAAGCTAAAGCTCAGTTAGAATTAAATCTAGCCAAGGAGATGAAGGGAAACAGCAAAAATTTCTATAGGTACATTAATGGTAAGAAGACGACCAGGGAAGGTGTGGGCCCCCTCAGAAAGGAAACGGGAGAACTGGTGACAAGCGATATGGAGAAGGCCGAGGTCCTCAATGACTTCTTTTCCTCAGTCTTCACTGGCAAGGGCTCCAGCCACACTCCCAGAGTCACAGAAGATAATGGCAGGGTTTGGACAGAACTGCCCATCGTAAGTGAAGATCAGGTTCGTGACCATCTGATAAACCTGAAAGTGAACAAGTCCATGGGACCTGATGGGATACACCCACGGGTACTGAAGGAACTGGCGGATGAGGTTGCTAAACCACTCTCTATTATATTCCAAAAGTCATGGCAGTCTGGTGAGGTCTCCACTGACTGGAAAAGGGAAACATAATCCCCATTTTCAAAAAGGGAAAGAAGGATGAACCAGGGAACTATAGGCCTGTCAGTCTCACCTCCGTGCCTGGTAAGATTGTGGAGCAGATCCTCCTGGAGGCACTGCTGAGGCAGAATAACAAAGAGGTGATAGGGCACAATCAACAAGGTTTTACCAAGGGCAAATTGTGCCTGACAAACCTGGTGGCCTTCTATGAGAAGGCCACAACATCAATAGACAAGGGGAGAGCAACTGACGTCATTTACCTGGACCTGAGCAAAGCCTTTGACACTGTCCCGCATGACATCCTGGTCTCCAAGCTGATAAAATATGGGTTTGATGGACTGACAATTCAGTGGATAAAGAACTGGCTTGATGGCTGCACCCAAAGAGTGGCTGTCAATGGGTCCATGTCCAAGTGGAGGCCAGTGACAAGTGGAGTCCCTCAAGGATCAGTACTGGGACCAGTCTTGTTTAACATTTTCGTCAGCGACATGGACACTGGCATAGAGTGCACCCTCAGCAAGTTTGCTGACAACACCAAGCTGTGTGGGGCGGCTGACACGCTGGAGGGAAGGGATGCCATCCAGAGGGACCTTGACAGGCTGGAGAGGTGGGCCCATGTCAACCTCATGAAGTTCAACAAGACCAAGTGCAAGGTCCTCCATCTGGGTCAGGGCAATCCCAAGCACCAATATAGGCTGGGCAGTGACTGGCTTGAGAGCAGCCCTGAAGCAAAGGACTTGGGGGTGCTGGTGGACGAGAGGCTCAACATGAGCTGTCAGTGTGCACTAGCAGCCCAGAAAGCCAATCGTACCCTGGGCTGCATCAGAAGTGTGGCCAGCAGGTCGAGGGAGGTGATTCTCCCCCTGTACTCCACTTTCGTGAGACCCCACCTGGAGTACTGCGTCCAATTCTGGAGCCCCTCCTACAAGAGAGATATGGACGTGCTGGAACGTGTCCAGAGAAGGGCCACGAGGATGATCAGAGGGCTGGAGCACCTCTCCTATGAGGACAGACTGAGGGAGTTGGGGTTGTTCGGTCTGGAGAAAAGAAGGCTCCGTGGAGACCTTCTAGTGGCCTACCAGTATCTTAAGGGGGCCTACAAGAAAGCTGGTGAGGGACTTTTTAGGATGTCGGGTAATGGTAGGACTAGGGGGAATGGATTAAAACTAGAGATGGGTCGATTCAGACTGGACGTTAGGAAGCAGTTCTTCACCGTGAGGGTGGTGAGACACTGGAACAGGTTGCCCAGAGAGGTTGTGGAAGCCGCATCCTTGGAAGTTTGTAAGGCCAGGCTGGACAGGGCTCTGAGCAGCCTGATCTGGTAAGAGGTGTCCCTGCCCATGGCAGGGGGGTTGGAACTAGGTGATCTTTAAGGTCGCTTCCAACCCTAACAATTCCATGATTCTATGATTCTATGAAAAACCCAAACCACAAAGCATTATTAGACCAGCAATCTGCATTTCCATTGCCGCCTATCATGAAATGGAGTCAGTCTGCACGCTGCAAGTGCAACGAACTGCTGAAACACAATTTGGCAAAATTTGAAGGCAAAACTTTGTTTGATTTTCTTTATTAGAAAGATTTATTAGTCTTATTAAATCTCATAATTGTGAAGGCAGTTGGCTTGTTTTTATGACCCAGAATAATTCGAAACATCAGTAAAGGGATTGTACTGTCCTGCCTGTTTGTTAAATGGATAGATTCAATACCTCAAAACTGTTTTGCATTTCCTCCAAAAGCCAGTAGCTAATAGTTCCTGTATGCTGCAAACTGGAAGGGAAACGCATTACAATGCTGGATGTGATTTTATTAAGTGTCTCAAGTAAATGGTTTTCATTCAGGTATTAACCTTGTCAACTGTAGCAGTTTAGGGGTTTTTAAAGTTGTTGAAAAAGCTTCATTTTCTGGCTTAAAGAAGTGTATCAAATGCTGCATAAACACAACTGGGCAGTAAACTGTCACTTCTTGTTTTAAATTTCTCCACTGTAAATTTTGCTTTGCTTAATGAAGCCTATAAAACAAGGAGATGAGTTGGGACCACGTAACCTTGGAACCCTTCCTCTGTGCCTGACTCATAGACACTTTGATTTAGCTTCAGGGGTGATTCTCCTTGGATTCTGTTATCCTCAAGTGGCACCAGTTTTGCCAGGCCGGGCTATTCAGGAAACATAAATCATGTCCTCAAAAACCATAAGAATGTACTGAATATGAAGACAGTAGGACAAATGAGCAAAACTCTTTGAATTCATGATCTTTAGCCACCTCGCTGCAGTAATTGAGGCTATAAAAGCAGAATTCACGTGTAATCAGGAAGTCCAGGAACTGGCTATTCAAGAAAAACACTACTGCAAGGGTTGTTCTGGTATTACTAAGGACAGGGATACTATAACATCAGTCTGTAACAGATGCTTAGCTATAGCTAAAACTAATCTATGTTGCGTTGGGTGGTGTCTGCTGGTTCTTAAATATTGTGCAACTTCCTCCATGCATAAGCTGACAATTTGTTTTGCTTATAAGCAAGTCAAAGTTTGGGTTTTCTTATTTAGTTGAGGGAAGAAGACACTGAAATCATGTAACAATTAATTTATTGCAAAAATTGTTACGCTATGGGAACAAAACATGCCAGAAAATGTAGTTTATTTTATCTTCTGGGTTATTCCTTGGTGCAAAATACAATCACAGCTGACCCAAGAAGATCATGACAAGAGACAGCTGAACTCTGCATAGCTTTCATTTTGATCTTTATGGTTTGGTTGGTTTGGGGAAACTTAAGCACCTTGTTTCCTTTGAGCACGGTGTACTTTGCCTTGTTGGTGTTAGCTCAAAGCTAATTCTGTAAATAACACTGACTTTTTGGTGGTATGCAGTCAAGTGCTCTTTTGCACCCTAGGTTTTGGTTTTGTATGTGTTAGAAGTAGAAGGGGATGGAAGACCTAGTTGTTGCCAACTGGTTCATGCATGAGCAAGAATCTTCATTTATCAGCCACCTTGCAATCCCTTGTTTTCCTCATTTTTCATTTTGAGCTTGTCTTCTTTTGAACATTGCCAAAGATGGAAAGGGAAATTCAACAAGTTTTGCTCAGCCTCGTATGACAATCAATCATCTGTAAACTTCAGATTTAAGAAGTATAGGTCTAAACACCTTTCAGCAAATTTGGTCTGGGTAGTTAACATTTCAAAATGGATTAACTTCATGTGGCTTCCAGTGTGAGCTTGTAGGCATTGTGCAATTTAATTTACTAATAAACACCATTTAGCTGCTGATGATTTCATCTTGTCATCTCCAGCTCCTAGAATCATGTGTTTCAACACAGTCATGGTGAAATTTAAAGTTAAGATATAGCAATCCTATGTGTAAGCATCTCCCGAGTGGTTTGTTTTGTTGGTTGGTTTTGTTTTTTTTTTTGAGAAGGGAATGCTTATTTATCTCTGTTCCAAGAACTTCCACATCTAATAGGTAATGTTTTGATTTACAAAACAATTTATTTGCATTTTATTTTTCAGTAATAAAATTAATTGAATGTAATGGTTTTTAGTTTCAAATTTGTCCTGGCATGTAGTGATGTAATCTTTGACTATTTGCCACAGCCCAAATGAAATAAAATATTTGGGAACATCTTGCTTTTGCTGTCTGACAAGTTTCATCTAAGAGAAAGCAGACAGGCATTCATCAGCAGGAAAAGAAAGGACTAAAAGAGGGAATGTACAGCAACAACTATTTGGAGTGTCAACATTATTCTTTTCATGCAGACTTGCACAGGTGCCTCCGGTCTGTATCTGATTGCAGAGCGCAAAGATGCTGACATTCATTCAAAGTGTGAATTATCACAGGAGTTAAAGACAGCATTATATTTTACTAATATTTTATGTTTAAGCGTCTTGGGCTTTTGAATATTCTGTGTCAGGTAAAGTCCTATTGTCTAAGGAGGTACATACAGTTCTAAATATCTTTGAAGGGATAATCTTTTAGAACATTATAATTTGTTTCCATTTGAAAGAATGTCTTCGGATACTGTCTTGAATGGGAACGCTTTCCAAAATCATGGATTTAATGAGGTCATCCTGACATATTCCTTGCTATGTTATGGCACATTATGTCCTTGTAATTCTCATCCTAGCTCATTCATTCTGAAAGTCTAGCAATGATTTTTCAGATACGAGGCCAATGAAATTAAACCAATTTGTAGTTTGTGAAGTGTAGTCAAGCAGAGAGAAATTATATGCCAAAAAGCAGTGTTATGAAATTTCTCTGTAATTGTTTTGAAGAGGTTTCCTAACAAAAGAGTCCTTTCTGTAATGATTTTTTTAAACTCCCCATGCTCACAGAAAGCTTAAAAAGTTCTACTCTAGTATGGATTCCAGATGTAAAAAATTTAGGTGCCTTGCATCCTTTAAAAGAAATGAGTGCAGAAAATACTATTTGAAGTGGAAAGCCATCCTAACAGTTAGTTATGGAGCATTTATAGCAGCTGTGTATAACGTCACCTACCTTACAGACAGTTGGCAGTCTGCCCAGAAATAATTAAAGGGCATCCATTTCTAGGAGAAAGAAGGTATTGCCTAGCTGGCTAAGGGATGCTACGATTTTTGGTACAGCAGCTGAACCTGTGGGAATTCAGTACTACTGTAACTATAGACCACCAGCATCCATTTCAACAGACCTGGGGCTTTATCCCCATATTAATTCCCTTTTTCCCCCCTGCCTCATCTTTTGCTTGTGTCAGCTTTTATTAGTGCTAAGCTTAAAAGCTCAAGATGGACTTGGAAACGTCCTTCCACTTCAAGCCCCGAGGCCTTCACCAGCCTTCCTGAGATAAGCTTGCTGCTTATCACCCCTTTGCTTCTGCTGTGTTCTTCCAGTGCAAACAGAGGTAACCTGACGATGAGGTTTTTCTGTTTTGGTTTGGTTTTACTCTAGTGAGTGGCATGCTGTCACGTAGGGTACAGTCTATAGCATGCTTGAATTACTTCCAGTGCTTGATTTGACAACCTGGCAGTTGGGAAGTTTGGGAGACTTCTCAAAAATTTTTTTGTATAATGCATATATGTATGATGTATATATGCATAATATCTTGTCTTTTAATCGTGGTCAACAATGTGCCTAAATAAAACGACAAAACAAACCCCATGTTTTACTCCAGGAAGAGTGGTGCACACTGTACCCTAAAATTCACAAAACAGTTCAATTAATTACAAAATTATGTGTCTTGTGTGAGTCTCTGGTGAACCATTGACTCTCCTACCCTGAATTGTGGCAGCACTAATTGCCAGTCAACTGTCCTTGCTAATTTGCAATTAAGCCTCCTTTCGGATGTGGTTTGCGTTGGGTGGTTTCTGTTGGTTTTTTTTTTTCCCTTGCTAAGCAGCGCATTAAAGCAAAACCACTTTTACCCCAGTCTTTTACACATACATGCAAACATGCTTCGGCGTGATCCGAGTTAAAGAGATGCTTGACAGCGGAGAGGCAAATTTTGCACCGTGCTTGTTGAGTTAGTAAACTTCGGGTGCCACAGATGATGTTGCGGAATGGGTGTTAAAAGCAACCAGCTTCCTCCGAGTATTTCCCTCCGAGGCAAAAGTCAAGAGACTGCGAGAAGGTGCCTTTCAGTTGATCGGTGCCCTTAAAAACCCTACCGGAGCACGAGTCACTCTTCTCCTAGGTCACGGCAGACCTTTGCAGCTATTTCTGGACACAGCTCTGGAAGAAGAGAGAAAGTGGAAGGGTGGAGAGCATCAGTTATGCTCCTGTTGGCAGGTGCTGGAGGCTGAGGCTCAAGCGAAAGCGGTTGGCAGGAGGCAGAGCACGCTTGGAGGAGCTGCCCGTGCCAAGAAACGATTCTTTCTTTTGAGGTTTGGCTAGAGACGCAACTCCTGGAGGGCAGTTCTGCTGACATAGCGAATACCAAGCCGCTATTCAAAGCTGAACAGCTGATATAAATTGAAGACGAGGGCGCAGCGCTTCGCAAAATCCATGTGCTTAGCTCTCAAAGCTGTTTTTGAGAAGATAAGAAAGCACGAGACCGAAGATGCCACTTCCACTAAGCTGTATGTCTGTATCTTTTAGAATTAAAACTTCACCAGACTGTAAAAGGCCCACAAGACCTGGTAAATGTGCATTTGGAAATTTGAAAGGGCAGCACCCTCTCCATAATTCCTAACTGGTTCTGAAGCTGAGCACTTCTGTATTATTTCTGTGATTAATGACAATGATTAATGAGAACAGCTAAAACCTAATAACGTTATGGAACATTGTCATATCTCTTGCAGGCTTCCTTTCAGACAGCTGAACAGTTTTTTACAGCTACTTTTAAAAATTCATTTCACAAGTTGGGCTCTGAATAGAGATAGAAAAGTTAGGAATTTGTATTTTGCTAATTCTAAGTGGAACTGTGCAGAAGGAAAAGTTCTTTAGGAAGGTCAATTTTCAGTTTGGCTTGAAGAGAATATAGAAACTCGGTTTGTTGTGCTGTCTTTCTGATTTTTAATGGGAATGATTTCTGAATTTGTGAACATCAGGTGATTCCTTTTCGTACATTTCATTTGACCAAGACCTGCTCCCCATCAGTGCCAGGGAGAATCACAGCAACTACCTGAACTCCAAAGTCACTGTTACTCAAAATGGTTCCTTTGAAACTGTTTTGACATTTGATCACTCACCCAGATGCTGTGATTTGCAGCCTAAGCCAGTACGTTTACATGTATGGCGAAAAGGAGATCTGATAATCAGATGTAGTTGGAAAAATTCCAGTAAAACGAGTTTTGCAAATTGTGTGCTCTGGCACATTTCTGCCTGCCTCCGAAGGATCTGCAGCACCTGAACGTTGTTGCTGTGTGAGCAGCGCTGGCATCGTGTGCCCTGAGACACGAGGCTATTTGTCACAGAGAGGGAAAGGGACAAAACCCTGGGAGCCACAGCTCACAGGGACTCAGCCCTCAAGTCCGCGAGCATCTCCCCAACCCAGAGTGATGGAGCGGAGAGCTTTGGGGGTTCTTGCTGAGGATCCTTGACTTGCATATTAAGGTATTAGGGAGGGGTGTTTCTTGGGAGGGGCAGACTGCGTCAAAAAATTGAAATTGCCAGTGTTTAGCGTAATTTAAAAATGTTTTTTTGTTATTGTTGTCCAGTTTTTTAAAATTTGTTTCAAAGGGTTGTGGGGGTTGTTTTGTTGCTGGCACCACGTCTTAGTCTTCTTGGATGGGGATTGCAGCCGAGAGCTGCTGGGGGTTCTCTACATCTTGCTGTGAATATACAGTAGCATTAAGGAACAGAGTTTGGCACTTGCATTTTTGCATGTGAATACTGATAGCAATAGTTATTACAAATAATTAGAAAAGAAAAGTCTTTGCCTAGGAATTACTGACTCTCCACCTGCTGGAGCAGAGTAATGCTGCAAACTAGCGCTGAATAGAGCATGACTGTGTGATGTATATGTGCACCTCCGTGTGTGCTAAACGTCTCTTTCCTGTTTTGTGTAACCGCTGCCAGAGAATAGAAGGTGGGGGTTTTTGCAGCCCTACAAGGTGTGTTGTAACTCTTGCTTTTAACTCTAAAGGTTTTTGAGTCAGTTGAACAGTTATTAGTATTAATGGTTAATATAATTAGGGAGAAATGTACCAGTTACCCGCAGTACAAGCATACCTGTGTATTCAGGCTGTCTTCTTACTTTTGTCTGTTCTTTAGCAACAGTCATGAAATTTGGGGCATACTGCTTTATCCATCTTTTTTAAAAATCTTGATAAAACTTTAGTTTTCCTGTTGTCCTCCCATGCATTTTGTTCTCTAGCAGGTCTCAGGGATGGAAATGTACTTGCTACAAAAGTCAAAGGTAAATAAACTAGGAAGGGTGTATGCAAAGTTTTTTCATTTGGCTGTGTTTCGTGTTTGTTTTGTGTCTTGTGTTTCCTGAGATCTTTTTATTTATTAAGGGATTTTTTTTTTTTTTTTTTTTTGGTACTCTTGAGCATAAGAGGTGATCAACAAGTATACCCTCTTTTAATGGCTCTTGAAGAACTTTCACCATAGAAAGGAGAAGGAAAGAAGAGAAGAAATACCTTACATTTTTGGCCCCAAGCATTATGCAGTAAGAATTGCCTCAGCTTCTGACAAACATGGTATTTTGCCTTTCTGGTGAAAAGCAGCATTCTTAACGTGTATGCAGCACCTCAGCATGACAGGCTCAACAGAAGCAAACCACGTGTGGCAATAAAAACACCATGAGAACGTCATCTTTTGTCTCAGTGGTGGTAACATATCAAGGTGGTTGTGACCTTCCTCTCAGAGATCTTGAAACGATAAGTGTGTTTATATTTAATGGTAGCTGGGTTTTTGTTCATCTTGGACTCTGGTTTTATTTTATATTTCTCTTTAAACTGTGCACCCACCAGAATAGGAGAATTAGAATATTTTAATTTGTACTTATTAATAAATACTGGCACAAAAACTTCACGACGGTTATGTTTAGCTAGAGTATGTAGGAGTGATAACATGAGAGCAATCTTGAATTACGACATCAAACCTAAGGGCAAAGACATGGGAGGTTCAAATAAGTGCCAGGACTTGTTGTTTACTCAATTTACTGGCTGTTTTGTGTGTTTCATGTTGCCCCAAGCAAAGATGACGTGCAAAAGAGCAGAAGGTACTGGCATCTATAAAATTTTCAGATTGGTACCTGATGTTCCTCTCCCTGCCTTCCAATCTCAACACCTAGTGTGGCACGCAGTATGAACCCATTCCTTTCCCAAGCAGTAAATTGATCAAATTGGCATAAGCAGTGTTTCTGAACCTTTTTTGATTTTAAAAAATTAAAATATATACATCTCTATTTATTCTTTCTATCTCTAGATTCTGGCAGTCATTCATAGACCCCCCCTTAGGAGTCATCTTTGGCTGCAGCCTAGGGCATCTGGATCAGTGGCAGAAAACCAGCAAAGAGATATCACGAAAGAAGAGTGTTAATTTGATAGTATCAGACTGAGAACATCTTTATTGTAAGGTATGCAAAGAGTTATTTCCAGCAGAGAAGACTGAGAAACTGCTCCTTTCCTGGCTCGTCCTTCAGAGACACTGATTTCTCAGATCAAAGGCTGCTACCTAGAGTTTTATTGTCATTAATGTGCAGGATGTGCACCTGTTAAATCTAGTTGCTGGAGATGGTAAGAACTGTACGGTTTCAGTCACCCATCATATCTAGCCACCAGCTGGAAGGGAAAATGAGTGAGTGCTTTTTTAAACTTGACAGCTAAGCTTTAGGAAATTCCTTTCCATAGTAGCTGGAGTACCTCTGTGGAAGATGAAACCTAAAAAGCAGCCAGACAGGGACAGCTGGAGGCATTCGTTGAATGCTGCTTCAAGGTACCATGGAAGAGTGGGAGGCTTAATCAGAACTTCTTAACAAGTCATAAATCTTTCTTAAAAATATCTCTGAATGTGACTTCCTAATTCTACCTGTCCAGGTACAATGAGTAGAAGCATTTCATGGTATCTGAGAAATGTAAGGAATCCTGCTGTGATTGGCTTTTTATGTAATGTCATATTTTTCATAAATGAGATTCAGAGAAAGCTTTTCCTTTGCTCCCTCCACCCCCAATGTCCTAAAATAAGTTGGAGCCTATGTCTTGTAGATTACTGGGTTGTGGCTCTATTTTTTTATTAAATAGCAGATATATAAACACGTTTTTCACTTCTATGCATGTTTCCCTGCTAGCAAAAGAAAATTGCAAATATATAGTATTTATAGGTAAGGTTTTTTCTTTCCAGGTGTCTGTTACAAAAGCTCATGTGTCATACTGGCTGTGTCAAATGGGTATACACAATTAATTACAGAAACTGCCATACAGAAATCATTTGCTTTGCTATAAGGTGTTACGAAGAGCTAATTGGAATATATTTCCTTCCAGATAAGCATATTTTCACTGTTAAAACATCCTTCCAGCTACTTCTTTAAACAGTTGAGTTCTTCTGGTCAAGAACTGTTTTCTTGCTTTATATTGATGCAGACTTAAGTGATGTCTTCTGGGCCCTTGGCTGCAACTTAGCAATGGGAATTGGAAAATAGGGTACTTTAGATCACCCTTCTGCACCAAGCAGATAAACTTTGTGAAACAGGTTAACAGAATGAAACACGCCATTTCTCTGAAGAAAATAAGGTTTTAATTTCCTGCCAGCCATAATGTCATCTCCCTGTTTTTTGGATTTGTGTGGATTCTTAGCTGGGCTGAGAACTTTGCCTTTTCATCTCTGGAAGGCATAGTTTCATTCCTGTAAATCACAGTCCTAAATCCTCTTGATTCATAGTTACCTCCATTCATTAGGTAGTAAAGCCCAAAAGCACACAGAATACCAAACTGTTAGAAGGGAAGTTTCTTAAATCACTGAAAAAATTATTAGCACCCAAGTTGGACTTCTAAGTTGTTTGCCTTTTCTCCAAGAAGAGGCTATGAGTTAAAGGTCTTCCTTGAGAAAAAAAACATATTTACAGTTAGCCAACACTGTGTGTGCTTAATTGTCATATCTTTCCATTGATGTCTTTGTCCTTTTTTCTTAAAATACTGGCAGATGTGTTTTTGTATAAAAGTTCTGCCTGCCTTCTGTTTTTCTTCTTCCTTTCCCACCTGGTCAATTTACTAGTAAGACTGTAATTAAGAATTAAGGTTGCGGGGGGTGTAAGATGCGGGAGGGACTCTGCATCTTTTATCAGATATCTATAATATATTCTTCCACCCATTTTTCCTCCTGATGTCAGCAATAACAAAGTGATAAACCCTTCATCTTGTCATCCTCTACCCTTCCATACTCATACTCATTTGTTATGCATGGTCTTACTATCCCCTTATCAACCGCTATCATCACACCCATTGTATCAGCCTCAAAATGTTGACCTGCAGCTTTGATATTGTCACACTAGTTGGTTGCATCTTTCCATGGCATGGTGCCTTCCTTTTGCAAAGTGCGTGACAGGGGGTCATGCCACAGTGCAGAGGCACGCTAGCATAGGTGGAGATAATAGCTGTGCCCTGAGGCAAGAGCCTCAAGGTCGCTCTTGTAACAGCAGTCATGAGCCTCATATGATGCCGTGGTTTGTTATCCTTCTTTTCTGTGAAGGGAGAAAGTGATCTAGATGCAGCTGTTGGGAAACAACTGCTCATCCTTGCAGCCCAGCAAGACAAGGCTATTATCATTGGGCTGTGTGCTATAAACTCTCCATTACAAAGACACCGATGCATGGATTCAGTCCACCCCATCTTGGGACTGCTTGGAAAAAAGTTGCTTTTCTGTCTACCCACTTTCTGTGGGTGCAGCAGCACACACCCATGATAAGGCCAAGTTCTTAACATAATTGGGGGTGCTTATGAAACACTAGAGGATGTAACAAAAGCTGGAATATACCTGCAGACCAAACAAGTTTCATACACTGCATGTGAGCTCTGGAGCAGTATCTGTGCCTCACTAGTACTTTTGAGGGCAGTGCCACGGTCATTCCCTTGCTCCGTGTTTCCATATGCTGCCTGAAAGGTTCAACACAGTATTTTTTCACCGTCTGTGTTTCAGGCATGATGACATGGAAGCAATGCCACTAGGGAAACCTGCTTCCAGCATTTTCTTCTTCCTGCAGCCTCCTCTGATGATGCTTCTCTTGTTACTGTGTCTAGGCTGTGGAGACCTGTATGCCAAGTGAGGAAAACATTGTCTGGAGATCTGTATTCTGATGGTTTGTAGCCAGCCAACCACTTTGCTCAGTGGATGCTTCCCAGGTGTTGGATATAACAGCCGAGAGTGGGTATTTCATCTCTCAACAGTCCTGTCAGTGAAAGATACACCAAAAATAAGTTTCTCCTCTGGCCTGCTAAGCCATCGCCTGCAGTGTACAAGCCGAAAAGAGTGCCTACAGATAGGTGTTCCAGTAGAGATGAGTCTCCTCCTCCTTTTCTCTGATTATTACCTGAGAAAGCCAGTTATGTTCTGTACTTAACTGGTTCAGTTTCTGTTCCTCTCTTGTTTTCCCTCTACCTACTCTCTCCATCCTTTTCGCATCTAGTGGGTATGATTGCCATCACTGATATTTCTCTGCTGAAAGCCTTGAGACTACAGCCTTGGCTAATAAAGCCTGGCAAATGTGGCCAAGACTACCTGGAGCCTCTTTAGGTGGCTATGCCCTGGGCTTCCCCGCCTCCCTGCTTTTGGGACCGCAGCACCGAGGTGTTTGCATAAGGTCAGCAGAGGTCCTTCTTGACCTGAGTCTGCAGCACACCATACTGGGAGCATCCTCGTGCTGCACGAGTGAGTCTCTCTACCCACAGAGGCCGTCTAGTTTGAGCAACAGTACCTGTAAAACTACCGTAGTGTCACCAGTCACTGTTGTTGGAGAGGCTGGGTGATGGGTGAGGGTATAAAAACAGTGCCAACAAAGTTGGGTGCTACTGGTGGCAATTTAGTCACCGTGTAAATACCAGTAAAGGGTTGGAGAATCCTAAAACTGTGTGTGTGTGGTGAGTGTTCCATTTATAGATCAGTCATTTCAGAGGTGATGCAGCACACTCGAGAATGCTGAGAAGGAAAGATTTTTGGATTTCAGATAACTGAGCACAAGGCCTAAGAGGCAAGGAAGGTTCAGGTGAGTTGTGCCATCATGGCTTTCACATCAGACCAACAAAGCATGACGCTGGGTGTACAGGAGCAGAAGAGTGCCCGTAGCCAACTGTCCAACAGGAGACAGACAGCACTGATGCCATGTTAATAATATTTAAGTATAATATCCTTGGAGTCAGATTAGCAGAGCTTTACCTTTTCATTAAAATTTGGAGTCACCGTGATCTTAGACTAGAGTTGAAGGCACGTATATAATCTAAGCCTATTGTTCCAAGAAGCTAAAATAGCAGAAGCAACAGTATACAGTTTGTAACTTTTCTGTTGGCTAAAGGAATGTTTCATTAACCCATGAGATAAAGAAAGGGAGAGTCTCTGCGCATAATAGCATTTTGCAAAGATTGCAGCTTATTATAGCATGTCTATTAAATGTCCTCCACCTTGCTACACCACTATACTTGCACCAGCAGATAACAAAAGCCTGGAGATAAATGAAGAGGCTGCATTCCTACGTGGTTGAGCTGGGAGAAGCCGGAAC
Source organism: Rissa tridactyla (assembly GCF_028500815.1). Lineage (NCBI taxonomy): Eukaryota > Metazoa > Chordata > Aves > Charadriiformes > Laridae > Rissa > Rissa tridactyla. The sequence goes on from NC_071466.1 coordinate 139,715,360, forward strand.
TCAATCAGTTCTTCCATGTGTTGATTTTCACGCCGATCTGGGGAGGAGGAGGGAGCACATTGCAACTCGGATGTGGATGGCCCTGGCGCAGGCTGGAGACGTTTCCATCCCTCGTTCTGGACCAGCACCCCCAGTTCTGCTCTTGATAATGTCTGCGTGTTCTTGTGGGAGCTGGGCAGAACAAAAAGGAGCTACTTCTACAAGTCCTCTCGTTCTTTTCTTTTCTTTTCCTAAGCAAGCCTTAGGCGGGGTGGTTTTCTGCGGTATTTTTAAACATGAAAGAAAACAGCTCATCTCTGGGCGGTTTACACAGACAAAGGTACAATTGTTGGATAAGGACTATTTGCTGCCCTAGCTAAAGAATTCAGACCAATCCATGTTCAGATCAGTGCTAGCTCTGAAAAATCTGAGAGGAAAAATCACTGGCCTGTGAATTTCAGGAGGAAAACTGTTACGGTTATACTGTTCAGGTTGCTGCCCCACCTCCCCCCAAGTGGTAAACAAAAGTGATAAATGTTAAAACAAAGATGGTTAATTTTTAAAGTTTTGAAATAAAATACTTAGAGTCTGGGGGGCTTTTTTATCTCCGCCCCCCAAATAATTATATGAAACTGATGCCCAAAGTGACATAACTCTAAAAACATTGACATGACCAAGATCTTAATTTTTCACCAAGAAAATTTCAATCAAAAGTTTTGTTCACTGCTAATAGCACTTCCCTATCTGCTTCCATAACAAAATATGGGTAGAAGTCAGTGGATGCGTCAGATCTTTTAAATGTGAGATGCCTGAGCTCAGTACCGATGATGCTGTTTCAAGGTGCGTGTGTGTTCTGCTCTCTGAAATGTATCATGTCTGACACTTAGTAAATATACTGTAAGGAAGCAACACCGCATGAACAGCCTGTTTCACACAATAAAAGTGTACTCTGATGAGCACATCGGGGGGCTAAATCGGGGCTGTAAAGGCTGAAAACCATGGGTGTAGCTCTGTGATGCAGCCCTTCATCTGCCGCATCCACCTGTCCCTAGCAGTCTAATGGAGGCCTCTTCCAACACAAGATTTTAGGACTGTCTGTTTAGTAAGATCTTCCACCTCCCTAGCCTGTGAGAGTCTTTTCGTCACTCTGGAGTACTTAACTTACAGCACATAATGAAGATATTTTTGAGAATATCTGTTTATTTTACAGAGATTGCAGCGACAATTTACATGCTTGTCTGTCTTGGCTTTGCAAGTGAAATTGTGACTTTCTAAAATCTACTCTATAATCTACTCTGATTTGCTTCTCAGTTACTGCTTGAGGAACAGATACCTCATCTTGTGGGAGCATCACATATCGGTCTGTCTGCCTTCCGCACCAGGACAGTGCCATAGCTGCCCTGCGTCATCCGTTTGCATTAAATCAAGCTTGTAGACCTGATTCGTCCCAGCAGATGATAAGGAGCGCTAATTCTATCCTTTGGTCAGCCCCAGGAAAATTCTCCTCACCTTAGGAAAACTTCCTATATAACCAGCTAGCTGATATTGAAACATAGTCCTGACCCTTAGGGCTGGAAACACGTTTGTCTGCCAACTGAGAATCAGACCGTGCAGCTCACTCCTCCCTGCACCTAAATGATGTTTCATTACAGAGCGCATCACAGCCGCCTTCCTGCTCTACACCCTTTGTCTTGCAAAACTTCATTATATCTTCATCTCCCTCTCCCTTTTGCTTGGGATCCCTCCTGCTGCATTTTCAGAAGGGTGCTGGTTCCCGTGAGCAGTCTCTTAAAGTTCTGTATGGACCAATCTAGGAAAAAGATCCTAAGTTGATTTTGGTAAAATGGTTAAAGCACGGCAACTTCTGTAGCCAAAAGCAGATCATATCCACCTAGGTTTGACTCAATAGCTGAGATACCTGTTTCCAGGTGAATCAAGCTGGGGAGAGCCCTCAGCATGAGCTTTGACATCCCTGTCACCATGCCCTTGTTATGAATGTAAATAGACATTATCTTAGGCTTAACACACTGGCATCACTCACACTGCTGCTAACTGGAACGCAGCCTTCAGGATGGGAAAACCCCCTAAACATATATTCCAGAAATGAAACAAAACTTCTGTCTTTTGTTTTTCTCTGAGAAAATCACCAGAATTCTACTAGTTTTATCTTAAAGTATCATAAACTTTGAAAAGGGTAACGGACAGGTTTTCTAATGTTCCCTAAATACCAGGAGCACTGAGTAAAACCGTGTTGTTTGAAAATCCCTTCTAGTATTAATGTTATTTATTTGCATCTTTTCTCACAGCTGCATTTCTCCTAACTGAGCTGCATATTTTGTTCCTGTCCCATTGCTGCTGCAAACACTGGTGCCCATATGAAAAGACTTCTTAGCAGGCAGAATTTACCCATGTAGTTACACACTTTTCCTTATTGGAACATTTAGCAGTTTCAGATAAAGCCGTGACTAAGCAAAAAAGAAGTTTTGTTATGTAAACTTTGCTTGAATCGCCGACAAAAATCTATCCTGACAACGGGAAGAGGAGGAAACACCACCATTCCTCCCATCCCAATTTGCTTGACATCTTGACAGCTGTTTGTTTTCCAGACACGGTATTTTTCACACATATCCAAAATGACTGCGTGTCCATCCGAATCCATTTGCTGGACTTCAGGAGGATCAGTTTGCTCCAAGTCTGTTACTTGCGTGGCACTGGCTGGCTGAGATGCTCTGTCCCTTCTGTAAGGAGATTGCTGTTAGAACAAGATGAGAAAAGAAAAAAAAAAAAGCTAAGATGTTACCTTAGTGAAGGGTATGTCAGGGCTGCACAATGGAGGGCTGTGCAAAGAACAGTCATTGGGCTGGTGCTTCTGTCTGTGTCACAGCAGCACCGTGGGACGTTATGAGCTTAGATCTTCAAAGGTGCATTCAAAAGTGTCAGCTGGCAGCACTGCGCGTGGGTTACAGGAGCAATGTTAATTAAGCGAGGAGCAGCGCTGCCTGGAACTGGTTTTATCACTCCCAGTTCTGGAAGCAGCTCGGTCACAGCTAGGCTAGGGCATCGCTGCCGTCCTCTGCTGCCACGTGCCGGTGTGCTCTGTGGTCATCACAGCAGAATGTAGCCATTGTTCTTGCCTTGGCTGGTGGTTCGGGTGCTACAAATGAAAGGGTTTGGTAAACACAGATCTACAGAAAGCCAGCTGTTCGGTGAGTGTATCATGTCTTTAAAGTACTGATGATACTGGGATAGCCTTCGGGCATTTTTGTTGTTTTGTGGGGAGAAGGGATTGTCTTTTGGGGTTGGTTGGTTTGTTGTTTTCTTACACTGGTCTTTTGGTTTTTTGCTAAAAAAAACAAAGGACCTGTTTTTTGAGTAACAGAAGAGCATTGTGTGAAGAGTGCTGTTAAGGATGGTACATGCGGAATGATGCGTGCTGGTTGTATTTTATTGTTTTGAAAACAAACATGCCCCTCCTCTCTATCTGCAATCTGCTGATTCACTTGAAGAAGCAAGGTCAGCTTTCATCCCTCTTCTCTGTTCCTTTCTTTCTGTATTCTAGAAATATTTTAGAGCATTCCTTGTTCACTGCCAGACGGCTTCGTGCTTTCCTTGTTACCCGGTGGGCTCAGCTCTGCAGTCACCCAGGGCTCCTGGGTGCTTCCCGTGACTTCTGCTCCGTACCCCACCGCAATTTGAGCTGGGGCAGGTAGAGAAGCCTAATAGCTGGGAAAGGAGGAGGCAGGTTTGCCAGCAGCAAGAGGACAGGTCGTGTGGTCTCATGGTCAATCCTGTGATTCTATGTCTATTTGCGTGCAAGATGTAAAGGCCGGTCAGTGACCCAGCAGTTAACACGATGGTTGCTCGCACGCAGTGACACGGGACTTGCCATACCCCGCGCTGTGAGGGACTGCGGCTGATTCACTGCAGAGAATCACAGCAATTCAGCCGCTTTCGGTGACATCAGATTTCTGAAGAGCGCAGCTGGTGCTCGGCAAAATGAGCGTGTCCGCTGCAGGAGAAGAGCCAAAGACATGCACTGACAGAAGACCACTTCACAGTGGATCGAGGAGGGCCTCGACGAAGAGGGGGAAGTAGCACCTTCAGTGCCACATGAGCTGTCTTGGGCAACAAAGTCTTTAAGTCACCTCCCAATTAGATGACTGTTGCAACTGAAAACAGGCAAATCCATGCCTTTTCTTGCAGGCTGTTGCAAAAGGCTGAAGAGGAATTTGTGGTGGTGACAAACGTCAGGTGGCTTGGAGATACAGCGTGAGTCCTCGGTTCTTTTGAAAGGAGCAGTGCTTCACCACTGACTGCGTCGGAGCCAGGATTTTTGTGTCTTTGTGTATTTCACCGTCTGTTATCTCAGGAAGGGACTGGGAGGGAAAGCATTGCTAATATTTGCAGTTACAGTTGAGTATTATCCATGGGAAGCTGTAAGATAAGACCATTTTTCTCTCATGAACTTCCTGGTCATTCGCAGCTTTGGTGGCAGGTGATGGATGACAATGTAGCTGTGAGGGCAGCCAGACAAATGAGCAAATTTGGAAAGCTGCCTTGCCGGAACAGATGTTCCTTTGCACAAACAAATTTGGAAAGCCCCTTTGAACCGACAGTATGACCAGATCACCGTGTTTAATGGCTTTAACTTTCAAGTCAGTGAAATCAACAATTCTGAGGATGGAAAACTTCTTAAAGTACCTTTACTGTTGTTCTAATTTAATCAATGAGAAATATAGTAAGCACCCAGTTATGAAATAAGCAAAAGTGACAGGCCTGTCATACAGTTTTATCCTATTTCTATTGCTTTCTAAGCACAGCAAGAGAATTATTTTAATGAGGTAATGAGTATTTTATTTTGTAGTGATATTTGGAATAGAGAAACTCAAGGAATGATTAAGAATACATGCTCAGACAGTAAATATTGTACCATTATGAAGTAAGTCAATTTTTTAAGCTTTCCGAAGTCTGAAGTATTTCTTTAAAAGCAGTCATATGCTGTCTGTCTCTGGAAGTACTAGTAAAAGTGAAGAACTAGTAAAAGCGATACCTTGCTGGCTTTAAAATGCTGCCGCTGACCAAGGCTTTGCAGTGAATTCTGACCGGCAGATCTCATCCCCTGCATCCCAGGGATGTCCGTGGGTGAGCGTAACCTTTGCTGATGTGCACGGGGAGTCCTGGACGCGAAACCTCCCATGTGTATTGCTGCGTGCGAATGTGCTTGCTGAACACCTGGCCTGTGGAGGAGTTCCTTTGACGTTTTAGGAATGGGGACAGAACTTTATAACTCCTGTTGTTGCACTTCTGCAAGATTATATGGTAGATGCTAGGCTTGAGAATAATGGGGCAAGGTCCAAATGATTTACTTAAGGATTAAATATTTATATTGTATCAGGTTTTTCGAAGAGCTCCCTACTTAACTGTTTCCATATAAAACCCTAAATGAATCCAGCCATTAAGAAAAAAGGTTCCCTTAATGCTGCCAAAAGATTAAACCCAGTATTTTTAATATATACTTGGTGATAGAGAACAAGCCTGGTTTCTCCAGTCCTAACTTCATTATACATGTGAAGGCAGTCTGGGGCCTTTCACAGATTCTGCCAGATGCGGTTATCCAGCACATTCTTATTTCTAACTATATGCATTTCTGATTTCTGAATTACAACAGCCATAAACCTAGGTTTGTATTTGTTGGAGCGATTGACTCGGGTGCATTCCTAGGGCTGCCCAGGGCTCAGCTCTGGATGTGGGACCTGAGGGAGTTTGGGATCAGCATCTCCAGAGCAGCGTCACTGGCAGTAAACATCAAGCTTTTCAAGCTTCCTGAGTTTCCAGGTGAATGCCGTTGAACCACTCTTATTTTATCTCTGTCATGTATCCCCCCACCTTGCAGCCTGCTCTCCTTATCCTTCCATGCTCCCTTCCCTCTCCCCATCCTTCATGTAAAATGAGTGCTTCGTGCTGTGTGGCAGAGCAAGCTCCCCTTCCCGATGCTCAGCTGAATTCGTCTTGTTCCTCTCTGAAGAGAGGGTCAGCCTAAGAACAGGTTTGATGCTACAAGCGATCTGAAAGAAACATCACTCTGATGTCTCTGTGCCTTAATGTTGTGGGTTTTTTTTAGTATCTACAGGTTTTTCTTTTGCCACTGCTGAGTTTGATGAAATCTGCTTGTATATCAAATATCTGGGAGTACCAACAACCTTCCCGAGTAGGAAGAACTGCAGATACGATGTTATTTTAGATGGCTGGGTTTGAGTGTGAGTAATGCTCTCTGGCTGTAGCACGTTAGCCAGAAGGACAGGTGGGGAAATCCTGTTTCAGGTTATAATTATTCAGTGTAGGTTGCAGCTGAACACTGATCTCTGTTGCTGCCTTTCTAAACTAAGTGTGGTTTTGCAGAAAGAATTGGACAAACCAGTAGATAGGCTGCCTGGCTGCATTGGCAATTTTGGCTATTTCGGTTTCAGAGTTAGAAGAAGTAGGGTACATGAGTCTCAGCCTCTACCACTACAGAACTGCGGTACCTAATATTGGAAAATCATGAGTCATGGTATCATCTTGTTCCCATTTTCCTCCCTCCAAAGAGATCTACAATGACAAGAAGCTGCATGCTTAATGATGCCTTTTGAGCTTATTAACTTTGCAGGACAGGCTCCTTAACTGATCTTTGTACAATTAGAAAATCAGTATTTCAAGTGCACGGAAAAATGCTGGGTTTTTTTTCGGCAGACTCCTCGGAGGTGAGTGACTTTACTTACCCTCCCTTTACCCCAGAGCTTCATTTAGTCCCCAGCAAGCTCTGGCTGCACTCGGAGCCACCCTCTCTTTTCCTCTCCTCTCACTCTGCCGCCTTCTGCCCTCTCTGTTCACAGCTCCCCAAAGCGCACAGCCGGTGTGTTAAACTCGCTGCCCTGTTAACACTTCCTCGTCCTCTGCTTCACACTCCAGATTTGTTCCTCCTCCAGCTTATGCTGGGATCCCTCCTTAAAACCATATTTCTTGAACACCAGGCTCTTTCTTTCTCCAAAGGCTCCCTGTTTTGCACCACATCCCCCCAGCAGGATATTATCCTCTGTCCACAAATTTTCAGTTTCTGCAATACCATTCCCTACTGCCGCACATTCACAGATCCTCTCTCTGTCTTCTGTCTGGGCTGTAAACAGATATCAAGCAGCCTGGATTTACAGTAACTGGGAAATGTATGTTAAGATTTTTCTTAATAGGGCAAGTTCCATCCTCTTATAGAAGCTGTAGGGGAACCAAAGACCATTTGGCCTTTTGGCTAAAGCCTTTTGGCCAAAGGTGGCCTCCTTCAATCATATGTAGGAGGAAAAAAAGGATTCAGTGGGCATTTGGGATATGTATGGGAAGAAATGATAAGCTCTTTTCTTTATTAATATCACAAATAATAACAAAAAACACTGCCTAAATTCAGAGACACATGAGGGGTCACTATGAGCGACAGCGTGGAGCTGATTCTACAGCCAGTTTTGGAAATTTTTCTCTTTTCTGATTTCAGATGTCTTCTGTGGACCCCATTTATAGCTGTAGTTTGGGAACAAAGATGCAGAGGAGCACATTTACTTCGACTACCATTTTGTATGAGTCTTTCTGTGCTTTTTCCCCCTTGTCTTCCTTCTGTTGCGTATGCAGGATGCAGCCTAATTTTGTTAATTGCCATCAGTATTTTACCCGAAAATTCCTCGGCATCTTCAGCAGCTCCAGCAGCTGTTTTCATTTTCTCTATTCTTTCTGAGCAGCTAAGGAGGAGGATTTACTCGTAGTTGGGCAGCAGCAAAGAAATTGTTTTGCATATGTTTTGCAGAAGTTTCTTGCTTTACAGTGTTCCTAATATATCAAAGGGAATGCACCCAAAACATCCTCATTCCAGGCTGACTTACTAGGCACTGAATGGATGCTGTAGAAGAATGAAATTCACTGTAGCAGATCTTTTCTGCTCCATTTTCTCTCATTCGGTTTCCAGCTGTCTCATGGACAATTTCTGTGCATCTTTGATCAAATCCTTTAATTTCCTTGTGCCTAAATCTAAATAAGGTACAACACTACTTCTGTGCCTTATAATGATGCAATGAGGTGGAAATTGCTTTGTATTTCTTGCATTGGAAAAGAACAAAATATGCGAGAAGGTAGTAGAAGTCAAAAGCTTTTGTGGATTTGGCTTTGTGTAGGTTTGTGCAGAAAGCGTGCAATGGATAGAATTGGAGCCTAGTTGGAGGGTCTGGTCTAGCAGAGGCCATTCTGGTACTTGAAGTAAAAGCCCCTATCATGAGGTTAAATTCTTTGTTACAGTGTATATTCCAAAAAATACAGCCAGCTATCTTGCACCTTTAACAGATGGACATATAGAATCATAGAATAGTACGGGTTGGAAGGGACCTTAAAGATCATCTAGTTCCAACCCCCCTGCCATGGGCAGGGACACCTCCCACTAGACCAGGTTGCTCAAAGCCCCATCCAGCCTGGCCTTGAACACTTCCAGGGATGGGGCGTCCACAACTTCTCCTGGCAACCTATTCCAGTGCCTCACCACCCTCATAGTGAAGAATTTCTTCCTAATATCTAACCTAAATCTCCCTTCTTTCAGATTAAAACCATTACCCCTCGTCCTATCACTACACTCCCTGATAAAGAGTCCTTCCCCATCTCTCCTGTGGGCCCCCTTTAGGTACTGGAAGGCTGCTGTAAGGTCTCCCTGGAGCCTTCTCTTCTCCAGGCTGAACAGCCCCAACTCTCTCAGCCTGCCCTCATAGCAGAGGTGCTCCAGCCCTCTGATCATCTTTGTGCTCCTCCGCTGGACCTGTTCCAACAGGTCCATGTCCTTCTTGTGCTGAGCACTCCAGAGCTGGACGCAGTACTCCAGGTGGGGTCTCTCCAGAGCAGAGTAGAGAGGCCGAATCACCTGCCTCGACCTCCTGGCCACACTTCTTTTAATGCAGCCCAGGACGCAGTTGGCTTTCTGGGCTGCAAGCACGCGTTGCCGGCTCGTGTTGAGCTTCTCGTCCACCAGCACCCCCAAGTCCTTCTCCTCAGGGCTGCTCTCAAGGCATTCTCCGCCCAGCCTGTATTTGTGCTTGGGATTGCCATGACCCAGGTGTAGGACCTTGCACTTGGCGTTGTTGTACTTCGTGAGGTTTGCACAGGCCCACTTCTCAAGCTTGTCCAGGTCCCTCTGGATGGCATCCCTTCCCTCCAGCATGTTGACTGCGCCAGACATCTTCCCTTATCTTCCCTTATTCCTTAAATGTGAAATTCCTCAGAATATGTGGGGAAGTCAGAGGGTGAAGACTTGAAGTTGTGGAGTGGTATGAAATGATTTTTATGTAAGTTGCATTCCAGTGCATACTGTCATACTTCTTAAAAACAAAAATGTGTTTTGTGCTTTTTAAAGTAATTTAATTAAAGTCTACCAAAGCTATTCAGGCTACCTGGAAACTCAGTTTCCATAATTTATTTTGGCACCATTTCTCTGCAGTTGCCTTTTGCTGAGAATCCAAGAGGTCTGCGTTTCAGCCATGAAGGTTTCCCACTTTAGAGGGCTTTTTAAATGTTTCATCTTTTCTGGTTTTATTTTACGAAGAAAAGAAAAAAATAAAGGAAAAAAGAAAAGTCAGGTCAGGCTGATGACCCAGGAAGCAGCATTTCATTGAAACTCCCATATAGCTGTCCCTGAGAATGCTCTCGGGAAGCAGCAGTTTCTCTGTATTTATTTTAAAAGTGTATTACAGAATATTACAGAGCCAAGGGAAAAAGCACCCAGGGGAGAAGGAAAGAGATCTGCAGAAAAGGAGAAGCTCAGAGCAGCAGAAGTGTTATGGCCAGTAGAAAGACAGAGAATGACCAAGACAACTAGTAAATATTTCACAAAGCAGAGACGAAGTATCATTTCATTTATCTTTTACTGGTCAGGAAAATATTTTCCCTTAAAAAAATTTCTCAGGACTACTCAAAAAAAAAATCTTGCTGACCGATACCTTTTAGCTTTTGTTTCTGACACGTGAGAATATCTTCAATTAAACCTGTTCTTTTATTTATATAGCATCTAACTGAAACTCTCCACTGGAAAATTAATCTCTAATCATCTCTCTGCTCTAGGTGAGACAAAAACTGATTTATTTCTTCTGTTAGCAGTTAAAGGTCAGTATTCCCTGGCAGTTTTATTGATAGTATTATCTTTATAGAAAAGATTTCCTTTCTGCCAAATCCCACTTCTTCTTTTTTCTGCTTCAGATCTTTCCTTTTTAACATATGTGTTGAGGGAGGAGCAATGGTCCTTCATTCCCAGCTCTCGGTGAGAAGCTTAGGCAGAACTGAAGAGACATTCCCCCTGAATGTCCTTTCACAGGTGGACGGTTTGCTGCCCAGAGGTCCTACCTAGTTCCTTGGGTTTTGTACTCTTCCCTTCTCTCTTTTTGGACCTTTTTGGGGACAGTGTTAGTAACAGTAAAATAGCGTAATGTAGTCACTCTGCCTGTGCATCTGAGGCACCTCAGAGTTAAGGGTCAAATAGGTCTTGCTCCCCATATATTCAGTGGGGAGAGATAGAAATATCCAACAAGGAGGGTCAGAGTCTCTCTCCATCAGTTTTTGCTGCCTTATTTTGTATCTTGGGGGCTGTCCCCATTACTGACCTTGAGGGAACAAGTAGAGCTATTGACACAGGTGGCCAGGAGAAGGAAGAGGCTGGAGTGGTGCGTGCAAAGGAGCCACCACTCATCCCAGCTTCCCACAGCAACCTGCATGGAAATGCGACTGGAGCAGTAAGAGTACATTTTGGGTTATCATTCTGATAAAATGGCACTTCAGAGGGATGTAAAAAACTGCTGCCAGGGTGAAAGGGATGAAGAAGCCAGCTCACAGGCTGTGGTTTCCAGAGGGTGAAGGCAAAGCCCTTTTCTTTCTGAATCAAACTGCCTGCTTGGACACTCCCTAATTTTAGTCATTCAGTAGCTATTTGGAGGCTTTCCCAATGCTGGAAAGATAAAAATATTTCATTTGGGTTTTCATAAGCCTGTCATTAAGCAGGCAGTGTTCTCTTGATGAAAAGTTTTCTGGGGAGCAGGTTGAGGCAGGAGACTGAGACATCTCAGGAAAGCCTCTCTGACCAAAATAATTATTAGGCTCCATGGTAATCTATTGCCCTAACCCAGGATTTGCTGTGCTGAGAAACTAGTTGGTTGATTAGTGCACTAAGAAAAAAAATGTATGGAGATGTCGCATAACTCCATGAAATGTAGTGTTTTTGAAGGTATTTTTATTTCTTTTTTTAACGAGTTCTTTATATAGCTTGGAAAAATTATCTACCTTTATGTCTGTCTATAATGTCTAAGTAACCAGGAGTAACACTTTGTTCCCCCAGGCTCTGCCACGAGACGTAGGCATCTGGGAGGTCTGAGGGCAGAACTTGCAAATAAAGACTAAATTTATATTTTCTGCACAGACTTAGCAGAAATTACAATATTTCCTCTACTGAAGTTGTGGTTTGCTATCCAAACATCTGCGTATGGTCATCAGGACTTCAGTAATCAAGCAAGAAACAAAAGAATGAAGTGATGGAACCCCGTTTTTTCAGATCCTGTGCATTAAGGGTTTGGCATTAGGGCATTGGCATTTGGCATTTGCACTCAGGCACTCAGAATAACCTGAGTTATTCTCCTCAAACTGGACCAGATTAGCTGTTACTTCATCAGATTTTTTGAAAGATTGCCATTATACTGGAATATAATCTGTGAGTTGCCACAGTGCATAAGCAAAAGGGAATGAGAAGGCAGAAGGGGAAATAGGGAAACAAGAAAGAAAGGTAATTAGAAAAACCTCTTATGTTAAGTGTACTTTCATATACTGTATAAAAACATACAATGTAAAATGTCATCTAAAATATCATATCTTGAATGTAGACACTTTTGTGTGAAGTTGGTCTAAAGAAGCTTGCAAAATGGAGAATTTTGACCTTTAGGTTGCAGGAAACCTGAAGTGGTTTTAAAAGGCTTGTGAAGCATTTTTATTTTTATTTTTTACTTCCAAGGTGAAGACATTTAGCTTAATCTGCCTTTGCAGTTCTGGCTACTTTCACTTCTGTGATTGTGCTATGTCGGGAGAATGCAGTGCTCCGAGCATCTCCTGCCCTAGGATTCTCCAATCGCTGTAACTTATTATCTGCCATGAGAGTGGAAACGCCACTCCGAAAGAATGAGCAAGCTAAAACAATTTTACTTCCTATGCAGGCACTCCAAAGAAGTTAAGGTAATAAAATGAAGTTTGGCTTTCTGGCGTGGTGGTGGGAGAGAGGGAGGAGGGATGAGAAAAAGGCGGATGCTGCTCGGTGGTAACTGGGCAGGAGAAGTTCCCAGGCTGCTGAGAACAAAATGTGAAATGGAAATGAACCCAACATAGTTTCATCTGTTTAGGCAAAGACGTGATGCTTTCCCGTGAGGGAGAGCCATGATGCTCTGCCCATCTACCTCCAGTAACAGTCAGCAAGCCAGAGAGACTTCTTAAAGAACTGAAGTAAAAGATTGGGCTGGGAAAGATGTATGTGGAAAAATTTAATAGTAGAACACATAGCAAGCACTGATTGAGATGAAGTGAGGAGGAGGAATAACTAGAGCCGATTTAAAACTCGGTATTTCCTTCCCTCAGGGAATTCTGCTAGCTTCAGCATTTATCTTTATGCTGGATGGGAATAAAAAAAAAATCTCATCTTTGTGCTAGAATGGAGGGTTATGAAAAATTTTGGTTTTAAAAAGGATGGTGTGGGGTTTTTTAAGAGACCGATTTGACATTATGTCTTCCTCCACTGCTTTTGAGGAGCCCTGGGAATGGCAATTCAGAGATGTCTTCATTGATCACTACAAGCTGGGGTCGTCGTGGCCAAGCAATTTTGTCCTGGTGAGTCACATTTGTGTGCCTCCTGCTCTGCATCTAAAGAGCTCTAGCAGAGGGGAGGTCACAGCATATGCCAGGATTTGCATGAGTGTGTGTCTCTAGGGAGATACAGTCCATCAAGAGGCCCAACTGACAGTGAGAACGAGAGCAAGAGCTATGTAAGCTAGAACTGTCGTTTGGCACAGGGGCAATACAGGTGGATGCAGATTACTGTCAAAATGAGACAGGATTTGCCAAAACAGCAGATCCCAGTTGATTCTGAGTGACCTTGGCTCCAGGAGAAACATTTTGCTTCAGGGTTTTTCACAGAAAGAAACCTAAATATTTCAGTAAAATGACTGAAAATATGTTCATAAATTAAAGAGAAAGAAAAAAAAGAGAGGCAATTACTCATCAGTTCCCAAACTGGCTTTCACATGTAAATGAAGCATCAGCAAAGTTGTTGTAAATTGTGACGTGGTGGAATATTTTCATGTTGTGTGTAACAAGTTGGGAAAGCTGTGTGTGCTCTCCAGGGAAAACGGCGGCACGTGTGGTAGTCTAGGTAGAAAAAGGAAAGTAAAATACGTAGTTTATTGAAACATATTGAGTTGAAAAGTAGGTTTTATAGAGAGAGAAGCAGGACATTTATGCAACAGTTTATGAAGTTCAGGTTTAATTCATCTGTGTCATGAAGCTCTCGAGATCAGCGTGTGTACTTCATCCATCGGCTGTACAACAGCTATCAGCTGTTATCCTGCAAGGATTACTTCTGTGAAATAAATATTTGATATTCATTCAAGTGGGACAGTATTTAGTCAGGATGGTCCTTATGTAATTTTGAGGGAGAAAAGGCCTCCATAGTAACTCGCATAAATTTCTCTCTTTGTTGGCAGTCTATAAAACACCTGCTCTAGGAGCCACAATAACAGGAAAGAAAACAATTAGCTCATTTCAGGTGTTCTGCTGCAAAGATATCAAACTGGTAGTTGATTATTTTTTTAGTCTGTGGGCTCAAGTGACTCCTGCACGAGAAATGGAAGCTGGGGTGGATACGGATACGGTGCAGGCAGGTCAGAGCTGGTCCCTCGATACACCGCTCTGCTAGAGTGGACCAGCGTTCAACCAGTCCCATAGGAAACACGGGCCCCTCCTGGGTGTCTGAATGGGGAGGTTCCCCACGCTGGTGGGTGGCACAAACAGGAGGCCCAGGGTGGAGATCATGGAGCTCCTTTCTTGTCGAAGGGGTTCATGCCCTTTTCCTCCCATTTTGCTCCCTACAACCCACCGTGAGTCAAGGGAGGCTTGTTCCAGTAGGAGGTTGGTAGCTACCCGGTCCGTTTGCTTAGGATTGTGGTTTAAGGTCCTTATATAAAAAAGAGCTTGTCACTTTTACTGTGTCTTGACTGTGTCAATATTGTCCTTTGTAAGCGGAAGGACAAGTTATGTGAGTAAAAGGTATATATTTTCACTTGTAGTTTACCAAGCATTTCAAGGAAAAATGTTGGATACAGCTGAGATACGTATATCCTCTGTGGGGAGAGAAAGTAATTTTTATTCTGAGTTTCTTCTGCTCTTGGTTTTCTTGCTGGACTGATTGGTTTTGCTTTAATATAGGGCATGAGGAAGACTTACAGTCTGAATTCTGAGCTGTGATATGTGGAGAGGATGATGAAAGCATCGTATTAGGCTATTTCAATGAAAATGAAGATAAAATAAACTTTGGAATGAAGGGGCTCTTTTTCCTAAGCATTAGGAAAGGAGCGCTGAATTTTCTTAATAGATTGTGTTGTGTGCACAGCAGTTCTGCTTTCACAGGCTGAAACCTGAGTTATGACGAAGTTGTTTTGTGATAAAGTGAATCATCTTTCCATTCAACTGCAAATTAACAAAAACGCTAAACCTGTTGCGCAAAGAACAGGCTATATTTTCTAGAAATACCTGTCAAATAAAAAACTGGTCACGGTGCCTCATCTTAGCTATTGTGTCAGCTTGTCTGTAGCTGTTGCAGTTCTTCTGCTGTGTTTTATGTGTATGTGTATGTATATGACTGTGTGTCCAATGTCTGTTAGAGCCTTTTATCTCCTAATAACTACTGGCTTCTCTGCTTCCTGTAAACCTTTCAGTACCCCCCTTACAGCAGCTAGAAAGGAGGACTAGGTGATCCCCATCCTATGCTATAAAATTTCCCATGTTGTTAGAGAGTCTGGCTGACTTTTCTGACTAAACTAATTGCATGCAGATAAACTTCTGTAAGAGCTGATTTTTTTTTCAGTAAGCCATCTTCCTAAATCCTTGGTCCGTAAGTGATGCTAGACCTTCTCTTCCATGCTGGGCTGGGATTCTCCCTCTTTAAGTGATCCCCCCAGTCCTCGCTTCTCCATTACTGTCTTCTCAGCCGGGACTGTCTCATCAAAGATATCGGATTAAGGCTGACAGTGGCTACCAGGGTTTTGTTTTATTCCTTCTTGCTTGGTGACCTTGGAAGATCTGTTCCTATTATAAGCTTCCCAGTTCAGAAGACAACACTACAGGTTGGACTGAAGCATAAATAAGGGGAAAGGAAAGAAGGGGTTTGAAAGGGAATAGCAGAATATTGGCAAAGCACCTACGAGGAGTTGGAGAGATGGCCTGAAATTATTCAGGTGAGACTTCAAGCAAATGCTGGGGAATGCTGGGGAATGATTGATAAATTTTAACACTGGAGTACTTCCTAAAAATGGTAGATTAAATGTTCCTGCCGAGAGGCCAGAGTTTCACAGTGCGAAGGCCTTGGCAGCAATACAGGACAAATGAATTCTTGCTTTTTCCTGCCCCTGCCTCTCATCCCACCACTGTCTCACAACACCTTCAGTGGTGCTGACACAACTCTTTCTCAAGCTGCACCATAAACCAGTCCAGTGAATTTGTTCAACTCACAACTTGATCCCACAAGAATTCTTCCTCCATGAGGCCATGAATTCTTCTTGCCATGAGGCAAGAAAAATATGTCCTGAGTTACTAAAGGCAAAAACCTAAAAAAAACCCTAAAGCTGCTGCCAAAACCTTTGCATTTACCCACAGTGCAACTCGAGATACGTGAAAGAGAGCAATTGAGGATTAGCAATGGTATTTCTCTGTGAAATGCAGGACATTGATTGCTTCAGTCTTACTGTCAGAACTGAAGAATGTTGCAATTAAGGCTTCTGATTGTTCAGATTTAGCAAATTAATTGTCCCAGGCTCTTCCTCGGAGTTCAAACTTAGGTGGTGTAAATTTGGAAGAATCAATCTGCCATAAACAAACTGTTCCTGTAGTGTAAAGATGGTCTAAGAGCTTCGGTATCACCCATGGGCATGTTTGTGCTGTACAGCGATTAGTGGCACTAATAGCTTCCAAGGAGCATTGGACATCTGGCTAACCTGACATCTCACAGCCAGCTGGGAAGCCTGGCAGTGCAAAGGTGCCTTTCTTCTACTTCCCCTTGCAGTTCATCATTTCTCTTTTAGATCATAGATAGTAGTTTTCATTTTCTGTCACTGTTTCTAAGGATGATCTATTTGTTCTATGAAGTACAAGTTTTCTCTCTCCTGCAAAACACTATGACTTGCTAACCTGAATTTGAATGCTGAAGCTTTCTAAAGTTCCTGAAAATCTAGAAAAATGCCTGACTTTTCTTTGTAAGAAGTGGATTATCCAGCCTCTTTAGAAGTAGTCTCCTTATGCTGTTTGAGTTTTGGGTACGCAAGATCACTATCTTGCATTCACTCTTCAGCTCCTCAACTTGTATGTGAAATATGTGCCTTGACAGCAGCCTTTTTGTTTTCTGTGTTATTAGAAGATTTCAACTAGATCAAAAAATTTGTGAGTCAGTATCATCTAAAGTAATTATTTTTTCCAAGCACGAATCACCTACCATGTCCCTGTTGTATCTATGGTTAAACTTCCTTCTGTCAAAAGGCTCACACTGTACTCATGGGCATGATTGTTTCCTCCCCTCTGGTTATTTAGGACTGCATCTCTTGCAGGACATCTCTGCCTGTTCTGTTGTTAAAATCCAGATTTCTTGGTGCGTGTTCATTATAAGGTCAAAGAGGATGGATATGGTGGCACCAAACCCTATGTTGGGTTCCGGTGCAAATTGAGGCCTCCTCAGTGCATTGTTTTCTGTGGCTTCAAGCACCCTTCTGATAAACTGAGGATCCTCGTGTCATGCCGTTTCTCTGTCTGCTGCCTTTTTTCTCTAGTCATCCCATTGGGAAGGTGTCAAGAAAGGGAACTGGCAAAAATTGTAACAGAGAGCTTCTGTAGACTGTGAATACTTGACCAAGAAAAATTCTCAGGAAGCCAAATATGCTGAGTTTCGGGTTGTTCTGCACTGCCAAGGGAAAAAAAGTTGCTCCTAAAATCGGATTTTATGCTACAGATATTTCAAGGAATAAAATTTTGAGCAGAGTGAAACAGCTCTCCTGTTTTGTTTTGCTTTGCTTTGCTTTCACAAGCAATAGAGTGGTACCACTTTTATGCCATTAAACTGGAGAGAAAAAACGGTTGTTACCTGTAGGCACGTTTGTTCCTTACTACTCTTTTTCCTAAGAGGTGTAATGAAGCGGAAGTCTTATGCTGTGTGCTGATTTTGGTAAAAATCTCTGTATCACAGGAAGTGTCCTGCTTCAAAGACTACTTTTTGGCAAGGTCAACGTGTGTTTTGGCTGTTAATAATACAACTTTTTTCTTTCTTGTGGCAAGCCTAGTGCAGATACATGTTACATGTTACGTCCCCGCCCAATTAAGCTGTGTATTTTGGCAACAAATTTCCAGCCTGGCAATCTGCGTGCAACTCACTTCAACCCTTCTTAATAGGACCAAAGATCAGTGGTAAAAAATCCCAGATGGGGGATACCCAACAAATGTTGCAAGACTTCGAGGTGAATGATTTGGGTCTGAAGAACTGGGACAATAATGCAATTGGTGATACCTTGAAGAGGATGTTGTACCTTTTGGCTACGGTTTGGAGAAGCAGGGACTGATAAGAGTTTATTTATTGGGAGGTGGCCTGCCATGCATGTATGTTGTTACACCAAGTCACGTAGCGTTTATTTTCACAGCGTCTCTGGGGTTTCGGCTGAGGACCGACTCCTTGGACGCAGTTGGGCTCAGAACCAGCCTGGGACTTTCAACACATTGCAAAAACCTCGGGCCAGACAGACCTGACTTAAGATGCGAATCTTTTGTGTTCTGCTTGGCACAAATTAATTAACAGGGTGGCTGAGATTATTCTGAATCTCAAAATTTGAAGTACGCAAAATAGAGGGATGTAAGATAGAGTGAGCCTGCCCTGGGTGTCTTAGTGCAATGGAGCTAAAAGCACCTTGCCGGTGTTTCAGAACTAGTAATGTTTGCTTGATATTTATACCCTCACACTGTGAGCTTTGTTTCCAAGATCATGAGATCATACAAAAGTCAAAAAGCACCATTTTCTTGGAAAAATATAGTAAAAAATTATAGACAGGATTTGAATCATAAATTATTTTTTCTTGAATGACATGGATAAATCCTTCGATTTAGAAGGGTTCTCAATGGCCCTTTATTTCTTTATTTCTGTTGTTATGTTTGATCCAACATTAATGCTTCTGTAGTCACAACACAGCTAAATATCTCTACCTTGGAACATAACAATTTCCTGTCTCTACAAGAGAGGAAAAGGCTTAAAAAAAAATAAATTAGGAGTCACTAACAGCCTGTACTTGTACCTAATCTTGAAATCAATGGTGCACAACAGCACAGCATTTACTGCAGTGTTTTATACTAGCATAATGTAACTAATTAAGTTAATTTTTCGCATCTGTTTCGAGATATTGCATCCCATGTACGTTTTGTTACTAACTTTCTGAAACAGCAGTAATCCCATCTATGTTACCAGAAGACTGCTGTCGAGGAGAAAACTGCTGCGTTTTGGTGGACAACTAGCTGTAAGGCTCAGCACATCTGTCGATCGGATGCTGGAAGGAAGAATCTGGGAGCATACCCGACTTCATCTGAAACAGTGTCACATGCCTTTGCTTATTTATTTCTGTACTTCTCTGTGCTACGTGAAGCTATGCTAATATACCAGCTTTGGGTGGTCTTGTGCATTTTGAGGGCAGGTACGTATTAATCAGTCCAGAGGTGTTGCTGCTAGGTAGGTTGTACGGCTTGACATCTTCCTGCTGGAGGGGTGAAGATCGTGGTAGTGGCAGGAGGCTCGCTGGGTGCTGCTCCGCGGGGTTGTACTTCATGAGCCGTGTGGAGTCAGCACACCTCTCTCATTTTCGGGATGTGTTCCTGGGACCGGAACTAACCTAATTTAAAATTATTCCAAAATTTAAGCTGTGGGTTGACTTTTAAGAGGACTGCGTGGGATTCACTGGTAATAGGAAGAATTTCTTTATTTTATAGATCAAGGTAGGATGATGTTTGGGAGGTGGGGGGAAGCCAGCATTTCAAAATTTGTGGATATTTGTCTTTACCAGATAATTGAGATTTTAACTGTTAGCCACTAGAAAAAAGAAAAAGAAAAAAGAAAAGAAAAAGTAATGAAAAAACTTCATTCAGTATAGGAGCATGTAAATTTTGAATGCAGAGCTTCTTAAGGAGAAGAAGGTAAATTGTGATTCGGGAAAACACGTGCACCAATTTGAACCTGGCACTCAGTACAACAGGATTATTCAAATGCTTTAAGCTTAACTCAGATTTTTCTGGAATATTTAGAACCAAATCTTCATTGAATTACTTCTTTCCATTCCCTCCTTGCATTTCAGTGCACAGAGGGTGTATTCAATGACATTAGTACAGCCTGACCATCCTTTTCTGATGCTGCACTTATGTTTTATTCAATGCTGGATTTTTTTGAACTTGTATAAATGTGCTTTGTCATCTCTCATCAGCTTGTCTTCTAAATATTAGAGAAGGGGGGAAGAAAAAAATTGGCCTCCGTATGTGGAAAAGGAGGAAAAATTTTTTCTGTGCCAGTATGTGCCAGCCAAGAGGCATTTTCTATTTACATTTTATTGTCTCTTCTTTCTGGAGAAGTGTGTTTCAAAGGCTCCCAGTGCTGCAAAGCTCTCTGTTGCCTCATTATTCAGAGCTGCTGATGTGCTGAGCAAAGTTCCTTAATGCAGCTTGCAGTAACTCCAGGGAATTCTCTTTAGTTTCCTCTTCCTGTTCTTTTCCCTTTATCTGAAGAGTAAATGTTTGTGTTTCTTGGAGAACTTTGAGGAGAGAAATCTGCAGACAGTGCTGCCTGTCTTCCACAGAAACCGAGTCAGGAGATTGAAGGAGTGCGTTTTCTTTGCAGTTTGTGAGAACATCTAATTTGGAAGGGTATTATTTTGATCTTCTAGTTTGTCTTCTTCCACATAAAATTATCATTTCCCTCCTGAGTCCACGGTTTGGTCTGTGTGCACTGAGTGAGAGTAATAACTACATGACAAAAAAAACCCAAACAACAAATCAAAGTGCACCAAAAACCAAAAAACCCCACCACCAAATAAATTTTAAAGACTTTTTCTATTTACATATGCACTTGATACCAATGAAGTTGCAACACTGCAACAACTATTTTGATAAAATCAATGTATCTTGCAGCATTTATGATCTTTCTTGCTCTCTGAAATGGAAGTTACCTCTGATCCCTGTCATAGTATGACCTAAACAATTTCAAAGAACTAAACACAACTCACAAAAAGTTGTGTTTACACACTAAACACAACTCACAAAAAGTGGCTGCTTGGCACTGCATCATTAACTCTAATTCATTAACAGCCCCTTGCTTCTTATCATGGGAATAACAAAACACACATCTACTTTGTTTCTCGGGGGTATTTCAGAGATCATTAGTTAACGTGTGTAAAACAGGGTATGAGCAAACACACTAATTCAATGAAAGAAATAATTGTTAACAGCATAAGGGAGGGATAAACATTGCTATGCTGTGTTCGCTCTGACTGTGTTTGCTGTGTTACTAATTTACACATACAAATCCAGAAAAAAATATTTCCACTCTGGGAACTTCTAGGTGATTCAGTTGCAATCAGAGACCCGTTCTGACTGGTACTATTGCACTTGCATAGTTCCCATCCCAAAGAGCTTGGGATGCAGCAAATCTGCGGTCTCTGCCGGAGGCATACATGTTTCAGAATATTGCATCTATCTCTGTATTTTAAAACAGCATACTCAGACTCGCTTCACATTTGCTTTTTAGTTTTATTTCTGTTTTCTCAGTCGGTTTATCCTGGTAGAGAGGGAGAGATGCACTAATTAGAAGAGCTGGAAATCTTTAAAGCCATCTGATAAGGATCAGGGGGTAGCAAAACTACCTCCTGAGACTGAGTAAGCTCTCAGAAATTAAGTAAAGATAACATTTAGTATCAAGAGTGCAATCAGTTCAATTATGAAAGATTTTATGAAAATATTCTCACTGTTAGTAGAATGAGTTCTGCTTGCTCATAGCTGCATTTCAAGTTAAGGAAGAGCTAGTGGGGTAGGAAAAGAAGGGTTTTTTAATATGTTTATAAGAACAAATAAGACCATGATTTCTGTGCTTTGCTGATAAACTGCACCTTTAAACTATATCTCAAAATATTATGTCAGCGTCTGTCAGATATCAAGAAATGAGAGGCTCTCAGTCCGTTTCCTACTGAACTAGCTCCTGCTTGACAAAAGCCTACATTCTCTGCAAGCTTTGATCGGCACCTGTGTTAGCAGATGCCATTGCCAGCTAGCCACAGCATGCCAGTTGGCAAATTCTACAAGAAGTACAAATTTTCCAAGGCCCATGAGGAGACCCCTTGTAAGTTGTTTTTCATTTCTTTCGGCGGTTGGTCTCAGTCTTAAGGAAGCTGTTTTTTGGAAAAGTTCAGTTTACATGTCATCAGCGTAGAATATTGCCAGGATGTCACCCAGGAGTAATTTGGCTCAGGGCGTTTAGAGATCACAGAACTGCTGTAAGTTTTAAGCTGCTGTGGGTGGTTCTGGGCATGGCCCGGTGAGGGGGTCTCCTGGGTTTGCACACTTGGTTCATTGTGAGATGTAGGCCTACTGGTAGAAGCTGAATGGGAAGTCCTTTGTAAACAGATTGACTCAGATATTAATCACGGAGAGTCCTACAGACTCTTCTCTTTGCTGCTCTCTTGCTTTGAAACCTTTTTTTTTTTTTTTTAAAAAAAAAAAAAGCAGCTCCATTTTGCAGTCTCATCTTTCTTTTTCTGTTGGTAGCAGTTAGCATCCAAGGTTAGCATCCAAGCTTACCCGTCTACCCAGTAGATTTCCTTCAGTTTTCCACTTTGATCAAACACTGGTTTACTGCGTTGACAATCCTAGCAGCTACCTTGGAGCTACTTATTAATACACAGTGTCGTGGTTTGGGCCGGATTGGCCAATCGGAACAACAGATGGCCCTCCCCCCCACTCTCTCCTCAGAGAGGAGAGGAAGAGATAGATAAGGAGATGTATGAGTTTAGAAAAAGAACTAAACTACTTTAATGAAAATAATTATAAATAAGAAAATAAGAAATAATAATAAAATAAAAAAGTATACAATATATACAAAACTGTATCCAGCTCCCAGGATGACGGTCGCATCAGCAGCAGACACAGGGAAAGTCCCAGACTGGAGTCAGCGACGGACAGGAGCTGAATTCCGGAACTAGAGTCAGGAATGCTCAGATCGGGACCAAAGGCAGAGGAACAGACAGGGTCCTCCTCAAACGTCGGCCATTGAAGAAAGAGTGAGCCAGAGCAGCCTTGCCCCTTTGATCCCTCAGCTTTTATACTGAGCGTGATGCAGATGGGATGGAATACCCTGTTGGTCAGTGTTGGGTCACCTGTCCCGTCTGCTCCTCCCTGCAGGTGGGACCCCTCTGCACTTCTCTGTGTCTGACCCTCTAACGGGGCAAGCAGCAAAGTGAGCTGACCTTGGCTGTTATAGCAATAAGTGTAAGCAAGAGCCTCTGTGCACACCATTCCTTGGTATAATCAGGTCTTACCACTCTGAGAGTGAACAGTTTCTGAACAATATGCTGTTAATTTCAGAGTTTCGTCAGTTAGAAGAGGCCCAGCTAAAAAGTAAAATTACAAATCAGAAAGCTGGTTCTGTTTTACCTCAAACCAAGACACACAGCACTTGTTTTCATATGTGTTGTGGTTTGACCCCAAGTGGCAACCAGGACCATGCAGACGTTCACTCACTCTCCTCCCACGGTGGGACAGGGGAGGAGAACTGGAAAAAAGGAAACCTGGTGGGTTGAGATAATGACAGTTTAATAGAACAGTAATGGAAGAGAAGATCATAATAACAGTAATGATAAAAGAATATACAGAGTGATGCAATACAGCTGCTCACCACTGGATGATCGATTGCTCAGCGCATCCCAAGCAGCAATCATGGATTCCTGCCCCCTGGCCAACCCCCATTTATATACTGAGCATGTCCTCTATGGTATGGAATATTCCTTTGGCCAACTTGTCCTCCCTCTCAGCCTCTATGGGAAGCTGAAAAAGTCCTTGACTTAAGGTAAGCATTACCTAGCAACAACTAAAACACTATGTGCTATCAACATTATTCTCATGCTAAATCCAAAACACAGCAGCTACTAGGAAGAAAATTAACTCTGTCCCAGCTGAAAGCAGGACAATATGGCTAGTAAAGCTTCTGGCTTAGCTGGGTTTCTTCTGTATTCCCTGACTAAGTTTCCAGAGGAGGAGGCCTTCTTGGTCATGGTGCGTGCATGCTGTGTTTGTTGATCTCCCAAAAACCCCTCCTGAACTCTTAGGATGACATTTGCTGTCAGAAGGGGCAGAGGCAAAACTAGTAGTATCCCTGTGCTCTTGTAGCCTCTGAGGCTTTCATCCCCTGGTCCCAAACTATCCTACAGCCTTGGGAGGAGCAGCAGGAGTCAGCTGTGCATTGTAACTCCATGCTTCTCTTGTCTTGCTAGACGCCATACATCAAGGATTAAAGCGGTTGGGAGTGCATCCCCACAGGGACACTCAACAAAGCAGGGGAAGAGCATACCCAGAACAGAGAGGTGTAATGGGAGGCAGAAGCACCGCTCAATCTCTCCGAGATGCCTTCTGTCTCGCTGACTTCTGTCTTAAGAACTAGGATGCCTTATATTTTTTCTGTATTTTATATATAAAGTCTATGGGTTTTCTTGCTGTTGCGTTTCCCCACCTGCTCTTCAGAAGTAGGCAAGCCCCACGGCGGTGTCTCCATTGCCCCCCTCCCAACGCTCCACACGGGTCCTTGTAGGAGAAAGTGGCCTGCTAGATAGATTTTCCTCGCTGTGGTTCTTGTGCATTTCCAAAGGGAGAAAGAGACGTTTGGGCAGTCGATCACATTTGCACAGCGACAGTCGTGACATGGCAGCATCCTGCCAAAGTCGGAAACGGCTGCAGCTCTGCTGCTGTAGCTGCCTTAGCGTACACCCTTACGCTGCCTGGGTGAGGTTGTTATTTCGCTGCCAAGGACTCTGGCAGCAAATAATGTCAGTGTATCACGGTTCAGATTCAGGTAGTGCCAAAATTGTTTTCCACAAAACAAGGGATGCAGAGAATTTTTGGAGAGCTGGTCACCGCTGCTGGTGTTCTGGCTTGCTGCAGAATAAGCCAGCTAGCAGCATGCGCTAAGCAGCGTAAAATTCCCCGTGGACTTCCTGGAGCAAAATAAGCTTTGGCTGCGTTTCTTCCCTTTTCCTGAAGGGCTTGATCCGGCTCTATCTGCTGAGAGCTTCACTTGACAGGAGAATTTTGCATAGCAGAAGCCTTGATGGCTTCTGTCCTATTTCAGTAGCTGGACAGGACAAATGAGACTGCTGCTTTTGTCTGATGGATTGCCAGGTGCCATCAAATGCTCTAAGCATGAACAATAGAGAGATGTGGGAGAAATGAAAAAAAAAAAGAATTACTTTTTATTGGTACTTAGCCCGAGTCTTGACGCAACGATAAGGTAAAAGATATACAGGCAAAACTGTGGTATTTTCATTGATAATGTTCCCTTTTAGGCTTCCATGTGAAAAGACGACTTGATGTTAACTTAAATCTTTGGGTTTGAAAACATGTATCTGTATTTATATATGTTTTGCTATGAAATTGATGGTATATGCTCTCACGTCCATCTGGTCGTCCTTTTAAGAAGATTTCTCTTGGTGGGAAATATTCCAAGCATTTTCATCTTTGAACCCCAACAGAGTCAGGAGGAGGGTTCTAGGCTGCACTTCTTAATAAAACCTGAATATAAAAATGCTCAGATTGCTGAGCTTAGCTTTCTGTTGGAAGGAAAAATAATTACAGTTATTTAATTAACCTTAAATCTGAGGCTGAACACAGCAGTTAATTTTTTCCACTCTGTTAGGTCTGAGCTCTAAAGTGTGAAATTTCATTTCAGCTTCCTGTCACAGGACCGCTAGACGTCTTAGTATAGTCACCACATGTTTCTGTTAAGCAGCATACACCATGCTACTATATTATCTGAGCTCATCAAGAGGTTTCACTGACAACATGTCAAAAGTTTCTCAGCTGATAAGTAGTTCCCTTTGCCTTATAGGGGAGGTATTAGCAAATTTGGACACTATGGAGGGGTGGAGGAAAAGGAGTATTTGTTCTGTTACATTCTTGTAAAAGTTTACAATAAGTGGTATTCTATAGACAGTAGCATGTAAAAGGTAGTTGTGGTCTTGATGACCCAAAAATGGTTGCGACTCAAGGAGAAACGCAGGTAACAGATTGTTGCGTCTACAACATAAAAATGGTTTTCTATGTATGTGTGCATGTACAAACACAAGTATGTGCATATACATTACTAAAGAAAAGTCTTCGTCAGTAGAAGCCTGTATGATCTGGGAAATGCAGACAAATTGAATGGTAGATTCTGAGATTTCTCATCAGAAACTGAGAGGGTAAATGTGTGTATGTTTGAATCCCTACAGCTTTTTTTTTTGCAGCTAGTTTCATTTGGTCATTTATTAAATACCTTGCATTTGTTTTGAAGCTTAATAGCAACAAGAATATGTATGTATTCTGATAAATCTGCGCAGGAGTACAAAGCTACTTGTCTTTTCTATGTACAGCTTCTACTGGACATAGCTGTAAAAAAACTTGTAGCAGTAGGAAGGTAGCATGACTTAGATAAGAATAATGGTAATAACCATTAAAGGGTCATCACTTTGACTACGTTCCTGGCATATTGTTTTCAATTTCTTCTTCTGTTGTTTTCTCTGGTTTTTAGGGTTTGTTATGAAAACATATCAATGCAGTTCCATTTGATTTCATTAAGATTTTTAAGCATTGTGGTTATGTATTTACCTGGCAAGAGAGCTGGATGGAGACTACCGTGACAGTAGAGGAGGGAGGATTAGGGGTAAAGGAGGAATCCCTCAGGAAGGTAGTCTCTCCATCATCACATGACATAGATTTACTTACTAGATAATGCTCTACTTGGATCAATGTTACTGCTGACTCAAAATCTTGAGTGAAGACCATTCTTCTTTATGTCATGACAGTGCCTTTGTGCAGAACATGGTTGCTGCAATCACATGAATATTTGCATTGCTACTATCCATCACGACTTTTTTTTTTCATCTGTTGCAGAAATGCAGTCGGTTTTTAGATGCTTTTCGTTTTAGCTACCTAGTCTACTTTGGGGTCACTAAAGGGTGTTTTCCTGTGAGTGGTGGAATGTGGAAATTGGGGGGAGGTAGCAGTCCTGCTGCTGATGTCCTTCCCAGCAGCTGTGTGAGTTGGACTGTTCCAAAAGTGGGGTGTGAAAAAAACACCAAAACACTTGAGCCTCCTGTTACCCTCAAACTGTAGGCAGGTATTATTAAACTGGATCAGTCGTAGTATCTTAGAATCATAGAATCATTTAGGTTGGAAAAGACCTTTAAGATCATTGAGTCCAACCGTTAACACTGCCAAGTCCACCACTAAACTGTGTCCTTCAGCACTGCATCTACCCATCTTTTAAATACCTCCAGGGATGGTCATCCAACCACTTTCCTGGGCAGCCTGTTGCAATGCTTCATAACTCTTTCAGTGAAGACATTTTTCCTAATATCCAACCTAAACCTCCCCTGGTGCTACTTGAGGCCATTTCCTCTTGTCCTCTCACTTGCTATGTGGGAAAAGAGACTGACCCCCACTGGGCTACAGCCTCCTTTCAGGTAGTTGTAGAGAGCGATAAGGTCTCCCCTCAGCCTCCTTTTCTGCAGGCTAAACAACCCCAGTTCCCTCAGCCACTCCTCATAACGCTTGTTCTCTAGACTCTTCACCAACTTCGTCGCCCTTCTTTGGATGTGCTCCGGCACCTTGATGTCTTTACTGTAGCAAGGGGCCCAAAATTGGACACAGTACTCGTGGTGGTGCCTCACCAGTGCCGAGTACAGGGGGACAATCACTTCCCTAGTCCTGCTGGCCACACTATTTCTGATACAGGCCAGGATGCTGTTGGCCTTCTTGGCCACCTGGGCACACTGCTGGCTCTTATTCAGCCAGCAGTCCCCCAACACCCCCAGGTCCTTTTCCACTGGGCAGCTTTCCATCCACTCTTCCCCAAGCCTGTAGCGCTGCATGGGGTTGTTGTGACCCAAGTGCAAGACCCGGCATTTGGCCTTGGTGAACCTCATACAGTTGGTCTCGGAACATCAATCCAGCCTGTCCAGATCCCTCTGTAGAGCCTTCCTGCCCTCAAGCAGATCAACATTCCCACCAAACTTGATGTCTCCAAATCCAACTCTTCCCACAAATGCTGTAAATGATAGTGCCACTCTTTTTGATGATGGGCAAGAACAAGTGGTGGAAAAGGACAGAATATCTTCAAATACTGTGCTAAGAGATGCTGGATGCTAATACAGAGTTATCAGCTGAGATCTATACAAGAAAATAAATTTGCCAGAACACTCTGATATCACAGAGAGTTTCATAGACATTTCACTTAATCACCGAGAGACCTCCCTTTTGCAATGCTAAGTTGCAGCGTGATCGGTGTGCAACGAGCATGACAAGCATTTTGATTTAGGGGTGTAAGAGAGGACTGCTAGTTGTAGAAACCCCAGTCACAGATAAAGGAGAAAGAGCAAGGTGAAAATGACTGTGAGGAGTGAGTTAGTGGAAACAGAAGGGGAAGGATTGCCTGCAGAAATGCTCTGACGTAGGATATCTGCATTTAATTATTCTGAGGCAGAGCAGAAACTCTCTTCTAGTCCTCATCTGTGCACAGCACCAAAGCTTTGATCTGCAACCTGCTCAATGGCCCTGCAAGAACTAGCTCTATGCTAAAGCAAAGGGACAGCAGGCACAGTTGCTGACCGGCATAAATACAGAAAGGAGCCTGCAGAAGCTACTCCTTTGATGTCTCTGGGAGCTGCTCTTACCAGTAGGCCAACTCAACAGGGGTAAGGCAGAATACATCCATATTTGAGCTACAGAGAAATATTTGTTCTTTAAGATCCCATATCGCATACTGTCTTAGCTCTAAAATGCTTATAGGCTTGTTTTCATTGGTTTTAGAGAGAGAATAGTGAGACTGACAGTGAATAACAGGTTTCACTGAAAAATCAGGAGGCTGCTCCTGGGTTTCATTACATCAGTGGCCCTCCTGCTTCATTCGTTCTCCTTTAATTCTTAACGGCAGTCAAACTGTTCAGACTACTTAGGAGAGTCAGCTGATCTGTCAAGCCGTACAGATAATGCTTAAGCAATCACCAAATCTTGAAAATTCAAGGTTTTGCCTTACATCTGGGTCTTGTTCTGCGGGCAGATCTCTAGCCCAGAAGCCACAGCTCCCAGTAGTTGCCAAAGGATCAAGAACTTCTGTCCGCGTGTCATGTAACGTTTAGCAGTTCGCAGGGTCCAGCTGTGCACGCTGCTCCTTGTCTCCAGCTCTTAATTATGCTGTCACAATGCACCGTCTCTTTAGGTTTAACTGTTATGAATTGAAATGGATTGCAAAACTGGTGTCATTTTTCAAGTCATGAAGGGTTTCCGGGAGCAATGAGAGCTTCTCCTTGCTTGTCGCGACTCCGGGTGTGCTGTTATGGAATTGAGTCAATACTGTTGGCAAACAAAAAATGATTTGAAATATATTGGCTGGAGAAAAGTGATTTAACCTTCAGGCTGCTAGCAACAACATTTATATTTGGTGTAAATCGCTCGGAGCAAAATCTCTTTTGTAAAGCACATTATCATCAGGAGTTCAGTCTGACTCCAAATGTGCCCATCTTTAAATCAAAGGATTTTATTTCTTTGAGCTGTATTAGCATCTATAGTGCCCGTACAAAGGA
Organism: Rissa tridactyla; assembly: GCF_028500815.1. Taxonomy (NCBI): domain Eukaryota; kingdom Metazoa; phylum Chordata; class Aves; order Charadriiformes; family Laridae; genus Rissa; species Rissa tridactyla. Next base: position 139,744,516 of record NC_071466.1, read on the forward strand.
TGGATTGTGACCTTCCTTTTAATCTGTAACTAAGGGAGAAAAGCTTTATCTTTGACAGCTTTTTAATTTTTGTTAGCTTGTTAGTGCTATTAAATAACTGTGTAAGTTTAGCAAACCGTAAGGATCTTTTAATTTGTCCCTAGATCAGATATTTTAACGTCCTCTTCGCTTCATTTTCTGCCGTCAGTAACATCTCCCCTACGTCTTCCCAAACATCTTGTACTACGTCAATCTTCACGTGCCTAAAGACCTTTGAAAATATATTCTGTAACTCCAGTGCGTCATTGTTGGTACTGTCTGCTTGTGCGTTTTGCAGCGCTGTTGTCAAAAATGTCATGCAGTGTCGAACTACAGCCCGTTTGCGTTCTGAGTCACCGCTATTTATTACTGAAAATGCAGGTAAACATTTCAAATGTAAAGGCTCAAATCTAAGCTAACTCATGTCAATCCCAGCTGAAATGTTGGTCATTGCAGTGGAACTACCCTGATGGTGAGTTTGGCCCAGTAAATCAAATCAATGGAGCTGAGTGACATAAGCTTCCTCCCAGTGTTACCGAGAAGCCAGGACTTAAGTCACTATGCCGAGAAGCAAGTCGCAACTTCAGCTATTGCTAGCGTGCATGGTGTGGGACTCCGCTCTGGGCCTCTAAGGTTACAGCATGCTCTGTTACTTCCAGATGTCCTGGGGCTAAAAATAGGCCGTGAAATCTCTGCAGCAGAGACTGGTGCTCAGCAAAACCTTGACATCCACATAAAGTGTGTCAAATGACAGGGCATGCACGACTAATGCACCTGCATACGCCTGAGATTTCACTGCGAATTGACGGGCGCTGTTATATCCCGTGTTTCTAGTGACAGCACGTAAATGAAACATGTAGATGCATATTGCGTTTTCCTTTGTCTTTTTAAATTTTATTCTTTAAGCACGGAATGGAGCATTCCGTTACTCCGGGAATCAGAAGGTTGGAAAGTTGCTTTGTTTCAGACTGGACTTTGCTCCATAGGAGATGGTGCGCTTTTAACGCTATTCCTGGCTTTTCATCCATGTGGATGCTCTCCTTTGAATTATTTGCTTCAAGCCATAAAATCGTTGTGTATGCATTAGTGTTGGAGGAAAACTGCTCGTTGTTCAAGTATCCACCCCTACTGGCCACCAAAGTGAAAAGATCAGGTTGTTCCTGCTACAGTCATAGTGGTGGGATTATTTACTTGCTGATGATTAACTAACAAGAAATTATACACAAATGCTTTCAGGCAAAGAACACATATTAGAAAGAATTGCTTTTATGTATTGAATCATGTGCATAATTTGTGGAGTCTCTGTCACGCATCCTGGGGCAGACAAAAACCCCAATGTTATATGGTTATTATTCAGGCATCTTCAGTGGTCAGTCCGTTTTAAATGCAAAATAATTAATAGATTGAGGAAGCAAACTGATGAGATATATCGAAATAGTCTGTGACCACTTTATATTGCTTCTTCTGACCACAGCTGTACAAATTCTCTGAAGCAACAGAGGAATTTTTCTTTCTCTGCACGTCCCAGGTTAATTCTGCCACCTCCATAATCCTGATTAAAGAAAACTGTCTTATGTATGATTGGATATTTGTACCCAAGATTAAAAATTTATATGCAGAAAGTGGCCAAAAATTATTTTGTCTTAAAGGACTCTTGCTGTCTGTAGCTTTGTTTCAAAAAATGTTATTTTTCATTAATTGTTGTTTTAGTTGAAGCTAGTTCATTATGTTTAATATGATGTCTAAAAGATTCATCTGAATAGGCTGGCCCTCCTGTTTACAGAAATTGCATCCTTGTGTAAAGTTGTGAAAATGCACCAGATATGAGAAAGGTCATCAAAACCAGACTAAGCAGAAGGAGATGCCAGAGAGGCCATTTGTGAATCTAGATGTATATTTACAGGCATACTGTTCTTTGCTCTTGCACAAAACTAAATCTCTTTTTTTTTTCTTTTCATTTTGTTGACTTGAAAAGACAAATACCTCAACAGATAAGCTTTTCCAATGGCTGCTCTCCTAGTTGAGTAGAGCATGGAAATCTTAGTAGCGGTCCAAACCATAGTGCAATATTAACCTGCTCCAGCGCATCCTTCATTGCTCGTGCTCCATTTTGCCATCTCTTGTTAACACCCTGCAGCCACGGACCTGCTCTGGGCAGTGGCAGTAGAGGCAGTCCATGATGTTCAGATGTACATTTCCCTTCCCTTTCCCTTCCCGTAGCTATCTGCTATGATGCAGATTTGGCATCAATGAAGTACGTGGAAGACGAGGACAGTGTATTAGTTGTTTTGTGGAATATCAGATCAATTGTATCTGCGCTTGGTGGGGGAAAGCTCTCCTTTACTCTTCTGTTGGGGATATGAGGGTTTTCTTTTGCAGGAGCGAAGTATGAGGTTGGTAGGATTCCCACCTTTCCCTTTGCTTGTCCTTTGGCATATGCCCCTAGCACAAGACTGTGGCTTGCGTTGTAATGCAGCATTGTAGGTCGTCCTTTATGACTGATCCAGAGGAGACTATTACAGGCATCAGTAACAGAGCTGTACCCTTAAAGCGGTTTGTGTACTTGTGTCTGCAGAGAGGCTCGGTGTGATTCCTGGCTGGCTGTCCAGAAGGTGTTTTTTTCACACTACGGTTGGAGATGAGTCAGCATCAGCGAGATGTGTACTGCTGCAAAGAGGCTGTGTTCAGTAATTCAGATGGCATCAGTGATTGCTTTCCTGCTCTGATTAGTCCCTAAACAGTCAGAATTGCCTGTAATTACTCACTTGAGCTGGCTTCAGGAAGCCCCTGCGTGGGCTTATCTCCACCATTCAGTGGCTTTCTCACCTCCAGTCAGTTTTGAAAGAGACAGGGACCTCAGGCTCTGAAATAGTCTTTATCTATCTTCACCTCAATAAGGGTCAATTTACTGCAACTGCTGACCATGGTTCAGACGTAGAATAGTTTTCTCTTACCAGGCGCTTAATCCCTTGCAGTTTAATTGACTGGGAAATAGTTAATGCCCAGCATTGACTCTTTATGCCTTAAAATGAAAAGCAAAGTATAAGCTTGCAGGAAACAATTTTTTCTTCATTTGACTGAGTGTAAAAAGTCAAAAAGGAACACATACAGTTCTTTGTATTTTGAAGTAGACATCCAAAAGGTCAGGTCAGCAGGCATTACATGGATCACACCTTTTGACCTTAGAAATTCTCTGGTTCCTTAAAATCTCCATGACTTCTTCAGTACGATCTTTACAAAGGTCAAGCAAAATCAATTAAAGCAGAGAAGAATAAATTATGTTATAAAATCACACTCTTAAAAATATAAACCCCATAGATGGTTCTGAAAAATAAAAAAAAGTCAATATTCCCTGACTAAGTTGAAAGGAAAATATCGTGGAAATCCTGAATATAAACTAGAATCTGCTTTTGGATTTGGAACCTAGTAAAAGCCTCTTTAAATTTGCTTGGACAGTGGAGGTTCGGGGATCTGTCTGAACGTAGCAAATTGCAGAATTGTGGCTTCTGTGTCATCATCTCAAAAGATCAATTTGTTTGTGCACATTAAACAAATAAACAGATTTTCTTTGCTGATAGTTAGCATGGCATCAGATGGCTGCAAGATTATTGTATTTTCTTCTAAAGCTAATCTAGGAAAGGGCAAAAAAAAGTACTGCAAAGAGACACAAATCTTATCCCATAATAAGCAAGAACCATCTCATTCCTCATGGCTTTTTATTGTGGATGAGGCCCTGAGCAACCGGATCCAACTCTATGCAAACTCTATGCTGCCTGACTTGGACTACTTATTACAGAAAATAGAAAGGATGTGGGTTTTCTTACCTTTTCTCTTAACCCTATAGGGTTAAGCCAATAATCAAGAGGAACAGCAGATTGCCTTAGAAGTTCAGTTTTTCAGTGCCTGGGTTTGGTGCTTCCGTTGTCATCATACCAGAATGGGCTGGGAGATGCAGTTGTTTTCCTGACTTTTTGGTAACAAATGTTTAAAATGGTCTCAGGCTACATGGGGAAAAACTGTCAGTTATGTGTGTGTAGTCCTTGCCAGAAATACTCAATGAAATGTGGCTGCGCAGCTAATTTTAGGGACACTAAAGTGCTGTGATTTTTTCTTTTGTCCCTTTTTTTTTTCTTTTTTTTTTTTTACTATTCTAATAGGCATTGAACATCTGGCCAAAACAAATGAAGCCCCATTTGGATAACTCAAACAGAGAACCCAAATGAAATAACATAATAAATTGATGTCCACATTCGGAAACCTGAAGTTGTTTTTGCAGTAGTCTACAGCTATAATGCAAAGCACTAATATTTAGTGGTGCAGGTTGGAAATGTTCTGTATTACTGAAGTGTGGGAAGGAAAGTAATTCCTGTTAAACACTGTGGTAATGTCCAAGTCTGTGGTGCAAATTAGTTTGTAAATGTACCATTTTTCTAGCAGAATATTAGGTGAGGTTAGGTAGATATGGTCTTCTGATTAGGATTTCAAAGCAAGCATCCAGTGACTGGAAGTGGTCTTATATGTCATCTTTTTGTTTCCTTATATTCAGTAGAATTTGTATGGCCTTTAGTGACTAAGGACTTCTCTCATTAATTTTTCTGCTTTGCAGGGCATATGTTGTACCAAATTTCTTCAGTTTTTTTGTCACCTCTGTCTTCATCTGGCTAAACTGCTGTCTGCTTTTGGATGCACACACCCTTTCCTTTCCCACGCTTCCTGATTCTGCAAGCTCCCATCTTCTGTTATCACTCAGTTTTTCTGAACCTGAATGAGATGTGACATTTTATTATAAATAAGTTAATTATCTAATACTTTAACCTGTTTGTTTAACTTCCCAAGTGGCCAGCTCTTTGATAAGAGCAGGTTTCTAATAGGCCTAGACGAGCCTCTTACATGCATTTAAACTGTGATCTAGGCCATATCTGAAAGTAGGCTAATACTTGAATTCACTGAGCCAGAATATCCGCAGCTATTAATTTGTAAAATAGTGTCCTTCAGAAGTTATTCTGCTTGACCCACTTTCTAAATTGGATGGCACACCTGGTGATTCCTTACGGATAAAGAAATTTGGGGATTTTCATTTTGTTTGATGCTATGTACTGCAGTCCCAGGCAGCACTGGGAAAGAACAGTATTTTGTTGGGCTTGAGTCTCTTGTTTATGTGTCTGGGCTATAGCCTGTTAGAAACATACATTCAGTGTTTCCACGTAGTGTAGCAATACAGTGACTGTGAACACTGACGGATTGGTAGGAATGAAAAGTCAGGTCTGGGGAGATGCATCAGGTGTAGACTCAGAAAAAAAGTGAAAAGCGTCACTTTTCACTGGTGTGACTGGTAACGCTTTGGGGATTAGAGTCCAGCTAAGAACATTCCTGAGTGTTTCGGTGAACACTGTACACCTTGTAAGGGTTGATCTGTGGTGCCTCTCTTGATTCACAGAGCTGGTGGTCAATTTTCTGGGGTAAGACACCTCGCTCCATCTTGAGGAAGGCACGGGCTGTAGGACAAGCTGCATTTCTCCCACGGCCCCATGCAGTGAAGGGAATTCCATCACATCACGTGTAGCCAGGGGTCTTACAGTACTTTAAACTCTCTGCTGTTGTTCAGTTGTGTTGGTCCAAGCCAAGGACTTATTATATGTTTCTGTATGAAGGCTTGCAGTTTTTGCTCTGAGTTACGCTACTTCGCTCTCCCTGAATGGTTTATTTGGTTTCAGAAATGCAAAAGGATTAGTGAGAACAGGGAATCTTCACAGACTGCAAAAATGCAGCAAATGCTATATTTCTGTTTTGGTATATTTGTATTCTATTAGCATGCAGTTGACTCATGTAATGTTGAGAAACCTGAAATGGCCAACAGAGATTCTGAAGCTTCTGCAGGAGGAAGAGAAGTTTTTCTGGGCTACCTGAAGATTATTGTCCGGGTTCTTGAGTACTTGATTGACATCGTTCTACTGTTCTTGTTTCTTTTTGTTTTAAATTTAGTAGACTTTTTTTCAAAACACTTCTTTATATTTTTCATGAGCCTTTCCCTTGCAGTGGAAGTGGTTTGTGCATGCTGTGTTCTGCAGCACTTCAAAGCTGAGAGGAAGTTTTTTCCTCCAGCTAGTCTAATAGACAGAGGGGCTATTCTAGGAGAATACAGTCCAGCCTTGTTTGTCAGTTAATCAGCTTCGAGTTTGATTCGGGATGGCTGGGGACATGTAGGCCTGAAACCATTGTATCTAATTAAAATACTTAACTGGGACACTTCATGTGGGAGCCTAGTCATGTCAGGCCCCTTATATAGTCAATGGATCTCCAAAGGGCAGTTCAAACAACCTAAACTCTCCAGAGAAAGCACGTGACATTTATGCTCCTTAAAGTTAAGGGGGGATGCATTTTGGCCATAACAGCCAGTGGGTGTTGACCTACACACAGGAGCGTGGTATTGCGGTTTTGCAGAGCAATGTCATTGCACTGTATCTACCATGATGAAGAGCTTTCGTGATGGATTTGTTCAAAGCCAAGACAACAAGAAAAGGCTGAGCACATCGCGAAGCGATGGCTGACAAGAAACAGAACTGCTTGGCAAGTGGAAACCACATTTGTCCCTGCAGTGTTTGAGAGGAGATCCGTTTCTACTTTAGGGATAGCTGCATATCTTGACGGCTGCCACTTCACAGTGTATGAGAAATGCTATTCAGCCCTGCAGTGAGCATCTACTGCTCGGAATCTCGGACAGCACAACCTGTGTTCTAAACTGTGACTGCTGGGTGCAGCTTGATTCCTTAGGCTTCTCAGATTAATCTTTTTAATTTTTGTAGTTTATTTTCATAATAAAGGCTTTTTAAAAAATCATCTTTAAAATTGCCATTGACTGAGTTAATGTGAGGTGCCATAGCTGACTAGGAAAGGTTATCTCAGACTGTAGCTCCCAAATAACTGATCTATGTCTTGATTCAAAAGTCCTTAAAGCATTATTTCTGCATCTTCTCAGGTACCTCCTGCAGAAAGTTAAAGGAAGGACAGAACAAGAAAGCACCATGTCTTCAGTCTCAGCTTATTACAATGGAAAGACCGTACTTATCACAGGAGCTACAGGCTTCATGGGAAAAGTATTGGTGGAAAAGCTTCTGCGCTCCAGCCCTGAGGTGAAAGCAGTTTATATACTTGTCAGGCCAAAGGCTGGACAATCAATGCAAGAGAGAGTAGCCAACATGTTGAAATGCAAGGTAAGTTTCTATATTTTACTCTGGAGTCTAATCTGAAATCCATTTAGCTGAGCGGAGCAGAGGATTTCTATTATACTCAATTTATGAAGAACAAAATACCATCTTCTGCAGTAATCGTATATTTTTTATCATGTTTAAAACAAGCGAAAAAAATTGTACATGAATGAACCTGGATCTGTCTCATTTTGATAGGTGACGCAGCATTTTACACTGTAGTGATGTAATTGTTTTTCCTCCTTTTTGCATTGCTGTTTGCCGACAATGAATTTTCACAAAAGCACGCTACCTTAACAAATTTCCTTTTTGCAAGAAGAGCAGCATTTTGCTTTCGTGAACTCTTTTCCTTCCCCCACTTTCAAAACTTAATATTCAAACATTAGCATTCAAAAATAACACTGAGTGTGAGCCCGTCACACCCTACTCCTTGGTGTTACTGGGGCATTAAATTAATTTCCTAAGACAAAGCCTAGTGGCAATGTATAGTGGGCTGTGCATTGCTGCAGTACAGTAGGGCATCTGCCATCTTCCAATGCCAGCTCCAGTTTAACCTTACTTACGAAGTGACAAAATACTGTGGCATTTGAAAAGGGTGTTTTCCAAAGTTGCTTTCAGCAGAACACAAAGGCCAAGGCAGACCTGTGAGTTGAAGAGCAGACCTGTATGACCTCCACCCATGTGGCTTGTTTCTATTGAGCTTTTAGCTTGCTGCTGCAGTGAGGAAATACAGATGTCTAGTGTCAAGAAGGACGTCAAAGCCCTTTGCTGCATTTAATGTAAAGATTTGTAAGGAGAAACTGCTAGAGCAGTTATCTAGAGAGGACTTGGCTGAAAGACCTCAAGGTTCTCAGGAGCTTAGGCCGCTGGCGAGGTCATGAACTTGCTCAGACTCCTCTGGCTCTGATAAGTGCCAGAGATGAAGCTAATGCTTACTGCTAGTGTGAATTTGTACATAGCTGATGTGAAATGAGGGGAAGGGACAGATCTGGCCCTAGTAGGCAAGGAATTACGTAGAACTAATCTGAGAAATGTCAACTTATCTTTAGAGCATTTGTCTAAAACTTTAAACAAAACTTTACTGGAAACCAATATAGGTTAGGGGTGGACGTGCTGGAAAGCAGTTCTGAAGGAAAGGATCTGGGGGTCTTGGTAGGCAGTAAATTATCCATGAGCAAGCAATGTGCCCTTGTTGCCAAGAAGGCCAATGGAATTCTGGGCTGTATTAGGGAAGAGTGTGGCCAGCAGGTCAAGGGAGGTCATTCTCCCCCTCTATTCTGCACTGGTGAGGCCACAACTGGAATACTGCATCCAGTTCTGGGCTCCCCAGTTCAACAGAGGCAGGGAACTGCTGGAGAGAGGCCAGCATAGGGCAACAAAGATGATTGAGGGACTGGAGCATCTCCCTTATGAGGAAAGGCTGAGAGAGCTGGGACTCTTTAGCCTGGAGAAGAGAAGGCTGAGGGGAGACCTTATTATGGCATACAACTATCTAAAGGGTGGGTTTAAGGAGGATGGAGACAGACTCTTTTCAGTGGTTCCCAGTAACAGGACGAGGGGTAACAGGCACAAGCTGGAACATAGAAAGTTCCAATCAAATATGAGAAAAAACTTCTTTACAGTGGGGGTGACAGAGCACTGGAACAGGCTGCCCAGGGAGGTTGTGGAGTCCCCTTCTCTGGAGACTTTCAAGACCCGCCTGGATGCAGTCCTGAGTAATGTGCTCTAGGCAATCCTGCTTTAGCAGGGGAGTTGGACTAGATGATCTCTAGAGGTCCCTTACAACTCTGAAAAATTCCGTGATTCCGTGAAAAGTACTCCTCCTCCTTCTACTGGAGTTTGAGATGAAATAGGGCCACAGATAACTTACTTAGAGACAAGTAGGTTTGGAAGAAGGCATGTGTTTTTCCTCCTGATGTTCTGAGGTATCAAGCTAGAAAAATCTTAAGTATGTCCAACAACAAAGTTTGATTTTTTTTGTGTTTTCAGCCAAGGGTAGGTTATTTTCCTGTTGAGGAAAATTTGCAAGTGAGCTAAAAGGAAACCGTCACATTGGTTGCTTTTTGCAAGTCTGTCAATTGCACAGTTTTTCGTTACTTTTCCTTTCACTGAACATTTTTTAGCTGTTTCTACAGCTTTCATCACTGATGACTGTGCATAATGGTTTTCATCATCAGACAACAAAATCCAAAATGTGATGTGTTTGCATGGGTTTGCTTTTTTTTTTTTTTTTAACCCACTAAGAAAATGACAAACCAAGCTATTTTTCAGAACTTCTATAACCTTTGTTTGCATTTTCTGTACGAATATTACTGGCTTATCTCTTCAGTTGGCCAGCACAGCTTAGTGTTGTCAGTGGTTCTAGGTGAGGTTCCCTAGTAGCTTTTTCATTATTGCAGCTCTGCTGGATGTACCCTTTTTTTTCCTAGCATGTGTCAGCAGTTTTAGACATGCCAAGAGCAAACAGGACTTGATAACCTCTCCTCGAACCTTTGACAGCCTGCCTCAACGTGTTTCAAATGAATCAAAGACAGAGGCACGTCTCTAAGTTAGGTTGCTACAGCCTTGAAAAGAAAAAAACTCTAGGGGTACGCTCACAACTCTTTCAGGGTCCCCTTAAGGAAGAAGATGTCTTTTTGATGCGGATCTTTTTAAAATAAAGCAAAAATACTTCTCTAAGGCAGAAACACAACTCTTCAAACGTTATTTCCCTGTGAAAACATGGACAGCTATTTTTTTTGTTTTTTTTTCTAGAAGTGATACTGTTAATTCCGGTAACTGTTATTTCATGGCAGGTGAAGAGGGCAAGAAACATTATTCTTAACATTTTTGCAGATTGTTTCCAGTTAAGTTTGCTGTATGTCTTTAAGCCACATAATCTGTCATTCACAATCTAGAGACTACACTTTCATCTACGGTTGTGGTTTGCATTCTCCAGTTTTGGAACCCCCTGAGCTATGTAACAAATAAAAAATGCAGCAAAAGCTTCTTCCGTGTCTTCAGGCAACATTTGCATTTGATATTCCTGATCAGAATTACTGACGAAGAATGCATATATTTGAGTATGCACAGGAAAATTCAGAATAAAATCCCTTCTTTTCCTTATGTGTACATATATAATTTCTAATCTCTACTGCATAATTATTCTTTTCCCCCATAAACCGTTGGATTTAATGCAATACAGTATTTGTATCTGGTTTCAGGAGAAAATACTTCCTTTCTACTTTCATATTCTACCCTATTTTACTTTCAGTTTGAAAGTAACTGTTTCTTCTTTTACATTATGCCTTGACCCAGTATTATCCTCTGGAATTTCTCATTTTCACATCCAGAAGGGAAGTTTCCCAGGAACAAGAGGAATAGAGAAAAACAGGTTACAATGTGCGAAATATTATAAACAAACAGATAAAAGTAGTATTTGGGATTAAATAAAATGAAAGCAGAGAAGTAGATTGGCAGGAATTAGTTGCACTGTATAATGCTTAGGTTCTTCAGGTAAGGTCCTCTGGGGGAGGCCTGATTTTTGGTAGTACTTAACAATATTTTGAAAGAAATTGCTTGTCATTTTTGATCCCTCTTCATATATCTGTGTGACTTTTTTGTGTTTCTATCATTATATCTACAGGGATTTAAACTTTGAGGTATCATCACATTTGTGAACTGTTTTGTCCACAGTGTATACATGTGAATATGCTGGAAGATGACTCCTGTTAAATAAAAAAGCAATTTTAAGTCACGAAAGGGTGGTGAGGTGTGAAGGGGCAAAATGCCTTAGTTTGTGCTTTTAAAACGCCTCTTATCAGGAATTTTTCAAACTCTGAAAACAACATGCAGAGCAAAAGATAAAAAACAATTTGGGCGTAAATCAGAATTTTTCCACTGTATTCTGGAGTAGCTGAACAGATGGCATTGAAATGTAATATAATGCTGGTTTTCCTCAGATCTTGTGAAATTAGTTTTACATGAAGATGCATTATTGCATTAATATGGAACATATAATGAAGAGATACTCAATTATCTCAGCATCAACTCCAGAATGAACGTGTGCATTGAGGAATGTGTGGTGCATGGTGACCTTGCCTATTTATGAAAGGAGATGTTCTATTTTCCAAAAGCAAGTCCCTAAGGGAATCAAGCTATTACCCAGTGCTTAATGAAATGTCATGTCTGCATGGCACAGAGTGCAGCTCTTATGCAAAAAACCCCACATTTCAGTGTTTGCTTCACCCTGGATGTGTCCGTAGATGTGGATCACAAGGCAGAGCTTGACAATCTGTTTCTTCATTAGTTGATAGGAGGTGTATATTTATCAAAGGCAGGGAATCATTCGAGGAGTATTTTTTGTTGTCTGCTCCCTCCATGCGCAGAAATGGGCAGGAATGCTTGGAGGGGTTGTCTCGGATTCCCTGGAGAGCAGTTACTGGGCTAACGCTGAGTCACCGGTTGTAGCTTCCACGTTGTCCCTGTGAGAGCAGAGCTTTTTCCATGCCCTGCGTGCAGTGAACCAAGCCTGCTTGCTGCTGCCAAGCTGTTTCTCAGATCTATTTGTTCGGCGTTTGTAATTAGAAAGATCAGTCAAAGTTGGGTAATGCAAAAGACTCTTGTTAATGTCTCTGATAACTCAGAGAGAAAATGGGGACGCTGTGAGGCTGCTGAAAATGGGGAACAGATAATGCTGGGTGTGACCAGAAATATCGTAAAATGCTACTGCTTTTTCATATCGTCCAACCACAGTTAACGCTTATGGTTAGCCCTTATAGTTACAGTGGAGGGTACAGAGAGACCTTCCTCTGTTCCCTGCAAAGCTGTGTCTGGAACCACACATTATGATGGGACTGACCACTGAAAAAAGCAGAAGTCCAATATTATCAGATGCCTTTTCCTCTTCAGTATTTCCTTGTCAAGTATGCTATGCTTATCAGCAAATATACAGCAAATTAGCCCTACAAATTTCACCAAATCATACCAGATTTCTCTTTTTCCACCTCCCTTGATTGTCCCCTTCTCCATTCCCTTGCTCATGCATCTTGCTTATCACCGTAAGCAATAAAGGTTCTCCACTCCAAACCAGTGCAGCGTCACTCCCTCTGGAACAGCGTCCCCTCAGTCTGCTGTGACCACTGCAATGGCGCATGGATCGGTACTCAGAACAAAGTAATGATGCTTTTTGCTTGATGGCATGAGATCCCACTTGTTCAGTAAGAGGTCTGGAAACTGCTAATTGGAGTGAAACAGAGCTGAAGATGTTTTCTGTTTTATTATTTATTTAGATTTGCCTCGCTTTTGTCAGTAGACTGTCAGAAATAACTCTGGTATTTGTGTACCAAAGGAACAAATCTGTCATTTTAACAAAAGCTTGTTTCTTACTTGTCCCCATGATTTGTAAACCATGTGGAAGAGAGGAGCTAAAGCTTAAGGCTGGTAACATAACTGACACGAAAGCAGGCAAGGGGCTCGAACCATTCTGTTCCTCTTTCCTAAGCTAACACCATCTGTTGCCTTGCTCCACTTCATTTCTTTCTCTTCTCCAGTTTGTGTTTCTGTTTGAAGAAGGCTGGTAAGATTTGGCTTTACATGTTAGGAGCTAATAGCCTGCTTCTGACAGCACAAGGAAGGGCCAACAAGACCGTTGGTGCTTCCAGCAAGATAACCTTTCATACTGGACAAAATAGAAGCCACCATTAGTCCTGAGCTCAAGCACAGGTCCCTGGTGGCACTTTCTGCTGTTGGGTGTTTGCAGCCATGCTGCTGCTGCTGCACCTTGGCTCTAGGCTCTGCTGGAACATGGGCATCTGGAGCAACGTTTCTGCGTGCTATGCGCCAAAGCTGCAGCCTTGCATGGTGACAGTTGGATGTTGGACACTCTTTTGATGGACATCCAGCCTGTGTCATGACTCAGGGCGTAGAAGGTCACCTGTCGGTTTTCAGCTAAGTTGGGAGATCTGGCAGCCCTGCCTACTCTTTCATCTGTTCTGCTTGCAAAGCCATGCCTACCAGGGTGTTAATGGAGAAGCTGAGTAGCACAAAGGCCCACCTTATTATCAGTTAGCATCAGCAGAACTTGGTTTCCTATACCTCCTTTCTCCTTTGCACTTCCACAACTGTCAGCTCAGACTGCATTCTTCAGAAATGCTGGAAGTGCAGCTAGGTGGAAATGGCAGGGATTTTTGTCTGTTTGGGTTTTTTTTAATGCATACTCAGAGGAGAAACCATGATAAGAGGAAGGGGGAAAGAAAGATGGCGGCTGAAATTGTGTCCTCCATTGCATCAGTGGGATAAATTCAGGCCACAATCTACTGAGGAAGAAAGAGTGTCTTTGTGTGACTGAGACTATTCCCAGAGAAAATAGGCTTACTGCACAGTTTCATAGTCATAATGCAATTTCCATCGTGACTTGGTATACATGGCAGCTGCGCAGTAATTTAGAATTTCTCCACGCACTGCATAAGTTGATGAGGGATGCATTTGGAGTTATGGATTTAGAATAACCTTAAATCTTCTTTGCTGTGTGTGCTTTGTTACGCTTATATGTGACTAATGACAGTATCAAAAATACTAATAACTATACTTTTCTGTATATAATGTATTCCTTTGCTAAAAATTTCCAGTGTGTCTAGTGAGTGATTCATCTTGGTGCCCTTTTGCAGACTGATTCCCTTTGGGATACTTGAATTTAGGAATGTTAAAAATGGAGCACCTCAGATCAACAGTCAGTTTGAAAATGCTTGCATATTTGAAAAACACTGTGTCTGTACACCTTTTTTAGGACCACCAACTTGTTCTGTAAGGGTCTATGTACATACAAAAGCAGGCATGAAAAAACTGTGGGGAGGTGTCTATGCACTATTCTCAAAAGATGAGCCCTCATTTTTTTAATGAAGCTGGAGACAAAATGCGGGTGACGGGATTGCGATGCAATTTAGACATCCAGAGACAGAGAGACAAAGCAGTTAAATAATCAGTTGCTAATATTGCTAAGAAAGGACTTCTGTTTTGGGTGTGAGAAGTTACAATGGACATCAAGACATCCAAAAGGAGGGACGTCACCTACGTTCAAAGATGGCACAGAGAGAGAGAGAAGTGTGTCAGGAACAGAAAAGTAAGGGGATAAGCTTACAACATAATGGTGACACCAGTGGAAATCTTAGTAATGGAGGAAAAACACCACAGATGGAGAAGATGGAAGGACTCATAAAAGGCTGCAGTAATACGAAAACTTAGGAAGAGATCCTGAAGAAACAATTAGAGGAAAAAAAAGAAGAGAGCAGGTCTGCAGATGCTGTCAGAGATGCCATTTAGAAAAAAAGCTTGTACGAAGCATCAGAAGGAAAGTGTGAGGAGCAGGGCATTATCATTGGTGAAAATCAGGGCAAGGGTCTGGAAGAGAATGACAGTGAGGAGCTAGAGGGAGAAAAAAAGTAATGGAAGACTAGAAAAGGATGTTGGTAGGAATGAGGGAGAAGAGGAAACCTTCTTTTCTCGTATTGAGATAGTATGAATTTAATTTGCTTTACGTTTTCATTCAGGAGCCATACCTAGGCAAGCACAAGTCTTTGTCCAAAAAGTCTTTCAGTCTGAATGAAAAGCTCATGGTAAGGTCATGAGCAGAAAGGGAGAAGTAGTTTAGGGTGATCAGGGAGTCCATGGGAGTGAATCAATACCATGACTTTTGAATTATAAAAAGGATTACGCCTGATTTAAAGCCAAAACCCTTGTGACTATCACGTAGCCCTGTTGAATTCATCATTTCTCCTATATCAAGGTGATCAGACAATGTTTTCCTGCTTATGTCAAATTTTACTAAATAAGTTAATTTTCATTGAGCCTTTAGGAGCATGGGAGAGGAGTTTTTAGGCCCTATTTAAGACATTCTCGAAAAAGAAGTCATTTGTCTTTCACTTAGATGTTACTTTTAAAATTTTTTGTAGTTATTTATCGAAAAGGCAAAGTAATATGTTGATGAACATCTGTCAAACTACACAGAGGTTATTCTCTACCCCTCAGTTTAGTCGTGTTGCAGAACAGAAGAGGTTAAGTATGAGAACTGCCCATCCTGTTCTCTCTTCTCTGCAGTTTCTGAAAGTTAGGCAGAACTTATATTTTATTTTGCAGAACAGGCTCTAAACTCTTCCCTCTTCCTTTGACCGGTTAAACTGTCCATTTCTCTCTTGCTCTCCGCCCGTGTCATGACATCGGGTAGACAACCCTGTGGCTTGAGTAATTCTCTGTTCCTCCCAGCCACTAATACCAAACTCTGAAAGAGGTAGTGTTTTGCAGTTTCAGGGGAAAATAAAGTCTCCTCTTTGTCTTCTAATTAAGATCAATCTCTGATACTGTCACAGTACAGTATCTAGTCCCAGGAAATTTCATCTCCTAGTTTAATCAGTAGGGAGTATGATAAAACCTCTGTAGCGTCCTTTATTATTTCAAAAATAATAATTCTATTGACTGCAGTGTCAGCTATTTTTTTATGAACTTGAAAACCTAAATCTTTTTTCTTTCTAACTTATTTTCACATTCCATTCTCTACACCTTTTCACAGGATCACAGAATCAGTGAGGTTGGCAGGGACCTCTGGAGATTGTCTAGTCCAACCGGCTGCTCAGAGCAGGTCAGATGGAGCCAGTTGTCCATGTCCAGCTGGGTTTTGAATCTCCAAGGAGGGAGAGAGACTCCATAACCTATCTAGGCACCTGTGCCAGTGCTCCATCACTCTCACAGTAAAAAAGTGTTTTCTTACATTCATGTAGAGTTTCATATGTTTCATTTTTTGCCCATTGGCCCTTGTGCTGTCACTGGATGCCCCTGAGCAGAGCCTGGCTCCACCTTCTTCTTTACCCCCTGCTATCAGGTATTTATAAATATTGGTACGATCCCCCTGTGCCTTTTCTTCCGCAGGCTGAACAATCCCAGCTCTCTTAGCCTTTCCTCATAGGAGAGGTGCTCTAGTCCCTTCATCATCTTCGTAGCCCTTCACTGGACTCACACCGGTGAAGGATCCATCTCTCTCTTGTGCTGGGGATCATACAACTGGACACTGTACTCCAGATGTGGCCTCACCAGTGCTAAGTAGCGGGGGAAGTTAATCATTTGGGCAGTGCTGCTGGCAGCTAAATGTTGGGTTAAACAGTTCTAAAGTGCTTCCTTTTCAGGAGGAAAACCCCACCCATTAAATATGACTTCCAAAGCGCTTTATAGATTCTCTTAACACTAGCAACAGAGGCAGAAAAAGACTGTTACCAGGAGTTTCAGAGTATCCTACGTGCCATAGCTCAAGACTGAAATAATATTTTTTATATCTGTATGTGTTTGAAGCACAAATAAGTTATAGAATCATAGAACCATTTATGTTGGAAAAGACCCTTGAGATCATCAAGTCCAACCATAAACAAACACTGCCAAGTCCACCACTAAACCATGTCCCCAAGTACCACATCTACATGTCTTTTAAATATCTCCAGCGATGGTGACCCAACCACTTCCCTGGGCAAACTGTTCCAGTGCTTGACAACCTTCTCGGTGAAGAAATTTTTCCTAATATCCAATCTAAACCTCCCCTGGCGCAAACTGAGGCCGTTTCCTCTTGTCCTATTGCGTGTTACTTAGGAGAAGAGACCGACCCCCACCTGGCTACAGCCTCCTTTCAGGTAGTTGTAGAGATCGATAAGGTCTCCCCTCAGCCTCCTTTTCTCCAGGGTAAACAACCCCAGTTCCCTCAGCCACTCCTTGTAAGGCTTGTGCTTTAGACCTTTCACACAGGCATTTCCCACTGGGAGAAGCTGAGTCCCTTATTACATGGCTTCTCCTTGGACGCTTGCTTGAATCTCTCCCGAAACACTAGGTCACTTAGAGATGCAGTTCTTGGGTGTTATCAAAATAGTTCCTGCTGATGTTGTCCCTGAAAAGCAGAACTGACAGTACCTTGAAAGTCTAGGAAGGATTATGACCTAGTGGTGTCTTTTATTACAACACGCAATACGGCTGAAATACAGACAAGCCTTGGGGCCTGCCGTTCGTGTGCTGGTCACAAGCTCTGCTAAGTGGTACAGAATACAAACCTGTGTTTTGTCACTGCCAAGGAGTTCGCAGCTTAGTGCTCCAGCTTTGCAAACCACCTTCAGTACTTCAGCTGCTGGGAGTATTCACGGTAGTAAAGTCAACTTGTGTTTCTTTTTTTAAAATAGACCGCAATTCTAACTTTACTCCGGTTATACATAAGTTGCAATAGTTACAACGAAATTAACCTTGTTTAATGAACATAAATTGCTAAACGAAAAACAAGGACACAGTGCTAAATGAAATGGTAGAATCAAGGGAAATTTTTCTCAAATGAGTAATTTTTTGAAAGCAAAAATGCTTCACAATTCATTTTGAGAGTGTTTGTCTTTCATTTTGTGAATTAAAATGTTTTGGTGTCAAAATCTGATGCATCAGTCCCCTTGTCTTTCACTCGAAACAGCTGTTACAGGTGTTGATGTGGCACGTCCGCTGAGGCCAGCAGAATGACAGTAACACTGGTACTTGTCCAGGTGCTCAGGCACTTGCAAGACAAAGCCAGCATGCGGCGTGGTGGCCCACCGTCACTGTCTGACCGGGGGCCACCTGCCTGGTGGCAGCTGCCATCTCAGCAGAGCTCTGCTTTGGAGCCCTGCTGTGCACGAACTCCATCTCTCTTACCAGCCTCTGATCACAAGGTGCGTGTGATCTTTGCTAGGTGCCTCCACAGAAAATCACTCCAGGAGGTGATCAAGCAAGATCACTTTCTGGAGCTCAGCTTTCCGTGTACCTGCTTGCTCAGCTGCGACAGCAAGGGAGTTGCTGGTTTCTGTCTTGCGTGTCGTTATCCTACACAAATACCCACCACCTACAGAGTGGTATGTAAAAGCTGGCCTGCATTTTTATCTTTACTTCTTTGTTTCGTACGACTTCTCCTTGGCCTGGACTGGAATCACGATAAACCATCAGATTTCAAAAGGGTTTTTTCATTGGTTGTTTGTTTTGCTTAAAATCACTTCATAAGAAGTGATCGTAATCTAAACAGCAACACTTCCAGGGGAGAATACAGAGCCTCAAATACAAATGTTCCCTATAGCCAATTGTATGCTAATGCATGTTTTGCTAATGCAATAAAGTAAAAAGAGAAAAAAATGCTGAAAAGAAAAGAGAAATCTCTTAGTTCCACGTTAGATATCTAACATTATATATCTAACTTATGCACAGGTTTAAATATAAATATTCAAGTATTCTGCTAAACTTGTAAAGATATCATGGCTAATTTTACGCAGTTCTTTGAGAACTTGGATGGCCAGGGACCTCGTTTTATCCAAGGAACAAACTTCTTATGCAGTAAACACAAAACTGTGCTCTGCAGTCTAATTAATATGTACGCATTTGTATAGACACAAATGCACACATAGGTACCCTCTTTCACACTAGCCATTTTTTGTTTTATTTAATGGTGGATGTGCCAGGGGATTCATGTATTAATGATGATGTCTGCAGTGAAGAATTCTGCCAGCTCATAAAAGACAAAATAAAGAAAGGTTCAGCCCTTGAAGCAAATGAGCAGGCAGTATGTTTAGAATGATGCAATTTAAAAAACCCTCAAGAGTAAGATTTTCTCCTGTCAGTAACAGCCTAGATGTTGCAGTCAGGCTGCATTTGCTACCATATGTAAAATGAAATGCATTTTAGTTCTTCATAAGCAGTGATATTTTGGGACACTTGTAGCATTTATCTACGTCACAATATTTTTTCTTTAATGTGCAAGGGTGAAAGAGGCAATCTCTCAGGGAGTTAGCAAACTAAGATTGCAGTTGAGTCACAACTTTGAAGAATCTTCCTAACATTGCTTGAATTTGCATTTATGCCTACGTGCTTTCTGGTTTGCAGCCAAGGCCCGGTTCCTGAAATCTTTCTGGTATCTTCATTTAGCTTTGGTTGAGTATCTTATGAAGGGTGGATTTCAAAGAGATGATGGGTCCAAATGAGTGATTTACAATTGTCCTGTCAATTAAGTGTCATGGTGTTGGATATTCTTTTTGCTCAGGGTAATTTTGTTTCTTATAGAATCATAGAATTGTTAGGGTTGGAAGGGACCTTAAAAATCATCTAGTTCCAACCCCCCTGCCATTGGCAGGGACACCTCCCACTAGATCAGGCTGCTCAGAGCCCCATCCAGCCTGGCCTTGAACACTTCCAGGGATGGGGCTTCCACCACCTCTCTGGGCAACCTGTTCCAGTGTCTCACCACCCTCACGGTGAAGAACTGCTTCCTAACGTCCAGTCTGAATCGACCCATCTCTAGTTTTAATCCATTCCCTCTAGTCCTACCATTACCCGACATCCTAAAAAGTCCCTCACCAGCTTTCTTGTAGGCCCCCTTAAGATACTGGTAGGCCACTAGAAGGTCTCCACGGAGCCTTCTTTTCTCCAGACTGAACAACCCCAACTCCCTCAGTCTGTCCTCATAGGAGAGGTGCTCCAGCCCTCTGATCATCCTCGTGGCCCTTCTCTGGACACGTTCCAGCACGTCTATATCTCTCTTGTAGTAGGGGCTCCAGAATTGGACACAGTACTCCAGGTGGGGTCTCACGAAAGTGGAGTACAGGGGGAGAATCACCTCCCTCGACCTGCTGGCCACGCTTCTCCTGATGCAGACCAGGATACCCTAAACAAACGCCTGTATGAGTTTGATTTCACTGTCAGTATTTCAACTTCAGATGATAGTAATTTAAACATAGTAAGAAGTGCTTGATACAGGAATGGAAACACAGTTAATCATTCTTCTGTATCTGGGAAACCAATACTGTCTGACTCCAGCCTAAAAGCCTCAGAGGATAAGCAAGCTAGACAGTTTCTGTGTTTGGAAGCTACCAAAACCAAGAAACCATGGTTTTATTGGTACTGCTGACTCTCATCCAATTCTTTTGCCCATGTGATTGCATCTTAACTTGACCTTGTGTGTCAAGTTAGAAATGGAAATAGTATCATAATACTAGATTTTTTGCAAGTGAGTAAAGGGAAGATTTACTTTCTCTAATCCAAAAATTCACTTTTATGCTAGTCAGAGATGTCTCCATCCAGAAATTTGTCCCTTTTTAGATGTCGGTCTCCTTGCCCAGCAGAAAGCTTTCAGCATTGGTACCAAGTCAAGGAAGTGAGAGGGCGTGCATTAGAGGCATGGAAGAAATGTGGTGCGGAGGAGAGTGAGGGTGAAGAGTTCAGCACGACATTTTCAAAGAGGACAGGAAAAGTGCAAAGAGCATTGAAGAGAAAATCTCCGCCTCGCAGGCTCAGGAGTTTACATCAGTAACAGAAATCAGAGCTGTTTCCCAGCAGCTTTTGCCAGCATCAAGGCCACGGAGCAACATCATTAGTGAAGTCCTGTCGGGCATCCTTTGTAACCCTCTCATTCCTCCTGTACCCTAGTTTTGCTCAGGCGCACAGGAGAGCTGAGTTTTTAGGCAGCTGCACAGCATGCATTATGTTCACAGTTTTGCCAAGTGACCCGTTCACCAACAAGGCCTTCAGCAAACATGTTTTTAAACAATGTTTGTCATTTTGCTGGAGCCTGTGCCTTGGCTCTTGACGTGTGCAAGTTGGCACGATTCTTTTTTGGGCTACTGCACTTCAGAACGAGTCTGGACGTCGATGGAGCTGCTCATGTACCCAAGCTCATACGCGGGCTTGGCTTCTTTGCTTTGAATTGGGGCTGAATAAGGACATCTAACCTCAGGCAACCTCTTTTGGGAACGGCTTGGCCTGCAAGTCATGGTTAAGAATGGAGGCTTATCTTTTTCTTAAATGTGTTGGTAATGGAGCCATCAATCAGCACCCAAAGAACAGAATTTGCTATTTGGTCATTCAACAAAATATAGAGTTATGTTCCATCCTTCATGTCTGATTTTATTACCTTCTGTCCCCAGCTGTTTCTTCCAATTTTTCTTAAAGAAAGCTTTTCTGTTTTCCTAAATTTAACCCTAGCATTCCTTACCTGTGTTTTTTCTTATCTGTCAGCTGGCTATGACTGGATGACGGAAGCTAAAACCACTTGTATGTCAGAAGACCTTGCAAAGAAACAGACTTTGTTATAAACAAAACATTGCAATTTAAGAAGAAATCCTAGATGCAGTGGGGCAGAGTCTTTAGTCTTCTATCTTCTATTTTGACTTTTCAGTCAAAATCTTCAGACCTGATCACCAGATAATACTTTCTACAAACAAGGTTGTTAAAATACTGGGGGGGGGGGGGGGGGGGGGGGCGGTGAGAGAATATTCTGAGCTTTAGGACCCCTAAGAGAGAACTCCCACGTGTAACACAGTGGAACATTTGATTTTCTACGCGTCTTGCCTGCAAAGAAGAGTCGCTGGCTCATGCATTGTCCTTCTCCCAGTCCCTGGCATTGAGCTATGACTGTAAGAGTGAAAACAAATTCAGGGTATCCCTGTATACCAGAATGCCATGGTTACCAGAAGGCACTCGTAAGACCATTCGTACAGGTACTGACCGCTGCATTATGTAGCAAACCATTGACCCCAAACTGATGCTCCAAAAGACCGGAGAGCTTAAAAGTTGGCTGAGAGTCACCTTCCACTGCAGTTTCCCCTAGCAAATCCAGCCTATTGTTTTTATTATTTCGTTTACCAAACCCATTAGGACTGCCAAGTGTATGAGGGAGAATGCTTTAAAAAAATGTGAAGTTCTGGCTTGCATCATTGCATACACAAATAAAAACGTCTGAATTGTGACAAGAAACCCAAGCGTGAAAATTGGGTTTTGGCAATTTTCTGGGGGCTTCTATTAAGCCTTTTGTTTTCTTTTAAAGGAGCCAGGGATGGGGGTATTATTAGTTTTAGCCTGTTGTAAATTAGTTTTGCTTCTTGAAAGAAAAACTGCTGTGGCAAAGCAGCTCTTCTGATCATAGTTAAGTGTGAATGATGGTGTGATTACGAACAGCAACTGGTTGACCGCAGTCAGACATTCAGAGTAAGCTGGTCTGATTTTGCAGAGAGAAACCCTGTTAATTCTGTGAATGTGGATGATTCATGGCCACTCCCTGGACCATGGAGGTGGCTGTCCACGGCCGGTTGTTTGTGACCCGATTTATGTTTGATGTGGAGTTGGCATG
This sequence comes from Rissa tridactyla, assembly GCF_028500815.1. Classification (NCBI taxonomy): domain Eukaryota; kingdom Metazoa; phylum Chordata; class Aves; order Charadriiformes; family Laridae; genus Rissa; species Rissa tridactyla. Next base: position 139,766,869 of record NC_071466.1, read on the forward strand.
GGGAAAGGGTTACTGATCTAGCTAAATATTTTTAAAATCAAGGCATGTGTTATGCACTCTGTTGGCAATTATCATTAGACTGATTTTTTAATCCTATATTTGCTTAGTTACTATAGGCTGCACTTTAAAAATCCTAACTGCAAGAAGACTGCTTCTGAGGTGTACTTTTGGGATTGAGTGTTTTCCTACATCATAGCACTTAGCACCACACCATGCCAGGTGGCACTTGGTGTCAGTTTGATGGGCTTTCATGCATCTCCGTTCCTGCCTGGCTGTTGCAGCTTGTGCCTGTACTTCTCCTGAGATGGAATTATGTGATATCCCATGTTTTCCTTGTGTCCTGTGTGTTTGTGTCGCCCAACCAGAGAAAGTTAAAATACCTGCAGATCTGATGGGAACCTGCAGCAAACATATAAGCCAGTCTAATATGACCTACAGCTACTGTGGTTACTAACGTGCATTGTGCTGGTGGAGGCTGTGATGCTGAGGCACCTGAAGAAGAGTCTGGGTGTTGCGATGACAAATATTTTACAACCCTTGCAGGATTCATTTTTGTTTAGGAAAGTTGGTGCACCTATCACTGGTGTGCCGGTCTTGTGCTATAGTTTGGGTCAACTCAGGAAGGTTGTGTTGCAGCAGGTGCCACTGAAGAGTTAACAGAATCTTGGCTTGCCTCGATACGGAATGAATTGGGTGAGTTTTGCCAATTGTATGGCTCATTACTTACAGGCGTGATTTAGATGAGAGAGAAAATTTAGAATGATCTCCTTCTCATACATTAAGCTTTGGGATAATCACTGGGTTAAGTAACTAGTTTGCCTGTCAGTTCCTAAAGTATCCCAGCAGGCATGTGGTGGGCAGTGGAAGTGGAAGAGTTCAGATGGGCCAAAAAAATAAGCTGGTAGGGTCAAAAGCTTAAGCTTGTGGAATCGGTGACTCATTTAGTGTTAGGTACGTTAAGGAAAAATCAGAGCTGAGAAACCAGCTGATGCCAGTGCTAATCTGCTCCCATAGTGGCAGCACACTGAAATGCTTAAAAGAGCACAGAATTATAAAAACATAGAACTGGAGAATAGAAGAGGGACAGAGGATGCACCAAGGGGAATTGACAGAGGGTAAAGGCTCTGGACTGAGACCAAGGCAGGTGTATGCCTGCAATGCACAGCACGTTGTACCTGTGATAACAAGGTTGGTCACTAGAATGGCAGAATTTACCAGAAATCAACAGCCATCATTTTTGCTGTCTGCTGGAGGCATGCGTTTGAGATGAAAAATTACTGATTCCAGTAACTTGCATTTGTCCATGTCTGATTGCACAAAGAATTAAAGTCAGGGACTGAGCTTGGTATGTCCGGACTTCTGTTTGTTTGGCAGCAAATTTCTTTGCCACAGGGGCAAAGAGAGTACAAACCCCTATATATTTCATTTATTTCAGAAGCCTTCAGGCTTTCTAGTTTCTAGAGGACAGTTATGGCTGGAGAAAGGCAAATGTTGCACCCATCGTCAGAAATGGCAAGAGGGACAATTCAGTCAGCTGCAGACCAGGTGGTTTCACTTCTATCCCTGGAAAAATCATGGAGTGAGTTTTCCTGGAGCGTATTTCTGGGGATGTGAAGAAAAAGGTGACTGAGAATGTTCAGCATGGATTTACCCTTGGCTTCACCAACCTGATCGTGCTCTGTGATAAAATGATTGTGGATGAGGGGAATGCCATGGATATCATTTACTTTGACATTAGCAAAGCCTTCAGCATAGTCTCCCAACAGTATGCCAACATCCAAATTAGGATGTTACAGTCAAGATGAGAAGAAGCCTGGCTGGACAGTCAGACTGTGGGGGTTTAATGGTTCATACCCTGCCTGGAGGCCAGTTATAAGTAGAATTCCCTAGGGGTTTATCTGGGGACATGCCCTGTTTAATACCTTAAAAAAAAAAATCTCCAGGCTATACTGCATTCTTTATGCTAGGCTACTAATAACTGACAGTGCTTTCATAAATAAAATCTAACTTAGGAAGCTGGAGAAGGGAAAGAGAGGAATAACCCTGTTCCGCGTCTCTGTGCTCCTGGTCTTTTTATACATCTCTTGGCTTTTACTCTCTTGCCACTGATGTGCAGTGCTCAGTACAAGGATGTTTCTGTGTGCGAGAGGTCAATCACTAAACAAACCTTAGTGAGATAAGCACTTCTAAGTGCGTCAGGCACATCCTGGCGGGGTGTTTTAAGTCAGAGGAATTACTGCAATTGGTGATAGTGAAGCCAGTGAGCAGCTGGCAGCAAAGGGATTGAAATAGCTGCAGTGCCGTTAACAATACTAGTATGTAGCTTCCAACCAAAGGTGTCAATGGCATACTGGAGGCCTGGTGTGATCAAAGGTCTGGTATAATTAAATGTCTGATTCAGTGAATGGGGTGTGCACCTGCTTTAATTTAGAGATCTGAAAGATATGTATCAGAACTTCATATTCTTCCTTTAGGATAGCTATTTAAATATCTAGATGAATCATAATTTCAGTCTACCCCTTCTGTCAAATAAATTAATACTATTTATTTTCCCTGTTTGAATGAGGGGCAAAACAGATGTACAGCTTCCAGACCCAGTGTGTCAACAGCTGACCTAACATGAAACTTGCAGTATGTTCCCATTACAACAAACGTACTTTAAATAAAATACCTGCTTAGGCATTTTCCTGAAACAAGGTTTAATTGAGCAGTGCCAAGCTCCACAGCCTGTCAGCAGAAAACGAGCAAAGGAGCTTCTGTCTCATGAGTTCTGATTTGTGGCTTTAACCCAAAGACCTTTAACAGCAGGGTTAATCTTCCCTAGCTTTAGCTTCTAAAAGGGGCATTTACTTAAAGGGTGCAGTTTCATGATTGACCTGAGCCAATCAAAGTCCCTGCTGACTCCACCAAAAAGGATGGTTTCACCACGTGCCACATGAGCCGACTACTTCCCACGTGCTGCTGTTAGCCCTTATACACGGCTGTAGCAAATCAAGTAAGCAATTGGTCTGACTGAAAACCCACAGGCAACCCGCTCTGTCCCCTGCACAAAAAACAGTCCCCAAACCTGTCTGCAATAACCAAAAAAACACAAACCCTCTGGCTGAAAATGTAACTCCTGCCTGTACCGTGTTAGCTCCTGATATGGCCATCAAACACTGGTACCAGCAGTCAGGAAGGCAGGGAAGAAGCTCAGACTGTCAGTGGCAACGTGGAGTTGGACTTAGGCTCTTGTAAGGAATGAGGGTAAGTACTCGTGCATTTAGTCTTAAGTCTTTAGCCTAATCTGGGCAGCATTTTAGCTAGCCTAGCTTTTGGATGCCTAAAGCTAGAAAAGATGTTCCAGGTGTGTGAGACATGGAGAAGAATACATCTTTACCTATCCTGTGGGTAGAAGCTCTTACCCCAACCACAGAATTACACATCGTACAGTCAAAGAAAACGAGGATGTGTTTTAGAGTTCATTCATCTCGCTGCTCATTCAAATATGGTCTTGCCAGCTGGTTTCTCTATCAAACGTCATACCTAAGATGCAGCTCAGCTTTCTAGGTACATTATTCAAAGGATGTTACCCAAGTTTCTAAGAAAATGGAGGTAGAGCTAGTAACTTCTTCTTGTGAAATGTTAGCATCATTGTCTACCTACCGTGTCACACACTTGCCACATAAGTGATATTAGAACCGTGCATCCTTTTGAGAGCTAAGTCCTAAACCCACAGTGTGCCTTCTCTGAGTTACTCAAGGATTCCTCTGTGAAAATAGTGCTTGCCATTTTATAGTTCTTCAAGAAAGGGATTGTCTCTGCATAGGGCTCATACTATTTTCATGGGAGAAGAGACAGTCAGGTTTTGGTTATTATCGTTCCACTGATTTAAAGTACTAGCCCTTACCTTTTCATATCAATTATTGAAATACATGAGCATTTTTTTTTTCCATCTGTGTGGAATAAATAGAAGATTTTAATCACTTTATAAATATGTGCCAAAATACTGCTTTAGCATCTTTTCCAAGCATCAAATTAGTAGTTCTTTAAATGTAATCCATCTGCAGGATTTACTCTAAGAAAGGATGCACAAGAGATCAAGGCACGGAAGTTCAGAAGGGGAAAAAATTATTGTTCGTGAAGACTTATATGCGCTAAAAATACATTGTTGCATGTTTTCTGTGGGTATTACTCTCATTCTAGTATTTTTAACCCCATATATCTGATCCTTAAAAGCCTGATATCTGCTGGAAATCCTGAGTGCTCATTTTGATTGTTTCTGTTTCAGCATGAGCAGAAATACAAACTGTAATCAAAGTCAATGTGCTAGTTTTGGTAGTGACATCCAAAGGGCATCAGGACTCTGTGCACTGTATCCTGAATACCAAAGAAATAATGAATAAATCAAGTTTACTGCAATTCAGAATTGTTAATGTAGTGCCTGTATAATTTTGAAGGAGTTTTATCAATGGAAAGTCTCTGAGCCTTTAGGGAATGGTAATTAGATTCTTCTCTGTCAGATTTTTCACTCTGCACAGTACATTGAGTGAGAGGACAGTAACCATTCTTAGCAGCACAGAGACCTTGAGCTTCAATAGGGCATGGAAGCACTAAATCATTTTGTCATCCTTCCAAAATTCTTCCTTTTGGCCCTTGCTTTTGAAGCTTGGCAGATTATCATTCTTTACGCCCTTCCCCATTTCTTTCTGACAGGCAGGGTTTGCTGCTTCGGGGCCTAGCAACCCATTTCCCCACTTTCCACTAGCCCCAGAAATCTCCAGGGAAGGTTTTGATCACAACATCACCCTAACATCAGCGATTCTGGCTGCACCATTACATTTCAAAGTCAACCCTGACCCATATCCTGTGTCCGGCTCTACTTCTATTTTCTGTTCAATGACCTGTAGAGCATTACAGTCTTCATCTGCTCAATTCCTTCTCCACGTATCTCCTTCAGCTCCCAGCATTGTCGGGTCAGCTGTCCCTCCCATACACCCCAGCAGCTATAGTTAACAATAAGTAAATTCTTTGCCATTTTAGCACATCATTGCAGATGCAGAAAGGGGAAAAATTAAAGGTGAATTTGCTGAGGTTCAGGGCGTGCTGACTATGTGTTCCTGTTGAGAGTGAGCCATCACCACGTTTGGGTGATGGCCAACGATCCTCTTTCCTCACCAGCCTACACCAACCCACACTTCCAGAGCTCACTCTTCACTAGCAGCAACACAGGTGATTTCAGAGGTCACCCTTTAAAGAGGGTGGTAGAGCTGCTTTCTTTCCTAGCGGCGACCTGGAGTTTTAAGTGCAGTCTTTGTGAAAGTTGGAAGAAATGGGTGTACATCTTGTGTCTGGGATTTGGGCTTGAGAGTGCCACCTGTCATGCACAGCTGATGGTTTGCACCTGCTTGTTCACTCGCATGGAGAGCCTGGAGAACTGAAAGGAAGCAGCTTTGAACAGTTGCAGCCAGACAGCTTTCACAGCCACTGTTGATTAGTTTAGGGGTAGGCTGTCTGAGTGTGCCTGCCCCCGAGGGTTTTCCAAAGAGCTTTCCTGACTCTTTTGATATGCTGGAACAGCTGCTGGCCAAGGATGTTCAGAAGGAGAAGGTTTGGTTATATCTTAACTTGGCAGTTGTCTCAACTGGTGTGCTCCGCACATATGTCCGGACATATGTCGCGTTTGAAATGAGGTGACTGAGCGATGGCAGTGAACGTGCTGCCGGGCAGTGGGCTGTCCCCTGGTCCGTACCCGTTACACCATCCACCTTGCTGAAGAGACTGCTGTACGCTGTTTCCTTTGGCTAGGTGCCCATGCCCTGGCAACTGTTGAATAATGGTTTTAATAGCCTAGTTAGCAAAGCGAGAGGCAGCCATTATCTCCACTGATATCTTCGGAGGTTTGAGTAAAATACATTTAGTAGACGGGGGGAGTTACCTCAGTTGTTCAACAGTCTCTTGTTAGAAACACAGTCTTAAAATAGTGTTTTTACAGCTATATCAGGCATCTTGTATAAGACAGTGCTAACTCGTTTCATACTTACTCTCATGGATACTGGTCAAATAAGTACCAAATAAAAGCCTGTCCAGGAGGACCTGGCCAGCTGACCTTAAAGGCCATCTCCTTTTAGGAAGCAAAGGCCTTTATTCCATACCCCTTTGTATGTCTTTTCTCCTTCAGCATAATACACATCCCTTACTCCTGAATGCCCACCTTTTTCCAAATGGGATTAACTATTTGCTCTCTCTTTCTCCCTCCCTCAGGTAGAGAGTTGTCTGTGTGCCTCTCTTCCTGGTTCCTGGGCAACCATGCTAGAACTTATTTCTCACCGTCCTTTTCATCCTTCTTTTAGTTGCTATTTTAATTACTTTGGTTTGGGGCCGCCTGACCTGTATGAACTGGTTATCTCCTGGTTTTATGTATTTCACTACAGACCACAAGCCCCCTAATTGATGTTTCAGGGCAGAATAAGATTTGAACTAGGATGGTAATCTCAAGAAATCAACCAGCTTAAGTACATTTGTATTTTCCAGCCGCAGCTGCAACATGAACCCCATATTCAACAGTGTCAGAATCTGGTATCTCACTAGGACACAGGAGGATCTCATGAGGTCCCTTCCAACCCTGTTTTTCTTCATTTCTACCTGTGAATGATAATGCTTTTTTTTTTTTTTTTTAAGAGAACACATGCACACTGAGGCCACAGTCTACCCATGCAAGATCCTGTGTCACTTACCTGAATGCCATCATAGTAATTTGAGAGTCCTTATCAGTCCTGGAGAAAAAAAAAAAGAGAACTAGAACTTGTAAAATTTACTGCCCCGTAGAAAGGAAAGCAACAAAACAGCAAGTCAAATACACGGCTGAAGTGCACTGCAGGTGTAGTCACCGAGCAGCCCACAGGTGCTAACCAGGGTAGTGCTGTGTGGTTTGGGTTTTGTTTGGTCAGGAAGACTTCCCAGCAGAACTGCATCAGTATCTTGATGTGCTGAGTTAACCCCACTTGGGGGCCTAGAACAACTTTTTCACTTTCGCTTGTGTCTTTCTGGAAGTGGTTTAGCCTCTATATATCTCTATAATGAGAAGTTGTAGTCATAAAGATAGAGATCAGTTGTTAAACTGCCTGATGGAGACAGTTATCGGTTTTTCCATCAGGCAGCTGACATGTTTCAAAGGTTATCATTTTATTGGGAGCCTTGAAAGAGAAGGTGTTGCCCTCAGATTGTTATCTTAACAGAGTAGTGTATTTAATGTTAATTTGCTGTAAAATATTAACCATAAATAAACTACCCTGGAGTTTGTTGATGGACGTGTTCCCATCTCCTGAGGTACACTGCAGATAGATACACTCACATCTCTGGCTAGAAAGCATGTCACGCTGAGAACTGAAATGCATAAAATAAATGAACTTGCGTAATGTTCACTTTGCTGTCAGCCGAGGAACTTTTGCTGCAGGCTTTCAGCAAAGACAGCTTCTTATTTCTCTAGCAATTTCAGTGTTGATTAATATCAAATGATTATACTGCTCTTATCCTATCCACAATTTTTTCATAATATTGTAATATCTCCACCTAGTTAACTTCAGGAGAGGAAGGTGAACCCTTACGATGTTCTGACATTCCTGTTTGGATGATGTGATTGAAAAAGTTTCACCTTTATCCCAGGTGATCTAAATTGGATCAATCTAAATGGATGCACACTAGAATGAAATTAGAGCAATGTTAGAATTTATCACAACCTCCATTTTTAATTATGCTGCCATGACGTTGTGTCAAAATTTGATAGATCAGCCCCCAGACCCACATAGATTACTTGACACTCGTTGGGTGAGCAGGGGTCAATCAAGCTTTAAGCGCTGCCAGTGATAAAGAGAAAAGGTCTCTAAGCAATATCACAGCGAACCGCAGGCCATCCTGTCCATCAGACATTTTCCCTTGCTTTTGTCTCTCTCAAAACCGTGTGCCTTTAAGTCCTGGGAGCAACGTCTAAGCCCACATCATCGCTGTGGTCCAGCCCTCCTGCGTCTGTGTCTCTTGTGCCTTCCCAGCACCATCACGCACCTGCTGCAAAGAAAATGGGTAATAAAATAGCATTTATTACTACTGAAACAAAGCAGTAACAAGGACACTAAGGGAGGAGTATCCTGGAATGACAGAAAAAAAGCAATAACCACATGCTGGGAGCCGCAGCACGCTGTGCTGCAGGAGCTGCTGCTGGCAGGGACCTGGCTGGGTGGCACTAGGGAATATCTTTATCAATGATCTGGACGAGGGGATTGAGCGCACTGTTAGTAAGTTTGCAGATGACACCAAATTAGGTGGGAGTGTCGACCTGCTTGAGGATAGAAAGGCTCTACACAGGGATCTGGACAGGCTGGATCCATGGGCCGAGGCCAATGGTGTGAAGTTCAACAAGGCCAACTGCCGGGTCCTGCACTTGGGTCACAACAACCCCATGCAGTGCTACAGGCCTGGGGAAGAACGGCTGGAGAGCTGCCTGGCAGAAAAGGACCTGGGGGTGTTGATTGGCAGCCATCTGAATATGAGCCAGCAATGTGTCCACGTGGCCAAGAAGGCCAACACCGTCCTGGCCTGAGGAACAGTGTGGTGGGCAGGACTAGGGAAGCAATCATCCCCCTGTACGCCGCACTGGTGGGGCCCCAAAATGAGTACTGTGTCCAGTTTTGGGCCCCTCACTACAGGAAAGACATTGAGGTGCTGGAGTGAGTCCAGAGAAGGGCAATGAAGCTGGTGAGGGGTCTGGAGCACAAGTCTTATGAGGAGCAGCTGAGGGAGCTGGGATTGCTTATCCTAGAGAAAAGGAGGCTGAGGGGAGACCTTATCACTCTCTACAACCACCTGAAAGGAGGATGTAGCCAGGTGGGGGCTGGTCTCTCTGCCAAGTAACAAGAGATAGGACTAGAGGAAATGTCCTCAAGTTGTGGCAGAGGAGCTTTAAATTGGATATTTGGAAAAAAATTTACACTGAAAGGGTTATCAAGCATTGGAACAGGCTGCCCAGGGAAGTGGTGGAGTCGCCATCCCTGGAGGTATTTAAAAGACGGGTAGACGTGGTGCTGAGGGTTACGGTTTAATGACGTTTTTTGTCAGTGTTAGGTTAACGGTTGGAGTAGGTGATCTGAAAGGTCCCTTCCAACCTAGGCAATTCTAAGCTTCGAAGTGCCAGTGGTGGGACTGGTCAGCTCCCAGCCTCCTGGGCCCATGCAGGTCAGGAGGATAAAAGGTGGGAACAGTGGTGCCATGAAGTGCTCCCCCTGTGAGTCACAAGCAGCCTTCCTTCAGCGGTGCCTCTGGGTGCAGGCTCTCTGCTGTCAAAGTTACAGGAATGTGCTAATTCTGTCATCATCCCATGAAACAAAGTGCCAACATCGGGTACCCCCTTGGCACCTCCAGCCTGCACTCATTATCAGTCGTCCTCCTGAGAGCACCCGCCATTTCTGTTTGCATTTCCTTCAGTGTCTAGCACTTCTTCAGAGGAAGAATTCTTTATCAGATTTTTGCAGAAATTAAATAAATATTATCCTTTCTCCCCTTCCATACTTTTCCTAATTTCAGCATAGACGACAAAGGAAGGAATGAAATCTGTTTATATAAAATAGGAGGGAAGGGATGGAAAATAGGACCACGAGTCTGAGGGAGATTGTCATAGAAGAGTTTTGTGTTTTGTTTTTTTTTTTAAATTATGAACATCTAAAGGGAAAAGTCACAGAGTATGTGTTGCTCTAGGAATCAGGGTGGCCATTTCACATGGTCAGGTTCAGCTCACAGCAGCATCGGTGGTTGTGCTTGTACACAAGCAGGGCATGTCTCGCTCCAATTTTGCGGCTATTAGCCCTGGTTCATCACCCAAGTATTAACATAAAGCATAGTCCTTAATCTGTGCTCCTCGTTGCCATGATTGTTCCAGGGTGCGTGAGCTGAAGGTACTCTGGAAGGTAGGATGAAAGGACACTGGAATCGTCGTGCATGGCCCAGGAAGAAAAATTTTAAGCTTTTTAATCAAATGTACTCAGAAGTGCTCTATATACAACCCAGGAAGGTGTTTACTAGTATGGAATTTAGATAGGAGGAGAGGAGAGGAGTAGAGAAAGCATGCGGCGGGGCAATTGCAACGCAAGGCACTTATGGAGAACCTATTGCAGTCAGGGGAAGATGAACTATAGCTGTTAAAGAAATCAACATGCTCTAGTATGTTCTTACTTTATCACTGACATGGCTTAGGAGGGAAACTGGGGGAATAGATCCTAGAAATGTTCTGCAGTGTCTGAAAGATATTATCGATAGTGTCCTTAAAAAGAGCCATACACAGCCTTCTGGCACTACAGAGGTTTTGGATAAAGTAAAAGAGGAGCAAAAATACTGTAATATGGGCTCATGTGAATGTCCTGGGAAGAGGAGGGGGTCCTGGGAAGGAGGGGGGAACCACCACGATTCCCCATATTTTTCCTTGCCAAGGCACAAAGAAAAAGCGAGTAGAAACACAAGTAAGGATGAAAGTAGAAACAGCAGTGGTGATGCATCTGTGAGCCTGTGTAATTTCATTAAGCATTACAAGCAAGGCTTCATTTATGCATGCGTGAAAATATCCAGCTGCCCTCCCTTCCTCTGGACCAACCACTTTTTTTGGTGAGAAGCAAAGCCAGGAAGGGACCAAGCCAAGGCAGTGTGCCTCCAGCCTGGGTCAGTGCCTGACCGTGAGGCTGGGACATCTTTTCTCACCTATATATGCCTAATATATATTCTGTCCTAATACAGTGTGTATTGCCCCTTGTCTTCAACAAGCAATGACAAAGGTGATTGATCTTTTGTGGTCCTCCTCACATCCTAATGCTGTAATTGTAGAAAATGCAGATCTCCTAATAGGTTATAAAATCTCACCTTTGGCACGTTTGGTCAAAAACCTGCCGTGTATTCTTAAACTCTTCCTCATTTCGTTTTTGTTTTCGGAATGTGTTTGTACTCCTGGAAATGGCAATGTGGGAGCCCATCTGCTTGTTAGGGATAAATAGTAAAATTGTAGATTATCTCCAGTAGATATTTATCAACATTGCGCAGACTTGTACATATACAAATCTGGGTATCACGTTTGAAATTAATTCGAATACGTTCATTTAATGTATTCTCCTTTAATCACTGTTACTGCTTTTTAAGTGTCTCTCTTTTGGGGAGGCTGTTTGGGAAGTAGTGATTATTTTGCATGCATTAAAGAAACCCTTCCCCCTATATTAGCATGTATTTCAGTAGGGAAGACCAGATGATAAAAGAAATCAAACTGATGGACCAGGAACAAAGGAAATTGTGGGTTTGACAGTCAACCTGTAACCTCCACCAATAGTAGCTGAAAATGTTTCCTTGGAAACCAGGCTGAAAACCAAATTCTGTCATATTAAATTTTCAATTTAACGGAAAAGCCAATTGTACGTGGTATCAACTCTCCATGTGTGCTATTGTGTATTTTAAATAGCAGTGAATAACTTGAAGTAGGTGCACATAAATGGGGGCATGTTTCTGCACTTCTGTGAATCCGTACATTGTCTTTGATTCAAAGGTGAACATTTCCACAGTGACAGTGGGAGAAAGCAAAGAATCTAAGTAGAAGTCACAACTTTTACATGGAAATACGTGCTGTTAAATTACTCTTTGTGCCAGCCTGAATCAGTTGCAGAAGAAAAGCATTTGTATGTGATTTGTCAAAATAAAATGTATGGTTAGTTTCCTTGGGAGGTTCCAAACAGATATTGTAGAGAATGTGCTTGATTCATTATTTAGCATAATAGGGGGGGGGAGGGGGGTGGCTAGCAACTATTGCAAGCGCAAGCAAACGTTTTTGATGCTAGAGGCCCAAAGGTGTGGCTCAACTGAAGCCTTGCGTATGTCTGTAATAAATGGCAAAGATTAACCTCCTGCTGAAGGGGACATGAAAACACAAGCTCTGGCGATCCTAAGGCATTGGTTCCCTGCTGCTGTCTATAGCACTGACATACATTTAGCCTAATCCAGTTGAATGTTAGCCATCCATTTACACAAAATGGGCAATATGAAAAGCTCTTGAAGAGGTGCTTTTGAGATCTGAGATGGTTTCTGTAAATGTTTTTTCATGTACCATTACGCTCCTGCTTCAGCACCGATTTGGGATCTGCACTGTATCAAATGAGAATTGACACAGCTGCCTCTGTGTTGATCTGTGAATTGCAGAGAAGATTCTTTTGATTTTCTACCTTGGTTGCTATACAATTATTTACTTAATTTGCCAGTGTCTGCCTCAGTGCCACATCAGTCCCTCCTCGGTCCCTCCGATGTGTCCTTTGAGGACAGTTTTCACTGCTTTCCTTTTGTTTAGATGAAACCCCTATATCCCCAAATGGCAATTTCCACATTCCCTAACTATGTTAACTCTGCAGGACACATTAGGATTGCTACCTTAGGCAGTTTTCCTCCAGGTAAACGTTATCTCCTGATTAGAATGGGTCAAAAACCATTTTGGGGTGGTGGGGAAAGGCATGAAGAGCAAAGCAGTTATTTGTACCCTCTTTTCTTTATAAGCTTGGAGCTGGAAAGAGTGATCTTCCCAGCCTGCTTGGAGGCAAGCAGAGGCATTCTCCAGTTAACACCACCTTTAATTGCGTCCCGTAGGGCTGGTGCTCTCTGGGGCTGGCGTTACTCAGCCTCACCCATCTGCTTCCCCCTTCCTTCTCCCTGGGGGCCTGTGGTCTCCCGGCACTCGGACAGAAAAACAATGAACAGTGACAGAGGACCTCACGCCCTACCTACAAAAAGAATCTATTCTTTCACAGGCCCATCACCCAAGTTCATTACTATTCACCCCAATGTACCCTGCCTTTATTAAACACGGTTTCTTATGCTCCAGTTACAAAGAGATAATATTCCTAATCCGAAAATGGGTGTACTGTATTTTTTTTTAAGCATAAGTTTGACTCAGTGCCATAATTTTAATGTTAATTTGGCACTCAAAGGGCAGCTCTCAGGAAAGAAGCACTTAGTTAAGGAAGGAGTATCGTCTCTTAAAGGGCTTTAAAATAGCTAGGTTCTCCTCCCAGTTCTTCCGCTGCTTAGTTATGTGACCTTGGGTAAGTCACTTCAAATCCCTGTGCCCGTTTCCTCCCCTGAAAAATTATACGGCTCTTCTTTATAAAGAACTTACTGAAGAAAAAGGCTACGTAATAGTTAGGTATTAATGGAATATTTAATCAAAAAACCTATTTGCAATCCAAAAGATACGTCTGGAGACCTTTAGTTATTCTTCTGTCCCTCCTGCCTCGAATCTAATCTGGAAGGTTCAGGGACATTTAATCAGCGTCATTCCTTGGCCACTCATATAACTTTGAGACCATCCTCTTAAAGTTTGCTTTCTGTGGGCCTTGTGCCTATGGAAACAGTGAGTTCCTTGGAATCCAGATGCTCTCTAGGAAAGCAATCAGCTTTGCATGCTTGACAAGAGATTGCTCATACGCTAATAGAGATGTTCAAATCCCTGGCATCGGAAGAATCAGCAGAACATGAAACCAGAGTGGCCAATGCTAAAAATATATAAAGCCAAAATAAGATAAACTCGGTGCCCAGCAAAGGGGACATTCAGTGCAAGTAAAAGCAAGTTCAGTGCTGAAAAGGAAAGACTGTGTTTCTAAAGAATAACTGGATTTTGAAAGCAAATGTATATGTTATTGAGGCAATGAAATGAGGTTTCAAGCTGTACTAAACATTTGTGTGGATAAAAATATATTATGAGTAAAATATATATAGAAAGATAATGGTGTAACCCACTCCCTTCATCCTGTAAACCAGGATGAGACCTAACTGGGAAGATTTAATATACATCGATGTTATATATTCCTGGCTGACTGATGCAGACAACTTACATCTTTCTTTGAAACATCCCTTGTAGCTGTTGTCGAATGGGGGCTAAGAACAAATACGCCATAGGTCTGCTCCTGCATGGTAGTTCTTGTGCCCCTGGATAATTTCTCTGCCTACAGCTTGTTTTGTGCTCGTGTCATCCCGCAGGAGCTGCATTTAATTTACTCAGCGCTCCTTTCCCCTTCTTTTCATTAGTTTTCATTCTAAGAGCGAGGCTAGATCGATTTCAGCTCCAAAGGCGTAGCTGAGCCCATGCGCTGCCAGGGCTCCTGAGCTGCAACACTGGAAAGGGAAAGAGCTAAGAAATGCCATTTCTATTCTGAAAACTTCAGCACTTTGTTAAAAGAGATTAGATGTTCTCGATGCATGCTTTTGGGGGCCGGGGGGGGCGCGGTTCAGCAGGTCACTTTAGGGACTGAGTGAAAATGATGTATAGGTAAAGTGCAAGAGAAATGCTGTTTCTTCGATAGCGTCCCCTTTAATCTGAAAGCAGCAACTGGTTTTCTCACTCCTTCCCAATTTGTTTTCTGTTGAAGGCATGGCATGTATTTATTCACTCACTTCTCCACTGCAATTTGTCTTCTTGCTCGAGTGACATAAGTGAAGGTGACAGCTACCCAGGGTGCACTTGATCCTGGTTTTTGGTGAAGCATGAACACGTAGCACAGGCTGCGGTCTAGTTTCTCGGCTGTCGTCTACATCCTGCACTTTGGATGAGGCCCCCAAGATGAGGCCTGCGCTTTATTTTTGTTATTTGGCAGATGTAACAGGTTTGATGCGAGACGATACCTTCATTATAAATCTCTTAGCTCCTTTAGTTTAAGCTGATTAAACTCTCCTGTACACTTACTTAGGTAAGGTAGATGGGATGAGTCTGAGTCAGAAAGATTAGATGACTCTCGCATGATCACGAAAAGGTCAGAGGCAGAAGAAGGAAGTTGAGGGGCATGACCCATAACTCGCCTATAAACACACTGAATGAAATCAGGGCCTAGGCTGTGGAAGGGGAAGAAGGGTTGGTACAGCCTCATTCGCTCTCTCCCCACTTCTTGCACAGGTCTTGAACTTTTGGTACTGCCGCAAGAGGGTGGGAATCAGCAATCAGTACAGAGTAGAGAGCTGAAGCTGGTAAATCCATATCTAAATCCCAGGTCAGCGTGTTAACCTCTGGGCCAGCTGCCCTCTCTAACTGAAGTGTCAATATTGTACTTCAGGGAAACCTTCAATATGAATTTTCACATTAAAATAAAAAAAAAAGTGCTATGTCCTCAGCTGAAATATGCGGTGTCAGTGGAGCTTTTCCTGCTTGCGCTGACCAAACGTTGACACAGATGCGTGATCAGGCTGTCTCCGTTATGCATGAAGGGCAAGACGATTTAAAAAAAAAAAAAACTAACCAGTTTCCTCTCCTAAATGCTTCTCAGGTGATTAACAACTAGAAGTTGGACAGATTTCCTCATTTGTTGCTTGTGATGATGCCGCCATGGGTTAAAGCATCATTTCTAGGATTAAATTCTGACTCTGGGAGGGAAGGGTAGACAAGTTCACTTACCCACCAGAGTCAGTAATGGGTGTTGCACGTAAACACTTTATAATAATTATGAACAGAGACATGAGTACTTGTGTTGTCTCCCTAGGGACTCGTGTCACCTAGCTTGTTATAGTCGTTTTCTTCCCTAATAGAAGAAACTCGTTGTAGGCGTAATTCTGCCATGGTGTGTGGGAGGGAAATCTTGGGGAACAGATGGTTCTTGGTGAACAGACTCTAGTGACTAAGACCGACTCTCAAAAAAGAAAGAATCTAGCATGTTGATTTGGTGAAGAATAGCAATATGAAAGACAATCATAATATAAACAGAAAAATGAACTATGAAGCAAGGCTGCCTGTTGTATACTTGACAGTGGTATTTCTCCCTGGTAAAGAAATTCCTTTTTAATAGCTCTCCTATGAAAAGGATTCTCTGAGCTGTTTCTTTTTAAAATGCTGGTGTATTTATCATTGAGCACAAGAGGGTAGAAAACGAGGCACTTGAAACTTGGGATGAAAATAAAGAATTCTGTGCTAGCAGAAATTTTACCTCTACAGATTGGCGTCTGTCTGCTTGAAGGTGGTGTAGGAAACCATTGAGAATTTCTGAGGGAGGTCAGCATAAGTCTAGTTTTTACATGCTATCTCCAAAGGTCTCGAGAGAAAAAAACAGCATGATAAACCACACCTGGGATGATTGGTGGGTACCTTTGAGCCATTGGTAGAGATTCAGATGATGTTGCCTTGCCTGGGCTGCCTTCTATGACCAGCAGCAGAGGTCTGTTCATTTGACAGCTGCCCTCTTATGTGGATCCTCAGACATGGGAGGAATTGGAGCAGCAGGGGCCTGTGCTACGTGTCTGTCCCAGGTGTGTCCTGCTCTGAAGTGGTGGGAACCGCAAAGATGCGATAGTAATTGCCTGCCTGTGAGGCTAGAAGTGCCCCTCTCTGCCGCTCGCCAGGGAGGTGGTAGTTTGCATAAAGAACGATTTCAGAAAACATTGTCCCGTAGACCCACCAATACGTACAGTTAAAATGGACAGATTCTTCAGTTAAGCTCATTTCAGTCCACTGGTGATAAAAACGTACTTATTCCTTAAAGGTCATGGCTTAATTATTGGCGCTGATAATGACTTTCGTGACCAATCCAGAATGATTTCTAACACCAGGTTGCTGAGTGGGTGGATTAAAGTCTCTCCCCAGGAAAGAGATTTTCCTCTACAAAAGAAGTACCCAGTACTGTGGGCTATTTGCTCAGTCATGAGTAATCTCTTAAGAGCTCCTTGCCAGCCATTTGATACGTTGGTGTTTCATTTTCAGGGTGTTTAACCATCCCACCAGCTGGGAATTAGATAAACAACATCTCAGTTTTACCAGTGCAAGAACTGAAAGTGGTTGAATAAGTGGCCCCTTCTTACTTGGCAGTATTTTTTCAGGACTTATTTGATCGCTATATTGACTGAAATGCAATTTTAGGTCTATTAGCCCTGCAGACCCAGTAAAGCTCAGGGGGAGATTATTTTAAAGTCCGTATCTACAGCGAACTTCTTTATTTAGAGCTGGCCAGAGTGTAGTGGGAAATTCTCAACCAGACCTATAAACCAGTTGGCCAAGGTACTCCACTCCTTCCAAATATGAAGCAGACAAGGCAGAGTTTTACTTGGGTTTAGTAGAAGCAGTACTAAGCAGTCTGAGACTTAATTCTGCTTTCCTTTGGCATCACAGTAAAAATGTCCATTTTTAAAATAAATGACTATATGTGCTGTGAACCATTCTTAGCTACAATAACAGATATTTAACTGCAGAGCTAAAGGAGACCCATACAAAACATCCTGCAGTAATGTTTCAGAATTGGCAGCTGGCCTTGTAAAATCATATTCTGGACTCTAAGGTCTTTTGAGCAACATGCAAGGAATTGTGTATCTCCGTGGCTGCAACCCCAAATGTAGATTAGCATCCCTTCGGAAGTGGGCTTTAATCTTGGAGATGATCTCCTGAGCTTCTTTTTCTATAATGGCACAGCACTGATCTGCATCCCTCATAGGACGTAGCCAGCATTGTCAGTGTCATTGTTCATTAGCTGTTACTTCTCTTGGTTCAGAGACCGATGATCAGATACTATTATATAATTTGAGCCTCTTCAGGAGATGCTTTTAGGCATGTGGGAGGGAAGGAAACACAGTGTTTTGGAGAGTCATCTTTTCCAGTGTAAAAGGGAAGATATTCTTGGTTTAGTACGTTTTTACTCTCTCTGAATTAGATAAAATTGCATTGCTCTGAGTGATGAATTGAGTAAATGATGGGGAGATAATAGCTGTGCTATTATCCCTGGAGAGAAGATGCCAAAACTGAATGCTTTTCATTTGAAAAGGATGAGCCGCCATAAAATGTTCAATGTAAAGAAAATTGCATAGGCTAGGATTTTCCTCCCAATACTTCTTTCCTCAGAGCCCCACTAACCTGGTGAGTTACAAACACTTTTGCTGGAGAAATTAGTGTGAAAACAGCATACATCTGAAGTCAGAGGAATCCATACGTGAGATATTTGGACATTACCCCTTACACTACCGGAGAATCCAAGACACGAATTTACCATTAAGGGACGTGGTACCTCAGAGACCATTTTCTGCAGCTATAGCGCAGCAGTACTTCCATTTCCCTGCGTTGGCACCCCATGTAGCTGCTCAGGGGATCACAAATCTGCCAGACAGCTGCATGTGGTACTTGGGGTTCTACTTGCAGTCCCAAAGAGTGAGCTATAATGCGTTAGCAGAAAAAAGTGCCGCAAAAAGAAAGCACAGGGGAAGGCAGAGGACCAAGAAAGTAAGAGAGTCCCTCCTCCATCACAGTTATGAGGTTGGGGGGAAGATCTGTTCATGCTGCCATGGTTCCCTCAGGTTCACAGGTATGAGACCGTGAAACCATTCCAGAAACATTTTATGATCATAATATACCAGTAGGCTTGACATTTTTTTATACAAATGTGAGGAAGAGAAGTGTGGTGAGCTGAGCACAGACAGTCAGAGAACACAGAGATCAGTATTTTCTTATTGTGTTAAATGTGCTTTGAAGCCTGTGAATTACAGGTGTCGTTTGGTGGGAGGATGGAGACCGAGACTTGGAGTGGGAGCCTGAGCATGCCTCTGGAGATGGGGTGAAAGCTGCCCCTGTTGGTTAATGGATAGAGCTGGTCTTTCAGGCTGGTGAGCCAAAGGTGGTAGCTGTATGTTGCTTTATGAGTCTGGCTCTCCCCTTCTTCTCCTTGAGGTATAACTGAATTAAAAGACTGTGGTGTTTTTAAATTAATCAATGCTGAGAGACTAATAGAGCAATTAAATGATAATTAATCTAAAAGCACACACAGCTATAAAGCTACTAATTATCATTCTTAAGTCTTATGAATCACACCCAACTACTATTGGATTACAATTCTATCTCCCTTCCCACTGTAAGTCTATCCCTCCTTTTCCCACTTTCGCACACCAAATCTTTCAGACAAAGACATGATGGAGGCTCCAGCAGGTTGTCCAATGGGGGTCCCTTTGGCATCTTTGTGGACTTGGATTCAAAGGTCAGCTTCATCACCATCTGTAGGTGTCCACACTCCTACTGACAAAAACATCCTGCAGTTCCTTATTCTGTACCTGATTTTATTTCTTATCTCCCAGTTTTCTATTTCTGGATGTGACTTTTCAGAACCCTTGCACCTCTCTTTCTCCATCCAAACTCCTCTCAAATGAACAGTCTGTCCCCGGTTACTTTTTTCCTAGTTGATCCCATTTCTGCTACATCCATACCCAAGTTTGTTGGGTTTTTTTCAGTACTGTTACTTAGATAGTCTTGACTTTGTATGGTATTACTTATATCGTTGCCTGGATACAGGTGACTTTGGAAGACTTTGCACCCCAAAACTCCCCTACCAGTATCCATTTCATACTGGCGTCATATTGTTTACCATATACACTCACTAAGACAAATAATTTTATTTTAGCCTTGACCCTTCTACCTAGTTGCAATTAAGCACAAGCAGTTTCTTATCTTGTGCACAGTCTGCATACCACAGCACCAAAGTAACACATTTCTCATACTCTGGTTTTGTGCCCGTGCGGCCTTGTTGACCTTGACCTGTTTTAATCACGTTCCTCATTCCCAGTAGAGGCCTGCCTTAGTTATGAGGGTTGGTGCCTCCCTCAGGACCTCCTGCTTACACCTTATCATTCTGTAGCACTGATACAGACAGAAAGCTGTATGCCCTAAAGATGCTAACTTTACGGGCCGCGCAGTTTGGGGGAAATCTTTAAGCATTGGGGGGTTTACCCCAGGGAATCTGGAAAATTGATGGGCTCCCTCTACCGAATATGGCAGAGCAGGTAGAGACTTCATATAAAGATGGTTTGTACTTCCCTTATTTAAATATATAGTTAGGATGTATAGCCTCATGCAAGTAGTCCTTTTCAGAACATTGTGTATTTCTTATTTGTGAAACCACTATGTGAGATGAGAGATGTATTTCAGTACACGTAGTTGGTTGTGGTGTGTTCTGCTTGTTTCTTCTCCACTCCTTCAGCCAGGGTTTTTCACTGGTAGATTAAAGCATTAAAGTAATTTATAACCTCAAAGGAGCAGGGCCAAGGATGCAGGCTCATTAACAGTAATCCCTATTCAGACAGATGGGGAGACTTTTGTGTACAAACAACTTTTGGTTGTTCAACCTAGTTGAAAATGTTGCTCATTCTGGTGACACATGGGCAGGTGATCTGTTACACCTGAAGCATAATTAGCCCAAGTGCTCATTTCTGTGCTTATGAACTGAGTAGTATAAAACTAATTGGTAAAATGTAGATCTGGAAGCCAAGGGCAGGGCATGCAGAAAACATGAATGACGTTTCAGCTTGCATGAATTCTCCTCTTTGGTCTCCATTGGAAGGAGTATGAGCTGAAAACATACTTGCAGAGAAAAGTAACTTTTTTATTAATAGATGTACAGTATTTGGGGTATTTTGTGAGTGAGGTGAAGACTGCATGTCAGTGTGAAAGATGTCTTGAGTCACAGATCCTCTGAGCAGGAAGTTTTAACATTATGGGTTTAGCTGGAACAATTAGTAGGAGTGCTGGAGTTGGTAAGTCAGGCTTGTAATGGTTGATTACCTTTCAGAGTCTCTGAAAGATGCCGGAGTAAGCTAAAACCTGAGCCTGGCTTAAGGACACTTGATACGGTTTTCCTGATCCTCTTTAAAATGTGTGTGTGTTTCCTTCCATACTAAAATATCTGGATTTCTCTACCATTTTAAAAAAAAAAAAAAAAAAGGAGAAACTCCTACCTGACTGCAAGCAAAACTCATTCTTATCTTTTACTGCCTTAAAGAGGAAAAGTCTCGCAGGATGCAAGCTTGTCTCTTACCGTCAGCCCTGTCAGAGCATTCTAGTCAGGTACAACTGCAATGGCAGAGTAGGGAGAAAATTTTCACATAGTATGACTGAGCCATCTGTGGCAACGTTCTGATCTTTGTACCGGGAAGGGAGCGACATCTGCTCCTGGTAAAAGTGTTACTATCACAAGCTGACGTTAAATGGCCCTCCTAACAACAGGTATCTTTATTCTGAAACAAGGCTACACCTGCTGCTTGATGAGAACCAAGCTAGTGGAAAAGGGAGTACACATGCCAAAAGGCTGGCATGGACTTCATGGGCCAAATTTGCCTTTTCCTTACATCAGGATAATTTGACACCGTTCAATGGAACTGCTTTTTTTTTTTTCTTTTCTTTTATACCTATGCCAGGAAGAAGTGAATTTTAAGAATGTTTATTATGGACAGAACCAATTGATCCAAGCACTGTCAAAAGAGGTCTCAAATACAGATTTTATTTTAAAAATATTTTATATAACGTGCAAAGAGGTTGGATTCAGAGAGCAGGTCTGAGCTGTGAATCCAGCTGTCAAGCTTGCATGTGGGCTTCTGCAACCATTTCTGAAGGGTTTCCATGGATTCTTCTGAGAACTGGCTGTGATCAGAGGCATTAATAACAGCTAGTCTCCGGTAAGAGTGGTACTTACAGAGCCACACTGCGTTGTAAGTAGCTGGACGCTATTTGGACAGATGGTTCTATCTTCTTAAAGAAGTTTTAAATTCCCTAAGCTGAAGGCTCCTTGGATGGAAATCAAGGATTACTTGTAACTCGCTACTTCCTTGCTTGCTTGGAATAGTGACACTACAGAAAATCGGTTTATAATGGTTAAGTCATCCATTCTTAGGTATTTTCTTAGAATCTCAACTATTTTGTTCTTCACTGGACTTGGTTTCTTTTTCACAAGTGCCTTCACTTCTTGTAGTGTCCCTGCTCTTCCTATTAGTCTCATAAATTGCATTACCTTCTGATCATCTCCCAGTAATTTTCCAGTTTGCTTACTTACTGTATGGGCTGCATGTGGCCTTAAGATGAGGATATGATTATGGTTAAGTGACAGCAAGGAAAGGAAGGAGATATTTGACAGGCTGAGGTACCTGGGCTTAGTGCCTTCTTTTAAGCACAAAAGAAAAAACTACATTGTTATGATGAACATATGAACATCATAACATATGATGAATATAATAAATATATATGTGGAATGGCATAAGAAGTCTGAAATATTTATATTGGATGTGAAAACGAAAGAAAAATGATGAAATGAGTAATTGTTCTAGGTAAATGCAAAACTTCCGTGTACTGTTTGACAACATCCATAAATTGAACGTTCTTGGGATGAATTTCAGGCACTGAGACCAGCTGGCATGAAATGGCTTGCACTCATGCCATTAAACTTTCTTACCTTCCAAAACATCATGGCCATGTGGGATATCTGTTAGCAAAAGCCCCTGTCCCAGGATAACTCCTCACTTGTGACCAGGGTCTTGGTCATCTTTCTGGTACCTGGTTCAGGCCAAAATTGTACTAAGACCCAAAATTGTACTAAGACAGTGGAACAGTGCAGATGATTGAGTTCCAGTGCCCAGGGCATAACCTGGCACAGTTTAATTTCCAGGTATAGATATTTATGCAGAATTCATTGGCAGCTGTCTTGTGTGGTGGAGGTTCAGCACAAGGCTCTTACCATTTGCTGGCTGCCTGCTCCTCACATCCCAGAATCTTCTAGCGTGGGTCATGCTAGAAGAGTGACTTACTCTTTTACTGTACGCTGTACTCATTTCCCAGATATTCATCTCTCTCCACTTGAGTACCATCTCACTACAATGTTTAAAAAATCTTTTTTTTAATTTGAGTAACTTTAAATATTTGATGCATTTGTCTTGATTTGCTCAATTTCTGTTGTGTGTTATGTCAAAGGATTGTTACCTCCCTTACACTTGCAATCAAGGTGAACTTTGGTGCCATATTACCTGTAAACCTGTAAAATGATGGCATTTTCTCCTTTATGCCTCAGGAAGAGGTCAGGGATCTTCAATAAGTGAGTGTGGAAGTGCAGGACATTCACCCTAGGTTGACAAAAGTGCTGCAGTCATTCCTTTGGAAGAGCTCTTTGGAGGGGCCCAAATTCAGAGCAGAGTATGTCAAGACTTTCCCAGATGGAGTTGTAGGTCCCAGACGGATCCGTGGAGTTGTCCTTGAAACAAAATTTTGAATTGCGTACCAGCACTGTGTATTTTACGGGTTATGTGCTGGTTGCCTCAGCTGTATCTGTGTGACAGCCAATGTGCCTGGTTATCCTCTTTGGAAACAGCATTGTAGCAGAAGGAGAAGTAGCCTCAGGGTCTGGCTGAGATATGGTTGCTTGAATGTTTCTAATTGTGGGGATCCCTCGGTGACTTCTCGGCAGAGCTCTTTTTTCACTAAAAAGTGACATTGTGAGTTACTGTGTGATCTGACGTACAGCGACACCACCAGGCAGACCTCAAGACTTCTGTGGGGCTCAACCAGTTCCAGCCATCAGAGGATATGATCATTTGTACAAACAAGGACTGCTACGCAGAGCTGATGCCGATTGTGTTGTGCTGGGTCAGCTGTTTCACAGCTGGCTGAGGATGCCATCGTGCTGTATTTCATCTGTGAGAGCCACCTCTTTTTCATATCATTCCATCCTGTGAAGCTTCTTCATTTCTTTAAATGTCTTTCTAAGTCTTTCTTGGTCATTTCTTTAAACACCTACAAGAAGTAGGCATCTATGTTTGACACAACCTTTACTCCTGGTTGGTTAGCCTTGGGAACTCAGCGAACACTCCTGAAGTTCCCTGGTGCCCAAGCAAATCTGGCAGTGGAACTTCAAAGATCTCTAATTAAGGCAATGGGTATGGAAAAGCAGATTCAGATCCTATGTCTGGATAACTCTGCACTTATCAACGTTTCCAAGACCACACAGTGATTCTCTAAGCAATCAGTAGTGAATTCTGCATGGCAGGAATTGAAGAAGGGGGAAATGGATGGGACTCTGGTCATAGCCAAGTGTTCCTGCCATCTGCCAACTGACTCCCCCTTGGGTCTATGCCCACATTGGGGCATAGCTATGGAGGAGGGATGAGAAGGAAAACCATTCTGTAAAATGCATGGGATGAAACATGTTAAATGGTTCCTGTAGGAGAAGCTCCAAGTGTTACCATCCTCCTTCCCCGCACTTAAATTCTTCCCCTGTTTCAAATGTCAAGCATATCATCAAATGCTGATAGTGATATCTGTCTAAGTACCACACAGGGGCACAAGAAATGTCTGCGATGAATGTGAGAAAGCTGCATATTCTGTCTGTGACTTGTCCGCCCACCTGCAGGATGGTACTAGAGACCACAGAAAGCTTTTCCACCTCTGTCAAGTCCCTGATGCTCCCGTCTACAACGCTTGTCTCTGAAAGAGCTCCTTTTACTGCTCCCGAATAACTGACACCTAACTCCGCATGTTCTCGCTAGAAAACAGCAGGCTTTGTCAGCAGCCAATTTTCAAGGAAATTGGCCGTTTAAAACCACATCCCAAGTAGCTGGCTATACCTATTAGCCTTAGCTGACCTATATTGAAATTTACTGTCTGTCATCTCTTTGTTTCTGTAGTCTTTATCTTTAAATAATCAGCTCTTTTGTTTACTAGATGTTGGTCATGGGTACTGTATTTCCACTACATTAGCTCTACTCAGGGGAAAGTAATAGCTCTAGATTGAAGCATAAGCCATTTGTTTTCCTGTAATGAGGAACGCTCTGCTGCATGCTTTCTAACTGATTAGATGAATTATGCTTTATTTGCCTTGAGAAGAACCATACTTAAAAGCAACTTTCTGAAGAGGAAATGAGGCGGAGAGCGCACAAGCGGAAAAAAAGGCTCTGTCTCCATTAATGCTTCCCGAGCTGCGTTTTCACACATTTCTTGACTGAGCAATCCTGATGCTTATTGCTGGAAATGTACCAGGCTAAAAATTAATTGCAGGCTAATTACTTTATGTCAAGAAGCTGCCCAATTATTTCTCAAATTTGCTACAATGGCAATTCTAAAAGTGCTTATGTACTTTCCTTCCTTCGAGACTGTATCGGAGGATTTTATCAGTGGCAAACGCAAGTGAGGTAAGCCCTTTCATCAGAATAAAACTGCAGAGATCAGGTGTTTTTTAAAGAGTTATTTTCATTACTTTGATACCTGCAGTAGTTTAGATTTGTGGTGGTCACTCGTGTCCGTTTATGGTACTGCCATTGAAAGCGCAGAGGGTTATATGCACCAGGGTGTTATTCGGTATATCTATATATAGAATGTTTCCTAGCATTTATACTGCAACAGTCTGTTCAGAAGAAGGACTTTTAAAATTATTCAACGCACTCAGTGGGACACCTTCTTCTTTAAAGGAATTGTTGCCATGGTGTTTTACCCCTTGGCCTATGTCTTGCTTAGAATAAATTATATTTCCTTTACAGAAGCAATTCATGCTTCTACTCTCCTGAATTATGCTAAACAATCCCTTTCTTTTCTTTATCTGAAAGGACAGAAGCTTTTCACCTTTTTTTTTTTTTTTTAATTGAACTCTCTCAACCTTAATCTTCTCCGTAGTTCCTCATATATGAGATTCGTTTTGTGGGAATTCTCTGATTTTTCTCCACTTTAAATGTTCTCATACAGTTATGCCTTGAAATGTTCATACTCTAATGTAATTTACCATCTTTTGATAATCCTCCTAGAGAAGTCTAATATCCCAGTGCCTATTAAACACACCTGGCTCCACTGTGCGCCAGAGAAAAGCATTTTTTATTGGTCTTACAAAAAAAAAAAAAAAAAGCTGGCAACATCTGGTTAAAACAGTGTAATTTGGATGCCTCAACCGATCGTTGGTTTTGTACCACAGGAGGAAGAAAGGTTACCTTTCTAGGTCATGCTTGAAAACTTGATGCTTTCTGGGTCAGTCACCAAAGTGTTTGGCCCTGGTTTGGCAGAGGGGCAGCCGTGAGGGCAATGGCTGAAGAGGCAGCCGGTTGCAGAAAGGTGCCACGGCGAGTTACGGTCTCTGCTGATACCATGTTGAAGAGCAGTAGCCCACCTTCACCATGGCTTGCATTGCTGGGAGATGTTTGTTCAACACTTTGGAAGATGAATCCTTCACATTAGGGGAGAGCACAAGAAATAGCGTTAGATAATGTTACCAAGCAAACAGGAGAACTGCCTTCTTTCCTCTCCTGTGTTTCTCAATGAAGTGCCATCCTGCATGGTGCCTGTTAGAGTGAGTTGGTTTTATAGGGGTGAGGACTGATAAGTCCAAAAAAGGAAGGACTACCCAGGCTTCTTTGAAAGGCAGTTATAAGACCAAACTCATGCAAGTTCCTTTTTAAAGTAGACCATGGCTTAGGCATGGTCTACTTTTTACTCTTTTTTATTTGCTTCACTGAAAATGTCTCCTGAGAAAGAAGCAAAGCCTTTGGCATTTTACATTGTTCAGTGGTTGCTTTATTTTTCAGCAGTGCTGTTCCATAGATGTGCAATTTGCCCTTTCTTTGAGCGTTTTTTTTGTATCTTTGTGGTATGGAAAAAAATTCTGATTGAAAGATTGATGGGCAGATATCTCTCTGAACTATTACATGCTTTAAGGCAAGAGCAGAGAACACAGAGAGTTACAGATGTCCTTTGGAAAGGCAGGTCAAAGCTTAAGTGGGCAAGAATAGGGGAAGAGAGGCCCATCAAACACACTGAAATATAACATTGGGAAAAGTTCTAGATGTCCTGTTTTCATAATAAGTGCTTGACAATGTAAATTGAAGTCGCAGAGATTAGGTTATAAAAGGGAATTGCCTGATTATAATATAAGAAAAATTCAGCAAATTTCTGAGTGAAATTCACACCTCTGTTGAGGGACAGCACAGCCTATGAAGAACTTGCATCCTACTTTGAGTATTAAAATGAAAATAGCGGCTGTTAGGTTCGTTTATTCTATTTTGGTCAAGGCAGCGGAGTTGCCCCTGGAATGCATTAGAATGCTCAAAAAGACACTGAAAGCAGGATACGTTATTACTGATTTCCCTCAATTTAATTACTATTGGACAACTTGAAATCAAACATCTTTCCTTTTCTCTTCACTGTAATTCTGTGGCAATTCATGTATCACTTCTGAAGTATTGCTGACTTGGCTGGTGTTTTCACGCGGTTCCAACAGTACAGCATACCAGCCCACTTTTATCCATTGAATATATTTCATATTGGCAGAAGTCTTCTAAAAAAGGATAGAACAATCCTTAGGCCTCATGCAGTTATCGGGGATTTATTATATACGCTCTGGAGTTAATCAGAATTTAGAGATGCAATTATCGTTTAGCTGCACACTAAGCATCATCTTTACGTTAAGCACTTCTTGAGCTATAGGAAACAGTACAGAATAAGTTGCATTTGTTTTGTCTTTAAATCTCCTTGCACTTTCCTCTAAAGCACTGACTAGTC
Source organism: Rissa tridactyla (assembly GCF_028500815.1). NCBI lineage: Eukaryota > Metazoa > Chordata > Aves > Charadriiformes > Laridae > Rissa > Rissa tridactyla. The sequence continues at coordinate 139,794,155 of NC_071466.1, forward strand.
TGAAATCTTCAGATGCCATAAAAGAGGCAGCAGACTTTGATTAAGCAGCTGCTCCTGTTATCTGATTTAATGGTGACGATGAACTGGATGTTCTTGTGATCCAGAAGGTATGCTGATTCGTGAGACTGCATTTAGAAATTGCCTTCATCCCTCAGAGGAATGCAGTGAATCATTGCACGGGGTGAAAAACTACAGCTGTTGAGTGGTGTGTGGTAGTAGGCAATACCTAGCAGTAATACCAGGCATGGAAATATTGAAGGGGATATTATCTGCAGGGGGAACATCAGGAGGAGGTGGCACGTAGGCAGAATGTAACTGTCCAAGTTCAAGCAAGGCTGGCACTGCAGAAATACTACTCTTCTTTTTATATACCGTGACTGAAATGGAGAAAGGGCTGATTCATTCTTTCTCTGCCTTTGCATTATTTATGCCAAAGTAAAACAAGTATAAAATAACTCTCATCGGGTGCAATCTCTTTACAATAGAACAAACGCAGCATTCCTAAAACTCTTAAAAAGATAGCTTTGGTCTTATGTGGGTTCTCTGAGAAAACTCTCCATTTTGTGTCTCACCAGCGTTTGCTCATCTGCGATCTCTCATGAGATGATGCATATTTGGACAGCCACTCCAGCGTCCTCTTGTTAGAAGACAAGTTTTTTACAGACATTAGCGCTGCTAGTACCCAGTTCTGAACATCAAGTCATTGGGAACTGAGTTCCTAAAGTCCAGCTGGCTCTCACCAACATCTTTGTCCTTGATTAGCTTTCTCTGGCTAGCAGTCTATTCTCTGGCCTAGACTACGTTGCTGAAATATGCATGTAGTTGGGTGCAACCAAGAGAAATTAAATGACATTTTCATGTTCTAGCTTTTGTTAACTTGCTCAAGTTTCAGATTTATGAAGGACATGCAGCTGTGTTAAAAGAAAAATACATGAAGTCAAGCACACAGTGTGCTGCTTCGCAGGGAAGGCTGATGACTTTCTTATCACTTCTTTATCCCTAAGAACGTCAAGGTTTATCTAGATTTGGTTGTCAGATAAACAGAAAAATAGTAATCCCTTAGTCAAACAAGAAACTATTGATATTAGTACCAATTTAATCTTTCATATGTCTTTTTCTTTTAGTGTGTTAAATTTATGTCACACAATTCCTGCTCTTACATAAACACTGGGCAAGTCAAAGACAGAACAACCTCTAATAAAACAAGAGACCATGATAGTGAGGAGATTTACAAACTCGGTGTTACTGATGAGTGAGCTACAGAGTAGAGGCAACAACCAAAAAACACAGAACTACTGAGAAGCCAGCTGGCCCATTTTCCTGCCCTAAGGTTCAGCTATTCCCTGCTTCTCCTGGCAATGCTTACCTAGACAATTCTTAAATGCGGCAAAGGTGGTGGCACATTCCTTCCACCAGCAATCTGTCCCAATACTTAGTCATTCCTGTCAGTAAACTAGTTACCTTTAGTCTAGTTTATACCTCTTCAGATCCTACAGCATCTCTATTCTATTTATTCTTTCCACCCTTCTTGTTGTCTCTCTGCCCCCAGAAGGGCAGAGGTTTTTGGTATTTACTATTAACTTCATTTGAAGTTTCTCAAATACAGTAATGCTGGCCAGCAATACAAAAGCCTTAGAACAGACATTTCTGAAACTCAAGATGATTTTTTCAAATCTTACTCCAGCAAACTCAAATACTATTTTGAAATTCAAGCTTCATCTTCTTTGTCTGTGAGATTTACCAAATAAAAGGTCTCCAGGTGGAACCTGCAGTAGCTTTCGTGGTGCAAGCAGAACTGCACCTAGACCTGCTATACTGTTATCAGGGACTTTGAGCTACTCACAGAGTGAAAATGGGAACTGAAGAAATTGCTGTTTTTACATAGGCACTTTCCATGTGATGACAGTATTAACTTCCTTTTCCTTTCAGAAGGGTTGTGCACAGTTGTCTTGCTGTTCAGAGTACCTGCTATCGCAGAATCACAGAATGGTTCAGGTTGGAAGGGACCTTAAAGATCACCTAGTTCCAACCTCCTGCCATGGGCAGGGACACCTCCCACTAGACCAGGCTGCTCAAAGCCCCATCCAGCCTGGCCTTGAACACTTCCAGGGATGGGGCATCCACACCCTCCCTGGGCAACCTGTTCCAGTGTCTCACCACCCTCACAGTAAAGAATTTCTTCCTGATATCCAATGTAAATCTACCCTCTTTCAATTTGAGGCTGTTACCCCATGTCCTATCACTACACTCCCTGATAAAGAGTCCCTCCCTATCCTTCCTGTAGGCCCCCTTTAGGTACTGGAAGGCTGCTATAAGGTCTCCTCAGAGCCTTCTGTTCTCCAGGCTGAACAGCCCCAACTCTCTCAGCCTGCCCTCATAGCATAGGTGCTCCAGCCCTCTGATCATCTTCATGGCCCTCCGCTGGACCCGCTCCAACAGGTCCATGTCCTTCTTGTGGTGAGAATTCCAGAGCTGGAAGCAGTACTCCAGGTGGGGTCTCACCAGAGCAGAGTAGAGGGGCAGAATCACCTCCCTTGACCTGCTGGCCACACATCTTTCGATGCAGCCCAGGATGCAGTTGGCTTTCTGGGCTGCAAGCGCGCATTGCCTGCTCATGTTGAGCTTCTCGTCCACCAGCACCCCCAAGTCCTTCTCCTCAGGGCTGCTCTCAAGATCTTAGGTAAAGATCTGCTGTCTCAGATCTTGGGCAAAGCAGGGTGCCAAATACTGGTTTTGGAGAAGTCATCAGGCAGACTGTATATGGAAATGCAGGGATCTTTTTAGTGAATAGACGCTGAGTCTTGTCATTCTGCAGAAGACTGGGCAGAAAAAGTGTATTGGAAAGAGCTGTGGATCATAGTCATAGAAAAAAAGGGCCAAAAGACAGCTTGAGAGGCCAACTAGCTGTACATTTGTCCAGTTGTACAAAATTGCTGGTGGCAGTCAGCAGCCTTAGCAGTACGGGTTATTGAGATTCCCCATCTTTCCATCCCAAAGGCAGTTCCCCACAGGACTCATCTGACATGAACAAAGAGTGACAGTCGGCAAGGAGCAGCAAAGGAAGAGGAGGAGCCAGAATGTGCCCTGCTCCCCTCCTCTCATCAAGTACTTTGTAGAACCACCCACAAAATTGCTTGAGTCTAATGCTTGACAGGCTTTCCCATCCCATACTCTGCCCTCCTCCTCTTTAGCTCCTGATATGGTCCTACAGGCAGCCTTAGAGGTCAAATAGCAAGTGGTAGCAGGAAATGTGGAGATACAGGAATTTCAGTGTCTGTCCCAGGAAATGAGTGGTGCAGGGAAGATTCATTCATCTCTTCAGGACAATGCATTACCTCTTATATTTTTGTTGTTTCCCCTGTGAGGTTTTCCCATGGGAGGGGACAAGTGAATTAACTATTTTATCATCTCGACTGTGTCCTCCCTCTGAAAGAACCAGGCATTCTCTTTTGTGCCGATTTCATTGATTGATGTAATCAGACTGGCTACTAATCAAAGTGATCTCAGTAGCCTAATTCTGTACCTGATCTCTCTCTGTTTGTGCTTCAAGGTCTTTGACAGGGTCCGAGAAGATTGCCCTAATTTCCACGAGAAGATTAAGCCTATTAATGCTGAGCTCACTCAACCTAAGCTGGCCATCAGTGCTGAAGATGAGGAGGAGCTTCTGACCCGGGTCAATGTTGTCTTCCACTGTGCAGCAACAGTTCGCTTTGATGAACCCCTGAAGTATGTCCTGCTTTCTGTATTTGCTAAGCATGATCCAGAACGCACAGCAGCCCGTAACGCACCAGTCAGTGCATCTCTTGTATAGCTGCAGTGATAATTCTCCATTTACGTTTTCATGCTACGTGTGGTTCTGCGCTGAATGTGCAATGTAAGTGCTCTCAAAACGTCATGTGCACGTGCACATCAAAAGCGAAGTATCATCTTGGCAGATTTCCATGGGAACAGAAGGAAGTACTGCGAGCTTGGGTTGTAATATAGCAAGGGAGTTAAGTATGACCTAAAATTGGGATAGGGAAAAATGTGTTTTAGGTCAAGAGGGAGAGGTTTTGGCAGATCTAGCTGGAGACAGCTTGAAGTGAAACTATGTTGTGTCTGTCTCTAAAGCTAGTGTTAATGGCTTTTCTTTGTCACTGAGTAACTGAAGAAGGAAATGAGATGTTGTTGTTTAAGAAAATAGCCTATCACAAGCTTTAAAATACCCAACACTCAGTGTAATTAACTGTTTAAAATAAATGCTCAATTTCTGAAGGCACTCCCTGGGGAGTGCCTTTCCAGGCGGGCTTTCCATTAAGAGAGAACAGCAGAAATAAGCCACTAAACGAAGACTGGATGTGTAAGTGCTTCTATGCAAATTGTAAAGGTCCAGAAACTGAGGTGGAGGACCTGGATTGCCAGATCTTCAGTTTTTTGAAAAACGCTACAGCTGTGAGAGTAGAAAACACAATTATTAATGTTGGTCTTCATTTGCTCGTACGTAGGCTAAATAGATGTCCACTGTGTCCCCCATTAATAATTGCTTTTTGCAACACCTGATTAGAGAACCCGCGAGAAAGGAAGCAGCTCTTGATTGAGCCTTGAGCCACACGTAGAACCTGGCTCAAGATATAAGTAGCAAAGCACTGCGCTGCATTAATAGCCATAAATGTTTTTGAATCAATACACGAACAAACACACTATAAAAATACATCACAGTGGCATGTAACATCAAAGGGAAACTATGTTTTTAATAAGGAGGATAGCTAGAAAGAAGTTAAAAGAAGAAGTTAAAAGAAAAAGTTAAAAGGGTCATCTGCTTGCAGGCAGCATAGAAACTATTTAAAGGCTGATTGCATGTGATCTGTCAAAATCTCTCCAACAGAACAAGGAAAATCCAGTACGATTAAATGGCAAAGTACAAAAAGTTGTTAAAATCAAATCATTCCTGTCTGAATGAGAAAATACATTGCATGGGTAAAAGTTCTAGCAAGTTAACTGTGAAAGCATATAATACTGCAGCTCAAATAAAAATTTTGAGCAGCGATTTGCTGATAACACAAAAAATAAAAATGTTGTTAAAACACGGCAGAAGCCCAAAGCCTACCACGGAACGTGTAGAGCCACTAGATAAGGGAGGTGCAAAAGCAGTCCTAGAAAAGCAGTCAAGAAAGCAGCAACAGAGAAACAAAATGAATTGCTGGCATTAACATGCAGTACATTTAGGGAATTCTCCAGATGGAAACTGTGTTATATTGAAATATTAGTAGATGCAGTTTAAATATAAATAGAAAAAATAAAGAGTAATAAATCACCCAGGTTAGATGATATTCCCTGAGAAGGCTAAAGGAACTCTGCACGTCTCAGCAGAAATCTATGCTGGGCCCATATTCTGAGCGCAATTCTGTTCGCCCCATCTCAGAAGGGATACAATCGAATAGAAATGTACACAGACGAACAACTTTCCTAAGAAGGGAAACTAACGTAGAAGTATTCATCCTGCTAGAAGGGCAGGAGGAAACAGAAATCTATAGCAAATGCTATTCTTTAATAGCAGCATGCTAAAAAAAATATTAGTATCTCTGGCTTTAAATATTGTGATCCAAACATTAATCATACTCTTAGCTTCTGTTTTCATTCATCTGGACTATTTACAATTTCTCTTCAATGTACGTGTTGTTGAAAGCTTCTACTCCCGGGCTGAACAGATTGCATATTCCTTAGCCTTTTCCCTTCTGTACAAGAAAGTGTCTTTCTTCCAGTATAAAGCATGCGAAAACGTTGAACGTCTGTTCACTGAGATCCATTGCAGATAGTCTCTAGGACAACTTCTAGCTATGCTGGGTGCTTCAAGGTCAGCCTTGCTAACCAGGACTCTTTGTCTCTTATGTTTATCAGTCCTCTTCTCCATTCCTTTGGAATTTAAGCTGTTATCTCTAATTGTGTCTTCTTTCAGTATGAATCTGTTTTTCTGGGCCCAAGGACCCTTTGCTGGTTACTGAGACCCATGTGCTTATCTGATTTAGCACTGGTCCTTTAAGGACCAGGTTGAATGGGGACAGTAGGAACCATAACGCCTCAGTGGTTGTGCATATTGGAAATATTTGTACCAGGGAGGGGGTGGCAAGTATGTCAGATTTAGAGATTTTAGTGAAATGTTAACTCCGATCCTTTGATTTGAGTGAAAATATTTTACTGAGTCACATTCTGTGGCCAGAACAGTGGATCCAACAGCATTGCTCTGAAAGCTGGTTTAGCCCTTTCATTTCATTGAAGCTTTCCACTCTCATATGACCCCTTCTCTTCCCTTACTTCCCTTTTCATTATTTGGGGTTTGGATAATGCTCAGCTTTCATATATTCTTTCCGGTGAAATGCATTTTTTTGCTTGCCCTCTTTAGGCACGCCCTGCAACTGAATGCAATGGGCACACAGCGGCTTCTAGAACTGGCCCGGCAGATGCAGAACCTCGAGGCCTTCATCCACATCTCCACCGCTTATGCAAACTGTGTCCGGAAATGCATAGATGAAGTCATCTACCCACCCCCAGCTGAACCCAAGAAGCTCTTCGATTTAGTAGAGTAAGTAGGAGCTGCATCGCCTCTTCTGACATGGGTTTTGCTTCATTCTGCAGAAGACCTCTGAATTGTTCATGTAATCTCTCCACTGGGATTTTTGTTTGTAGTCGCTGCTATTACTCTATTGCCTTGTCTGCACACACCCATGCCATGAGACAGACCAAGGGAAGAGAGAGCTTTCGTTCTAGGTGGTTTTGAGGGGTACTGTTCACAGAATGTCATCCAGTAACTCTGTCCCTTCTGGGTTTTATCTTGAAACTAGCTTTACTGAGATTTTTTTTGAAAATAGAAGAAACAGAGACTCTGTTTTGGACCCTTTTTGTATTTGGAGAGCTGCTGAAGTCGTGCTTTATAAATATTTGGTTGACTTTAAGAATATTTTTCCAAATACAAAATTGTTAGAAAACAGCATAAACCACAGTTAATAACCCTGTGATTTCGGCTACCTCTAAATTTTTTCACACACTGCTTATTTATAAGGACCGTTTGATTTCATGGGAGTCCAGCATTGGGTAAGTTATGCGCGAGAGTATTTGCTGCCAGGAACGGCATTGTGTTGCTGCTTTCTGTAAGACTCAGCTCTGTTGCTACCTTAGTAAGAACTGAAATTTTTCATATACCTTACATTAATTTCATTATCTCTTCAGCTTCCCAACGTTATTTCCACTTATTTCAACAATGCTGTGGTATTAAACCAGAGTTATATGGGGATGAGTCAGAAATAGGCTGTTTTAGAGACTTCGGTGTGAGAATCCAGGACTTTGAGGGAACAACAAAAAAGCTTGTTTAACTGAATTTACTGAAATGAAGAGTAATTAAAAAAAAATTACAAAATCTGCTGAAAAAGGCCCCAGGACATCTTCCCCTTAGAAGAATTTTCCCACAGCTGTAACTTTGTTTTCATTTATTTTCTAGTGGTATTCCACTTTTGTGGTATAAGCAACTGACCTGTGAACTAGTAACCCAAAGAGCTGGTATAAAAATCTTTCTTCTCTTTGATTTAGGGTAATAGGAGATGAGATTAATTAATGTCCGCTAGGAGAACCACTGGGTCTTTATTTCCAAAAATTGTTTGTCTAAAGAAATAATTTCAGTGTCTAAGCGCTATTCCAGAAAATTGGTACAAATCGGTGTTTTCTATTTGAATTTCTCCATTAGCCCATATTCTTGGATATGTTTACTTCCAGCTAGTAGTCACCTATCATTTATCACTTATTCAGAGTGGAGCATTGCATTATAGCAGTAGACTGCCTGGCCCAATATCTCACCCTCAACCTGTGGATACTTTTTTGCAATCTGCTCCCCTTGTAGCGCCCCAGAAACCAGAAGTGTTGTATGAGGGGTGTTACGTCCTGTTCTTTTCTGATCTGTTTTTGAATGCTCTAATTTGTTTTAATCCCTTTTTGAACTTTCCGGTTCTCTGCCTCTGCAACCCCCCATGGAAGCAGGTTCCAGAAGTTTACTAACGAGCTGCTGCGTAAAGACGAGTTTTCTCTTACCTGTTTCAAGCTGTTACACTAGTAGTTTCATTGCGCGTCCCATAGTTGTAGCATTGCAGTAGCTGCAGCATTTGCCCTTTTCCCTCCCTCTGCAGTTCTTTAAGTCTGTATCACATTCACCCTGGACCTTCTCTTCTGCAGTCTCAACCTTTTGACTATCTTCTCATAAGCCTGTGCTGGTTTTGGCTGGGATAGAGTTCATTTTTTAAGCTAGTATGTGGCTATGTTTTGGATTTGTGCTGAAAACAATGTTGATAACACAGGGATGTTTTAGTTATTGATGAGCAGTGCTTACACAGCGTCAAGGCCTCTTCTGCTCCTCACCCCACCCCACCAGCAAGTAGGCTGGGGGTGCACAAGAAGTTGGGAGGGGACATAGCTGGGACAGCTGACCGCAGCTGACCAAAGGGCTACTCCATGCCATATCACATCATTCTCAACATACAAAGCTGTGGGAAGAAGAAGGAAGGAGAGATGTTTAGAGTTAGGCATTTGTCTTCCCAAGTAACCGTTGTGTGTGACGGAGCCCTGCTTTCCTGGAGATGGCTGAACACCTGCCTGCCCGTGGGAAGCAGTGAGAGAATTCCTTGTTTTGCTTTGCTTCTGCACAGCTTTTGCTTTACCTATTAAACTGTCTTTAGCTGGGTGGTGCTTATTGGCTGGCCAGTGTTAAACCACGACAATGCCAACAGATCTGTCTCCTTGATGATTTCAGTTGCCGTTCCTCTCTGCCTTTTTTTAACTCCACTTGCTCCCTGAGGTGCAGGGGCCAGACAGAACTGCATGCAGTACTCAAGGTGGGGTCACTCAAAGTTTTATTTAAATAGCTTCAAAATGACGCCATTGGTCTTGTTCTCAGTACCTGATGATGTCCAACATTTCGTTGACTTTTTTTGTCTGCTGCTACTCATTGACTTGTAGATTTCACAGAGCTGTCAGCTGTGCTTCCAAGAGCTCTTGCTGAGCTGCAACTGCCAGTTCTGAGTTCAGCAGTCTCTAAGACCAGTTTAGGCAGCATTTCCCTAAATGCATTACCTTACCTTTACCTGCAGTGAAGCTAGTCTGACACCTTTTTGCCCCCTAACTCAGTTTTACAATGTCCTTTGGGGTTCATCACTGTTACATTTCGCTGCCCCAGAAAGCTTACCATCACTTGCAACTTTGGAAACAATTACTGCTGATGGCTCAGATAAAAAAGACTCCAGCAAAGGACTCAATGCTAATCAGAAAAATGCAGAATTGCCTGGCTACCCCAGAGGTGGCTGCTTCAGCCACTTCGTATAAGACACTAAAAATTTATTTATCATAGTTTGCATGTGCAGCAGAGAGGATGATGTTTGAAAGAAAGGTTGAGTGACAGAGGATGGGCTTTCAGATGTGTTCTTTGATATGTTTATCTTAGTTGTACGTTTGGTTGGGGTTTTTTAGTTGCATAATTAGAGATGGGGTTTCTTTTTTACTAGATTTTTGAATTTGTTTTACAGTTTTTCCCATGCCCCACACTCCAGAGGTTCACAGCCTTCTGGTACTTTTAGTGAGACAGAAGTCACAGCATGCTCTCAGCTAGGATGGCGTCTGTTCCTTTACAGCGTTTGCAGGTAGCATTATAATTGCTCACAGCAAAGACAACCACTGCCTTCAAAGGCATTGAAATCAGGTGGGCCTTGTTGAAAATCACTGTCTTCAGGGTCATTGGTTTGGAAGGCATTCTGCAAATCAAAGGCAATATATGACAGAGATGCCTGAGGCTGCAGAGTGTGTGGAGAAGCAGGATGGGGAAAGTCCCTGTGATGTTGGGATGACATGATATAGGCAGAATAGGTTAGAGAAAACTGAGACTGTGAAGGGGGTTACTTGGAGAGAGAGAGAAGACAAAAGCAGGGTTGGAAGGAGATGGGAGAGATGCATCTTTTATTATTCACCATGTAGGTAGAAGAAGAAATATCTGAGTATAGAAAGTTTCAGAGAAAGGCGATTAACAGATATCAGAATATCACGTTCAAAAAGGTAACAAGGAAATATAAACAACACTTGCCTTAAAGTACTCTCTTGCAATTGCATTAAGAGGCCCAACTGGATGCAATAACGGATCCATGTGATGATGCTTTTTGCCATGCAATCGATATATGCTTATTCAGTTGAAATAGCAAGTAAGACTCCTAGCTGTTTCTTTTTCTGTTCTTATCCACCTATTATATCTCTGCTTTTCGGTATTTTGGTATTTAACCTGCAAGTAAAGCCTTAGGCCTAATCTGTGTAAACCAAAAGTCACGCTTCGAAGTGCTGCCAGGCCAATAGAGGAAACGTATAATCTGCCACATCAAGCCAGGTTTGCCTTAATCTAAAGCTGAGGGAAATCAGCTTTGAAGGGTGTGCTGAGGTAAGGAACACAGTGTGCAGTGAAGTGTGGGCTGAAGCAGAACTGTTTTCATTATTGCAGAAAGTGTAGATTCGTCATCGCTTGGAAGAAAGAGAGTGTCTTCTTAATGCAAGGTTATTAACGCAGAAAGTTATGGTTTCCTATGGCGGAGTAATGTGGTGCATATATGTGGTGAAAGAGGAAGTTACTGTTTCATTTGCATCTCTTGTTTCTATGGGGCAATTGCAGCAGCGAGCGAAAGCAGTGGCTTTGTAATTTAGCATTTTGAAATCTTCAAAGTAGGTCACGGAGGAGTAGGAACCGTTCGCCCTGCTGAACTGTCAGCTCAGTGCTCCTGTGATGGTAATGCTGGCAGATCAAATCGCCTGGTGGGACAGTACCTTTGAGACAGGCAGGAGCGTGGTCCTCTTGATGACCACTTAAAATAATGCAGAGGCCTGTCTGGAAGGATGAGGGCAAGGGGAAGTTTCATCTCCTTGTGCTTCTGCACCTGTCTTTGTTTTGTGAGAAACACTAACCTATAAGCCCCTATTATTTAAAAATAAATAAAGAGAGTAGGAGGGAGAAGAGACTTGTATGCAAGTCTCTTTATTCTGAGTTCCTGAATGAACTTAGCCTTCCTCCAGGCTCCACAGAAATAGACATCTCCTTTCGGTAGGCTGGTAATTAATTACTGAACAGATTCAAACAATGGCAATTCATCTGAGACCCTGAGGAGGCTGGGTTCAGTGGCTGCCTAAACAGGCTTTGTAAATAAAGTCAATATTGTGTGCTGCTTATAGCTTCTGTGTAGTTCAGCCTCATATTTTATGCTTAAACAATTTTTCTGCCTTGTTTCTGAAACATGGGACTAGGGTTACAAAGGAAAGTATTTGTGCCTCCGTAGGCTTTTTTTATTTAAAAAAAATAATTTCTATATACTAAAAGCTCTCAGCTTCTTTTTAACTTGTTCCAAAACTGAGAGATTCACTGGATTCAACCCTCCCCTGCAAACTCTTTTGCAGTTTCAGTGAATCAGCGTTTTCTCATACAACATTTTTTGCGTAATATTTCCATCTGTGTCTCATGAGAGTGTTCTAAAAAGCAGTGTGCCGCCTCAGCCATCAGGTGTTTGCATGTTTAAGTTCATACGATCAAGGAATTCTGTAGGTGTGACGGTCTCCACCTTATTCCTCTCCCTTTGACCTCCACCTGTTTCTGAAATTCAAGCTGAAGAGGGGTGAAGTGAGGATCCTTGCAATGCCCCCGGGGAAGAACGCGCCCGTTCAGTCTGAACTGTAAGTCCATTGACTTAATTACAAATTGGATTATAGGAGTTAATCTTTGGTTCTGCGGTGTAACACCAGACTGCTGAAAGCCTGTCAGGGATTGGCAGCGGTGTGCAAGGCCTCTGGAAGTACAGCCAGTTCCTGTCCTTTAGACCCCAGTGCTGGCAGGACCGGCGAAGTCTTGATGGCGTGCCAGGGAAGAGCCTTTGAGCCTCAGGCCCCGCTGCAGCACCATGGTGGTAAGGGCCACTCTTTTAAAGGTATATATGTAACTACTTCTGATGGATTAGATATCCAAATACCTTTTAAAAAAAAAACAAAAAAAAACCAACAAAAAAAAAAAAACAAAAAAAACCAAAAAAACCCCACAACTCAGTGGGGGTTTTTTTGATTTGTTTGGTTTTTTTTCAAGCAGCTAGCACTGACAGTTTCCTAACTTCCTATGTGAACAAGCTGCGGGAAACCAGTAGGAAGGAACATGTAACACTGTAAATAAATAGTGCTTAATATGGCTTAATATCCCTGTAGTACATTTTTCTAGCTTTTGAGACTTTTGTAACGCTACTTGACTCAGTGACTGAAGGTTAACAAGAATCTCCTGAAACGTACTTGGGAGTATATAGGGATCGTGTTGGTTAAGGATGAGAGCTAACTAGCGAGAGCGCTAAGTTGGAAAGCTCCATGAATCTGTAGACTATGGCTATATTGACATTACAGGTTTCAGTGAAGCATAATGCACACATGAGATTGTATAGATACCCGAAGTTGAGCTGAACATCGTAGCATGAATCTCACCAGGGTTATTTTGCATTTTGAAGACAAAAGCAACGCTTCTCCCACAGAGCTGTTACAAATCCAAACCAGTCATTCCTTGCTTGGTCTTAAATGGCTCTCACTTGCTTATCCTTTATTTCAGGTGAGGATTCCTGTCTCACTGGTCTTTTCTCTCTCTGCGTGGCGGATAATGACGTTCTTCTTATTTCCTGTAGGTGGTTGGATGAATCTATCATTCAAGACATCACACCCAAGCTGCTTGGGGACTGGCCCAACACTTACACCTACACCAAAGCCTTGTCAGAATACCTGATTCAGCAAGAGAAAGGAAACCTGAACATTGCTATCATCAGGCCATCCATCGTGGGAGCTAGCTGGCATGAGCCTTTCCCAGTAAGCATGAATACATAGCAATTCCGTGCTGAGGGCCCTTTGATACAGCTGTAGGTGCAGCACTGTCAGGAATCTCTCCCTACTTGTAGCAGTGTCCGCTTGAGAAACGGGTACTCTAGTTCATAGGAAAGCACATGGAAGAGGTGGAGGACCTGTGCTGGAATAGAACAGCAAGCCGCCTTTGGCACCTTCCGGAAAGACTCTTGTCTCCAAGTGAAAAGAATGCATTTAAGCAATAATAACAAGAGCTGGGATAATAATGGTGCAGAACGTTGGACTTGCAACTGAGTCTTAAATGCGGAGGATTGTGCCCAGACAGACAGACAGGGGAGTTTCTGTACAAGCTGGGGAAACACGAGATCTGAGGGTCGGTTATAGTCCTGATGCATTCTGGTTTGAGTCTTTCCGTGGTCTAGTCAGACTATTAATGAGGTCCTCGTGGGCACCCTAGACCGCACATGGTCCTTGAAAGCATTTGATAACGTCATGTGCCGTTACCTAGTATCTCTGTCTTACGTTGGTAGTCATTGAATTCACTGGATTCACACTTGTGTGGGCCTGTTGCAGATACAAATGTCAGCCATGCAGTAATTAAATGCAGCTGTACTTTTGGACTGAAATAATTCACTAAGCTAAATATTCGGGTAGGAATAGTGTGCTCTAACACTGCAGCCAAATTGGAAAGGCAACATAAAGTCACCCTTGGCTCTCATGCAGCTTGAAGCATGCCAAAGATGGCTGAGATAGAGCCGAGGCTCTGGGCCAAGCTCCCCATCTCGGAAAGACAGAGCGAACTCTGTTAGATGTCATAAACTGTTTCAGGTCAGACTGCTCATCACTGCTCTTAACTCCAGCTCCCACAAGTGGCAGTTTCCCTGTCCTGAAGTAGGATGGGATTCAAGAGTGGAGTGTTTTGATTTCGTTTTTTTGTTTTCCTTCTTTGCCTTAGAAATTTGCTGGAGTAACCAAATCAGTCTCAGTGACATCTGCATGTTGTATGTTGGAGCATGTATAACACGCTCACTGTTTTCAACCAGTGTGACAGCACCAACACACTGTAGTGTTTAAAACCAGAGTTTATTCCTGTAGCCAAGTTATTGTAGGAAAGAAGTGCTTTCTAAAAACAAAATTGGATTCTGTTGTTGGTGGGTAAGTTGCGGACAGAATGAGGTATCATAGAAGGCATCCCTATTTAAAATCAATTAAGTACTTTGTACTGGTTAGCTTCCTGGCAGCTGTCCCAGATAGGCTGGCATCCATCTTAACTGGTGTCTCGTTGCTTCTTTGCCTACGACACAGCATTGTAGCCCTTTCACCATTTCGAAGCCCGCGTAAGCAACATGTCATTGAAAGAAATGGTAATCATTCTTCTTTTTTGCAGGGTTGGATTGACAGCTTCAATGGGACAAGTGGAATATTTGTTGCGGTATGTCTAGTTACTATTTCAGCTCCCCTTAAAGTGGAGTGAGAGTTACTAAAAGTAGAAACTCTAAAGTTACTCTACAACTCCACTTAGAAAGCGTGTGCAAAAAAGGATCATAGCCGTTTTCTGAATCTGGTAGAAAGATGTCACACGCTTGCCATACATCTATATGCCTGTAGGACCCAGAAGACTGTCTACTTCTGCTGCACTCAAAAAAGGACATTGAAAGAGTATTCATGTTGTTGGTTCACTAAACGTGAATTGCAGTTCCTAAAAAGTCTAAAAATAAAAATACTTTTGGACAAGTTTTCGAAGAAAGGGCAAAAGATGCATCCTTGAAACTAGGGTAATTCACAGATGTCAGAGCTTGAGTCTTGTAACAGAACTTAATTTTCCAGGCCAGATTACCATACCATCAATACAAGGCAGCGTTATTTATCCTTTCATTTATCTTCATACGTATTGTTGCTAAGCCCACTGCTATAGTTTGTGACTGCTCCACATTAACAAAGATTCTGGGTCTTACTTGCCGTTGCTTTATATGGGATTTCTGCATGTGCAGAGTACACCTAAATCATGCGCGTAACTATCAATTCAGACTCTGCCAGTCACATGGATAATTCACGGTATTCTTGCTTAACACTGGTGTAAATAACTAATGTGTAAACCAACAAGGAACAAAGCCGTAATTATTAAATAATTAATAACTTGATAAAATATTCCCTGTAATAGGAAAACAATCATTACAATTTAACAGATGAAAACTGTAAAGTTGCATACCTTTTCTCCTGGCTTTTTTTTTTTTTTTCTGAACTAAGATTCCTGCCTTAGGTCTATTTGTCAATGCGTTATGCTGTATAGCTGTGGGCAGTTATATTTGTACATGTATGATTTGTCCAACTTGATTACTTTGTAAAAACTGTATTGTAGTCAGCCTGATGCAGTGTATAAAAGGATTACTAGCCTACAATCATAGGAGAGGAGAATAAAATCCAAGTATCATCTCGTTAAAAAAAAAAAAACTCATTTGTACCTGAAGCAGAGCATAAATAGAAACTGTTACAGTTACTTCTGGAATCTAAAGGAATAGTGAAATTAGTGGGTATATCCCAGCTCATGCTTTTATCTGAAACCCCAGTTACACATTTCAGAGACATTCAAAAGCCCCCAAACGCATCACTTGTGTTCACAAAATGTCATTAGCTTCTATTCATCTTGCAGTTTCTTTAAAACAATTGTCTATCAACCTTTTACTCATTGCCGACCGCTCATAAAGCGTGTGCTGCCTCTCTGTTCTACTCCCAGCATCTTGTGCTGTTTTCTGTGTTCTTTTGTGATTCTGTTGTCATCACGATAAAGAAAGGGTTTGCAGTCCCTTAATTTTGCAGATCCATTCCTTACGTTTTCAAGTGACAGTGATGTACTTTAACTTTTGTAACGTTCTAACTTCTGTAATGATATCCCTGACTTCTGATATTATTTTTTTTATGTTTACTTTTGAGCATTAAAAATGTCCGTCACAAAAATTTGTCCAGAGTTAGTTTGCAAGAAAGATGTTATGCAAAAGATTTCCATTGCATTGCTCTTCGTTCCCCACAGGTGAATTAGCTAAGTAACAAATTCCAGCAGCTAGCTGTCCTACCTGTATCTTATGCCAGTGCATTACAAAACACAGGCCAAATTCGTATGCTTTCAGCCATGTAAAAAACATGCCAATCAAATCTTTTGTCATTTAAAAAGCATTATCTCCCCTCCTTTTTTCTTTTCTTTTAATCTAAAAAACACCTAATGGTTAAGTATTTGGAAATTATGCCTATATATCAATCTTTTTTTAATAGTGTCCACTTTACGATCTTATACTAGGTCTTGCATATATTTTTATATACTTACCTTTTGCTACTGCTACCACTAACTAATATTTTCTATTCTTCAAAGCAAAAAATTTCTAGCCTTACTGAATGCAACAGCAAACCTAATGGTGGTTTCACTCAAGCCAGATTTTGCACACAGACGCCAGCCTGTATCTTTATCTCCACATTAACTCTATGGAAAGCAAAGATTTGGAGATTGGAGGATCCCTGTAGTAAATAACTTCCCTTTTATATAAAAGCTTTGACTTGTACTGAAATAGTTTTAAAATAGAGATGGCGTTTGTTGGTTCAGGATTGGAGCTCTGAGGTTCTTCACTATCGGAAACGCAGAGACCGTGGAAATTTGTGTCATCTGCACTGAGTTCTTCAGTGATGAAATAGGACAATTTGAAACGTAACTATATCGAGACTTAATCAAGAAGAAGACAAAGATCAGAGGCGGTAGGTCTAGGATGTGGAGACCTAAGTTGTTGTCCATGTCCCAATGGCTCTTTGGCCCCGCAGACAGTGGTGTTGGCTGGCATCAGTCAGGAGCAGAGACTGGGATTGCCAGAGCTGACAGACACTGTTTGTCTTGTACCATCTCCAGTTGCCTACTGGACTTAGTTGGACTGGTACTAGTTCTCTGGAAGGGAAAGGTGTTTATTATTAGGGAGTCCGAGAAACTTTATACATGGTTTGAATTAATGTGCTTAGGTATGGTGAATGGGTAATTCCTGTTTGGTGGTTTGAAAATTAACCCTTGAACATCCGAGTTATGCATTAGTTTGATTACCTGGAAGTTGTGTGATTACAAGCAGCTCTCTCGGCCAACTATTTCAAAGTGTATTTATTACTCAAATTTCTTTATTTGCTTTAATTAAGGATGGAAAAAGCAAAAGTAACATGGTTTTGTGTTTGTGGGGTTTTTTTAAAGTCCCCCGCATACTTAAATATTCACTTTCAACTCTTAATCCATGCTCATCCTATATGGAGAACAACCCCCAGATTCAGGTTTGACTCAGATGATCTTTGGGACCATATGGTCAGAATCTGAACTCCAAACCTTGCAAAGATTTTTTTTTTTCTTTTTTTCCTCCCCCTTCAGTCACCACTCTAATATTTGAGTCTGATAATTTCATTTCACAAATAGATATATTTCTTTTAAATATTCATGAAATACGGGAGTTCAAATTGTTCTTGATAGTCTCATTATGTTTCTTTCGCCTACAGTTGCTCCAGCTGCTGTGGAGAGAAGCTTTGTTTGTTGATTGAAAAACAAAATGAAATTAATTACATCTCAGCTGGACTGTAATTGAGGCATTTTTGTCTCAGTGTTCCCGTATTACATGTAAAGACCTTCTTCCCTGCAAGGCAGTGAAGCTGTAGGGCAGAACCATGGCTTAGTTCATGTTCTGGAGAGTGACTGGCCCCAAAGCGCTTCAGCTGGGAGGCTGTCCAGAAACGTCAGACTCACAAATGGTTTTGGAGGCTTCAGCTAAAGTAGCTTCTGTTTCACTAAAGAGAATAAAGTCAGCAACTACAGTTGCAGCAACTACAGCAATCTACAGCAACAAGTAGAAATCAAGCCATACCTGATAAAGAAGTACCAAACCATTTCCAATGTAAAAAGCAACTTAAAACTCTTAAACCTGAAGTCTTTATTACATACAGAATATATAAAATATCTAATTCATCCATGTGTATATGACCATCACATGCTGCTCTGAATACAGGCAGCGTGTCCATCAAACTTCCTAGTTTTGAAGACCTCACAGATGTTCTCTAGTGTACCTGTGAAAATGTGATAGTTGATCATATAGTGGTCTCTAGTGGGCATGGGTTCACAGCAGTGGGAAATTCGTAGCTGAGCTTGATTGGCTGCTTTGGTTCTTTTTGCCTTTTTTTCCCCTTGAAAATCAGTAGTAGGAACAAAAAAAAAATAATATCATAGTGATGTTGCAAGTAAAGGTTTTAATGTCTAAGCATAACTGCAGTTCAGCATAGGGCAGCAGAGGTTAACTGCATGGCGTGGGTTTGAGGACGATGTTTGGAGTCATGTGGGGAAGTTTACGTGGTTGCCTGAGTCTGGTTTTCTATGATCCCTCTGCCAGATGCACCAAGGATGAGGTGAGACTGCTCAGAAGTCTTAGTTCATGAAAATTAAATCAGTCATAAGTAGTATTCCCTTACTTGCGAGCTGTGAAAAGTAACAAAACCATCTGATTATAGAAGGGGAAAGGAGAGGGGAGATAAATAGAACAAAATAACCCAGATAAACTCCCCCAAAAAGGGATGTGTAATTTCTTAAAATACACCAATGACCAGTAAACAACGGGATGTGCTTTACAAGTTAATATCAAATCTTAAATGCTTTTTTTATCACATCTTTCTTCTCCCCAGACTTCAGGCAAATGGTTCTGCACAACCAGGCATGTCCTGTCTAGTTGCTGTAGTAAAACTTCATCTTTCACAGCTGGAGAGCTATTTCATCATGAAATATGAGTCTCAGGTTAAACGAAAAGGAAAAAAAAATAAATGCTGTAATATTTTCTTTGCCCTGACACTTAAATATTTGTGGATCTGTAGATCATATTCCTTTGCCCCTTCACTCAGTCCCTTCCTCTGGTTTTGCATGGATCGAAATTATAAGAGCTTTTTTACTTCCTTGCTTCACTAGCACTTTTATCTTCCCAACGCTTTCACTGGGTCCTCAGCTTCTACATCAATCTCAAATTCATTGCATTTTTTTTTCCCATGTTAGATAATTTGATTGCAACCTTGACTTTTCCATTGGGGGTTTCTTTTTATATTTTCTCTCTTAAGCCCTCATGCCTGACACAGTATGTGAAGTTCCTTCACCCCATTTCACCTCCACATTTCTGTATTGCTGAATCCTCTCTGGTTCGGTCTGCCATGTCAGTTTTTAGAATCATAGAATCATTTAGGTTGGAAAAGACCCTTGGGATCATTGAGTCCAACCATCAACTCCACTCTACAAAGTTCTCCCTTACACCATATCCCTTAATACCACATCTAAATGAGTCTTAAACACATCCAGGGATGGTGACTCCACCACCTCCCTGGGCAGCCTATTCCAGTGTCTAACCACTCTTTCAGTGAAGAATTTTTTCCTAATGTCCAGCCTAAGCCTACCCTGTTGCAGCTTGAACCCATTCCTTCTTGTTCTATCACTAATTACCTGTGAGAAGAGACCAGCGCCAACCTCTCTACAGTGTCCTTTCAAGTAGTTGTAGAGTGATGAGGTCTCCCCTCAGCCTCCTCTTCCTCAAACTAAACAGTCCCAGCTCCTTCAATCGCTCCTCATAAGATTTATTCTCGAGGCCCTTCACCAGCTTCGTTGCCCTCCTCTGCACTTTCTCCAGCACCTCGATATCTCTCTTCCATTGAGGTGCCCAGAAGTGGACACAATACTCAAGGTGTGGCTTCACCAGTGCTGAGTACAGGGGGACAATCACCTCCCTTCTTCTGCTGGTCACACTATTTCTAATACAAGCCAGGATGCCATGGGCTTTCTTGGCCGCCTGGGCACATTGCTGGCTCATGTTCAGCCACTTGTCAATTAGAACCCCAGAACCCCCAGGTGCTTTTCTGCCAGGCAGCTCTCCAGCCACACTTCCCCAAGCCTGTAGCAATGCATGGCGTTGTTGTGGCCCAAGTGCAGGGCCTGGTTTCACAGAAACCAAATAATCTTGTTCAGCCGGTGTCAGGCTTGAAAAGTGCTAACGTGACTGTCTGTCCTCTCTCCAAGCCTATGAAATCTTACCATGGTCTTACTGTCAGTGTCTGTTTTCCTTTGTCCCACAGGCGGGCAAAGGGATTCTGCGGACCGTCATCGCCAACAACGAAGCGGTGGCAGATATGATTCCAGTAGACGTCGCCATCAACCTCACCCTTGCGGCCGGGTGGTACACTGCTGTGCACAGGTGGGAAGGCACTCCTCTTTCTGATGGACTTGGGCATTTACTGCCTGCACCAGGACTTTAAAGGGAACCAGAAGCTAATTGAAAATGTCTGCAAGAGCCTTGTTGATTCATTTTCTGGTTCATGTTTTCTTCCTTGGATTGGCAAGGGCTAAAAGTGTAGCAGAAGTAATAAAGGCAGCCTTTGAGTTAGGAGATCTCTAAAGCTACAGGTGGGACCTGTTTCTCAGCACAGGGTAAGCTCGGTTGACAAGTCTGTCTCTCAGAAGTCACCTTTCTGAAGTCTGAGAGCTTTACTGCAGCTTGGCAGCAGATGTTTTTTAGACGTCCCTCTTTGGGCAGCTACACGGAGTTGCTTTTCAAGTGGCTTCTAGAGTTTTCTTGGTGAAAACGGTCTGCGTGTTTTCCTTGGAAAACACTGCAAAATATAAATATATTATGGGCTGATATGATAGGGGAGATGATCTAAAAAAAGCCCATTCGTTGTGTTGTTGGGAAGGGTATGTGTAAGTGACGTTAAGGTTTTAAGATCTTTTCCTGTGAACCTCTGTCTCTGACCTTTAACCATTAGTTAGGAAGAGGTACAGAGTAAATTATTCTGGCTGTTTATACAACTCTGAGAAATCAATACCAGGCAAATAAAAGGCAGAAATATTTTACTTTGAAAGACAAAGTAAGCCCTCTGAGCTGAGGGTAGAGAACAGCTGCATACAGTAACCTAAATGCAGGGATCCTAAAAAGATCCTCACCAGCTCTGTAAATTTATTTTTCTCATCATTTTGTCCCCCTCCATCAGCAACAGACAAAGCAGCACGGTCTGGGAAAAATAAATACAGCTTCCCCTTACACACACCCCCTGAGAGCCTCCAGGTGAAGATTGCTACGGCCCGTCCATAAAGCTGGGAAAGGAGACGAACATGTGCTGATGAGCAGTATATCAGCACGCAGGTAGAATTCCTGGCTCTGGCCGTGGCAGAAGTGGTGCCATTTTTTCTATCTTTTCATTGGTGAAAGAGACATGCTTTTAATCTGGTTCCCACACAAATAATTATTAGGCTAAAGGAGCGACCACAGAACTTGATTTAAAGCTTTATCTAGCTGGGCGCAACCCCAGGGTAGGCAATCTGTAAACAAAAATACAGGAGCCTGAGCCTTCTGTAAATTTAATTTCTCTGAGGGAGTTTTGGGTTTAGGTGTTCTCTTGAAGAATAGCATGTACGGTTTAATTTTTTTTATTGTTTTTTTTTTCCAAATCATCTAATTAGAAAGTCGGTATCCTTCAGGGCAGGTGACATTACTGAGGGAAATTAGATTCTAAAACTTAGCAGAGAATTGCAATCTTTATTACCTAGTGTAGAAGCTTTGCAAAGCTCTACGCTCTACCACAGTCACCAACTCAGCTGGAGGGTGGAGAACGGGAAAAAATCAACAAGGAGACACCCTTCACTGGAAGCTGGGAAAATGGAGAAATCCTCTTCGCTGGTGTTTACTGGGCCTGACCCACTGGAGTAAGTGGAAGTCTGTGCTTTCACTGCAGTGCACTTTGCACCAGGATGTGTGTGTGGCTCTGCACTAGGTGGGTTTTATATATGGGCACATTTTACGGATTTAGTCCTTAGTGAGGTTGCTGTATTGATTTTCATAGTGTAGAATTTCACCACATTAAGCACAACTGTGCATTTTTATGTTTAACACTTTACCAGGCCTTTACTCGGTAATTAAGAGTTACAGGAGATCGTGGATTTGGAGCTTGATACATGTCTATTAGTCCTAACCGTCCCTAGAAGTCTGCTAAGGATGAGTAATAATGATGATACTGTGCAGTGTCCGAATGCAGTTTTCAGGTATTGCCAGGTTTAGGGGTTCTATCTCCTGGTCTCTTCGGTCATAGGAGTTCTGAAAAGTTCCTCGTAGGCAGCCTCCTTCAGTGGAGAAAGGCTCTGGGCACCACAGCACCCTAGGAGCACTGAGATGGTCTACCCTCCAGCCAAGCTGCTATCCCTGTCCAAGGCCAGGTCTCATCTCTTTTAGCATTTTGGCAGATGGCTCCAGCTGCTAACACAGAGTAAGAAAAGTGCAGTATTGATGGCATCGCTTGCACCCTTGGCAAGGCAGACGTAGATCAAAAAGCTGTTCTGACTAATTCTTGCCTGGTGTCAAAGGAAGAAATAAAACCAGTGTGATGTATGCTTAGTTCTACACGCAAATAACAACCGAGGTTTACTTGGTATTAAAATGAGGATTTGTTGAAATGGATTGATTTGTAATCACCACCCTGACAAATGGAGTTTAAAAGTAACACAAATCATGTCCATTAAGTCAATGACTGCAAAATACAGAGTGTGTCCCTGAGGTTGGCTTGGGCCAATTATTTACAGTATACTAAGAGAAACTGAAAAAAAAAATCATAAATTTGTCAGTATGTATGCTTTCCTTATTGTTTTTATAACTTTTGATACATGATATATGGATGATGTTTTCTTAAACCCCATCTGTCTTTATTAACTTCTTATGCTCTCCAGAATCTGACTGAATCTTATTAAAAATTAATGGTTTATACTATATTTTCATATTTAGGAAAAATGACCTCTTCTGCATTTTTTTTAATGCGCTGATATTACTGTTTCTTGGGCTGTTAGCTTCCATGCTCCATTAATAAAGCTTTGGGTGCTTTTCTTCACACCTTACAATAATACTTCTTTCTCTTTTCCAGACCAAAAAACCTGTTGGTGTACAACTGCACAACAGGTGGAATCAACCCTTTCTTCTGGGGAGAAATGGGTAAGGTCTAATTTAAACCTAGAACAGTCAAACATCAATAGCGTTCCTCAGCCAGGCTTTGAAAAGGTGGTTTCCTATATTTAGGTGGCATTCAGCATCTGCCATTCAATCGTCGTGTGGGAGGCCCAACTGCAGGCGGTGAGGGTCCTGTGAGCAAAAGCTCCTGGTGCTGGGCATTCAGCTCAGGAAAGCATTTATTCCATTTTCATTGTGGGCGTAATCACGTCACAACCCAGCAAAGTACATGCTTTGCTGCACTGAGGTATTAGTGGTGGAAAAAGGAATAGAGAACCAGTCCCTTAATTCTATGAGACGATGCTCTGCGTAGCTGTAACAGGACGTCTTCCTTTTCTGAATGGAAAGGTTTTCTGGGTTTGGGGTGGGTTTTTGTGCTTTGAAAGCACTTGGAGAACCTTGATAGTGAATGAAATCTAGTGTGTTGTGGAAGTAGAGTCGCCTTTCTTCCTCCTTCTGTGAAGAAAATTGTAAACAGAAATAATTGGTATAGACTTGAGAAGGCAAACCTTGAAATGTCAGGTGTGCTTCAAGAACAGTTTGCCTTTTGGTCATGAATTTTGTCAGTGGAAGAATTCAAATTATCTTCATGGCTGATTGTTTTCCTTCAAGTGCTTGTGTTTTCGAGGCAGGGGTGAAAGAAGGGGAGAAAAATCCTGACACCATTACAGTGGAAAACTCATGCTGAAGCCAAGCAGCAGAAATACTACGTATCACCAGTACATTCATAGACAGACACAGGGCCTGATTTGCTTTCTGCTATACATGTTATACATTAATTCATATCTTTGGCAAATCACGACTGCATTGTTTCACCTCTCAGCCTTTGCTTTGCATTTGTCTTTGCGTCATTTAATTGGCAAACTGTAAGTCTGCAGAAAATTGCATTTTCAGAACAAGGCTTGTCTGAAACTCCTACTAATGTCTTACCATGAGATTTCATCAAGTGACCAGGTGGTGGGAGGTGATTCTGCCCCTCTACTCTGCCCTGGTAACACCCCACCTGGAGTACTGCGTCCAGCTCAGGGGCCCCCAACATAAGAAGGACATGGACCTGTTGGAGTGAGTCCAGAGGAGGGCCATAAAGATGATCAGAGGGCCGGAGCATCTCCCCTATGAAGACAGGCTGAGAGAGTTGGGGTTGATCAGCCTGGAGAAGAGAAAGGCTCTGGGGAGACCTTTAAGTGGCCTTCCAAGACCTAAAAGGGGCCTACAGGAAAGATGGGGAGGGACTCTTTGTTAGGGTGTGTAGCGATAGAACAAAGTGTAAGAGTTTTAAACTGAGAGAGGGGAGATTTAGATTGGATATTAGGAAGAAATTCTTTACTGTGAGGGTGGTGAGGCACTGGAACAGGTTGCCCAGGGAGGTTGTGGACGCCCCATCCCTGGAAGTGTTCAAGGCCAGGCTGGATGGGGCTTTGAGCAGCCTGGTCTTGTGGGAGGTGTCCCTGCCCATGGCAGGGGGGTTGGAACTAGGTGATCTTTAAGTTCCTTTCCAGCTCTAACCATTTTACGATCTAGCAGGGAAGAGGTTTCAGCAATTGGCTGAGCAGTGAGAAAATCACACCGAGTTCCTGACTTTTTTTTAATGAGAGATTTAACGCTGTGGTTTGTCACAGTCTGAGAGAAGAAGTGAGGCTTCACAGATAATTATTGGAAAATGTAGCCAATCTTCATAACACGGAAAGTCAGATCTTCTGTGGCTTTTTCACAGGAGGGAATGCAAAGCTCTTCACAGGCTGCTACTTTAGGCAACAGCCACCGTAACACTACTACCTGAGGTTTGCCTTTTTTAACCCGTTCTCAGTGTAATTTTACTGATGAAAACAGCAATGTGTTAATGCATTGTAACTTATCTTATTCTGTTACTTTGCTCATAACTGTGGATTTAGCAGTGAAATCATCTGAGCGCGGCAGAAGCTTGCGTAAGCAGTTCAGCTGCGTGATGGGACTGAAGGCAAAATTTTCTCCTTGGGTGACACTGTGGAGCTCTTTCCGCCACATGTTGTATCCACAGTTTTCCTGAGAGCAGCAGGCTGAAGAAGGGTATTAGGTATAGATTCGTGAATTAGGATGGAGTATCAAAGAGCAAAATTTTGCCCTTAAGGATGTTGCATGGTTTAAGAAATTAGTTTGGGAAAGGTTTTTTGCATTAGGATATTACGACTGCAGCCATGCAGTTTCAATTCTCAATTCAGTCTTCTAACAATTTCGTTTTGGTAACTACATGCAATTCTAAAATCTTCTTTATATACATGAGAGACTTTTTCTACCCATTCGTATTACTTTCTCTGCCTGGCAGCCAGTCTCATGGCATGCACATCCAACAGGCCTTTCAGAGCCATGATGTGTCTTAAATAAGAGCTATGAGTGAGTAGTCCAGTCCCTGCACAGAGGACCAAACTTCACCCACCGGTTCCCTCCTTTGCAATGGGGCAGCATCTGCTACTCAAGCTGTTTCCTTCTCTTTTTGAAAGCCCGTTTCCAACTGCGCTTACTCTGCCTAACCTTCACCTTTCACATTGAAATTCCTGAGGCCAGGTCTCTACCTCCAGTGGTTTTTTCAGCTTTTTCATAATTTTTCTTTTTCCCCAGCATGAAAGAAGCTGTTTGATGCAAACGTACAGGAGGCACAGGATCAGGAGAGGGAAAGAGACTGTTCAAGGAGTCCGGGGAGGCTGGATTGGCACAGGGTCTGTAACCAGTTATCAAGGTGGAGGGCTGTGAGAGCGAGACTGGAAGCTGATGAGAAACAAGGGTGGGGAATGGGAGTCATCTGACGCGGGACTGAGTGTTTTAATGCAAATCAAACATGGGGTTTGCAGAGGGGAGGACCTGGGCTACCTGCTTAGGGAGACTTGCACCGGGACCAGCTATAGGAATGCCAGGCGAACACAACAGAGGAGGGATTTTTCAGGGAAGAGGAGGAAAGGTGAGAAAGATCAGAGAAATTGAGGCTGGAGTGGGCTGAGGATGCTCCCCTGGGTAGGGAACAGAAGTGAGTGAGATGGGGACGTTTTGAATACGAAGGTGATGAGCTTGGAGGGAGGGAGGAGAAAGAGATCAGAAGAGAATTATTTGAAAAACTTATGTCTACTTAAGAGCTTAACCATACATTGCAAACCAGTTTATTCTACAGATCTCCAGATACAGACAGACCTCTAGTGTTAAAAGGAACCTTAAATGATTTATTTCTTTTCCAAATAATGCTATGCCTTGGGCATTTTTCTTACTTTCTTGTTATTCTCCCTCCTATTACAAAAATGTGGCTGGACAACTGAGTATTAATCTGAAAAAGCATATTCTGCTTTGCTGCAATATAAGTCTTGCTCATCTGACTTTGTGAAGTCCATTTTGCAATTTCTGCTCAAAACCAAACCTTAAAGCAGGCTTTAAAATGGTGTTCAGCATGGGAAAACTTAATTTCAATTTATCCTTGAGAGTCCACATGGTAAGGCTGGTGTCTGTGGTTTTGTGCTGGGGTTGGAGAGGAAAAACCATGTACCCGCTAAGTTGTTTCAGTAGCTCCTGAGGTGATGTGTTTCTGCTTTGGGGCCCTCTGCCTGCCTGACCTGTCTGTCTGTCTGTCTGATTCTTTCTTGCTCCAAAACAAACTTTTATAGCGTAAGAGACTTGCTACACTTGCAGAGTTGAATGCTTTCCAGAAATCAGGAGATAGAGCAATTGTGCCAAGTCAGTGCAAGCCAGGGTAAGGAAGGTTTGTAAAGAAAACGCCCATAGCATTAACTGTTCCAAGTTACGCAAAACTGGTGTTCTCCTGAATTCCTTACAGGACGTCTTTCAGATTGGTCTCGCTGTCTTTGTATGTGCATTTTAAAACAAAACAGCTTTCATTCCTGACTTTCAGAATTTTTCTGGAGTTTTCAGCAGATATCTCATCTGCTCTTGACATAAGTGCTTCTTGCACTGAGTAATATCACAGCATAACACTGCAGCTGCTTTACTAGAGCTACATTTTCGTCTGCAAGCCTTAAGTAACCAAGATGATAGGGGTATTGCCGATTTGTGTGAATTTGGTGTCTGGCTAGTGATCTGAAATGCCAAAGGCTGCATTTTCCACTTACTGATTACTTCTTTCTTGCTATCCTGGCCAAAGATGCCAAAAATGCAAAGAGAAAAGAAAGGCAGTAACATGTTTCCAAAGGGGAACCTTCTCAACCAGTTTACAGCTGAAAATTAGACTCATGATTTGAAACATTGTGATTTGAATAAACAGAGGCATAAACACGTGCTGCAGGCAGTATCAGAAGTTTCGCAGTTCCAAAATACCAATGGTTCCCAGTTAAACCGATAGGTTTCCATTAGGAAATGAAGTGACTGAATGAAACTAAATAAACTTAAATATTGATAAGCAGATGAGAGTTTGTAAGTAAACTTGGATTTAAAGTGTCTCTTGGAGAAACTTCCTTACAGGGAGGATGGCCCTCCCGTGAACTTCCATAACTCATGGATCACTGTGAGTTACTATTTGAACGGGCACAGATATACAGCCCTCTCCAAACTGGGAGCAGACCTTTCTATATTTAAGCCGGCTAGGGCTTTGTCACAGTATAACTGTAGTAAAGGGCCATGCTGCTAACACAGAGGAAAAAAAAAAAGTCCTCACACTTTGCTTAGACAGACACAAACTCTGCCAAGAGCTGGGCCAGGACAGTGGCTTCCTTCCCAGTTGCCCATCCCAAACTGTTTATTGCCACTCCCCTGCCAGGAGTTAGCACCTTTCCAAATCTTCAGTAAAACCACTCCCCTGAGCCCTCCCTGCCAGGCAGAACTACATGGGAAAGTTTAAATAGGAGTTTTTTGCTAATCCTTGCCGTTTTGAGAGAACATGCTGCAAGGGATAAGATTCCCATACCGCAGCCCGCAAGATGACCACAAGATAACCACATCATTGCAGTGTGGCTACGGGAAACGGAAGGGATGGCAGTCAGTTTTAGCCATTCAGATGCAAGATAAGTTTCAGCAGAACTGGCCTTTAGCCATTAAACTTGCAGTGCAAGGGGCACAAAAATGAACTTGCTCTATAACTAAATTGTACTATTTTAAAAGTCTTTGTTGTCTCAACTTAGCAGCTAAGTGGCTAACCAGTCTTGTCTAGTTGCTGTTATGTAGAACAAGTACAGCAAAAATCGCTGCTTGAAGTGCAGTAATGAGCTGACCGCAGATACATGAGAGGACTGTGAATATTATGATTGGAATCTGCTTATCTAAGGATGATCTGGATGTTTCTTGTGACTTGCAAATTCTCGTCTGATTTTCTATTTGTAACATAAGCTTAGAGAGTAAACTATAATATGAGCACAGATTGATGTCGTAACTCTCAAATTCATTTTTTAAAAAGTAAAAAAAAAAAAAAGCCCACATATTCTTCTTTGTTGAGCTCACTGGTGCTCAGGAATAGGAGCACCATCTGTTTATCAGTCCCTAGGATGATAGTCTTATATTCAACTACCGCAGTTCTATTAAGCCTCTGCAATATGCAAATGCCCCAGATACGTACATCAAGATGCCACTTCTGTGGCACTGTGCCATTGCAAGAGCTCAGAATCAGGCCCAACGTATTTTGTGCCTTAACATACAAAGGGAATGAAAGACTACCACCCTGTCATTGATTTTCAAGTTAAGGATGCAAGGCAATTTGCTGCTTTAGTGCATCCAGAGCTCCTCTGAAACAGGCTGAGGTATTTGGTGTTGTGGGTCAGATGTGGTTTGAAAGGATATAATGAAGTCTTTCTAGAAGCAGCACCCTGTGTGTGTAAACAACCCGTCCCTGACTCAGACTGATATTGACATCAGCCCTTTTGAAAATTTGATTAGGAATTAGAAATGTCATTTTTGTTGTATGCTAGCAGAACACAGTTTGCTTTCAGTGATCTGAAGATATGTTAACACCAGTTTTTTCTACATCTACTGCAGGTGAAAGCAGAACTGCAGTTCCTTGGTTTGAAGCGTTTCAGGCTACAACTGCCTGCTTTTCCTCCATTACATTTTGGCATTTTGATAAGGAAGTTTGTCTGCCGCTATTAAGTCTAGAGTCAGATTGTGTTTCAGATAAGCAATAGATGGAGTCATCAGTTTTAATGCCAGAAGGGACCATGAGGTGATTTTGTCCAACCCATAGTTGCACGTGTTAAGCACTGTAACTTGGGCTTTACTGCAGCATGTTGGTATGGCTGTGCCCAACACAACTGAAATTCAGTGCCTCATTTTAAGTAAAATGCCTGTTCCCTTACAGAGCAGTATGTCATGTCCACGTTCAAAAGGAACCCGCTGGAGCAGGCCTTCCGAACACCCAATGCTCACTTGACGTCCAACTACTTGATAAACCAGTACTGGATAACCGTCAGTCACAAGGCACCGGCCATACTCTATGACCTGTACATGAGGCTCACAGGGAGAAAGCCCAGGTAAGAAACCGCACGCCTTCAGCCTTCTGCACGCCTGTCACTGTTATGGAGAGCAGATCTCTAGCGAGTTCTGAGAGCTGGTTGCCTCAGCCTGGAGTCCCATCTCTCGTCTCTTTGTCTTGAGGAGATTGCTAAAAAGAAAAGGAACCGTATGGCCGTAGCTAAGCGTAGCCTAGGGTTCCCACCATTTCCAGTACCTGGGGGACAGCACGTGTTCTAAATTTAGCTATACAAGCTTCAGAGGTTCCCAGGCCAGCAGGAGAGGACTGCTACTTATGGTGTCCTCTGTATAGGAAGATTTCCACCACTGCAACTTTCTGATGCGATTGCTGCTATCTGTCATGAGTAAAGACTCAAGCTTGCATAAAGACTTGAGACTGGCAAGGTTTAGAAGATTCTAAATTTTTTTCCCATAAACCAGATGCATAATTAGCGGTTGCCAGCAGTGGCCCAACACCCTGAAATCTAGAAAGCAGTTGTTTTCGAGTATGAATAAATTCTGAATTGTAGTTATGAGGACAGTTTACCATTACAATTGGTATTTGAATCTTGGCAGTGTCATGGCTAGGAGGAACACTGGCTCACATCCCATGTGGAAGGAATGCTGGCGTAAATAACTCTTTTACCAACATCCTCTTTTACTCCCTGCCATCATGGAGGAGAATTTATTGTGCAGCACAAGAGCCATACGCCAACACTGCGTTCCATGTCAGCTGCTCTGTGCTTCTCTGCTTGCTAGAAAGCTGGCTTCAGCTGTTTGCAGGGAGATCCCTGGCTGATGTATTGCTCTGATTTCTCTCAGACATTCTGCTATGGAGGGAAATTGGTCCATAAAAAGAATTCCAGTTATCCAGGAAGCAAGAATTACTCTAAAAATAGAGGTAAACTGAATATGAGCAAGAATAGCCTGGAATCTCCAAACTCTGTTGAAACAGGCAGCAGTAAGATCCTGCCATTGCCATTACAATTGACGTTTTCATAAAGATGATTGGCATAGGTAGCCAATGGACATTGGTTACAATACTGTACTTAAATTTCAAATAGAGCTCAGCACGAACTCATGCTGAGAAAGATCTCTTCACCTGAACTTTCAAATTTGTGACCTGAGCAAACACAGCATAGCAATGAACTTGTGATTTCACTGAGTCCTTTTTCTCTTTTCCCGTTTAAAATATAATTCCCCTTTTCTTTTTACGTGCTACTTAAGCTCATCCAGGTACTGTGTAATGTGGTCGAAAGCACTGTAGCATCTCACGCTTTCTTTTTTTCACAGCTACCTAAATATTAGGCCTTTATGCTCTAAGGGCAGTAAATCATATTCAAATTTAAAAAAAAACAAAACCAAAGGTGAATATGTCACTGAACCTACTTTAATGTTTCCCTTTAATTCTTCCCTCTGTTTCAAACAGAGCACCTAGGCTTAACTGTCTTCCCCCTTGTCACTCCCATCTACTGAAGTACAAGCCACCTTCATGGCAGTTCCTTGAAGTCTGTCCATGACTCTATGCCAGATTTGCAAGCAGAAAGGAGAAACTTCTTTGCCAGGACCAAGACTCAGGCTTCGGTTCTCTACTGTATCCGTACTCAACTCATCATAAGGTGATGGGTTATTGTACGCAACGGATTATCTGGGAACTGCTTAGGGTTTCGCAAGTCTACTGTTTATTCAGGACCAGCCTATGCCTTTCCCTAATTTGAACTGCAGGGTACTTGCGGGCAACTCCTGGTTCCTCTTGTAGTTATCACGCGCAGTTCCCTATCTACCAAAGGGTAGGAACAAGAGTCATCTCCTTCAGCTTTAGACTTTTATATACTGCCTCTCCTGAGAAGCTTACTTTTAAGTGTTAGCTCATTTCACATAAATTGCCAGATGTCTAGCAAAACTGCCCTAAATGTCTTACTGCTATTACCGCACATCCATCCATGACTTAGAAAACAATGTGGTTTAGATCAGTAGTAGTCTCTTGGGGCAATCTGTCGCACCTGAGAATCTGCTCATGCAAGGCTCAGTATGGGAGCAAATATAGAAATCATTGTTGTAAACGGTTTTCTAGAAGACAAGATGCATTTGTGAACTGTGACTAATATGGCTATCAGTGACAGCTAACACTTGATTTTTTTCCTCTCAGTCCCTCCACAGTGGAGAATGAGATTTTTTTTTCTATAAGAAATCTTTGCCATAGCCTCTCAGAGGCTGCAGAAAAGCATGTTTCTACTTGCTGGATGCTTTTCAGTGGACCATTCCTTCATCCAAATCAGTAAATAATTTGAATGTGTTGACAACATTTTAGCTCAGTCAGTTAGCATGAAACACAGTTTTCACACATACCTTTTTAGATGCTTCATTTCTCTTTTTGACCCTTGCTTTTAGCCACTCAGATATGTTGTTTTGGGTAAATCTACAGTCAGAACTTATTCCGCCCACGTTAACAGGAGGCCAGGGGGATAGCCTAGTTTCAAAACATAAGTAGGGACACACAGTTGATTCTCTTATCATTTTTTTCTGATGCATTCCATTAACCCTAAGCACTTTAAAGATATTGATGGCTTTTGGGGAGCCGTGTGAGGAGCAACTTCAGATCTTTGCAATCTAGCCATATACTTTGTTTCCCAAGTTCCTAAAAGCTATTAAAATATTCACAAAGCTTTGCCCCATAGTACTTGCGTGCACAGGCACAATCAGGAAGATTAATCTGAAGTAATTTTAAAGTATTTTAGATAAACTGCATTCAATCAATGGGCACGTAATTATTTAGAATGAAGGTTCCCTTAATCTGATGCTTTGCCTCCAAAGTGAAAGCCACTTTAAGTCTGAGTAGGAGTGCCTGTGTAAGGTTTTAGTGCTCTTTCAGTTCGCTTTGGGTAAGCTGCGCAGTTCTCCTCTGAATTGATGTACTCATTGTGTCGTCTTCTGCTGTGCTTAGTGCTTATCGTCGTGGCAGTCACATCTGCACAGGGAGAGGCCAGCCTGGCACCATTCTTCCCCAGACTGCCGCCTTTTATTTGTCACGGCCACTGTGTTACCCTCTGGGCAGCTCAAAATTTCTTATGAAAACAGCTCTGTTTTCCACAGAAATCAGCCTTTTAGTGCTTTCTCTTGCCCTTATCCAGTCTGAGAGAACGTGGTGTTCTCTCAAAACTGACTGAGCACTGTATATCACACTTTAAAAACAACTGCCTCCCAGAGGCCTTTTGTACTCATGACCACTGGGACAACTGTAAAATAATCCTGCAAGGTAGGACAGCATTACTGTCATCCCCTCTTATATAAAAAATGAATAATAAAAAAAGGCCAAGACACACGAGAGACCTGAACCTACATTTCCAAAGTCCCTGTGTAGCAATGCCCCCGCAGCAGATTTCATCTTTACCAGGACACTCACGCGCCAGGAAGACATTCAGACAGTTACACATACGTGCACACAAAAAAAAAGCTTAGGTACTTTTCAAGGTCATCCACCGTGAGTGCATGATATCAGACCCTTCCTGTATAAGGAAGGACATAAAATAACCCTCCAAAATGCCCCTATATTATACAGGGAGAGAAAGAGCCTTTAAGAAAAACAAAATATGTATTTAAATACTTTTTTTTAGAGAGAGAGATCAAAGAAGCCCAAAGACACAAAAATGATGCCATTACCTGAAAACTGAAGCTGAGCAATTGACTTTAGAGCTTGTCCATGCTGCAGATGCAGTCACCTCTGTACTGCAGCTAACTCCAAAAATCAGAGCCTTGCTTTGGGAGCCAACCCAGGCTTGAGAACAGAAAAGAATTTGTGTGGTAGAAAGAGAAGTATCCACCTCGGGAAGCAAGCAATATACCTTTGTGGTTTTGGAATCTGCTGTGTTCATACTAGTTCAGATAGGCTCTTCACCTCATACGTGGTACATGATGTAGATATGGCCTCCAGCCCTAGTTTAGTTCTGGCTGGTAAGTTAGGCATCATTCCTGCCCTGGGAACGCAGGAATGTTTGCACCCGTGTTCCAGCGAACAATAAAAGCCGAGTAGCTGTAGGCTTAAGACTCAGCTGGAGCAGCTAGACTTGCTGAGCAAGTTCTCGGCCTGGTGAGCACCAGTGCAGTGCTCCTCAGGCATTGCAATGCCTATTCATCTGGATTGGTGAAAACACCTACAGAGCAAACCCACAGCTTTTGCATAAGGTCAAACTTCCTATCCACCTCCGACGCTCCTCTTGTGTTTCAGAATGATGAAGATTATCAATCGACTGCACAAGTCTATGATGCTCCTGCAGTATTTCTCCACCCAGTCCTGGGACTGGTCTTCAGATAATATGAATATGTTAATGAGTCACCTTAACACAGAGGACAAAAAGGTAAGTATATCCTTAATAAGGATTGCTAATCTCCTGTCCTGTTCATCCGCAGCACTTATTTTTGGTATATTTGTTGAGCTTTCGAATGACATCTGCCTAGATGACTGGAATTGACTTTAACCTGAAATAATTTATTTTCTCCTTGTTTTATTAATTAACTTATCAGGAACCTTTCATTTACAATTGGAGAATGTTTTCTCCTGAGGTGTATTGCTCTTTCTTCTGAGACAGGTCATGTTAACTGAAGTCTTAACGTGGCAGCTGTGGTGGGTGATCTAGATGGAAATTCCTTGAAATTTTGATTTTGACATTTTCATCCACATTG
Source organism: Rissa tridactyla (assembly GCF_028500815.1). Taxonomy (NCBI): domain Eukaryota; kingdom Metazoa; phylum Chordata; class Aves; order Charadriiformes; family Laridae; genus Rissa; species Rissa tridactyla. The sequence goes on from NC_071466.1 coordinate 139,828,126, forward strand.
GTTTTAATGGGAACTGCATGGAGAAATTTAGTTAACACGTAGTGTCATACCCTGAACAGTATGAAAAAAATTCCTAATTTATTTAATGCTCTCCCCAGAGAGCAATTAATTTGCAGGATATCAAGCTCTGTTCTAGTCTTTATAGGTTTGCAATACTACTTCAGAATGGGATTGTAACTGAAAGACTGAAGGAACACAAAGAGTACATTTGTGATAAGCTTGAATGCACCTTTGGTCAGTATCTCCTTGCAAAGAGATACTTAAGCATTCACATCAAACTGGTCTCGCACGCATCATTAAATTCTTGGAGACTCCCAGTAGTAGAGTCACAGAATCACAGAATGGTAGGGTTGGAAGGGACCTCTGGAGATCATCTAGTCCAACCCCCCTGCCAGAGCAGAGTCACCTAGAGCAGGTTGCACAGGAACGCGTCCAGGCGGGTTTTGAATGTCTCCAGAGACAGGGACTCCACCACCTCTCTGGGCAGCCTGTTCCAGTGCTCTGCCACCGTCAGGGTAAAGAAGTTCTTCCTCATGTTGAGATGGAGTTTCCTGTGTTCCAGTTTGTGCCTGTTGCCCCTTGTCCTGTTGCTGGGCACCACTGAAAAGAGTCTGGCCCCATCCTCTTGACACCTGCCCTTTAGATATTTATAAGCATTGATGAGGTGCCCTCTCAGTCTTCTCTTCTCCAGGCTGAACAGACTCAACTCTCTCAGCCTTTCTTCATAAGAGAGTCAAGAGTCTTCCTCCCTAGTCTGCAGAGGGAGTGCATGCAGCAAATTCTAAGGGCAGTGGCACTGTGGTGACTACAGCAGATGTAGAGGGAACCTAAATGGGGAAAGACAAGAGAAAAAAAAAGAAAAAAAAAGGGAGCATCGAGGACTTCCATGCAAGCTTGCAAGCTAGACAGTGTTTTAGTCTCACCAAGCTGTTTATGAGAACTTGGTGAGGTGCACTGCATCCAGTGCTGCCACTGCTACGTTGTAAGCAGTATTCAAGATAGATAGTTTACGGGCAGCACAGATCTCTGTACATATCTTAACAGACACACCGGGATCTGCACAGTAGCTAACCCCCTGTATTTGACATAGTTAGCTAGCCCCTCTCTGCTCAAGTTATTGCCTCTGATACCAAAGCTCTTGCACTAAAGCAAATGGCTTGGATTGGCATGGGGGTGGAAAGGAAGGCATTCGTCTGAGTATCTTCCCTGTAAGTAAGAAATGCCATTCATTTCACTCACTCATTAAAAAAAAATAATTCTCTACAAGACGACCTCTTTCTCTTTACGGATCCTTTCTTTGCTCTAACAGACAGGCAGCCACCTGAGAGCTTGCTAACAATTTTTCCAGTATCAGCATTTGAAATTATCTGGGGTAATTAGCTCTACACTGAGAATTTTTGATGCCAAACCAGAGTAACCCATTTCTTGGATTCTGTTATCTAGATGCTGAGAGAGAGCGCAGCACAGAGTAATACTGATGCAGAAGCACCTGTTGATTCAATGTCCAATTCATTTATTTATACATCATTCTAGTGACACATTAAAAACTGCATGGAGGTTTTCAGATGAATCCATTTACCTGAGTGGAATGCCATTTTTCTTCCTTGATATGGTGGGTTTGTGTATGCGTCTGTACAAATAAGTGTATTTATGCAGAAATTGCCACCTGAAAGACAAATTTATCTTTTTATTTTCTGCCAGCTAGCACTAAATTTCTGCTTGCTTTACCCAAATTCCCAGCTGGGTAAGACATTAATCAACAGCTGTGAAATACAGTCTGTTAGTGCCCATGTCTTCTTGGAAACTTCATGACTTTAAGAACTTCAGAGAGAGGGCCTTGTGAGGAACGGAGGTCAGTGAAGAACTGATGCTTAAAGTGAACTCGTTTTGAATTCTAGTATTTAATTTCTGCTCTTTGTTTTTAAATCCCAGTTATACAACTTTGACGTTCGCCAGCTGCACTGGTCAGAATACATTGAAAGCTACTGCCTAGGTGCTAAGAAGTACTTGCTAAATGAGGACATGGCTGGCATTCCAGCAGCAAAGCAGCACTTACGAAAGTAAGTCATACCCAGTGACAAGGACAAGAGCTCCTGGCTACCTTGGATGGCTTTTGAGGAAAATTATTCTATTTACATGGCAATAATTGTGGTTGAATAATACTGAGATAAACAGAGCATAGCTTATTTCTTACAGAGTGTTGTCAGTGTTTTATTTTTCCGTCCTGAAGAAGAAAGCGGACTTTTGATGACACTAAAAATTAGGGGCTAGATATTATCCCTTCCTAGCCAATGACCAAGTAATGAAGTTACAGTGCGTAAGGTCATTCAGAATTAAAATATGAAAATAAGGGTCAGATTTAGATTTTGTGAAGCTCCTAAAAGTTTTTAGCAATTCAAAGACATTGCATAAAAACTTTAAGCATTTGTATGATTTTAGATTTCATTTTAAAGTTGAAGTTTCTAATTCCTTCGGGAGAATGGGCAAAAGTTCTCCAAATTGGTGGAGAGTTTGTGTGTTCAGTCCTAGGTGACAGTTTAAGAGAGTCTGAATGAGCAATTTGAGATTGTCCTTCTCCTGTTCAGTTAAAGATTATGCTCTTCCTGACTTCTCCAGCCCTTTTACTGAGAAGTGCAGGCAAAAGGAGAAGGAGCAACTCCCTTGGAGAAAGAGCCTGGTTGTTTCCTTTAAGAAAACCATTTTTGTGCACTGTAAATGCTAGAAGCATAAACCAGCTTGTTGCCATAGCAAGGAATCCTAAACAAGTTCTTTGTTCATGGGTCATTATTAAAGGATTTAGAAGAACCTCTGTAACAGGTGAAGAACTGCCTCATAGCCTAAATAGGCAGTGTGGTATAGCGCAGTCATAAAGTTATAAAAAAAAAAAAAAACAACCTAAAAAAACCCAAAAAAATAAGGACTCTTAGAAAAACTAAACCAGTCTTGGCCATGTTATGTATGAAGCTTTCTTCCCTTGGTCAGACACTGGGAAAGTGAGAACTGCTTAAGTTTGCTTGAAAGAAAGAGGACAAGATGATTAGCATCTTAAAGACCCATTAATGCCATTTAAATATAGGGTGTTAAAAAAAAAAACCAAATGCAAACCCAAACCCCCAGTGCTGCAGTACTGCAAAAGTAAAGACCACTTATGATTATTGAGTAATTTCCCAACATTAAGGGCAAGGCTTCAACCAAAAAGGATAACCTTATTCATCAGCTCCTGCAAAGGTCCTCCAGCCTTTCACCAATCTTACTAAGTAAAAAATAGCCAATACACCAAATCAAAGCAGAAAGTATTGGAACTTGACTGCCATTAAGAAAACAGCTCTCAGTACGGCTCCGTTGTCTATTCTGGTCTGAAATGACAGTACATGGAACAAGAGACACTTGCAATATAGGTAGCCCATTAACTAGTCACTCTACCATAACTTCAGCACAGTCCTTGGCAAGATGGTAGGGACATCTTAGGTACAACGTCTTCACCAAAACAGGAATTGCAAAAAGCCCAAGGGCCACTTGTAGACAGGACTTCTTACAAAATTACCTGTAGCGAATGAAGCAAGCTGCTAACCTTTTTGTTGGTTTTGTCTTTCGGCATAAGATGGTCTCTTTCTCTTTCTTAGGCTGAGGAACATCCGATATGCATTCAACACCACCCTCCTTGTGATCATCTGGCGCATTTTCATTGCAAGGTCACAGATGGCTCGAAACATCTGGTACTTTGTGGTGAGCCTCTGCTACAAGTTCCTTTCCTACTTCAGGGCATCCAGCACCATCAGGCACTGAAGCCACCCATCAGCAACCGGTCTCTTCCAGAAGGACCGCCATCTCCTCTAATCAGCAACTATGGGCATCGGGGTCTGAAAGTAGCAGAAATATCCACTCCCTCCAACAGCAGCCTGCGTTTATTGTGCACTGTTATATGTTCACCTTTTTAATTTTAACTAATGCTTTAATACATGGTGGTCTTTCTTCCATAGGACTAGGCCAATTTTTAAAGCCATAACTGAAGCTTTAGGAACAGGTCAAGCTGGAACCATTCATCTAGAGTCTGATGTGTAAGAGTAACGATTAACCAAAGTCATTGTCTTCCCATGTACTACCTAGGCTATCTTAATCCCATCTTCTTCCTCAAAAGAGGCAAATTTAAAGCATACAACCTTGGAAGAAAAGGATGCTATCAGAGAAGACCCAGCCAAGGAAATTAACCTGTAAGAGGTCTTCCTAAAGAGGCTATTCGTTCATTTTCATTCAGTGAAATGGCACCTTATTGAAAAACACGATTTCACTTTTTCAGTTTTCAAAACTTAGAGGGGGAAAAAGACCAGTTACACTAGGCCAGTGAACACACTGAACAGTTTTCAGATCTTGTTGTAGATTGATACTGAGGACTGATACTTTCAAGCTGTAACTGAAGATGTGCATAGAATTCACGTACCTACTCACACACGCTGCTTTCTTATGCAGAGGTATTTTTTTTTCTCTCTGCGGTTAAGTTTGCAGTCTATTAAAACGCCCTGTTCTTGCATTTATCACAATTGCTTGGAACACTTTTTTGGCTTGAAAAATGCTGTATTTACACTAAGAATGAAGAGAAGACTTCTTAAAAGATTGAAGAAGAATTCAGAAACTCTTTATTATTTTTGAGGAATAGGTCTTTTTCCTTCTTCCATTTGTCTGCAGAAAACTTCTCTCCCTGTAGCTCAAAAACAGCCTGATACTGTCCTTCACGCTTTCATTACAGCTAAATCACTTTGCCGTTGATCACTTCCACTGGCGAAGAAAGTGTAAAGATGTGGACGGAGGAAATCCCATCAGGCCAATTCTGCTGCCACTCCTGTCAGTAGGAATTAAAAAGTCTGAAACTTGTTTTTGTGGAGAATAGGAAAGGTTTCATTGACTTTTGTGTAAAAACAATCACGCACTGTGAAGGTAGTACATTTTGTCCTACATTGCAGTTCAGAAAGGAACCCAAGGATCTTCCTAACACTCATGGCTATTGGAGATACTTGTTTCACCTAGTGAAGTATGAATTCCTCTGAGGAGGAAGGAGTGAGCCTTCTTCAAAGTAGCTGGTGCAACGACAGCCTTAGTGCAACAGCAACAGATTTATCATGCTATCGGATTTTCAAAGTCAAATCTAGTACTGGAATATTTTTTTATTCAGACAACACTGAATAAGGACTCAAGATTATCAGACTTTAAAGCGGCTAGTTTTTGAAACAATGCAGCATCCACTCTCTCTAGTCTTCTATCATGCTAGCTGTCTGAAAAAGTAATGCCACATCACAAAAAAAATCACACAGTTGCTCTGTGGAGAGCAGAGAATAGCAGAGTATTTACAAAGCTGGCATTCTTAAAAAATTATACTTGTTTTTGGCAGTGCAGGCAAGAGTCAGTTAGGATGACAGTATATTTATACCTTAGGCCTCCACGATAGTTCAAATGTTTTTCTAAAGGTGCAAGGAATTAATCTTCCCCCTTATGCCCCAGAGGTCTAGTTTCAAGCAATTGCCAAAGGATGCCTGCAGCAGAACCTGACCAAGGCTCTGGCATTCCCTAGCAAAGGCCGCTGTGTTTGTCACACATTACTTCTGATCTGTGCTCAATTAGGTCAAACACCCAGTTTACAAAGATGCAAATTTTTTTAAGCTCTTGCCTTGAAAGCGTACTTTCAAAAATGAAACTGTACGGGTTGTTAGATATACTTCCAACTCCAGAAAGCTGGCAATGGCTGCTGCGCATTGCACATTAGCGAGGTGTCACTGCCTGAGAACCTAGGAGCCGGGGACCAGCTATTTCCTGTACAGCGCTTCCGTAGCAGCGCATATGGTGAAGGTCAGCTGCGTTATACTTAGCTGTGCAGGGACTGTGGCTACCTTGGCGGAGTGAGGCAGGATTCTGTAGGGCTTCCTCTAGAAAGGCTGCATTCCCTCGAGTAAATAACCAGTCATCAGCCAGCTTCCAGTCTCCTCGTATGAAAGGCTAAAAAACAAAACAAAACAAAAATGCAGATTATTTTGAATCAAACCTCATACAAAAAAGTAGGTAAGAATTTTAACTCCTATCCTAAGAGGTCTTTTTACGTGCCTGCGTTACGTACAAAGGGAAGCCACGGCTAAGGGTATCAGAAGTCTTCTGCTGTGCATGAGAGACACAAACTTGAGTTTCACAGAAAAGTGAAATACCGTAGACCTGCTACACCTACAACAGCTGGCTGACGTAGACTAGACCTACTGTGAGTAAAGTGTCCTGCCTTCCCTTCCCCAATGCTTCCCCTGTGCCATGCATGCCTCACAGACGCCTCTAGGCATTCACGGTTATTTGCACAGGCTCTATTGTCCCAACAGGTCTGAGCTGTATCATTTCTCACCCTGAGCGTATCCCGACCTGTTTTGTGCACGTGCAAAAAAAGACGCTTCAGGTTTCACTCAGAACAATGGTGGTATCACGTTATAAAGCTCTTCAGCATTTTGCTGAAGGTAACAGCTGCAGCAAAGCTTCAGTGCACCTCTGGAAAGCAGCAGGAGCTGCTTGGGATGTTGCAGAAACATATCTGTTTGTAGATGGTGTATGCTCTTCTGGACACCTTCCATAGCCCACGCAGCATTGCCAGCAGCTGGCTCCAGAGCGCTGGCCTTGCCTGGAGGGGGGATCGAGCTGTTAGCTTTTCTTAACACGGATATAACATGCAGTAAAACTTGAATCTTTAATGCATTTCCTGTGGCTTGAGATGTTTTCAGGTGGTTGTCTGAACCACAGAAATATTTCAGAAAAACTTCAATGCTGAGACCGACACATGGCAATGGCCTTTGGGTGCTAGTCATGACTGTCCTCGTGGAAAGCTGGACCTGGCATAAGAACTTGTTCTCACCTCAAGCGGTGACTTTTCTTTGATGTTTTACTGTGTGCTCCTTCGTGCATTTGTATCTGCTCTGAAGAAACCCAAGTCTTGGGGAAAATACCTAAAAGAAAACACCAAGTGACAGCCACTTCTTTTCTTCCCTATTCTAGCTGTTGCTTTTTCATGTATATTCACAAGCTTTTGACAAAAGAAAAGCCAAATACAGTTGTTAGTTAAATCAGAGGTCCTGTGGCAACCGTGCACAAATTAACGCAAACAACTCAGGAGTGGATATTACTCATGGCTAACGGCTAGAGCTTTTAGTGCCTGTAAGACTGAAGCTTTTTGGGGTTGGGTTTTTTTTTTCCTTCAGAGGTAGCATGGTTGGTGCTGTGGGAAGGAGAGAGGAGCAGAAGGAGCATTCCTGTAGCTTCTGCTCGTAGACAGCAGAAGCATTGCTAGGCACAGAGCGTCCAGCTCAAACGAGCAAAGAGACACTCAAGGGATCAGACGAGATTAAGCTGCCAAACCCAGAGGACTCTGCCTCCCAAGGAGCCAGGGAAGAGCTCCATCAGCGTTTCGTTATCATTATGGGCTCTTGTAATAAACTGTATGGACTAAAAGGCTCCTCTGTCCTTCCCCCAGCTACCAGCAGGCAGCACAGAGAACAATAGTGGCAGTCATTCTGCCCAGACGCAAAAGAAAATACCTGCCACAAGATAATGGGATTATCCTCTGTAATTGCTTGTACCCTATGAACTTGCAGTGTATCTACCCCCTCAAGGTGTCAGAAGCCTGCAGTGCTGCTACAGAAATAACACGGACCACTGCTGAACCCGATGTACGATTTTGTTGATACTATGCATATACACTAGTCCGTAGGCTATAGCTATGAACTGCTGTGCGAAAGCAATGAAACGCAGAACATCATTTCACTGTCAAAAAGCAATGGGCTTGCAATTAAGAAGTATCTCTCTCTTTTTTTTTTTTCTTTTATTAAATCACCGTAACAAAAAACCCAAATCCCTAAAATTAATCTGAATTTAAACTGCCTTTTGACTGACGACCAAAGCTGTTTATCTCCAGCATGTCTGTTACCAAAAAATAAAATTTCTCCTCACCCCTCCACTCACTATCCCAACAACTTTGTTAAGAAAATACAATTCTTTCTTGGGACGGGGGGGAGGGGGGGTAACAGACATACTGGTATACTACAGGCTGTTGGCACATTACCCACCTCCTCAAGAAATTTCTTATTTTACATTTTCTAAGAAAACATGACGATGTATGCCCGTGTGTATAGTTACATCTTTCACCACCAGTCTTCTCATACAACATACAGAGATGGTAAAAATAGCGGAGCTCATATTGAAATGCCAGGCCGTGCTTGTTTGGTATGCACTGTTCCAATTCAGTTTAAGACGACGTGATTAAAACCTACCCTAGTTCCCAGTGTAAAGGAGACCCAGCCTGTAGTACTATTAATCAAATCCTCATCACAAATAAGCAACTGGGAAAATAGGGAGGGGGGGCATTCTTTTGTTTGTAAATAAGCTACAGCTTCATGGTCGAAAGCATGCTGTTGCTCTTCCAGCGTTGACGTTCTACCGCAGAAAGCAAGGACGAACTTTTCTTTCAATTGGACCCTTTATTCTAGCGCAGAGTAAATAACATACTGCACATTGCCTGGAAGCTAAATGGTAAATATCCCATTACATGGTGCTAAATATCGGTATGAAGGTGGTACAGTCTTACTTAAGAGAAATAAAAACAAAGAATATGCATATTTGGGGAATAATTAAAGATGTACTATCCCACTTTTCTCTATTGCTTAAAAGTCAACTATGAAGTGAGTTGGTTTGTTCAGATTAACATGAAACTGCTTGTAAAAGGTTTCTTGTTCCTAAATAATCTTGGCAGACCCCACTTTATAGTAAAATATGTACTCTCCCACTGTCCAAAGTTTATATGGTTCTATCTGCTATTTCTATTCTCTTGTTAGCTATGAGACAACTTACTGTTATAAAACTTAATTACAAAGTTTCTAATGTTAAGGTGTAATCTTTTGAGCTCTCAAATCAGATAAAACGGTAAAGTCACAAATTACGAGAACCTCAGCCATAAAATTGTTAATATGATGTTTATGTTATTTTAAACATTTAATAAAACAAAATATTTTAAAACTATGGTCACTTTGCGTCGCCTAAGTTGCTAAAGGTAGATGGTTACTTGCTGGCCACTGCAGTGCACCACATCTGTCCCACAGCTGCCAGTGCCCCAGCCAGCACGGGACGGCAGCCCCATCTACAGGCGGCTGCCAGCACAAGGACCTGCTGCACAGCAAGGAGAGGGAAATCAAGGAGGGAGAAATCCCACATTTTTAAAAGTAATGACGGTGAGACTCTCACCCCGATACGTACGACCCAGAAGGTTCCATCTGTGGTGAAGTGTCCTCCAGAAGGTGATGGGGACAGGCCTTCATCAAGGACAAATCGGTAATAACCTGACCGACTTCTTGAGCAACATACCATTTGCACTTGACAATATTCCCCCAAATTCTTAGTTTTACAAAATAAGGGCTTTATTTTACACTTGGTGTTAACACCACAATGCTCTTCTGGCATAAAAAGGTTTTAAAGTCCAGAAAAATACGGTATGCTTTTACCTCAAGACCCTACCATGTAGAGACAAATGTTTAAGGATGTTACTGTATAAGCGGGCGTGGGGAGGGAAATAATCATAGTTTACATGCGTTTCCAAGAAGGGTACAAAATACTATTTCAGGTTCTGCTAGATTAATCTGCTTTTAATCTGATTTAATCTGCTAGATTAAAAATCTTAATCTAGCAATTCTCAGAACTGCGAAAAACATTCTGACTCCATGACAAATATTTCACTGTACTTCAAATGATGCCTCCAGGGCCATTTGGAGGCAGTGGCACAGTAAGATAATGATATCACCTTGAGAAATAGCAGGGCTAACTGGAAAGTTGTTTGTTTGCTTGCTGGTTTTACAGGTAGAGTAGTTCTTACCTTTTATGAAAAAAAAAAAAAATTTCTGGAAAAAAAAAAAAAGTATCTTTCTTGCTGAAATAAAATCTCCACAGCTGGGGACTTCAGTAGCCAAAAACCTCCAGCTGCCAAAGCAAAGACACTGTCCCAAGGTCTGAGTTCAGGCGCTCTGCCAGTGTATTTGTAGATAAAGAGAATGCCACATCCCTCAGAGGTCTCCTCTATCAAATTTTCAGGAAAAGAAAATATTATTTGTGTTTATATTTTAACATTAAAGCTTTAGTCTAGTAAATGTTTCTAGCTATCTGCGTTGGAAGACCCTGAAATCAAAACATTGCCATTCCCTTAGTAGATGCAGCAATTCTGTTTTCAAATACATACGCACAGCAAAACCTACCACCAGTCCACTCGCATCTCCTTTAGCTGGCCTACTGGATCTTGGCTCGTTCCCCAACGCTTCACGAAGATTCGTGATACGCAGATTATCCGAGCTTCTTCCAGCACTCAGCAGGAGCACAGCGGGATCCGTCACCCCAAACGCCGAGCACAAACTGCCATTGTTCCGTGTTTCAGTACTGCCATTTTAATTCTAGTGACTGCAATTCCTTGCAATAATCTCATTTTCAGAAACTTGGAATCTTATAAATATATGCGTGTGTATATATGCGTAGATACATATGTATATAATAATATATCTATTATACATACGTCTCAAGGCAGGTCTGGTCAAAATATTTGGCATTTATGTATCTATGGATGAACATATGAGTGCAGATAGACACACACCACTTTGGAAGGCAGGAGAAGAATCTCGGTAGGGTGAAAGCCCCACATAGCTGTGTTTCTGGAAAGGGAGAGGAGTGGATTTTAATACTGATTGCCATTACAATTAAGTGTAACAGGAGGATAGCAAGGTGCAAGCATGCCGTAAACAGGGACACGCTCTGCACCGCCAATGGATGTGACGGGAAACTAATTTAACAGAAAAAGTAGCCAGAGCTGCCTTAATTTCAGTACAAAGGTAAGGCACGTCTTACCTAATTTTTGAAACCATACATACTCAGTGACTAAAACTTTAGGAGTGTTTTTCAGACGTTATTTTGAATGCTAGAAGTTAAAACGCCTTTCAAAAATGTCTGTTGTTAAATTCCAAGGGGGCTGTGGAAGACCAAAGACTTGGAGGTGGTAGATGTGGATGGATTAGTATTTTCCAGTTTCTGTCCAACACTGTCCAACAGTGTTCTGTCCAACATAAAAAAAGCAATTCAATATCATAAAGTTTAAAAAACCTTACGAATTTGTTAGTTTTCAAAAGAATTGCTTCTAGAAAAGCACACTATGAAATATTTTCACCATGTATTACTGATAAAATGTTTTTGTCAAGAGTCATAAATCATTTTAATAACTCCTTTCCAAAAATCGTATTTGTTGTAGAAAGTTTGTCATTTCAGTCTTATTTTGCCAAACCACAAATACATTTTCCTTTAAATTTCTCCAAAAGGCTTTTTTTTTTTTTTTTAAATTAAAAAACTAAAAATACCTTGATAAAAGCAAAGAAAGAAACAACCAGATCGATTCTTGTCAAAAAGGCATGAAAATTGAGGTGGTATTTAGCATGTATGACTAATTCTGGGCGGGAAGTCTTTCTTCCTACCGTATAAACAATCGTGCAAGCAGCCTGTTACTCATCATCTGTTGGCCGGTTTTCTCCTAAACACTGTGGCAGAAGTCTCACAGAACATACAGCACACGCAGAGCGCCGGCAAATACAGATAGCGACATCTTTTCAACAGCACAGGCTAAATAGACATAAAAACACTCGTGTCTGTGTGTTGCATATATATGTATGTATAAAAAAATACATGGGTACCACAGATTCTGCAGGTCTAATGCACTGCTGCAGGCAAGGGAGCTCGGCTCACAACACCACTAGGGCCAAATCCGCATCGTTACGTTTCTCGAAGGCACCTCTTTGCCAAGACAGGCCGTTTGGCTTTCTTGCTGTTGTCCCCAAAACCAGCAATACTTTTGCTACACCAACTTCGTATTTTTTGCATTCTTCTAGAAGTCATGTGGCTCCCCAGTTTCCTCTCTCCTCCTAATCTGTTCAGTCTCCCCACCCCACAACACACCTCTTGAAACAGTTTGATTGTAATTCATTTATGATAAGAACATCTTACATATCAGAGAAGAGAAAGAAAGAGAGGAGGCCAGAGAGGCCCTGGGGGCGTCTGTGGACCAACATTAGGAGGAAACTGGGTCATCATAGTTTCACTGTGACAGCAGAAGAAAGAAGGCTAGGCTTGACATTTCTGAGTTCCTACATATCCACTTGATAGTCCATAGCTGCTTGATGTAGGCTGAAGCAAAAGTAAGGTAAAGAGGTAAGGAGAAAAAGAAAAGGGGAACTGCCCCAGTTGGCACTGAAGGGCTCCAGATAAAAGGCATGGCTTTGTCTCAACCTTTCTGCTACTGCTACAGCCACTACAAACTTATTCCAGTCTCGCCTAACAGCGTTTAGCATGAAGAAGAAAATCTGACCCACACTATTCAGAGGAGACAGAAATATTTTTTTCATTCTGCTTTTCAAGTTAGTGGCACTCTTAGTGGCATTTGGTATTGACTTTATAATGATGCTCTTTCATCAGATTGGCGTTTTGCCAGTCTCGCTCTAGGCTTTGTAAGATTTATACTGTGTGTCCTAGTCCAATAAGAAAATAGAAGGATGTCGAGGGGTTTTTGTTTGTTGGTTTCTGGGTGTTGTTTGTTTTTAGAGAACAAATAGTGCATGAGCCTTTCAGCCCTACTAGTTTTGAAAATTAAGGCCAGAGAATGCACCTCATGGTGTTGGTTTTCTGTAAGGCAAGAATAGATAATGACTAGTAATCATCTCTCACTTCCTTGCAATATAGCAAAGAGTTTAATGAGATAAAAAGTCACAGCATTATGATGAGCCTTTCCTTAATGAAAATAATTTCAAACCCTGAAACTCAGGGCATACCTCAAGACATCGTTGTCATTTTGTTAGCAAATTGTTTCTTAAAATATCATTTTCCTTTTTTTTTTATGTAAATGTGATCTTTAGGGAGAAAAAAAAATCAATTTTCCATTAAGATGCATCAATGAATTAAAGCCATCAGCAAGAAAGTTCCAATTCATTCTAAAGAACAAAGACTAAAAGGTCAACCTGCAAACTTCAATATTTAAAGCTTTTCTTCTGACATTCTGATGACACAGTATTATCAACCCAAATAATCAATTAAATAAAGTAGGGAAATTGTATTATTATTCATTTTCTAAAAGAAGCAAATCAGGGAGGAGGAAAATGATGTAATAATGTAGGACAAACAATCCTTAGCCGATACACCGTAGCTTAGATGACAGAATAAGCACCAGGTCTCAGGGGAAGGGATCCCAGCCAATTGTCCCCATCTCCCTCAACTAAGGACAACCAGGAGTTACTGTTGTTCATGAAGAATAGACCACACAGGTGTCACTTTGTAACTGCCTGAATCACGATTACTTGACTCTGAAAAGTGCTGTGGCACAGGGATAAAGTGGATTTCTGGACTCCAGCATTCACACCCTAACTATTGAATGGGAAACCAAAGCAAAGGAAGCAACGAAGGTCAGCTGAATGTCCCATTCAGAGCCATGAGAGGGGCACACGCTCATCTGTTTCTCTTGCCAGAAGTGACCTGATGATACAAATTCCCGTTAACTCCCTGCACTGCAATCTCAGAGGTGACTTTCTCCTTCCAGGGAGACAACACACACTATGCTGCTAATCATGTGAGCTTCACCCAGACCCAAGTGTAAAAGCCACATCACAAGTAGACATCAAAGAAATGCATCTTCCATGGAGCTCCACCTGGGGATGGATGCAGACCCAAAGGAGAGCTTATGGGTCAAGATTAAAGGGAACGCAGGGGCAGGGGACATTACGGTAGGGGTCTGCTACAGGCCATCTGACCAGGATGACAGAGTGGATAAGGTCCTCCATAGACAGATAGGAGCGGCACCGCGTTCACATACCCTGGTCATCCTGGGGGACTTCAACCACCCTGATATCTGTTGGAAGGACAACACAGTGGGGCACAAGAAATCCAGGAAGTTCTTGGAATCTGTTGATGACAACTTTCTTCTTCAAATGGTAGAGGAGCCAACAAGGAGAGGAACTATGCTGGATCTTGTCCTTACCAACAAGGAGGGGCTTGTGGCGAGTGTCAAGCTCATGATCATGAAATGGTTGAATTCAAGATCCTTCGGGCAGCGAGGAGAGCACACAGTAAGCTCACTACCCTGGACTTCAAGAGAGCAGACTTTGGCCTCTTGAGGGACCCACTTGGCAGGGTAACATGGGAAAAAGTACTGGAGGGAAGAGGGGCCCAAGAGAGCTGGTTAGTATTCAAGGATCACGTCCCCCAAGCTCAGGAGTGGTGCATCCCAAGAATGAAGAAGTCAGGCAAAAATGCCAGGAGGCCTGCGTGGATTAACAAAGAGCTCCTGAACAAGCTCAAAAGCAAAAAGGAGGCCTACAGAGGGTGGAAGCAAGGACGGGTTGAATGGGTGGAATACAGAGAAACTGTCCAAGCAACCAGGAACCAGATTAGGCAAGCTAAAGCCCGGATAGAATTAAATCTGGCTACAGGCATCAAGGATAACAAGAAAAACTTCTATAAGTACATCAGGGGTAAAGGCAAGAGTAGGGAAGGTGTGGGCCCTCTCAGGAAGGAGACAGGAGACCTGGTCACCCAGGATACGGAGAAGGCTAAGGTGCTGAACAACTTTTTCACCTCAGTCTTCACTGGCAAGGACTCCAACCACACTGCCCAAGTTGCAGGATGCAAAGGCAGGGTCTATGAGAATGAAGAACCACCCACTGTAGGAGAAGATCAGGTTTGGGACCATGTGAGGAACCTGAAGGTGAATAAGTCCATGGGACCGGATGAAATCCATCTACGGGTCCTGAGGGAGCTGGCAGATGAAGTCGCCAAGCCACTTTCCATTTGAAAAGTCGTGGCAGTCTGGTGAAGTTCCTGCTGATTGGAAAAGGGGAAACATAACCCCCATTTTCAGAAAGGGAAAAAAGGATGACCCAGGGAACTACAGGCCGGTCAGTCTCACCTCCGTGCCTGGCAAGATCATGGAGCAGATCCTCCTGGAAACTCTGCTAAGGCACATGGAAAATAAGGAGGTAATTGGTAATAGCCAACATGGCTTCACCAAAGGCAAATAGTGCCTGACAAATTTGGTGGCCTTCTATGATGTTGCCACAGCATTGGCAGATAAGGGGAGAGCAACCGACATCATCTACCTGGACTCATGCAAAGCATTCAACACTGTCCCGCACAACATCCTGGTCTCTAAATTGGAAAAGCATGGATTTGATGGATGGACCATTCAGTGGATACGGAACTGGCTAGATGGCTGCACTCAAAGGGTTACAGTCAATGGCTCAATGTCCACATGGAAACCAGTGACGAGTGGCATTCCTCAGGGGTCAGTACTGGGACCAGCGCTGTTTAACATCTTTGTCGGTGACATGGACAGTGAGATTGAGTGCACCTTCAGCAAGTTTGCTGACAACACCAAGCTGTGTGGCGTGGTCAACATGCTGGAGGGAAGGGATGCCATCCAGAGGGAGCTGGACAGGCTTGAGAGGTGGGCCCATGCAAACCTCATGAAGTTCAAACAGACCAAGTGCAAGGTCCTGCACCTGGGTCATGGCAATCCCAGGCACAAACACAGGCTGGGTGGAGAATGACTTGAGAGCAGCCCTGAGGAGAAGGACTTGGGGGTGCTGGTGGACGAGAAGCTCAATGTGAGCAGGCAATGCGCACCTGCAGCCCAGAAAGCCAACCGCATCCTGGGCTGCATTAAAAGAAGCGTGGCCAGCAGATCGAGGGAGGTGATTCTGCCTCTCTACTCTGCTCTGGTGAGACCTCACCTGGAGTCCTGCATCCAGCTCTGGAGTCCTCAGCACAAGAAGGACATGGATCTGTTGGAATGGGTCCAGCGGAGGGCCACGAAGATGATCAGAGCACCTCTGCTATGAGGACAGGCTGAGAGAGTTGGGGTTGTTCAGCCTGGAGAAGAGAAGGCTCTGAGGAGACCTTATAGCAGCCTTCTAGTACCTAAAGGGGGCCTACAGGAAGGATGGGCAGGGACTCTTTATCAGGGAGCGTAGTGATAGGACATGGGGTAACAGCCTCAAATTGAAAGAGGGTAGATTTACACTGGATATCAGGAAAAAGTTCTTTACTGTGAGGGTAGTGAGACACTGGAACAGGTTGCCCAGGGAAGCTGTGGAGGCCCCGTCCCTGGAGTTGTTCAAGGCCAGGCTGGATGGGGCTTTGAGCAGCCTGGTCTAGTGGGAGGTGTCCCTGCCCATGGCAGGAGGTTGGAACTAGATGATCTTTAAGGTCCCTTCCAACCCGAACCATTCTGTGATTCTGTGTGAATGAAGTTCAGGCAAGACAACATCAAGGCAACAGCTCTGAAGCTGCCTTTGAAAAGCCACCTAGTAATGATTTCCTTAGGCTGCCATAACAAAACACAACAGGGAAAAACATACCAAAGCACCTTAATGCCATTATTCTACATCCCTGCCCATTGGCCTTGTCTACGTCTCGATATGTGTTCAGGTACCGCTGAGGAAGAGGAGTGAAAAAAGGACATCATAGATGAAGGTCCACTGTCAGGGCTTGCAGGCACATGGATACAAGTGACAGTCTACCTGCACAGAGATCGCTCTGCACGTAACTCGACTCACGGCCAGGGAAAAAAGCTGCTTTTAAAACCACTGCTCAGCGAAATCCACCCTTCCCCAACTTTCCCTGAACAGGGTATGCAGAGAGCTTTGCAGAGGGCTCTCAACAGAAATTCCCACCTCAGCTGGTGATCTGACTTCTGTACTTCTGATTCACTTCTCACTGCAAGCTGCTCCTCTCCAAAAATGAGCTCTTGGGCTCATAACCACTCCCAAGAGTGGTTCCACCCCTTGGGAACCACTGGCTTAGGAAGGTACTTGGGGAAATCCGCTGCCGAAGTGCAACATAATTAATTGGACAAAATGTATATAAACTGGTTAGAGAAATCAGGGCTGAAGGAAATGCCAGCAAAAACAGCAAAAAAGGTTTGTAGGAAGAGGTTCTGCCTGTATTTAGATCAGTAAACGTAATCAGAGAACAGGCAAGATTTGAGGCACGCAAGGCAAATGTTTTGCTCGTTATAATGCTGGTGCTTTGCCAGTGTCATTTGTCACTGCCGCTGACACTATCTGCTGTCCAAGACGCTGAAAAGCCCCCAGAAGAATGGGTGAGTACCCCAGCGACTCTGCCAGTTACATCTTGACAAGAAAGTAATAATACGCAATACTACGGCACAAGAATTGCACCTTGCAGAGAAAGGAAGGTGGATTTAAATGGATCTTATTCTTTCTCATTGGCCTTCAAAATTTATGACATTTTGTAACTTGAGGAACTACAGGCAAACTTACAACTAGAGATAGTAAAAAACTAGAGTCTGTAATTGTAGAGTGATAAATAAAAGTTTGGCTACTTGGAAGCGCTAACAGCAGTAACTTAGTCAACAATGACTATGTTTATGCAACACTGAGTTTAAGGGGAAATTTTTCCTTGAGTTAGTCCTGTCTTCACAATCCATGATTATTGATCATTTTAGCACTTTCTGTTGCTCCTCTCCCAGCAGAGGCTGATGTGACAATTGGTCTGGGAAAAGAGACATGTCAGTTGCCTGTGGAGGTCTCTGGGAAGTTTGCTACCACTTAACACCTCTGGGGTTATTTATTGATAAAGCACTGCCAGATAGGATACACCAAAAAAAAAAAAATACTAATGAAGATTATGTCAGCAAGGGCAAATTCAGCAGTGAATAGACTAATAAGGTAAACTAGCTTGAAAAGGCAAGTGAGGCTGAAGTCAGGGATTTGACACTCTGCAGGCCCAGAGAACAGCTACGCTAAAGCAGTGCCAAATAAGGTAAGTGAGAAAGTAAAAGAGAGAAATAAGCAAATTTTTCATCTCGCTGTAATGAAAGAAAGCAAACATACACAACCACGTTACTTATGACTTACAGTTCAATTTATTATTAAACTCAAAGTAACACAGATTGACTTCACGTGCCAGTTTATAACCCCAGCCAGACAACAGACCTTTTATTAGCTGTGACACTTGTGAGCAAGGTGTTGCAAACACAACTTCTAAAGTTCTGGGTTTTGTAATGATAAGTAATGACTAATTTGGGAAGCCACCCATAGCACACCTACACACACAAAGTTTATCTGCCCCATAGTTTCACCGCCGACGCTTCACACGAGCCGCCCTGTGTCTGGCAGCTGGGTAAGCACAGCTCAGCTTCCACACGGGTTAATTAAGAAAGCACAGTCCCCATGGGAGACGGGGCCACCTCACTGTGTGATTCTACCTAATATCATCTAGCGCCAAAAGAGCCCTCAGCCCCGTTGGCAGTGAATCCTAGCCTTGGCTTGGCAGAGCACTAACCCAAATATAAGTCTTTCAAATTAAAGCCAACTCGTTGGTTGGTCCTGCAAGGTCCTGAGCACAGGACAATTTGTAATTTTGTGCATCATTATGTCCCAAACGCATCTGAACAACTCCTCCCAGAGCTGCTGGGGAGCTTGGACGTGTTACTCCATCCAAGCTGACCAAGTGAAGGAAGGGGAGCTTGAAAACACGTGTTTCTCCTTTGGCCCCAGATACCTTTATATCCTGCAGTGCCACAGAGAGGGACAAGAAGGAGAGACATCCTCCAAACCCCTTGCTCTACTCCTGGACCCAGCCCCTCCAGCCCTTACCCACTTTGATTTCTCCAGGTCTTAGAAAGCCAGCTGTCCGCCTCAGCAGCAGAAATGAGGAACCTCTGGGGAGCTGCGCAGGACATGCAACCCTTTTTATTTGTGACCCACACCAACTGAACTGCAGTCTGGCAAGTAGCCAGGGTTTGCATTTCCCAAATACCACAGTGCCCCGGTACAAAAGCACTCCATTGCAAGAGTGACTTTCCATACATCCGCTGCATCCTCTGACGGGGAGCTCCTTAGACAAACCTCACAAGCCAATTTTGGGACCTAGCGGGCATTCACATGCCTACGTAACTCCCTAGGCAGCAGCTCTAAAGAAAATTACATCTATTTGTGTCTAGTCCGACAAGTTGATCAAATGGCTGCTTCTGGGCAGTCTGAGCCGCACGTTCCCAGTATGCTGTCTTGAAAATTACGTTGTAATCCTGCATTGGTTTTCTATTTGTTGAGGTTTTTACTCATATTTTTAATTACATTACCATGGAAAAAGACATCAGAGGCTTAAAGTTTCTGCTTTGCTGTGAGGGGAAAAAACTGTTTGTCTTTTGTAAATCCAGTCAGATTTTTATACGGTGAGAATTAACAAACCCTGATGAAACTGAGTTCTGTGATACATTCTGATCCATTGTGCAACACCACCTGGAAAGGGATTTAGTTTATGCTTAGTTTATTACCACCCCACTTATCTTCATAATAAAGCTCGTGGGGTCACAACATGTTGAAAATAGGATGAAAGCTAAGCACAGTGCTTACCTTCAGTTCAGGTTACCCTGAGTCACTAAACACTGTCCTTACCTTTCCAGGTTTTTTTTCCTCTCCTTCCAACACTCACTTTCCAGCTTTGCCACTGTAAGGGACGCCCTGTAAATTCCCCGACGAGGGGCAGAAGGCCCTCCAAGCCTTCAATGGAAGGCCTCAAACACTCGCAAGGAAATAAATCATGCAGGCTTAGCCTTCAAAGAACTGATAAGGCTAACACTTCTGGCGCCTGAAAGTGTGGGAGAACTGTCTTGTGAAGACAGGATAGTTCTGCCACTCATGTGGTGAGCTTGCTAGTTCTCAGTTCTCAAGGCCATTGTGTCCGATGAGTGACCTTTGCTTCATTTTCCGCGAAATGCATATGAAAGCGCACACCCCTGCATAACACTAATGAAGATTATAGAGATCATGCTAAACATGTATGACTATGGCACTCGTCTCTGCACCCAAATCATGCTACACGTCCCCTGGGAGAAGGGAGAAACCTGAGACGAGGCTGTCCTCAGCAAGGGGGGTGGACCATGCTAATTCAGCAAACATAAAAGGGGAAAATAAGTGCCCCTAGGGGGTAACAAAGAAGAAACAATAGAAGAAGATAGTGCCTGGGAAGATTCTTCCCAAGAAAGAAGATTGTGCCTGGGAAAATTCTTCTCAAGAAAGACCGTACCTGGGAAGACTTTTCCAAGAAAGAAGAAGATTATGCCTGGGAAGATTCCCTGAAAAAGACGCTGGTACCAGGACTGGTGACCTCTTTATCTCTGTCTTTTTCTCCATCTTTTCCTTTCTCTATCCCTCAGTTTTTCTTTTCTCTTAGAATTGCTAGGTAACGGTTAGAGTTGTTAAGAAACGACCTTAAGTACAATCTTAAGCACCGCTTGCCATAAGTTGTCCTACACCTGTTGTTAAGTCACACAATGTATACCTCACCATTTGCCATAATTTGTTATATACCTAACCAATTCTCGTGGACTTGTTAAGACCTATACTAACCATTTTGGTAAGCTAATAAATGTTTCTATAAGGACCTTGAGATTTACCTCACCTTAGTCCGCACTGTTGAGAATTTACGAATCCGAAGTCACTCACCCCCCCTCTTTACTGAGAGTGGGACGTGACAGCCACATACTCTTTCTCCCCCATGAGCCACTGCAAGGCCTCCTTACCTCAGCTCCCCTCCTGAAGATGTGTAGCTCGTTAATTCGACCTCAGCACTGAGCCTAAGCATCTCCGTGGTCTTCAGGGCGTTTTTCCCAATTCATCAAGGTCATTTCAAATTTGAATCATATCCTCTGACGTTGCTGCTGTCACTGCCAGTCTGATGTCATCTACAAAGCTAAACAGCACACATTGTACTTCAACATTTAGATCACAAATTAAACTCCTAGGCAGCGCCAAACCTTCCCCAACACCACTCCTTTTCTCCCTTACCCTCTCCCTTTTACCCTCACGTCCTTTGCGGGGAAGCTTGTGCTCAGCTGCTGCTAATAACCAATGCTATGGCCCAAGTACAAACCTTTGCTCTCTTCCACAGGAGGTGACAGCGCCCTGCAAAGCCACTCACGGACGCGAGCAGCCACCCCGCCACCACTGCTGCAGATGCATTCCTCTCCAGCCAGTACAGCTACACACTCACCATCCCGCCTTGCCTCCTCCTCGGCCCTCCTGCCACCACCCAACCTACAGGCATCGAGCCTCTTCCCAAAGGAACGCTGCCTGCACTCACCAGCGTGGGGCTGTGACCAGCCTCAGGCAGGGGTGGCTTAAAGCTCCCCTTGCATGGCTCGACACCCCTTTGTGAACTTCTGGTGTGCTTCTGAGCAACTGCCCTTTCCCACTAGATAAGAGACTCCCAAGAGGCAGCCAGACGGGTGGTATTTGTCTATGAAAAACAGCGGAAACAAAGCATGGCTGAAATATAGCTACTTCTTCAAAAATGAATAATAAATACAAAAGGCAAGGAAGCCTTCCTAATTTTTAACTAAACAAGGGGAAGGGAAAGGGGGACAAACCGTGGGAGCAAAGTAGCAGTAAGGGAAAATAAAGTGGGAGGCAGTGGAGAACTGTGAGAATGGCAAGAGTCATGGCCATGAGGTGGGGACCACACTGAAACCAGCAGATGTACCATTCAGCTTTGGTGCCTCCACCATGGGGCTGTGTGAGACTATGATCCAGCTGCTGGTGGGGATGGAGAAGAGCAGCAGCAGTAGCAGTAGCTGACATTGTGGGGAGTAGATGGGGGCAACTTTTTTCTTTTGAGGGAAGAGGCAAGTTGAGGAAGCCCCACCAGTCCTATCTCAAACCACAAGCACAAAGAGATGTACAGACAGACATACACTGACTGCCAGGTCAATTAAACATCCTTTGCAACAAGCAACCACATGTGCACACAGCAAAGCCTTGCGAGCAGAAGAGTCTCCTTGTGACCAGTTCAACCAGAGAGCAAGGAAATGTTTGTCAGGCTGGATGAGCCACCGCACTAGAGGGAAAAGCCAGCAGAGAGGAGAAACAGAAAACCAGAGAAAATGAAGCTCACCGTGCTGCACGACCAACAGCTGCACAGCCTCCAAGGATTTCTCCCAACGTTTAAGGACCTGACCCCACGAATGGCCCCAAAAAAACATGAAACACACCAGGTCACGTCTGCCCAGTCCTTGGCTCCACTTGCTCTGCTCCAGCTCTGGACTCACCTCGTTCCCCTCACCCAGCAGATCTGCTCAGAAGCCATGTGGCACATCTCCTCCTTGCACATGACGGGCAGCACTGCGCTCGCCTCCCTAGGAGACAGCTTCACTGGGGATGTCTTTTGTACCTGCCACGCACGGAGCCCCCTGTCTGTGGGGCTCTACACAGCCACTTAGAGCAGTCCTGAGAAAAAGACCCAGGTGTCATTCCGTATCCATGGAAGGTAAGTGTCAAAACACATGCCTAAATAGCATCAGAAATAAGGTTAAAGTCTTTCCCAAGTCTATGTTTTGAATCACTTTTAAGAGATACTCCAGTTCTTTTTTCCTTTAGTTTGCTGAAATATATGTGAATTTGAGTTAAGGAACTCGTACAAGCCATAGCAGAACAGAAACTGAAACATTAGAGGATTTTTTTTTTTTCCAGCAATTGACACAGTTTCTCTTTCAGGAGGTTTTAACTTCAAGCCTTAGCAGGAAAAATCCTTTTATCAAAAAATTATTTCTGACCTTCAGATTTTAATACAAGCTTCTCATTTTCTAAAATATGCTCAAAATGCATAACCAGGGGATAACTAACCCTCCCCCTCAAATCAAAATACTGCACTTCCAACCATTTACCTTTATACTGTAATCATTTTTGGTCCTGTTTATATTATTTTGGTAAATAAAAAGAGAGAAAAACATTTTAGACATAGTCCTTTTACTCTATCTCTTTATTCTATATTATTACCTATATTTTTGTGATCCAGCATCTCCCTTACCAGCCTAGGGTACTGACATAAAGTAGTATGTCATTACAATGTTTGAGGGATCAAAATGCTTTCTCATCAGAGAGCCTGTAAATCAATATATCACGCTGTGCTTAGTGCCTTAGTGGATGGAGCCTGCTTATCAAAGGTTCTGAGAACTTGCCGACGTCGCACTGGCTGCAGTCTTACCTGCCCTGAAATACTGTTTGCAGAGATGGACAAAGTAAAACTGAAACTCAAGCTAGGACTTCTAGCCTATGATCAAAACTATCAAAGTCTAAGGCTCTGGGAGAATACTGGGAGCATAAGGCCGTGAATCGCCACTCCGGATTTCGCTTAAATCTATTTGGTCTAAGTCAATTCAGGTACGGTTTGGCTTACCACTGAGGCAAGAAGGATACAAACAAACAAATGAACAAAACAAAATAAAACAAAACAAGTACAGCCAAACTACAACAAGCTTAGTTCTAGGCTGGCAGCCTAATACCACAATAAATATAAAACTATCAATAGCCATTCCGAAAGTACTAGTGAAAGTTCAGGTCCGCTGCGTAAATCAAAAGACTTTTGAATTATCAGCCAAATGTTTAACAGGTAAAATACCATTAGCTAAAGGCAAGCCATTTTATCAGAAATAACTCCAGCTGCTTTGTCCAAACTTAGTACAGTTTATCATTGTTTTGCTTTAATTTATGCCAAATGAGAACTTCAGCAGGAGCAATATCCTACTTATTTTTTGTTATTACTACGGTATATTCCATTACTAGGTTTCAGTTATGAATACTACTTCTGAGAATCAGTGGTAACAGCCCCAAATATATCATGTTAGGTCTAAAAGCGATGAGAGGGTCTGTACATCAGCGGGCAAAAGAGGATGGAAATATGCTGAAGATTAGGACAGAAGGAGCTAATGTTTAAAAATTAAACCATTGAAGTTCTGTAAGTTAAGATTTATTTAGAAAAAAGTGAAAGAGAGAGATACCAAGATGAAACTAAGAAAGTGATGGTATTTTCTGATCCATGACCAAGCAATGCCTCCAACCGCAAGATTCTGAAAAGCTTTAATAAGTAGTAGCAAAAGGAAAGAGAAAGGTGGGAGAGAAATGTGAGCTTAGATGTTTGATAAAACAAAATCAAACCTCAGTGGTGGGATAATAAAAAGCAATAGCTACATTATTGCCATTTATTTTTTAGTCTTTGGCATTAAGGTGAGTAATATTTCTACAAAGAATTTTTTTTAAAAATATTTTTGCTAGGTTTCATTTGCATGATTACTGACTCAAAATAAAGAATGTGGAAGAAAGCAAAAGAATTAACTAGATCCAATACGCATTAAATTAAAACTAGCTTCTATTAGCATTTATTCTCATCAAGACATTCTTCAGCCTTAGAAAGCAGTATAAAATCAGCCAAGAAGCAATACAAAATAGCAAATATATTTTGGTATGTAAAGCAAGAATTCTCTGCTGATAAGTTGTTTGTCAGGGTTTGTTTATTATAGCAATTGGCATTTTATTTGGAAGTGCTATGTTCTATGATAAATATGGAACTGAAGCGTTGAAAAGTTTTACTAAACTAGACACATATATCATTTTTACGTACTTCTCAGCAACAACAATGGGCACGAACCCTCTGACCCTGTGCACACTGGCAGTCTTCAATGAGCAAGTAAAGAATCAAGATAGTTACACACACACAAAAAATAAAAATGCAGGAACATAAGTTAGAGGTTAAGATACTCACTACCCACACCTTTTTACACCAGCTACACTTAAAATATCAGAGCAAAGTTTTAGATCTCATGGTAGACTCAGAGAGAGACAGAAATAGCATTCTCATGGGACTAGATTTTCCTAACTGGGCTCTGAGACATACAAATATCGCAAGAGCCAGTCATCGTTGTCATTAGCAAGCGACAACTGAATAATACTTTTTTCAACACATCGTCAGTGCATATTTAAGTATCGCTCTTATGAGACAGAACTTGCAATGTAACATGACCTTACAGGTTGATATGGCTCGGGCAACCTCCAAACCCGAGACAGCACGGAACCGCACGCTCAGTACTGACGGAGGATGCTACAACCAAAGGCTGACTTTCCTGCCAGGCTAGCCCTGCCGAGGGGCACGGCACTTGCCCTGGCTGAATGGCACAGCTCCGGGGAACCAGGCGTTAAATCTCAACCTTGTACAGGCATTTTGTCATTGTCAGAATCGCATTTTTCAACTGTGCAATTAAGTTATATATTTTCACAGATGTCTGCATATGCGTCATTATAAAATGAAACAATTAATTACAAGTTTATCCCTAGATAACAGTGGAATTCACTTCAGCACACTGATTTTGGCAACCTAAACCTTTTCTAGCTTTTCATATGGCACAACTGCAAGATCTTTGTATGATAATTACTTTCTATAATATAATTTAGCCTGCAGCATTCAAAATAAAAAAAATCAACTTCCCCTGGCAGAAATTACCCGTTCTAACCCCATATTTCTCTGGTAAAACTTATGGAAACCGTAAGACTACTCTTAGTTCAGTCACCACTATAAAAATATCATCAAAGCCTTGGATCCTTTTTTTACACACAGAATTTTCTATACAACAGATCATTACATTCCCTTCTTTTCCCATCTTAAGTGTCCACGTATACATAGTTGCACTTTTATTTTTTCATTAATTTAATTAATGTGCCTAGTACTGTAAAAACTACATTTAATCCACCTCATATACAGAAGAATCATTTCCCCCACAGAACAAAAGTTTGTTTTGTTACAACATGAAGAATATTTACCTGTTCCTCCTGGTAAAGAGAATCGGTTAAACGATTTATCCATGAGGTCCACAATTTCTCGTTCAGCTAAACAAGAGGAAACAATCCTTAAAGCCCTGGCCGTAGCAAAGCTGGAAGCAAACTTTCCTTACCTAGGCGTTAATTCTACTCATTCACTGACACAATTTCAGAACCATAGATGTTTGAGGAATAAGTTCTAGGGAAAAAAAAAACCAAAACAAACCAAAGACCACAAAAGCATTCCAAAGAACTAAGTTTTAAACAATATTACTTACAAATATTAATTATTGACTAGAAAAGTCAAAATAATGTAATAAAAATGCCGTATGAAAAAATATAGAAATAGTTTAATGTTATAAAGAAACCAGGAAAAAAAAAATCAGTCTGAACACAGACATTCTTTTAAGATGGTAATAAACAGCAGCAGGTTACAAATCAGCTGGGATTAAACCATGCCCATACAGCAGTGAAGTGAAGGTGCAAAGAAACAGTATTTTGTTACCTGCAGGTGGAAACCTCAGTAAGAACACGAGTTGACTGGCAGAAGAACACTGCTCCAGGGCAAAGCCCATCTCTTATTCTCTAATCACTAACAAAAAGCTGAATTATTATGAATTGAATTATGGCAAATATGGTAAGTGGATGTACATAATTTATCATCCTGCCGCTAGGCAGAAAATTTGCAATGTTTTAATTGTTCTTAGAACATACTGTCATCTCTTGCGCTGCTGCTTCTACTCCACGTCTACTGGACTGATAAAGCACATTAGTAGCAATTGACAGAGCTCACCAACGCCGAGGACCACCCAATGTCATTATTTAAAGACTGAATTAATTGCGAAGAAAGATGATGTAATGATATTTCAAGAATGAACTCACTTTACACGACCTCCTGTCAACTGATCTCAATGAGGGATAACTGGCAAACACTTCAGGAAGAAAAATGGGCCGGATTGTGAACATGGCCCTACACTGAGAAAGTTGACTGAGAAGGCCACGGTTCAGGATGCTGAACTTAGACTGCACAGTTCAACTGTCCAGAAAATCAACTAAAATATTACGATCATTAATCTAAGAAGTCCCTCGCTAAGAAGACTCTTCCCACACGCCAGGACATCGTGGCTTTTCTCAGCTTCTTGGTTACCAGAGAAACATCTACAGTTCTCATTTGTCTCGTCTATCACCTGTATGATTTTAACAGATCATATACCTTAGGGAGGAGTCCCACATGTCTTAGGACTCATCGCAATTTCTCCTGCCTCCAACACCCAGCCATTTAATGGTCTTGAGAAAGAAATCCACCTGCTTTGACATGATGATATTCTTTGGTCTAGTCACCGTCAGATTGTTATTGCCCACAAAGCAGCTGCAAGAAAGAACTTGTTGGAACCAGCCTGGGTCACAGAGAAGACCAACATGATGTTGATAAACAGACAGGAGTGTGCACATCTCATCACTACATCAAAACCTGTCATCCCGTTCAGTAGAAGATTTAAGTCTCTGTGCTGACATCACTCCTGAGGCTACATGCCAATACTGCCACCATCTCATGAAAAGAAAGAAATATGCATGGTAAAAAGTCATGGTGACACTTCTAGAAAAAAATTACTTTAAAAACTGTGGGCATTTGTTTAAAACGCCTTTTCTTTTACATTTGGTGTGTTTTGATGAAGAGCGCCATCTGTATGCTTTCATGCAAATAACAGCAAAAAGAAGAGGAACAAATTTACCTACAGATAAGGTAACAAGAAAACAGAAAACAGGACTGTGTCCATCAGATGTCCACATAAAGAAACAGGAGAACTATGAAATTCAAGAATTTTGCCTATAACGTATGAGAAGTCAGACAAAATAATCACAGAAAAGATCCCAGACAACATCCACTGCCACAGGGCACAAAAGGCAAGTCAAAAGTGCATTCCTCACTTCTGCTCAAAAAGAACCCAAGAGATGTGATGAGAACTTGATTTCTGCCATCCCTTTGCCTCCACACACGTGTCTGGGGCCAGGCCACACTTGCACACACGTATTTTGGACTTTGTGAGTACATGTGTGTGAGAGTGTAAGAGAACTAAACTAAATGCAAAAATTAATGTGAATGGTTAAAGTCGAATTGCTTAGAGAGTTCATCGAAAGAAGTAAAACAGCAAAACAAACAAACACCTTCCCATTTCCATAAATTCTCACACTGGGTTATGCTCATTTCATTAGCTCTCATCCATACAGCAAATGGACGACATGGTACAAAGGAAAGCCATGGAATAGGAAAATGCCACGTTCTCTTTTCCTGTGATAAGCTACTGGCAGTAGCTGACACGGAGAATGACCAATGAGTATCAGTGACACAGCGAACTACTGAGGGATGAGGAATGGAGCACATCATTCTTACAACATGAGTTATGCAAGAGCCCTCTTTTAATCCCAGTAATATTCAGAGACCTTCTCTTGCTCAGCAGAAAAGGGGATTACTATAAAAAGCAAACATATAAAATGATCTTTCAAACTTTATAATGAAAGGACTTTTAAAGACCACAAACAGTGAAAGGCAGTCAGATTTATTTTTTTTTTTAAAGCTATTTTTCCCTCCAGATTGCAGCTAAGCAATCAGAGCCCATGTACACTTAATGCAGTTACACTTCAATGGCAGAATTCCCACCAACTTCACCAGTGAATGGATTAGGTTTCTGTACTACAGAAAACACCTGTCCACCAAAGCCAAGGCTCCTCACTGCCCTCTTACTGCAAAGGAGAAAGGAGCAAACTGAATCAAGTCCTTGATGTGACAGTCCTTTATGCCTTCCAGTATTTTAAAATTTGGCATGACTTCTTCGGTCTATGACAAGGCTTATTTGGTGATTGTGCTTTTTTTACTTCTTCTCTTTTCTTTTTCTTCTTCTTAAGAGCTGTGCATAGCTGGTGGGAAGGAGCTTTTAAAAAAATCTTTTCTGTGGACAAAAGTCTAAATCACCATTGTCACAAAAATGTGACTATTTATTTCCAACAGAATAGTCAATGATCATCATTTAAAAGGCCTAACTGATTTTTAAGAAGTAGTGTGTATTGATCTCTGGAGAAATTAACAGAATTCACTTGCAGAATTATAGAAATGTATGGATAATATTTTACATTTTGTTTGATTTTGACGTAAATCCTAACTTAAAGATAATGCTGCCTTGTATAGTAGTAATTACACACTGAACTCCCTAGTATTAAGTGCTTTAATTTTTTGAATAAAATAAGACTACATTTTTCTGCTATGGAAGTATTAGTTTTGCTATTTCTAAAGGTCAGAGGCTTTGTGTCACCATGTGTTTAAAAAAAAAAAGTTAGCACTTTTTAAAGAATGAGACACATCACTTTACATCTTTAAGGACTTAATAGTGTTGAACAGAAAAAGCTATGAAGTGAGGTAGGAAGGTGAAGCATGAAATATTTAAAAAAAAATATTATAGTTTCCTTATTCAAAATTCTAGACCTTGGGAATTCAAACCAAACTCGGTGTTTATCCTTGGGAGCCAGTGATCTGAACACTGGAAAAAAAACAAAAAAGCCAAAATAAAAAGGCCAAGGAAGTGAATCACGATGAGCTGTTTTCCTGTAGCTTTTCCTTACCAAAAGGCAGCTGGAGTACTTCTGATTTTCTCCAAAGCATTTTGAAAGCATTTAACAACAGCTGGACAGAAAGCAGCTTTCTGAGAAGTTAGTTTGTCCAATTCAGGATGGTAAAAAGAAAGTATATTTTGCAAAGAGCAGACAAGAACACTATGGCTAACAGCTCAGAGCCTGGCAGCTGCGGAAGCATCAAAATTACTAACAAGTTGGTGTTCATTCTGTCCATCTCTGGTAATATGTATTTTAAAAGTTAGATTTAACAGTTCCGTATGTCCTAGGTCAGGCTATATTTTGCATTTTTATAAGACAGACTTTTTATACATTTGTGAGCATACCAGGCAATGCTAGTATTGGCCGTTATTAAATAAACAGTCTATTTTAATCTAAAAATAAACAGAGATGATTCGGTGGCTTTACAGTGCAAGGGAAAATGGGAAAGAATTTATGTATGTTTAGTAGAAATAGTTATTTTGCTGCCTATCTTCCTTCTTTTCTAACATTTTCTTTTTATTTGTACTCGCAGATCATATAGAAAACAAACTGAGAAAGATATCAGGAGAAGGAAAAATTGCCACTGAAAAGATTGTGTATTATTTTTAAAAAGGACCCTATAAAAGATATAGGGAAAACAATTTATACGTGTTGTTATAAATGCTCTATAGAGTGACTTTCAATGTAGTAACATGGTGTAAATGCCTGAGGAATATATTTAATCATGCTGTCATTTGAATACTTGGCTGCATGATAATGAACACACAAATAAAGATATGGGAAAATAGAGCAGGTGTAGCACACACAAGTATTTTCATACAGAGAAACAGTAACACAGGAAATATTTTAAGTAAATATTTAAAACGCAAACATGTCTAAAGAAAAGAATCCAATGCACATTATTTCATTTCCATCTTCTTATAATGATTACTAAACCACTAGAGCATGGAAAGATTTTATATCTTCATATGAAGTTTCGGAAGCTGGCTACCAGATGCTGTATTTGCTAGACAGACAGTTGTATATTGTCTTTAAGCATTGTACCATAAAATTACCTGGACTTTTTTTTTTTGGTCTCTTTCCAAGGCATACAAAATCGGTTGCATTGTAGTATTTGTCCCTCTTAAGCCTACACTATAACCATTATAGAGCTTCTGGGTGATATTTGGAAATGTGCCTGAACCACCGGAAAGAGGGAGAACAATAAAGTATAGACAGTGTATTTCTTAAATTAGATATTTGCAGTCTCAGGGAACCAACAGTAAGATCCCAAGGCAAGTAAATCCTTGGAGAACAGGCAGTGGGGAAGATCAGCAGTCACTTAAATGACATTAAGTGCACAAGTACACGCTATCTCAAACTAGAGGAAGGACAAAAGGTGAAGAGAAAAAATCTGACAAGCCACAAAGTTCCCCACTGGTCTGAAATCATGAACAGGAACCACACAGGAGGTGACAAGTAGGTCAGACTACATAAGATAACGTAACCAAAAAAAAAAAAAAAAAAAAAAAACACCACCAGAAAAAAAAAAGAAAGGCAACTGGAAGTATGGCCAAGCAACAAAAAGTAATGCAACTAGAAAGCAGAACAGCGTGAAAGCATTCTACAATATTACTGATTGGGAGACAAAGACTATAGGAAGAGATGACTGTCTGTTCAGTGAGATAGGTGAAGCATCAACAGAAGAAATCAAGATCTGTGTATCTATCTGCTAGAAAGAACTGCAGAAACAAAATAAGTAACATAATTAATATCAGCCACAAAAGGGTAAGAACTCAGATTAAAGCAGATAGAGAAGAGGTTACGGAGTACTTAGGTTAGATTTTTTTAACGTCACCCGTAGGCTTGAGCAAGCTAAGGTATGCTGGTAAATGTCATGGAGAGCTCAGGAAAGACAAGACTGTAAAAGACAGACCGAAAGAAATATGAAAGTTAAAGGAAGAACCTGGGAACCACTTTTTAGTGAGCCTGACTTCAATTCAATACAAGAACACTGAAACAAAAAACTTAGCAGTCACATAGAAGTTAAAAAGGAAAAGAATAATAAGACAGTATACATTTTCAAAGCCAAATTATGTCATATCAATTTTTCTCTTACAATAGAGAGGCATTGTTAAAAACAGAGGAGTTGGAGATGGCATACAGTCTATGCTTTTAAAAGGTTTTAGATACTATCTCATATGATTATTCTCATGAATAAGATAAACTGAGAATACTATAAAATGAATGCAAAACCTGTTAGAAAATCACAATACTTATTTGCAATTCAATGCTAAACTGGGAAATTATATTATGTCTTACCCCAGACCAGAATGATTCGATAGATTCATTAATGATTTGAATAATGGGATATAGAGTATGTTCCTTAAAACCACAGATGACCACAAGGGTGGGAAGGCTGCAAGCACCAAGAAGGGCAAGGTTAGAACTCAGAATATTCCTGTTAAATTGGAACACAGGAGTCCTACTTAAGTTAGTGAAAATGATACATTTCAAATTAAAAATACTTGCATGGATACCTAATATGGACTCACCAGGCTAATTCCAGAGATAGTTTTGAGAGGTTTTATATAAAAGAACATTGTTAATTTTCCAAACTCAAGAATTCAAAATTATAAAATACCATATCAAATCTTTCTATCCAACTGATGTATTATGACAGGCTCTTTAATTACTTGCATACTATTTTTGCATGAAGAACCACAGATTTCTACAGTGAACTTGATGGATGAATAAGAAAACTCTTCAAGATCTTTTTTGCGCCTCTATCACCTATGCTATCATGACACATAGTTCAAACTCTGCTAGGCCAACAAAATAATTCATTTCTTTATTTGCTTTTCTATGATGCTCATTACTGCAACACCTATAGGCTAGATTCATTTAGACACTGGGAATATTAATCATTTCACTAACTTCAGACATGTTTGAGGTAGTTAATCTAGGCTTCCCTTTTTCCCTGCAAGAAAGAACAGACCTTTCTAGAATGCAATCTATTTGAGCTACTCTAGGAGTCTGTATTAGGATGCTGCATAAAGGTGTACTGAAAATCAAACAATGTCCAACATGACAATCCCCCTAACATCTACATCATAGACCATTAAGTCCATGGAAAATAATCCAGTTTGATTGCAAAGTAGTATCTGTAACCCTAAATGGGATACCCAGATCCTCCAAAGCACATGGGGAATTAGCCAACACAGAATGGGACCTGGAAAAGCCGGAACAATGACTAGCACCTAAGACTGCCATAAAATAAGTCACATCCTCCACAAACTGAACTTAAAATAAAGGAAAGTGCCGTAAAATAGAGAAGTCAGACTACCACCACAATTCTTTATTCATAACTGCAATGAGTTATCAGGACCCAGATAGAGAGCATTGTCCCAGAGGTCTTTTCGAAGTTCGTTTCACAACACCCTAGGAGTTTCTTACCTCTGGGAATAGGTGCGTCATCAGGATCTGTTCTGTTACCTACCTAATGTTCCCTAAACATGTTCACCTTTAGGCCTAGCAGCGCACCATCCCCTAATGCATGGGAAAGAGATAGCAGCCATGTTCCTCCTTGGGGTGGCTGGATCAGTCAGGAACTCTCTGTAGCCCACAGCATTTTCAGTGATAGCCCCGGAATTATTACATCCCTGTCCATGGTCTGGGCAATGACTCTGGGATAAGGATCCCAGGACTAGTAATGACTGTGCCAGAACCAATTTAATAGATCACTGTAGGAGCTCCTCTCCTAGAGTCTGGACAATGTCTTCTCTGAGTCTGCTTTGCAGAAGTTCTCAAGATACTATGATAATGGATGTACCATGGCTATAAGGGGAGGACTTCCCATTCTGCTTCACAGACTCACAAAATCATTCAGGTCAGAAGGGACCTCAGAAGATTTATAGTCCAAACTCCTGCTTAAAGCAGGGTCAATACTGAATTCAGATGAGGTTTCTCAGAGCTTTATCCAATGACATCCTGAAAACCTCAAAAGATGGAGACTTCACAGCTTCTCTGGGCAACCTATGCTTTGTTATCATCCTAGTGAAATAATATTTTTGTTGCATACAGTAGGAATGTTCCCTGTATCGATTTGTGACTATTATCTCTCATAGCCAGCTTCATCTTCTCAATGCCCTGTAGGTAGGGGAAGGCTGCTACTAGGTCTCTCCCATGCCCTTCCCAAAGCCAGCCCTTCCCTTGGTTCATCAAGCCCAGTTCCCTCCATCTCTCCTCACAGGTCACTTGCCAAGCACCATTTTAAACTCACAGAAGTTTATTCGTGTATTTCTTGTACTAGGGGCCCCCAAACTGGATGCAGCACGATAGATGCAGTCTAACAAGTGCCAAGTAAAAAATGAACAATCACTGCTCTGGATCTACTGGCTAAATCTGTGTTAAATGGGCCCAGAAAGCTGTTATCCTTCACTGTGGCCAGGGTCATCCAAGTCCTCTTCATCAGAGCTGTTACGGAGCCAGTCAGGCCACCTGCTGTTGCATGGCATTAGTCCACTCCAGGTGCAAAACTTTGCATTTCTATTTTTTTCATTTAATGACATTCCTCTTAACCCATTCCTCTGGCCTTGCTAGGTCCTTCTGAATTACAGCCATGGACTTGAACAAATCAGCTCCTCCCTCCCCTTCCCAAATCAGTGTCATTACAGGGACTTGATGAGGGAGTCCCACCACACTGCCAGCACGCGCCACCAGTCCTTCAGGCTGAAGACGCTGCTGGTGAGCATAGCCCTGTTGTAACCTCTCCTCCAGGCTATCATATCACCTCACCGTTTTCCCTGCTCTGCTAACCTCCCTCCTGCTCTTGACCAGCTGTCTGACCCCCTCTGCCCAGTTCAGCTGCTGTCTTTCCCAAAAGGCCCCTATCTTACTCACCTCTCTCGGACTCAGTTTAAGCCCTTGGAGGTGGCACTATTGATGTGGTGAAGCGCAGGTGGCAAGGAAATGGCAATGGAAAGTTGAACAACTGATAGCAGTCAGGCAAGACACCTGAAATGCAGAACCTGCAAGGGAAACAGGGTGACCAAAACAGAAGAAAAAAGGGCAGTGAGGACAGAAAATGAGTAGATGGGAAAGGAACCCAAGATCAGATGTGTTAGACAAAGAGACGGGGACATGGAGCTGAATGGGAAACACTGGAGGCTCCTGCTCTACAACATGGGAATGCTGGAAAGATTCCAGAAGTTCTTGAGGATTTGCCCTTGTTAAAACACGGTCAAAAGAACGAGTTTTTCAAATAGCTTCACTTTTTGAAATAGCTAAGTATTGAGGCACTGTACTGACCATGAAATGTGTACTGGGATCATTTAAATAGGAACACTAATGCACAGGAAAGGAAAGACAACAAAACACAATTATAGATGCAGAGTGTAACAATCTATTAAAAGATGACGCTTGTGTCAAGTAAACGACATGATGGAAACAGCAAATATCTTTAAAAATAAGCAGAAAAGGAATAAAACCAGAATTTGTGTGCTGTTTTGCTTTTTTTATTGTTAGAAAACGCCTGAAAGCAAGGAGGGGTTTTTTTGTTTAGTTTTTTTTTTTTTTTAGTCAACGGATGCTGAGAAACAGCTGGGCTTTGGAGATGAAAAAAGTGCAGGAAATGAAACCTGACTGACTGTGATAGATAATTAGATTTTTATTTGACCTACTTAAAACTCCCAAGGTCCACTTACTCTTAAAAAAAAAAAAAAAAAAAGAAAAGACACAAAAACCAATCCACCTCTCCTCCCCCACACAAGCAAGAACATTGTGCAGATGAAATACTATCAAGAGTATTTACTCCACCTGTTTAAGGCTCTAGGTTCCCAATGGTTTTCCAAACTTCCCTAACCAAAGCTTGCAGTTCCTTCATCTCTGCTTCTATGACAATTCCAGTTTCTAAAAATATTAATCAGTCTTTGGGAAAAGATCTGTTTGCTTTCAGGGCGATACTACAAGGGACAATCCTTGCTATTAGATTATTGATGTATTTGTTCCCGTTTCTTTCAGTTGTGCCTGGTTCCAAGAAGCTACTATAAATTAACAAATTTTTATCTTGCACTTCTTACTACTTTTTAAAGATTTCATCATGCATGCATTCATAACAGTTTATAAAAAGGAGAAATAATAATAGGAGTAATTTCATGTTAACAAAAGATGGAGAAAACAGCCCCTAAAACCTTATCACAGGATGTTACTATGGTCAACAATTATTTATTTGGAGGTACTGTGGGAACCTAACAGACTAAATACTACAAGGCAAACATAGCAACAAGCAAGTGACACAGGAGGTGGGTTTGGAACCGATGATAAGCAGAAGAGAAGGATCAGCTAAACTAACAGTAAACCAGAGTAATGAATATATGGGGACCACGTACTTTCAGAAACAGAGAAGCAAAACCCAAAGCCAGTTACCGTACAAGCAGGACCTTGACCACCAGAAGTTGTCTGTCTAGGAGCACGCCACGGCTATATACATGCAGCCCTGCTGAAGTGCAGAGCTGAAAATAAACTTGGATAGAACCGAAGAGGCCAATATAAGACACAAGAACATCAACATACGCGTCTCCCAGCCAGAGAGCTTTAAAATCCCAGGACAATTGCTAAGCCATCAGGGAGACACGCTGGAAGAAGTCAGTCAATTTTGAAACCTCTCAGCATTCCCACAGGAATTCATCAAAATTAAATTGGTTTTAACAATTATGATTTTTATGAATATGTAACCTTCAACAAAAAGAAAGAAAAAAAAGTCTATCTGTTTGGAAGTCTCTTAAATAGCTCAACACCTGCCTGCAGAGTAGTGAAATTAGAATTTTTAAAGCCTGCATTAGAAGACACTTAAATAATACTAACTAAGCCTTATTATTGAAAGAGGAGCTAAAGAGCATTTTTAACAAGATCTACACATCTGGAGGGAAAAGCAGGCAAAAAAAGATGTCTTTACTATATTGGTATTTACAAATAATTCTTCAGCTGCCAGAGAACTCTATTCAGAGAACAGTAGGTCTCGAAAGTAAGGAGGAAAAAACAAAACCAGATGCATCCACAAACTAACTAAACACATAAAATCCTGCCAATAGCCTACTATAACACCTAATTTTATATTTTTTTAAAGGAAGTCTCAGCTCTGCATGATTCATGCCTAGGATCCCCACAAGTTAGATCCTGAGGAGTTCCTGTACAGTCCTGAGCAAGAAAGGATGCGATTTTCACATTGCAATGAACACTGAGAACTGGGATTACATGTCCTCCACTGGAAGTTTTTTATGTACTTTTTAATATCCAGGCTGAGACAGGGTTAAACCAGAGGGCTCTGCACCCAGAGGATTGCTGTTCCCTGATGTTCCTCCTCTTGTAACCAAGAACTTTGCCCACTGACACGTGTTTCCAAGCCAGCCCCAACATAGAAAAAGGCACCTGTGGGCTACCATCCAGACTACGATGCCACAGGGGAAGGACACAAGAGGCAAGCAAACTGTGGGAGGACAGGCGGGACTCTAAGGGATGGGCCAGGAAATAAGGTTGTTTGCTCACCTAAGGGAGCCAGGAAGGGGCCACCAGCGAAGTGGATATAGGCTGAAAGCACCAGGGCTTTCTTACAGTCACACCTTGTATAGCTTGAACTCTCCCGTGGGAATCAAAAAGAAAGTCTACCTACACAGAGGTATCAGTGCA
Organism: Rissa tridactyla; assembly: GCF_028500815.1. NCBI lineage: Eukaryota > Metazoa > Chordata > Aves > Charadriiformes > Laridae > Rissa > Rissa tridactyla. Next base: position 139,865,082 of record NC_071466.1, read on the forward strand.
GGTATAATGTATATATTGCTGCCTGAGCAAGCATTTTACAATCATTACACTTTCTTTCTTCAGCTGTCTGGATGCGATATACATCTCCACTTCTGTTTGTTTTGGTTTTTTTCCAGTGCAGCTGAGGTTTCTTGGAGCCGCTCTTCCTATGCTGCCTTCTCCTATTTCTTCCCTCACTTCCTTTCTTTTCCTTGTTGTGCACACAGGGCATATGCAAGTTTTCCTAGATTTGCGTCACTTGTCATGATTTTTAAGATGTCTGTAAAGAATGGAATTCTCTTCAAAACAAGAACTACTACTTTAATTAAGTAATTGTAGAGTTTTGAAAGAGGGGGCAAACCAGTTGCTAGTTTTGCTGTAGTAGGAACAGTAGTAAAAGCACTGTAACACCTAGCTAGAATGTGTAAAAAGAATAATAATCATAGAATGTGTTGGGTTGGAAGGGATCTTTAAAGGTCATCTAGTCCAACCCCAATAATAATAATGTTACGTAATAATAAGTTACAATAATAATAATAAATTACATAAGAAGATAGGCATAATCTTCCTCCTACAACAGTTTAATGCTGGTAAGATTCTGCCAGATTTAGTGGAGTTTTTATGCATATCCTGCATCCCATTCATAATGGCAAAATCAAGGCTATTAATAAGTTGTGGAGTAAATTCTTAACTTATCACAGAAAACTGTTACCACTGGGGCTAAACCTACCTCTTTTTTTTTTTTTCCACTCTCCTTCTTAGGTAACTCTGCATCCAGACAGAATCTAGCACGTTTGAGGGATCTCGAGACTACAATTTCCAAATATCTGGAGGAAGACAACATGCTAAGACTACAGGAGGTATCGCAAGTTCACTTGTTGGTAGGGAAACTGATAATGGGACTGAAGGATTGATATGCTTCTGGCACTCTGCAAATGGGACTTCATAAAGAAAAGGACAATAGTCCCAAAATAATCTAGAATAAGTACCAGAGACTGTTCTTGAGCTGTCCCACAGTGAAAAAAGCTGCCAGACAACCAGATGAATAGAAAGCCATTGCTTCCCATAACTAGGTGGGGTTTTTTTTTAAAGTATCAATATTTGGTACTTTTCTTGTCTTTATCTCTCCGCACCTGCTACAACCCTACCCAACAGTCTCTCATTCTTCTTGTCACCTCCTCTACCAAAAAGGTATATACCTTCCTGCACAAAACAGGGCCAGAGACACACTCAGGTCAGCGAGGTACTGCTCTCCAGAGCACTGACAACAGTATTCGTGTTGCCTGTGACCAAACAGCGGAATTACTCACTCAGCACAGCCCTGATCAGGGATCCTTCTTGCAGGTACTAGTGCCATTGGTGATATGGCAGCCGACTTCACCAAGGAGGAGTTCTGGACAAAAGAGCATCTCTAAGCTCCAACGCAACACCCATCTCGGCAGGGGCAAAATCCTTCTTTAGGGACTTGACACACACAGCAGCTCTGCTCTGATACTTTACTAGAAACAGCACTGTTCCCTTCTAGGCATTGAAATTTGATTTGCACTGATTGGTTGCCTGATGTTGGGCAACTACCGGGTTGGTGTTGGGTTTTTTTGGGGTTTTTTTGTTTTTTTTTTTAAAAAAAAACCCAAAAGCTTAAGGGAAAACAAAAAATAAATGACTGCAGGACTTGAAGCAGTAGATCTGAGCAGAGTCACACAAGTTAATCATAGAAGACCGAGGTGGAGGAAAACATAAAATCCCCACCTCTAATAGGCCTTGAGCAAGCTATTTACAGTTTGTCAGAATAATAGCGCTAAAGCGGTGGGAGCACTTGTATTTACAAATAGATTCTCTAGAAGTTGCCAACCATTGAGTTCCTCTAACTTAAAATGGAATGCAAATAGATAAGCGTGATCTTAGACTCCCACTTGCTTCACATAGCTAAAACCAGGATGTTTTAATAGACTTTTCCTTTGGAAGCAGACCATAAAGAGGACTATATTTTCCTGCCTGCAGAACTCCAATATTTTGAGCATGGAATGAATTCCAGCCCTTTCCTTGCATAGATATTTGGTTGTTAGGTTTTTTTTTCTTAATGTACCTTGGAGAGGCAGATGGACATGATGCAAGATACTAAACCTCCAATCCTAGGACAGCTGTCAGAGAAGCTCTCATCTCCTCCAGATTACCTTTCACTTATCTACATGCTGTCCAGTCCCCAACATCAAGTACACCTGCACAGGCCACAGACTCCAAGTTTACCAGGAGAGCACGTGTGGTATGCTCTTCCCTATTCTTGGGCACCGCAAAGCTCTCCAGTATGCCTGGCAAGCTATCAGGTATTGCCCCACACACCCTTTTACATCATTGCCAGAGCACTGCAAGGAAGAAAAAGGGGCAAGAAGCATTCTAGACACCCTCCAACATGGGCAAGAAGTGCCCAAGCCCCACCCTCACCTAGGAATAAGTGTATTTTTAGCATCACAGACGCTTTTCAGAACTATGTTAAGTGTTCGGGAGGATAGGAGAAGACTTCTGCCTTTCACTCTCACTTAGTTGTAAGGAGAGAGAGGTAACACAAAAATAGGAAGAATGATGGTTTCTCGTGCTCCTCTATATCAACACTTTCTCCAGTCCCCAGTACACCTCCAGTTCAGAGGTATTTCAGGACTTCATCCTCAAGTTCAGTTTGGAACCAACAAATACATCAGAGAACACCAACACAAAAGGATGTAGCTCACCTTAGGTTTGCTACAAAATGCTTCTGAGCATGCCAGCTACAAACAGAAACATCATATACAAACTCCCTCCCAACAGGCGAAAATCCTACCTAAGCCCTCAAATAAGAGATTCCTCCTACCTGGTCTAGGTTGCAGAAGTGGCAGACTTAGCTGTGTTTTCTTTTTCAGGAGTTTCCAAAGACAGAAATGTAAGGAGATGCCTAGATGCAGGGAAAGGGGAAGACAGAAGAAAAGCAGGAGCCAGGGAAGGCACATACATTAAAGTAACTCAACTTCAGTTCAGGTATCAAAGGCTAAGCACTAGTGCTCTTTTATAAAGGACAGAAGCTCAGGAAAGATTCATTTTGAAAAAATGCAACATTTTAATATTGAACATCTTAAAAAAACCAACAACACCGAAATACAAACTTTAACCATTGCTTTGAAGAGGTGATTCTGCTTCTAAGCAAAATTAAATTAAACATTCAAGAAATTATGAACAGTACCCCAGCGTTTCCATAGAATGTTAGCAGCTCTTATTGGAGGTCTTAAGTCTAGAGCCACATGACTCTGATACACACAACTGATGGAAAACAAACACCAAACATCTCAGTACAAGAATGCCCTCGATTTGGCTTTAATGAACATCCTACTGAGTTGAGACTAATACAAAACCCTACGTAATAAGAACCAGTGTGTGATGTTCACAGTGTGTATTCACACACAGAAAGAGAGTCATACCTGATCCCACAGAGTTTTATCTTTGGACCAGAATATGGTATCATTGCACCGTCACCAACAAGGTGACTTGTTAAGAGTAGTGTTTCCCATTCTTAAAATCTAAATCATATTTTATTAATTACTAACAGTGCATCCTTTTAACAAGGCATCATCAAAAACTCACAAAACCAACAACCCACAAACAGAACATCAGTTCAAGAGAAAGACTGTTTGGCAAAGGCACAAGCCCCAAAGTTTCTTTATCCAGCAGCTCTTCAAAGGTAAATCATAGTTAGATTTTTTGCACTTTTGAAGCTCAAAGGCTCCGACACTGCTACTAGCCTGTGACACTGACAGAAACAAGGAGGCAGAAAGGACTAACACTTCTTAAAACCCTGCACTTACTAGCCTTAATAGGCCCCATATCGGAGTCCTGCAGAAACAGCAAAAAAAAAAAAAATTTTTCCCCCTGTAGACTTCCCAAGATGGTGCATCTGAGTTTCTCAGTGTTCCTCCCCAAACACTAATTATTTACCCAAGTCCCACCCGCAACGAACTAACACATAACAGTCAACAACATGCAATAATCCAAATCGGACATGACAGAATATCTAAAACCAGACTCAAGTGAGTTCACCCTTGAACAAAAGAACAAGTGTCCTATAAATCAATTTGGCTTTTCCTCATAAACTCTTAGTAAGCAAGACAGACCTGAATGGTAGTATTTTGTTGGGGTTGGGGGAGGGGTGTTTATTTGTTTTAGCAAAAAGCAGAAAATATTTTTCATAGTTTTAGTAGTGATGCTGGCCTAAGAATCAACTACGGTCACCTAATTTAAAGCATTCCTAAATGAAGGAAGCTTTTGCAAATGGATGCTGGGAAGACACGTGCAGTTATACTGAACACATTTACATAAGCATATTTCTTACCTCTATATGAATCAGACTTAATAGGAGTTGCCTAAAGCATCCCTGATGATTTTATAATTAGCTTCAGCTCACTAGGAGAGGTCCAATTGCCCAAGTACATATTAAAGACATATCAGGTAGAAAAATATGCTTAAGTTTTCTGCGTTATCTTATATATGGATGTTGTGCTTAACTACACCACTGGTAATAACAATCTCTTGAGCTGCCTCGACAAAATACATTACTGACCAAAACATCTGCATGCTGCAACGAATGAATGGGCAGTGGATTTGATCAGCTCCTGTTTGCTGATGTTGCTGATGCATCTTGAGGCATGTATCTTTCCAAGTCTGAGTGTACGGTCAGCATCTTCACAGCTACTACAATTTCAACATTACAACACAGAGATTACATGTTTGAGTTAGAAAACAGTACAAAACAGTAGCCACATTTGCTTACACTGGATATATTCACAGCTGATCAAGTTGTAGAAGCTCCAGGAGAGACTGGGAGCTGAGCAGTAGGCAGAACTGAAGAAGCAAATGACTGGGATAACAGACTGGCATTTTCAGGGAGGAGACTCCTGGGATTAAGAAGAGGAAAAGAAAGAGATGCCATTGCAGCTACCTGCCGTCCTAGCAGAAGTCCTAAGCTATAGATGTTTGAATTAATGAGATCATTGCCTGGAAGGAGTATATTCAGTTGTTTCTGAATTTCTTGCAGGACCTGCAGCTGACTTTGTTGATTCAGAAGGAGCAAATCCATATTTTCCCTCATTTTCTTCACTGTACAAAGAGAAAAGAATATTAATGCTTGCTATGTAAAAAATACTTTGCATGGCAATTTAGAAGCCATTTTATACTTACACTCTTCAAGAAGAAAATTCAAGTAATCCTCCTCATGTTTTTCTGCACCACACCTTTGCTCTTCTTTCTGATGCAGAGATTCAGAATGGTTTGCATCTAAAAGGAAGATGGTGTAAATCAAGAGCCCACTTTATCTCCAATTGCTAGGGCAGCATTTTAAATATGCTTTCACACAATGAAAAGGCAGCTCAGTAACAATCCTTCCTCTCATCCATATTTTAAATTTAAAACTTCATGCAAGTCACATGTTGGCCCAAACTAAGCCAAACCAGAACAAAGACCAGGCAGATACAGCTGCCCAGAAACATATCAAGATACCTTCCTCTTGCTTCTTCCATACTTTGAAGTGTAAATATGTAAACCTCTTTGAAATCATATCAGATACAGAAACCAGGTTTCATTCCTAATCCACACATTGCAAAGCCAATGTGGCATATGTCTGATCATAAAAGTAATTTTATTATGGACCTTCAATTACAGTGATGCAGTAGCTATAGTTACTCCAGAATAAGTTTGCACACTTTCTTTTGAAGCAGGTATAGTATTAGATTGATCTGATATTAATTACTGGCCAACTGCCAGGGTAAAAATGAGATTTTTTTTTTTTTCTTATGAATTATAAACTCTCACACTTAAAAAACCTATTAAAAGCCCTTGGGGAAAAAAAAAAGCATTAGGAGTGTAAGGTCTCATCTTTACAGCTCATTAGCAGAGTCAGTAGGCCACCTCTCTGTATCTATGGACTGAGAGGTCTCAAACCCTATCTTAGGAATTCAGTTTTGCCATTTCATTATAATTTCATTATTATTTCCACTGTTAAGATGAAAGGCTCTCCTGCTCAGAAATTTTTTTCAGGAGGAATACAAAACAAATAATAATTAAAAAAAAACAAAACCAGAAAAACCTCACACACAAAGTACGTTCTTCTCATGTGGCCTCCTGTCTTAATTGCCCTGCTGTTACATGATCTGTACATTATCTGTTGGTCAAGACCTCAACACCCAGAACAATTTTATGGGTGGCTAGGCAAGATGCAAGATTAAAAATGAAAACATTTTTGACCAAGTATAAAGGGACTGAACACAGAAAGATACAGCAACAGAAAAAAAACCCCACAATGTCAGTTTTTAGAATCATAGAATCATTTAGGTTGGAAAAGACCCTTGGGATCATTGAGTCCAACCATCAACTCCACTCTACAAAGTTCTCCCTTACACCGCATCCCTTAACACCACATCTAAACGAGTCTTAAACACATCCAGGGATGGTGACTCCACCACCTCCCTGGGCAGCCTATTCCAGTGTCTAACCACTCTTTCAGTGAAGAATTTTTTCCTAATGTCCAGCCTAAGCCTACCCTGCTGCAGCTTGAACCCATTCCTTCTTGTTCTATCACTAATTACGTGTGAGAAGAGACCAGCACCAACCTCTCTACAATGTCCTTCACCCCAGCTTCTGGTCATTACAAGAACATGGAACATTACAAAATCCAGAAAACCCTCTACTTTAAAGAATCACCTTGCCTGACAGCTATGCTAAGAGTAGTATGGAGGGATAGCCAGCAGACACTTCCCACTGTAGAAAACGGAAAGCTGCTCATTTAATATCCACTTATTAGAAAAATTAGCTGCTGGAGATTACCAAGGCCCTGATTCTCAGTCTGATTCACAGTCTAAGTTCCTTACACTTCCCTAAACTTAATATTTTGTTGGCTAAGCACTTCTGAAGATCTAGGGCTAGACATCAGGCAACACTATGAAGCAGTAATTAGGGGGATCCGAGAGCTTTGCAGAGTCTAAGGTCCCAGGCAGCCTTCACAGAATCATAGAATGGTTTATGTTTGAAGGGACCCTAAAGATCATCTAGTTCCAAACCCCCTGCCATGGACAAGGACACCTCCCACTAGACCAGATTTCATGACAAAGCCTAAATTTCAACCTTGGCATTTTCAAGGCACTTCTTAAATGACAGAGATAAATATATATTATATGGGAAGGTAAAAAACCAAACAAACAATAAAACCCCCAAAACCCAAGCAAACAAAAAGACCCCCACTCATATCCACAGCAAGGAGGGGGAAGTGTTCATGAACAAATGGAGACCACAATATGGAGGCCCTGTGACTCTGTACAGCTTGAAACAAAACTCAACAGATTTTAATTCAGTTACCTGCTGTGTGTTCACTGGGTGTCTCTCTAAAATGAATCCGCTGATGGTCGATGAAGTTTGAGCACAGACGGAAGCTATTTCCGCACTCGGTACACCTATAGGGTTTCTCATCCATATGGACTCTCTGATGCTGGAAGAGAGCTGCGCTTCCACTGAAGCTTTTCCTGCACGTGGTGCAGGAAAAGGCTTTCTTTTTCGCATGGGTCTTCCGGTGAGAGATAAGGTTTGAGGCACGGCTAAAGGTTTTCTCACATTCCTTGCACTTGTAAGGCCTCTCCCCTGTATGGATTCTCTGGTGCACCACCAGGTTGGCCTTCCTGCTAAAGCTCTTCCCACATACTACACACTCAAACATTTTTTCTCTCGTGTGGGTTTGCAGGTGGTTCAGGAGCCTGGAGCTCCCATTAAAGCCCTTCCCGCATTCTGTACACTGGTAGGGTTTCTCTTCTGTGTGTGGTTTTTGTCCGCCAGCGATGGGGGCGAGTTTCCTGGAGCCTCTTTTTTGGTGAGGGGGTTTATCACAGGCTGCACTCTGCTTCCTTTGCAGACTGGCTGCCCCCCACTCTGGGCTGTGGGCTTCAGGTAGCTGAAGCAGGACATCTTCTTTAAGGCCTCCTGGGATGCCTCCATCTTCCTCACTGCAAGCCAGAACGCAGTCCCCTGATGAGAAAGAACAACGTGACAGTCCTCCTTCCCTAAAACAGATCAGGTGCTCCTTGTAAAATAACTGAATTTCTCAGGCCTAGCATCAACTTGAACCAGATTCCTCTTTCCCAAAGAGGAAGTGAAATGATGAAGATAGAGATGAGAAGATAAAGAAAAAAGTGGCACAGGGAAAGGAAAGCTAAAATACCTACTTCTTCCCTCCCCTCCCCACTCCCTTGTTCTTCCTCCTCTCAGTGAATGGCAAAGGAAGACTGCCAAAATGAAGGAAGGAAAAGGAACATGGTGAAACATCTTACCCATCACAAATATCTACTTTTAGCTATTTGTTCCTGCAGACTTTGCTCAAAAGCCTTCCAGCCTGATGAATTAGCACTAAAAATCTGTTTTAAAGCTGTGTGTTTGTGTGGGGGTGGTTCAACACAAGTCCCCTTAACCTTCATTAGGCAAGATCAACAGGGAGATTTAGGTTTTTTCTCACTTGTGTTAGTTAATATTTGCTGAAAAATTGTAAATTATTTCTTTTACAGGTCTGCACATCAGGTTTTTTTCCCTAATTATCACAAGATATTATAGGGATAATTATTATAGGGATACTGTATATTCATGCATCAGAAGTCAAAGAAGTTAGGCTATTATTGATTAAAAAATTAAGTAATTGCTAATTAATTATTACTATCTCTTTCATATCTAGATCTAGCTTTCCTTGTAGTGACAGGCTAAATAAAATGCATTACAAGGAATCTCACAGGAAACATCCAAACATAGCCCTTTCTTTCCTAAAGAACGTGATCTGTTATTTCACAAATAAGTATGTATGATCATGCACCCCATGGTAAGCTTTGGTTATCTTACTCTGCTGACCAAATTTTATATTTACATCAGTTCAGTGTTAATAGAATTATACATATCATCTGACGCACATTTATCCAAGCTTCATTTTTGCAGTTTTGTTAAGATGTTTACTATTAATTCAAATAGAGGTCTCGGGTATTAGTATCTGCGATTTAGCATTAAAATATTCAGCTACTTACACCACATATACTTCCATTTAACACATCAAGTTTGACTATTCCACTAACAAAAAGAACCAGGCTTTCTACATTCAAGGTAAAACTCTGCAGTGCTATTTTAGTCCTACCTCTATGACACAAAAGAATAAAATTCCTAACTACCATGCTCTTGAAGAGACAAAATGCTCTCTATTTGCATGGCCACAACTGCCAAGATCTAAACACCAGTGATTTAAAACACCCCAAAGCCAAAACACATACTGTGGGAGGGGGTTGCTCATCTCTTACCTCAAGGAACTACACCCTAGAGTTAGCTTTCTCCCAGCTGGATGAAGAAGACCCCTCATCCTACAACCAAGCAGCTAATTATTCCCAGAGGCCCATGCAGAGACTCCAGGTCTCCAATAGTGAAATGGGAACTGAACAACCCTGCATTCCCATCCAGAGCTAGTGCTGGGGAGTCATGCTTTTCAGGTGCAGCTGTGGAACTCCCTCAGACTTTCTTTACCCATGAGAAAGCCTGAAAAAGAGAAGTGTGCCATCTTTCCCTCACTTCAAGTGAACTGTACTGTCCTATTTTAAAACAGCAGCTAGAAACCCAGAGCAGAAAGAAACACAAAATACCACAGACGACCTTGCCCCAGCCTAGCATGCCATACCATCCTAGCAACCCAGAACAGAGCGGCCAGCTGAGATGGAACACAATACCCCCAGCACCACTTGGTGGAGCCTCATGCTTCCCTCCACGATTTAACTAACAGAGTTCACATCTCACCTGCAATGTCCCTTTTCATAGGCTCCTGGAGAAGAGAGAGTACAGACTCCATTACTGGCTCCATCTAGACAACAAGAGGAGAGAAGACCTGAATGTAAAACCTTCCCCACCCAGATGGGAGGGGAAGGGGTGGATACAGCTGCAGTGCATTTTTAAAATGGCCGTACCCACAGGCTGCCTAAAAGGGGCAAACCTACACATGCTATTGAACACCACCTGACCAGGGAGATGATAGCCTGCTAGGAAGACCTGAAGTTTGGTAACTTGCAAGGGGGAGAGCTTAATCAAGAAACCAGTGTGATATAAAGTGGTGATATCCTTTTTACAGGCCTCAGTCTCCCTTGTAGCACCAACAAGCCTCGTCTGAAGGCCTGCATCGACTGCTGGCACAGATCCCCTCAGCCTCAACACCTCACACTTCTTCCCAACCTTTAATACACCCTCGCCCGCTTACAGCTTCCCTTGTCCCTCCAGAGCCGCCCCGACCCTCCCTGAGAGCCTCCGAGCAGCACTTCACCTTACCCCGGGCCTGCTTGTGAGGTGGCTGCCGCCCCGGGCCCATACCTTCCCGCCCACCGACTCCCAAGCCGGCTGCTGTGCCAGGGGCTCAGCCTTTGCTCCTCCCTGGGCCTGCTGTTGGCTCCCCCTGGCGAAGGGAAGGCAACGACCGGTCCCGGAGGAAGCGCTGTGCCCCAGCCCACCCCTCCCGCATGGGGCCGAAAGACCGGGCCATGGAGGGGTGAGGCGGGGCGGCGGGCCCGGCCACGGGCCGGTAGGGCTGCTCCTCGGCCCCGGCAGCCTCGGGGCCGCCTCCTCCGCTGCTTGCCGCCCCGCCAGGGCTGCCGATCCCCCGTCCTTCGCCTGCCGAGCCGCCCTGGGGAAGCGCTGTCCCCGCGGGCGGAGGTTAACGGCCGCCGGGCGGGACGCCCCGGGCACCCCCCGCTATCGACACGCCCTCAAAATACGGAGGGGGCTTTTCCTTAATTGCCCCATGGTGGGCGCCCCGTGCTCCCTTGTGACTTTGTGGTTCCATTTGCTTGGACTCTGGCCGCGTTCACTGGTGGGGGTTCGCCCGTCCCTCACGGCGGGGGGGCTGCGAGAGGGAGGCTGTGACTGACCCCCCCGCACGGCACAGAGAGTAAGGGATGCTCCGCGCCCACGCTGAGGATGGGCTGGCTTTTCTCCACGGGCTTCCGTGCCTGGTGGGGTGCAGCCTGGCACGGTGAGAAGGGAAGGCAGGCGAAGAGGAAGACCTGCTCCATCATGACAGAGGACACGCAGCAGCTGCCACGGCAAAGAGAGGGCCCGAAAGCCCAAGAGCTCAGAAACAACAGGCGTGGAGGTCACCCTTGCATGTGGGGCTTCAGGAACTAACCACCCGGCAGCGCCTCTCCCCTGCCCTCCGGCTCCCTCACCGGCAGGCAGGAGCTCCGGGTGAGGAGACGTGCTGGAAGGCCTCACCGCCCTGAGCCTTAGTCACACCTCCCCAGCAGCACGCGCTTCCTCCAAAATGTGCCCAGATGGGTGTGTTTTACCGACTTGGCCATGCTGCAGATGTACCGCTGCAGGCTCGCAGCAGAGAAAAATAGGAGAAGCAACTGTGTGGCTCTGCTCCTTCCCTTCCCAGGTTCCCCAGGTACGGAGCTTCGCCCGCAGTTTTTCCACAAGCTGGCCTTTTCCACATACAATCATAGAATGGTTTGGGTTGGAAGGGACCTTTACAGATCATCTAGTTCCAACCCCCCTGCCATGGGCAGGGACACCTCCCACTTGACCAGGCTGCTCAAAGCCCCATCCAACCTGGCCTTGAACACTTCCAGGGATGGGGCATCCACACCCTCCCTGGGCAACCTGTTCCAGTGCCTCACCACCCTCACAGTAAAGAATTTCTTCCTAATATCTAATCTAAATCTCCCCTCTTTCGGTTTAAAGCTGTTACCCCTCATCTTATCTCTACACCTGCTGATAAAGAGTCCATCTCTCCTGTAGGCCCCCTTTAGGTACTGGAAGGCCGCTATAAGGTCTCCCTGGAGCCTCCTCTTCTCCAGGCTGAACAACCCCAACTCTCTCAGTCTGTCCTCATAGGAGGGTTGCTCCAGCCCTCTGATCGTCTTTGTGGCCCTCCTCTGGACCCGTTCCAATAGGTCCATGTCCTTCCTGTGCTGAGGGCTCCAGAGCTCGACGCAGTACTCCAGGTGGGGTCTCACCAGAGCAGAGTAGAGAGATAGAATCACCTCCCTCGACCTGCTGGCCACACTTCTTTCGATGCAGGCCAGTATGCAGTTGGCTTTCTGGGCTGCGAGTGCACATCACCAACATGTGCTGAGCTTCTCATCCACCAACACTCCCAAGTCCCTCTCAGGGCTGCTCTCAATCCATTATCTGCCCAGCCTGTCTTTGTGCCCGGGATTGCCATGACCCAGGCGCAGGACCTTGCATTTCGCCTGGTTGAACTTCATGAGGTTTGCGTGGGCCCACCTCTCAAGCCTGTCCTAGCAGCCTGTCCTGACATGCCTGGATGGCATCCCTTCCCTCCAGTGTGTGCACCACATCACACAGCTTGGTGTCATCATCAAACTTGCTGAGGGTGCACTCAATACCACTGTCCATGTCGCCGACAAAGATGTTAAACAGCACCTGTCCGACTACCGATGCGTCAGGAATCACACTCATCACTGGTTTCCACTTGGACATCGAGCCATTGACCGCAACTCTTTGAGTGCAGCCATCCAGCCAATTCCTTATCCACTGAAAGGTCCATCCATCAAATCCATGTCTTTCCAATTTAGAGACCAGGATGTCATGCAGGACAGTGTCAAATAAGTCCAGGTAAATGACATCAGTTGCGCTCCCCTTATCTACCAATGCTGTAGCCCCATTGTAGAAGGCCACCAAATTTGTCAGGCATTTGTCAGACATCTTAAATTGCACCATAGTTATGCTTCCCCATTCACTGACCTTCATTTCTGTACCATCTGCACACAGATCAAGCGCTCAGTGAACAAGGTGGGCTGCATCTTTCCATTTGAATGTGGAAACAAAATATTCTCCACACACATGTTAAAACAGAATATTCTGTTCGCTTTTGACGGCTGTTCCATTCCAAAACGTGGTTAAAGTCTGTCAAAGCTGATAGATTCCAAAAAAGTATTTCGGTTTTGTTAAAACAGATTTTAGAGAAAGAAATATTTGCTGTAAAAACTCTCTTTACCTAAGAGTCAAATAAAATCACATAACTCCAAAAATTAAGTTAAAACATAAAATATCTTTGTATTTTCTTGCAAAGGCCACAAGAGTTAGACATCACTCCCTTCCTACCACATCTCCTACTCCCCTCATCTTCAGTGAAGAAAATAAGGAATTCTCCCAGGAGGCGCCAGTTCACCCTCACTCTCAAAGCAGAGGTTCAGAGGACGACTAAATCTTGCTGTCAGTCCTTCTTTCCTCTGGAGGAGCCTTTTCTTCCCTTACAGTTCCACCTTCTTTCTTTCTAAAAGGTGAACACCTACTAGGGGAGAAATAAAGCAGCCAGCATCTAAGTGGAGATCATGACTGACCTGACAGAGAACCGCCCCGAGAGTGACCTGCAAATAATTATGGCCATAATAATCCTCCAAGCACAACCACCACAGACTCTCCTGCTGTAACCTCGTCCTGGGTTGAGTGACACAGGACTAACTTCTCTTCTAATGCTTGGGAAAACTGCACTTTTAGAAGACTCTAGTGTCTGAATTTGTGAAAATGTTTACTTCATAGCCAGCTAGGCTATGTGGCATTCAAGGTCTCGGTGTTTTCGAGCCTTGCCAGCTGCACGGATGAGGAGGAGCTAGACCTGGGCACTTGACCCAGGCTGGCCAGCAGGATTATTTCGTACCATGAACATCACATTCAATATAAATTAGAAAGTTTGCTGCGTAGTTGCTCTCTCCCTTGATGGTGGTGGTCCAGAGAACTCCTTGCCCCGGTGCCAGACCCCTGAGCCCTTCCCTTCCTCCTGAAGCCGTAGCACTTGCAGTGTCCAACATTTGCTGTCTGCTGCTGGATGTGCACAGCTTCCTGCTGATAGAATTGGCTGAGTATAATCCTTGTATATCTTATATTGGGATTAATACTGGTTCTTTAGTATTATTGTTAATTATTTAGTTTTATTTATTAAATCTATTTATATTTCAACCCTCATGTTTCCTTGTTTTCCCTGGTTCCCCTTCACGGTCGGGGAGGGGTCATCGGGTGACAGAATAATTGTCTAAACAACAATAAATTGTTGGGTTTTCTCAAACCATAACAAACCAACAAACTGTTATATTTCTACCCACATAAAGCTTAAAACAATGTCAAGGGAAAGACCCATGTATTTGCTCCTCGCTTACACAAAGCTTAAATAGACAACAGAGACAAAACCGTGTTACAGCTCATTCTCTTCCCCAATGAAAAGCCAAAATGGTTGCTTTTCCATCTCTGCTGTGCAGAGCTACTTGGAATGCGCAGGTGCCCAGGATCTCAGTGGCATCTGTCAGGTCACCAGGGGATAACAAATTTATCAGCTTGAGTATTATGTACAGTCCTTTCTTTCCTTAAATGAAGAAGCAGAAGGTATGTCCAAAATAATTCTTTCCTCTCTTAAAATTCAGTGGTTGTCTAATTTTAGCTATAATGTATGAAAAAAACCAGCAGGTGGAGATCTACTATTGTACTATATTTATATTATAATAGCTTCTAGGTGACCTTGTACTGGACTGAGACATGACTGTACTTTGGTATCGTACAAATACAAAATGAAATATTATTTGCTGCCACAACCAACTTGCAGTCTAGAGTAGCATTAACACAATTCCCTCAAATGGAAAGCAGTTTCATATATAATAAACTCAAGCATGATTTATTGCATGTTTTCACCATTTTGTAATTAAATATGGCACAAATTTCAGCTTTCCAAAATCCAGGACAAAAAAAGGCTCACCATATTCCCAAGGAAACTAAGAAATTACACAAAGCATGGCTATACACAGTATGACTTTTTGAATAACTGAGGAAGCCAAGAACACTACTTAAAAACACTTGAAAAATTGTAATGCACAAATAATTGCACAAGCATCAAAGGAGTTCAAGATTAGGTTTAAAGCATGATTCGCCACATCTATTTTTACTCCACGCGTTTTGGTTTTGGTAGTATATTGTAGAGGCATTTTGGAGTTTGGCAAGCTTCCACGTTTTGAGGATTTTCTTGTTTTTTAAGGAAGAATAATGAAGTGAATTTCTCAAATGCAAAGGATTTGATTTTTGGTGATTGTAAACCATTCTTACAGGATAGGAGAATCCAGAAAAGACTTCACAAGTTCCAATAGGGATGCTGGGCTGAAATGGCTAACATAACCCACAGAAACATGAACCAGAAAACACTGCATAAAACCAAAGATACTCAAAATATTCACCCCGTATTTGTCACTCAGGCAATTACTAGGGCACTAACAGATTAGCTACTGGGTTTGAAGAAAGAACTAATACAAACAAGTTCATTGGCATGTATTAAACAAGAAGCCAAACTATCACAGTCATCCTTTCTGCCCACTCAACTTCCCCCTCCCCCAAAGCCCTGTGGCACTTAATTTGCTGGTACCCCCCTAAAATCTATAGAAAAGTTAATAAATAAAGGACATCAGAACCTTGCAGGCTTGAATAAACTTTAGCAGCCGGAAGAGGGTGAAAATGCAGAAAGAGGGAAATTCTGCCTTCAAGGAACAAGGAGTGAGGCTGGGAGATTGTGTGGCTACGTGGGGGGGGGGTCGGGGGAGGTGTCTTTAAAAGCCTCAGGGAGCGTTCCCAGCACCAATGGACAGATACTTCCTTCTAGGAGCAAGTCCTGACCCACCAGAAACTTTGGGACAGCCAATCTGTGGGTTTTGTGCGTGGTACAACAGACACAGGAGTTACTTCAACACACGCACTCTGTAAATCAATAGCACTTCATTAGCTTAACTAAGTAGACAAACTAATAAAAAGCCCTTCCCCAACAAATCGAGTCACTAAACTTTGATTTAGCAGAAATTTAACACGAAATACAACAGCAGATAACACTTGTGTTAAGGAGTGATTGCACTCAAAAGCAGAGATTTTCCATTTTAAATGGAAGACATTTAAATGGCTTCAGAAGTATAAAAGAGTAACAGGTTCAGACGGGGGCATCTTTAACCCACGTGGGAAACAATTTGGCTCCACGGCAAAACAGGTTGAAAAGTCTGATTTAATATCCTCCAAATCTGCCACCACCTGGGCGGTCTGGGAAACAGCATTTCAGCCAAATGCAGGCTGACATCGCTCTCTGTCTCACCAGGGCTGGCAGAAAAAAAAAACCGCTGAATCCATGGGATAATTCCGAAATGTCCCAACTGAAAAGCCAGAGGGTTCTGAAAACATCTCTGGTAAATTCTGAAAAGCCAGGCAGGATTTTCCCCTGCGTTGAAAACATTAAGTCAGGCATTTCAGAGGTTTCTAGAAGTCATCCAGTGTCCCAGGTAACTCTCAGTGGGACCTGGGGATCTAAAGCCTTTACAATCCCTTGGCTTCTCAGCATCCCGTGCCTACCGTGTATTTCCTGAGACCAGGGTATAGTTTGATTTATAAACTGCATGAGTAAAAGGAGCACGAAGACCAGAAAACGACTCCTTTGCCAACCTACCAGTAAAGAAGTCAGTAAATGGATTTAGAGTCAAACAAAAGAGCCTCTTCTTTTGTGCTTAGAGAAAGTGAATGAAAGGTGAATTATTGGAAACTACCCCTGATTTTGGTGTAGCCATTATGATGACTCAGGAGACCAAGGATCAGAGACAGTGTAGATGATAATGCAGTGCTGAAGCCACAGTCTGGTCCAACGAAGCCTTGATCCGAAGCAGTGACATATCTTCATTTGCACCTGCATCCTGGCGCATGTAACTCACTTGCAAAGATAAATATGTGCCATGACACATATGTTTATATATAAAAATAGCATTGTGCTCTTAGCATTAATCCAGCAGATGCATCCCCATTTCACGTTATCTGGAGAAAAATGCCTGCTTCTCCAGATAACGTTTATGCAAAGTTTGCTCATTCCTAAATAATCAACTACTTCTGGCTGAATTGGCACCAAAGTACAGGAGAGAGAGGGAGTTCCTGCTCTAAACTGGTATTTAAAGACACCATATAAAGCCTGACCTTCACCACCCATTCATTCTCTTTATTCAACAAAAAGGGCGAGTAGGATTCAGTTCCAGGTTCTCCAGTGAAGACAGAAGCCCTTAAATCCAAGTGCCAACACACACTACGGTAGTTACATGCAAATACATTTGAACCCACAGACCTGCCTACGGAACTATCAGTGCACCATCCACCTGTGCTCAGCTACATTAGGATCTGCTCACAGTTTAGATAAGAAATCAACTGAGGATTTTAGAAGTACCTACAGATGGGCAAATACCAGTGTCACTGCTGTGGGACTTGCTCTCCAGGACTATATCGCTATTGACAGATGCTACAAATCTCACACATAGAAAAGGCACAGATTGATACACTAATAATAACATTCATATCCACAAATGAGAGAAATGTTTTGGGATGCTCCCTCCAGGCTCTGGAGTGTCAGCTTCATTTCCCTGCCCTGCGAGGCGTAAACTGTGTAGTGCCAGACCCACTCATGCTTAACCATCTCCCATTTGTTGACTGGTGCAACTAGACTTTAGTCTCTGTTCCGTGGTCAGGTATTAGTAAAAATCACATTTCCTTACCTCCTAGGGAAGAGATAACTTGTCTAAGATTGTGAATATGACTCATCTAAGACTGTGAAGTGTTTTATCTTCTGCACAGGAACGTCCATATTCCAGGAGCAAAGTGGAGTGGAGCAAGAACAAGGACAAGGACCAACAAAAAAATCACTTAATGTATCTGGTGCAAAGTGTTCATAGCCTGTGAGATCAAAAATAATAAGGTCCCTGTACAGCCGGCAATCATTTACTAGCTACATGTGTCCATAATGGTATCAGCTAAACTCTGGATGCGAAAACTGAACCCAGGCACAAGAAAGATTCCATTATCAAGATTGTGGATGACAAGATTATTATTGTGTGGAAGACTCCACATTTCAAACAGCACGGGATGATACTGACTAGTTACACATTTTTCATTCCACCTTATGGTAAGGAGCAATTGTTCCTGCTCCTCTGTGTGAAGTACAAATTATGTGCCTGACACATGGGTTTGTTTAAAGAGGAGTACGCACTTCAATCCAAACAGATTTAAAGGCTAATACCACAAGGTGGATGGAGGTTTCTCAGCTAGGGTGCCTTCTGCAGCAACAAACACAAAACACTATGCACAGATGAGCAACATCTGTATAGAACCATGAAATAGCTACATCAGTAGCCATCAGGCACAGCAGTTTCTGCAAACCAACACAGGGCAAAAGGTGGGTATAAGTCCGGGACAAAACTGGAAGTAACGGCAAAGTAGTAGCAGTAACCAGCTAGTACATCTGGACAGATAGGACCATGACAAAATAAAAAAAGTGCTGAAAAAGCCTCAACCCTCACCCCACTTCAAAGTCCCAAGGAGACGAAGCGTCTTAAGTCTACAGAGAATCAACGGGACACCTTCCAATGCAACCAGGAGAGAAGGAAATTCTCCGTAAACACAACAAAGAAAAGGGAAACCAGTTTGAAGACCATTATTCTTCACAGTCTGTAAGACTGGGAGAGCCACAGCTGAATGTAGTTGATGGCCAGAAACCTGTGATGGATCATACCCTGGGAACCATAGCAAACCACCACAGACCGGTATACATGACACGGTATGAATTGCTAAAAGGAAAGACAGAGAAATCCACACAGCCTTTCAAAGGAGGAGGAAGAGGATGGAAGAACCTGGGGAGCTATCAACAAGCCAGTGTCTGTGACCCAGTCCTTCTGTAAGACTTGTATCTTAATAACAAGACAGTTTGGTTTGGTAACTAGAAGGCTGCTTGTTATTTGTCCACATATCAGAGGACACGGAGCACTTGACATGGGACAGAATCTGGGAAGGGAGCAGTGTGATAACACGAGCAGCCAGCCAAGTTGTTAATAAATGTTTTCTTTGTGGTTCTGGTTTGTTTTTTTTTTAAACTAGAAATATTTAATGTGCATTTTTTTAAAAAATCTGAGCGTGTTTTTTCCCCAGTTAAGCCTGTTTAAATTACACATGAAAAGATGGCCGTCCATTTTAAAGCCCACATTTACAGTAACCTGTAAAAATAATTTGGCCTATATTACATTAAAAAATAAACTGAAGCACAGTATACCTGTTGCCAAGGTGTTAAAGAAAATCGAGCACAAACTTAGACAATATTAAAGCCAGAAAGCTTGGTTTTCCCATTCCAATCTGAATAATCATTAGGTGTGAAATTTATTACAATTATCTTAATTTTTCTTAAAATTTTTCCTAAAATTTTTCTGAAAACAGTTTCCTAAGCTTTGTTTAATAAATATCTCAACTTTAAACATAAAGCATTTCTTAGATGTATTCATCATATTTCACTTACAAGAAAAATTGAAAATTCTAGGTTTTTCCTTTCCACTGTTCCAATTCCACAAACATCAAGTCTGGAATAAACACAGGAATTATTTAATAAATAGAAGGTGTAATTCAACAGTTTACAAAATCATGACATTAAAAATTTATGTGGATTAAATAAATAATGAAACGCATGTTAACTTATAGAACTACTTGTGTGTATATGTTGTGTATTCTCCTCGATAACAAAAAAAAGGGTTATTTTGTGGAAAGTTTAGTCTTAGTTTTAGATTTCTTAAACTTAAGTTCAGCAAGCAATGAGAATCAATCTTTCCTTTAGGGAAGAAAACCTTCTAAAAGCATGCCTACAAAATACGATTAACATCGCTTACTTAATTCAAATTTGCTCACTTGGTGATTTAAATTATGATTAAAATCCTTATTATAAATTATTTTGGTATGAATTAAACTACTATAAATTATTCACAACAAACCATCCTGCTGTCATCCTCCAGCCTTTTATTGCAGCTATTCTGATGATGCTCACCTCCGTGAGTATTATGTTTCAAAGCTTTTAGCACTGCGTCCCTGGCCATCTTCCCAGCTTTTCCTTACCCAGTGAGCGACTGGTTTGATTTCCATTTCCTTCAGCCACGCCACTCCAAAGATATGGAAGTACTTCTTCTGAGTGACAGAAAAAAACACATTCCCAAACAACTACAGGTCCTCTTTCGTACCCACTTCCTTTGTGCGTCCTGTGAGGTTGATGTTGTCCTGTCCTAGGATCAGCATCTTCTTTTGCTTTGCCATGTAAATATTAACGTAACTTTCCTCTGTGCTGTGCTCATACAGCTGCCTTACTGACCGTTTGATTCCAGGTTCCGTCTTCCCTACCTGGGATTATTTTCCAGGCATGCAGCCCAAATATCCAGCAGATCTCCAGCTTGTGGAGAATAGGCTGAACACAACCGCTACCAGGTTCTTCCCGATAACTGTTTGCTCCTTAAAATTTATTTTTTAAGATTTTAAGCTGTGCTCCCTCGCAGCCCCTGTGAAAGACTTCAGCAAAGGCTTTCTCCTCTTCCAGCTGACTATACCGGGCACTCTGCGGGTATGTAGTTCACTGATCCTTCCTCTTGTTTTTCCACCTCGTTAAACACATTATCTTATTTACACAACTTAATTTCTTCTCTTGCAATGGCTAATTCTCCTGGTCAACAACACTTACCTCAATGAAGCAACATTTGGGTATAAGGTCAGCAGAACAGTTACTAGACAGAGCCGTTTAAAAAGGACTGGGAATAAATCAGAAAACAATTTGGCATGCACGGCGGGGACAGCGGAACTGTTTTCCCACTGTATCAGGTCAGAAGGAAAAGTTGTGGTAAGCCTGTTCAAGGGCACCAAAGCAAAATAAAAGTCTTTTGTTTCTTCTGCTTTGAGTAACTGTGGAAAACACTAGCATTTAACTCCAATTATTTAACAATCATAGTCAACGTTTTAATGAATATTCATGTCAGTATTTAAGCATATGGAGACAAGCATCACTTCAGGTTCTGCAAACCTTTGCAACCTGAGCCAAAAATAAATGTGTTCTGTCCTCTTGGTTGACTCAGTACTTCCAAATGAGGTGACTCAACTGCATGAGTGTCTCATGAAAATCTAGGCTTCTCTCTTACCTTTTGGTAAATCCAAAATTTTTAAATTTTTTTCCCATGCGCTCTGAGATTCCTTTCATCAAAACAGCCGCTGTTCCTCATTTATCAAGTAGTTTGGGAATGCGTCAGGTGCTGGAATTTGGGAATCATAGGATGGTTTTGATACAGGAGCTGGTGATACAGTAGCCTTGAACAGCACAAACCACTGGGGTGGAAGGCCCCTCAGGCCTTACTGATACCAAGTTAAAAAGAACATATGGTTCCCTCCTTACTGGAATAATGTAGCTAAGTTTGAAATGCTTTGTAAGCGGATGAGTTAGACATCTGCTGGGTTTAGTTGGATAAAAGGAAGTCTTGAGACACTGCATCCTTGAGTAGAATAGATAGGGAGAGATGCTAGAATAAGCTAGTTTTGTGAAAACATGAGTTGCAAACTAAGCCAAAAGACCAACTGAGTATGCGCGAAGGCCAAGTTCAATCAGCGGACATGGTGAGGAAGACTATTGACGACCACCAGAGGACCCTGGAAGACCACAAATGCATGCGGAAGACCACCATGCAATGGATGCACATGCGTCCGGCACATTTACATACAGTAATGAGTTTTAGGTGATAATATGAGTATGTTAATCATTTCCAGGAAATGTAATGAATATGTATATTCTGATTGCTCATAACCTTTGTAGTTGAGCAACTCGGTGCGTGCATTAGGCAGAGTGATCCCCTGTGTGTCCAGCGCTGCAATAAAGCATGCCTGCTTTCTAACACTCCAAAATTGAGTGTTAGAGAGTCTTTAATTGCCAGCTTACAGTAACAGTTTGGGTTGGAAGGGACCTTTAAAGACCATCTAGTCCAACCCCCTGCCCTGGGCAGGGACACCTCCCACTAGACCAGGCTGCTCAAAGCCCCATCTAGGCTGGCCTTGAACACTTCCAGGGATGGGGCATCCACAGCTTCCCTGGCAACCTGTTCCAGTGTCTCACCACCCGCACAGTAAAGAATTTCTTCCTTATGTCCAATGGCAATCTACACTCTTTCAGTTTAAAACCGTTGTCCCTTGCCCTATCACTACAGGCCTTGGTAAAAAGTCTTTCTTTTAAGCCCCCTTTATATATCGAAAGGCCACAATGAGGTCTCCCCGGAGCCTCCTCATTATTCTGGAGCCGCAATAGAGAACTGCGAGGGAGGGATGGGAGACAGCCGTGACACAAAGCCACGCGAGGGAGCGTTCGGTGAAGGGGACAACTGCGGCCGCAGGAAGCAGCTCGTCAGGGCAGCACAGCAGCGGGCACGCTCACGGCAGCGGGCAGGCTGCGGGAACTGGCAGCCCCGGCGGGGCGAGGGCCGGCCAGCGGGCGGCCAGCTGAGGCGGCCCACCACACCTCGGTCCTTTTTGCTCCCGACTGCCCCGCGGTCTCCGACCGAGGGCGGCCGCCGGGGTTGCACCCCTAGGGCCAGACCCAGCCGTGTGACCCCCGGCGGGCATGGCGCCCGGCCACAGACCCGCTCCCACCCCTCCTCCTTCCTTCCGAGCCCCTCAGTGGGGCCAGGACGCGGGGCCAAGCCCACGCCGCGGGGGCAGGCAGGGACGAGCTGGGGGGAGCGCCCGGCGGCGGGGGCAGCCGGGAGGTGAGCCCCGGCTGGGGAGCGGCCGGCGGCAGGGGAGGGACTCCACCGGCGGCTGAGCCCAGCCCCGCCGCCGGGCCGGGCCTCGCCTTGCCGCGGCCTCCCGCGGCCCCCGCGCCCGCCCAGGGGGGATCCCTCCGCCCGCCGCGGCGGAGGGCAGGGCGGGCCGGGGCCGGAAGGGTTACAACCATAGAGGCCGGCCGGCCGCCTGCCAGGAGCCGCAGGAAGTGCTGGCGGGGCCGGTGCGGCGCGGGGAACTTCCCCTCCCCGCGGCCGCTGGCCGCGCCGCGCCCAGTCGGGGCTGCGCCCGGCGCCCCCCTCCGCCCCGCCCGGGCCGGGCCGGGGCCGGGGCCGCGCCGCCAGGCGGAGGTGAGGCGGGCACGGCGGGTCGCCGGCCCCGGGCGGGGGCAGCTGAGGGACTCGGGGCGGGGCTGCGGGGGTTGCTTTTTGCCCTCAGCATCGCCGCCGGTGCTGCTGCCGCGGGAGGGCGGCGCGGGATCGGGAGCGCCGGCCGGGCGGTGCCGCCAGGGCCCGCCGCCGCCTGCCGGCCTCCTCCGGCAGCTCCTTCCCCGGCCCAGCGCCTCGGCCTCCAGTGCCCTGGCACAGCCCCCCTCAGGCGGGGGGCGAGCGGGAGGGGGAAGCTGCCGGCCGTGTCGGTCGGGGGTGACAGCCAGGGGGGATGGAGCCGGTCCCGGCGCCTTCGCCGCCTCTCCCCTGGCGGTGGCGGAGCCGGGAGGGACTGTGCAGGGGGAGGGAGCACCTGGCCGGGGACCCTGTGTGGGGTGGCTACCGTGGCCAGATTGGGTGGTGAAGAAGGGAGTGAAAGGTGTTGGTTGTGTCTGGACTCTGTGTCTGAACTGTACTTCTGTCCCGGCAGGTGATGGGAGCATGAGTGAGAATGAGGGGGATCTCCAGCGAGATGGGCTCCCAGAGGCAACCAAACCCTGCGGGGCCATTTCGGACTTTTTCATAAGGGAAGTTTCTCCTCATGGTTGCGACCAGGAAGTGTCCTGTCCGAGGCCGGACCTTCTCTCCCCGGAGACGGAGCCAGAGAAGACTTCTCGCTGCAGCTTTCGGAAGCGGAAGGAGACAGCGGTGCCCCAGCGAGCATTCATGGGAGAGAAGCCCTACATCTGTGTCGAGTGCGGGCAGAGCTTCAACCGCAGCTCCGACTTGATCCGACACCAGAGAATCCATACAGGGGAGAAGCCGTACATGTGCGCTGACTGCGGCAAGAGCTTCAGCCGCCGCTCCCACCTTATCCAGCACCAGCGCGTCCACACGGGTGAGCGGCCCTACCAATGTAAGGACTGTGGGAAGAGCTTCAGCCAGAGCACCCACCTGGTGCAGCACCAGCGCAACCACACTGGCGAGAGGCCTTATGTCTGTGCCAAGTGCGGGAGGAACTTCTACCAGAACTCAGGCCTGCTCCGCCATGCCAACTTTCACACGGGCGAGAAACCCTACAAGTGCCCGCAGTGCGGGAAGCGCTTCAGCGACAGCTCCAACCTCATTGCCCACCAGCGGCTCCACACAGGCGAGAAGCCCTACAAGTGTGCTGACTGCAACAAGTGCTTCAGTGAGAGCTCTAAGCTGGTCATCCACCGGCGTGTCCACACAGGTGAGAAGCCATACTTGTGCCCTGACTGCGGAAAGAGTTTCAGCCAGCGCTCACACCTTGTCCAGCACCGTCGCACCCACACTGGGGAGAAGCCCTACAAGTGTGCCGAGTGCGGGACCTGCTTCAGTGACAACTCCACCCTCATCCGTCACCGTCGTATCCACACTGGGGAGAAACCTTTCAAGTGCTCCCACTGTGGGAAGAGCTTCAGTCGCAACTCCTACTTAGTCTCACACCAGCGGATGCATGTGTGGTAGGCAGCATGGTCTGGGGTGATCAAGGATGCAGCTCCTGGTCCAGGCCTGTCCAAAATGTGCCTGAGGGGCAAAAGGGTAGACAAGGGTGTGATTATAGGCACCTGGATTATAGGCAGCTGGCCAGAGTAATGCCTTTGGCCCATGTTGCCCTTTTCAGTCACCTCCTCCTCCTAATGCACCTTGGGCACGGACAGAAAGTGAGCAGTGGTTGCAGTGGGTAGTTCTGCATCCCAAGGCCCTGTCATCCTCTTTGCCTGGTACTAGAATCGGATGCCATCTGCCACATGGCTAAGGTGCAGATAGTTTGTCCCACCTCCCTGTGAGAGGTGTCTGCCTGGGAGCCTGAGCAGAGAATGCACAACATCAGGTCACACGATGAAAAGCTGCTTGGTCATGCAACATATGCAAGTGTCGTCATGTCAAGGGAAATAAGATGGGAGATGGGGTCTTTAAGGGGCTTTGTTCTGCTTGCAGCTGAAATGTTGTGACCTTTATAATATTGCAGAGGTCTATGGAAGCTCACCATGTTTGTGGTCTAAGCCAGCTCTGTGTCTCCTACAGCAGTCAGGAAGGTCAAAGCTAAGTAAAACGTACTGCTGAGAGGGTGGAGACTCTGCATTATCCATATACAGTGTGTGGGCCAACTTGAAGCACAGGCAAAGACCACTTGAGTGTGCTTGTAAAATGAACGTGTAGGCATACCCTGAACCAGAGAAGGAAGGCTTGCCTGCAAAGGTTTTCTGCAAATGCTGCTTGGATGGTAGGAATGAGGGAGCTGTGGGATAGCGACATGGCCTGTTCTGGAATCTCGGAACTGGTGGGTAACCAATGTGGAAAACTATCATACCTGGAGGCTTAAAATAAAAAATAATCAGAATTATACTTGCTGCTGCTAAGACTATGGTACTCAACTTGACAGGTGTATGAAGGTCGCCTGTGAGTTTGTATGGGTAGCCTTCTGCAGAATTCGGATTCACAGATAGGTTTCAAGTGGGCTGGTGTAAGATGTGTCGCAAAATAGGACAGAACAACGGTGTACTAGGACTTACCTGATTCCATATCAGTATTTCTCAAGTCCCATTTTGACCTCTGTGTGTGTTTGTGCATGTGTGTAAATAACATCTATATGTATTCACATATGTAAGAACTAGCTTTTATACTATGTGTATCTTCACACATGTGAGCGATCATGCGTGCACACACCATGGAAGTTGTCAAAATGTCCAGCTGTGACCCTACACCATAACAGTACTTCTCAAAATGATAAACATACTGTATATACTAGAATTTCTCAACAAGAAGCTGGGAGAAGTAGGTTTTGTACCAAAACATCTGCGTTTTCACATCAGGACATTGTTTTACACTGATTACTTTGTGTGTGTGTGTAAGATCTGGAATGGAGTTGTTTTATTTATATATCTATATAAAAATGTGTGGCCCTGTGGTTGCGAGGAATGATTTCCTAATGTCACTCAGCATAGTGCTCTCCCCCTCATTTTACACAGGTACATATCGGTGGCAGTTATAGGATGTACCCCCCTCATGGTTTTAACTACAAGGAATCGCAGTGCAACACTTTACATGGTTTATATTTTTGACTGTTTTGCTGCGATCGTTTTAGTGATGATACCGTTTGGTGTGCTTATCCAGCACTGCTGGAGCTTAGAAAAGATTTCTGGTTTTGCTATGTACCTTACTAATCCTGCAACTGGCTCCATGGCTTCAGTAGGTCTGTGGAAAAAGGAATGCAGACTGAAGCCAGTGAAAAGACTGGAGCTGTGGTGGGGAAGAGATGAAGGAAATAAAGATGCTAAGAAGATCCATGGATTTGAGCAGCTGCTGGCCAGGGATGCTTGTCCACAGAACTTGCTACTCTCCAAGAGATTGCAGGGGTCCTTTCTGCAAGCCCCAAGCCACTTCTTGACACTCAACTGCTGATAAAATGTTATTTTCATATAGTTTAATAAAAAGGAGCTGTAGGGGGAGCATGAAATTGTTTGCAGCTCCTAGAGGAACAAGGCACCTTTATGTGCAGCTGCTCAGGGAAGTAGAAGGAGCTTTCAGAAATAGGGTGGGCTTT
Source organism: Rissa tridactyla (assembly GCF_028500815.1). NCBI lineage: Eukaryota > Metazoa > Chordata > Aves > Charadriiformes > Laridae > Rissa > Rissa tridactyla. The sequence goes on from NC_071466.1 coordinate 139,891,641, forward strand.
GTTTACACAGGAACCAAAGCCTTCGTTTGCAAATGCACATTTTTGCTTTTAGCTTTGTGTTTGTTGTTTGGGTTTTTTTTATGAACAGCTTCAAACCAATGACTTCTTGATTTCTGTTCCATTTCTGGAAAGTGGTTTGGAAGTGTAACTAACGGTCATCTAATTGGTTCCAGAAGCATCAAGATTTTCATTTGCTAGCAGACTTTCAGAAGGGATACTACAGCTCTCAGTTGGTAGACTCATTTTTAACTGAATTAAAAGGTTATTCTGCGGTGCAGCTGTAGAACTGATCAATTTGTGTGGGTCTGTCTCATTCCAGTTTAAATTTCCTAAAGGAAATCTACAGCACTAAAACTAACCGTTTGGCTGGGAAGCCCTGTTTGCCAGGGAAAAACATCTTGTGAATGCAGCTTTTCTTTTGGCAATCTGAACTGAGTCGCTGTAGCAGATCAATGAAATCAAACCCAGGTCTGCACATAGCTGAGCTCAACTCAGAAGGAAAGACTCACATCGAGATTCTGGTTTGAGAAGCCAGCTGCCCCTGAATATGCCTTCGCAGCAGTCCTCAGAGCATTTCTTTTCCTTTCTACATGCTTTGTGAAGTGCTGTGTGTACTTAACAGTGCTCTGTAAATTAAAAGGATTGACGTGCGTTTATTTCTAAGATCTTTATGAACTTCTTTAAAACCGTATGCCAAATAAAAGTGGCCTTAGGGTTCACAGCACATTGCCAGTGCAGTAGTCTTAGTGGCTAGGATTGGATTGCTCACCAGTGTAAGCACATTTCTGGAGTTCCTTTCCACAGCCGCTGTTAGTTTTCACTGTTCAGTGTCACTTGGCTGAAATAATTCACTTCCCCTAGCTTGTCTGCCTTTTACTGTTTGTGGTCATCTAGCTAGAGAGGAGAATCTGGGCACCATCCTTCCTTTGCTGTTACAGAAGTTACAGGGTATGTTCCTCTTCTTCCAGGGATTTAATTTCTTTGTGGGCAGCACAAACTCATGAGCCAAACTTATAAGACAGAGGTATGGGCATGTGCAAAAAGCGAAGAACCGGAAGGTTTACTTTCACAGCAGCTAGCTCACGGACTTCTCTAGCAGCTGTCTCCTCCCTCAGGATCACAGCGGGAGACTACTGGAAAAAGCAAAAGGTAATTAGCTACTATCGTTTCAGCAGACCATCCCTAGCACACCCCGTCCCAGACCCGTGGTCGCCAGCTGGTGCCCAGATCCTCCTGCCAGCTGAGGGAGCTCTGTAGAATACTGTAAATTCCTGTTGTGCTAATGGTGCTTAGATACTACAGTGATACTATGGCACTTTAGAAATAACTAAGATAGACAAATGGATGAATGATGTCTCTGAAATAAAGTTTTTCACCCTAGTGTTCTTTGTTTTCCCATCTCCTCTTCTTTCTTTCTCCGCAGAGTGACCTCCGGAGCGTCACAGTTTCTTTGCCCCCGGCAGATTTGGAAATACATGTGTCATCCTTCACAGAGGGGTGACTGTTCCTTAACACAACTGCTGTGCAATGCAAATAAGAATCCAGAGGTGAGGGGTATTCTTAGAAGTGGTCTTCATTTTCTTCTAACATTTCTGCATGAATCTGAAAAGCCAGAGGATGGCACACAGTGCTCGCTATTCCTTTACAAGAGAAAGTGGCAGAACCTTATTCGGCAGTGCCACACCATCCTGCTGGTAGGTGAACCTGGTTCTGACAGAGCCACAGCTGCTCTGAGAAGATTATCTTCCCAGTTCTCTCACCTGGGTTGTATGAGATCCAGTTTTCCAGTCCCCCACTGACAAAATATATGTAATAGGATGACTGAAATACAACTTTTACATTCCTCTTTGCTTCATTATTTATGCCTGGGAGAACAGATTACTTTTGATCTTGGATAACAGGTGTGGTTTGTGTGTTTAATAGATTTTAAAAAGTATTTTATGTGTAATCTCTAAAGCAATTTTTGAGATCTATCAAACAAACAGAACTGCCATCGCATGCACAGCAAACTGTGTGCTTTGTGGCCCTGTTTCCCCTTTACCCCAACAACACTGGTCTGAATGGCCAGAGACACAACAACAGGAGCTCCCATCTCTGTCAAAAAGGAAAATACAGGGTATTTCAATGAGATGGAGCAAACAGAGGCCGAAAGAGGCATAGCTGGGGTAGTCTGCTTTGCTGCTTTTGTTCTTGTGTCCCAAGCCCTGAAGGGCCTTTAACCTTTCTGTGATAAACCTGATACATCTCCTAAGTCAGCTGATCTACCCCTCAGCTGTCCCCTCCCTTTTCCCATTCAAGGGCTTGCTGGCTTTCTTAGTAGAAAATGCATGAATCCACCTGGTGACACAGCTTTTGCAGTCTTGATGATCGACTTTGACTACCGGTTGGTTTTCTTCTCACAGGCCTGGCCTGTTTGGGACATTCGTTCATGTGGACAGATGCGAGAGCCTAGGAACCAGAGAGCATAGGAGCCAGGCTTCTTAGGGGAAGCAGAATTTTCCTCTGTCTTCCTGAGCCTTTCTATGGAGGTACCCATAGCTGCAGGTAGCTGACTGTGCCTGGGGGACACGTTGGGATGGGTGGGACAGCATGGTCAGAGCACAGGAACCCTTCAAGGGTAATTGAAAGCTCCCATTGATTCAGGCAGGCCATACCAGGTCCAAACATCCTCGCAGATGCAGAGAGTGCAAAGATGTGTGAACTCCTTTGTTTCCTTCCCTTTGGGACTCTCTGTGCAAAGCACAGCTCCATGGGATGTAAAGGTTGGCATTGCTTGGAAGAGACTTGTCTGAACAGCCGTATGGACAGGCAGTTCAAAATAACTCTACCACGCCACAGCAAACCTTGGCTGCACCAAGGAATTAACTGAGTAACCTTCGTCCAAAAAAGCAAAGCTACTCACCGAACTCGCAAGTGGCCTCAGGAGGCCAGACCAAGGGAGGTTTTTCTGCTTGGAAATGCAACTGGTCTGACCCCTGACGAATCTTACTCGTAAAAGTTTCTCTGGAAATAGTGCAAGCACAACTGTCCTGCACAAGCCTATCTCCCTGCCTGGGGCATGGGTAGCAGCATGGCATTATTAAGAAGGCCAAGACAGCCAAAGTAAAGCTATCACAAGGCATTTTGGCGTCTCAAAAGTGAATGCTTGAACCAGCCCACCATGTGAGGGAAAGGGTAAGCGGAAGAGGTTGAAATGGGATGAACAGCTGGGAAGAAAGACTGGGGAATTGGATTTCCTGAGGCTGCTGGGAAGATGAGGTGATTTGGAGGTGGTAACAACTGTATGGGAGAAGGGTCACCATTCTCCAGATCCCCCAATACCTCCCTTATATCTAGACTTCTTTTTTTTGTTTGCTTTCCAGAGCTCTTGCAATTCTCCTGCCGCTGGTCATATGTTGCTTTGGACCATTGCCTGCTATATCTCTACCTCAAGCTGACTTTCACCAAAATACTACTGAACTCTACCTAGCCACGGTTCGGGTGGCTGTGCTTTCCCATCTTTAAGCACAGAACCACAGAGGAGGCTTCTCTGCATCAGTCCCTATTCTGTCAAATGTTTTTCCTCACAAAAGGGCAGTCTCTGCTTGCTTACCCCAAATGACCCAAGAGCACGCATAACATGCATCTGCCTTTACAGAAGGCAGAGCTTTTGACAGACCAATGTCATTTGATCTGCTGTTTCCCAGCCTTAGGAGAATATCTTATTTTCTAGGATAGGAACTGAGAAGTTCCTTCCTGCAGCTCTGCACCTGGCTATTGTTCTTAAGAAGATGCCTCTTTGCTGAGCAACCGCTTTCCTTTTGCCTGATTTCTTTAGCAGCTGACCTTTGAATTCTCTCTATGCCTTCAGGCAGGCAGAAATACCAAGCAAAACAGGAAAAACAGAGTTTACATGTAGTATGCATTAGAGAGATTGCAGACATCTTTCCAATCCATTGGACATATGACCAAATCATTTTGTGAACTTAGGTTCAAACAGGAACCACAAGCTGCTTTATTAAAAAAAAAAAAAAGAGAAAGGTATCTTTTAACAATAATTACAAGAAGGGAGGCAGCAATGGGAATGCAGGAGGCAAGGGGGTGGAAAAAAACATTTTTCCTTGTGTCTAGAGAGGGAAGAATTAAAATCACTGAACACAAGTCTTCACATTCTTAGAAAGGTGGAAAAATGTTGGCAAAATAGGACCGTGCTTCTTCCGGACCCTTGAAATCTAAGGACTTACCTGGAATGGTCCACAGTGATGTTAATGTCTCAGGCCTATTCTGAGCAGAGGGGTTCGTGTGAAAGCATTCACAGTTTGCCTTAGGGCAGCCACATCCTGCCCTAAGCCTCAGGCACCTGCTTTCAGTTGGCTAATATGTGATGTAGCCACTAATGCTAATGTAACTGTGGGTTTCAACTGCATCTTCCACCTCAATGTGTAGGGAGCCACTAATGCCTAAGAAAGGTGAATTCCTTCCTGAAGAAATGTAACCTGAGAAGATCCTGAAATTCCTCGGGCTCTGAAGCTCTCGATGCTTCCCCTTCATTGTCATCAGCACTCAAGCCAGCCAGCTCCCAGCAGGGGCATTCCTGGGAAGGGAAGCAATGAAATGCCAAGTCACAAGTAGGAGGGAGACAAAAGGAAATGACTGGTATTTAAAAATAGTCATCGCAGGAGGCATGAACCATGAACTGAAGAGAGAAGTCAGAAGGATTGGAATACAAGAGAAAATGAATAATTACAGATGCTCCCCTCCAAGCCTATGAGTAGGTGAAAATCATGTCACTGCTGCTGTGATCACGTTGGTTAGTGCTGGTGCATCATGGCGTTGGTTTTGTTCTTCTAGAGTTAAGAAGAAGAGGTGTTCTTCTGGAATACATCCACAAATTGGTACTTCACTCTGTACCATGAAGCTCTTAGATTCACGTCTGTGAAGAATACTCTTCTATTCTCTTGCTTGGTGCTAGTACAGCCCCCATATCTGCAGTACCCTTGCAGCACTTGAAAATCACGGTAACTTTCTCCCTAATCCACAGAATAAACAACATACATCAGCTGAATAGTGTATACTGCCATTAGCTTTTGTTGCCAAACCTTCATGTGAAGGACTGCTAAAGTAAAGCTTGTGTGAAGGTGTTTTGTGCAGGTATCTATGCACAGTGAGGTTTGCTCTCTTGTCCCCTATGAACACGGGCGAAACATTCCTGCCTCCTCATTCACAAGTCTCCTTCAACCAGCTGAGAAGTTCATATTTCTTGTAGCAAATGGGTGTCTCCAAGGCTGGGCTTTCATGATCCCGTGCTCTTGCAAACAGCTCTCGCCGACTTGTGACAGCGGATTACATCGGATGGCTGAGGCTCTTGCCATCCCCGGCCACCCACTGGGTTATTTTTAACTTGGATGGCTTCCCTGATCCAGCGCTCAGCACAGCTCCACAAACAGCAGGGTTGGCACAAGTGAGGGAAAATTGCAGTCTGGGGCGGGTGGTAACAAACATCCAAAGGGCTGAGCGGTTCCTTAAGTTAGTATTGCCACCGTGCAGTCCACTTCATGAAATAACAGCCCTGGGGGAGCAGCAACGAATTAAGAGAAAGCAGAACAAGGGCGTTAAACAGAAACGTACCTTTTTTTGCACACAAGGAATATTTCCAGAGGAGGACCAGCTTATGAATCTTTTCCAAATGTACATTACACAGCTGGGATTGGTGCTCATCTCTTGCTAAAGACCTTTGAGGAGTGGAGCTGCCAGGTTTGTACTATCCCAGCTCATCCCATTGAAGCTATGGTTCCACCTGCTTTTCTTTCAAAAGCAGCATGATGAGCGTCCCGCATCCCCTCCTCTGTGTGTCCTCATGGTCATCTACTCCCATGCTCCGCTCGCTGTGCCAGTGCAGCTGTGTGTGCAACTGCATCGTGACGCAGATTGGAAAGTTTCAGTGGCTGAAGAGTAATAGTTCCACACTCTACCCTCGGTTATTTTTAGCCGGATCAGTTCCTGATCCAACCCACTGTACAGACGCTCAAACAGCTGTGTCAGTGTGACGGGGGGAAAAGGTCTGAGGGAAGGGGAGGAGAGTCTTAGACGAGTTTAATCATCGCTGGTACCAAACGGGAAACCGCAATCATGAATGATCGCTTTAAACACCCAGTGGCAATTATTTAAACTTCTCTACAGCCACCTGTCTTACTCCTTATGCAAGAAACAAGGCCTAGGGAACTTCACAAGTCTGCGCCACTGAGGGAAAATAGCATTGCGCTTGGTTGAGCTGGACCTTCCTCAGTGAATCAAGGGAAGCTGAAGGCGAGGAGCCTAAACAAGTCTGCTGCAGCAGCAGTGAGGGCTTCTCACCTGCTGGTAGTTTCGCCAGCCTGTGCGCTTAAATGTCAAGTTTTGCAGAGATCTGAGTTTGCCATTTTAGTAGTTTGTCTGGGCATGAGGCAGGAGCAGTTATCTAGAAGTGCGCAAAACACGTTTAGAAAATGCTCTAGAGGGGATCTGCTGGCAAAACACGTTTAGAAAATGCTCTAGAGGGGATCTGCTGGCATTTTAGAGCAACACGCGGCTTGCTTTGAGACGCTGTAAGTATTGCAGCACAAAAAACAAGCGGCACCTTCTCTGCTCTGCAGAACAGCAGTGTTTTCATGTTCGTACCCTGGGGCTCAGGGTAACCCTGACCACTTCAACCCCTGCTCCCTTCCTCCATCTAGTACACGCTCGCAGATTGGATAAACAAAGAAAAGTCCTTACCCAGTTGTGGCAGCTTGGCTTTGTCTCATGTGCCCTTGCCCTGACCTGGAAGTTGGTTTTCTTGCCACAAGTGGTTTGATGTAACACAGATAAATGGTGTTTTTCATTGTCTTCCCTGAGCCTTTTGCTGCCGGGCTACTCACTCCTGTTTCCATTCATCCTTCCCCAGTGGTGTGCTCTGACAGCACAAGGCAAGGGATGGGGAGTCAAGGCTGATTTCTTCCCGTGTTTATAGGGACTTATCTTCACTTCTGTGGGAAAAGCATCTTCTCTTTATGTTCAGAGCAGCAGGTTAAACCCAGAGAGGTGGTATATCCTCCAGCAGCTGGAAGCGGGGACTTTATTAGGGAAAGGAAGGTCCTGCACCTGGACATCTGTCCCCTGCAGCCTCCTGTCCCAGCTGCAGAGCAGGCAGCGGACGGAGATGGCAGAATCCAGGTCTCCCCAGCAATGAAGTACATCTCAAGCAGGAGGAGCAAATTCCTCCTCTTGCACGGACTTGGCTAAGGAGAGAGCAGGGGAGAGCAGCCAGAGCCACAGCAGGGCAGGGGATCCCAGGGGCATGGAAAAGAGAAAGAGAGAGTGATGAGAGCCATTGCTGTTCTGGTAATTTCCCGGGGAACAACACCGTTTAGGGTAAGTTTCTTACAAATACAGGAAACTTAATTTGATACTGTTTTTTCAATACCATGACCTATCTACCAGTTTAATTAAAAATCAAACATAATAAGAGCCAAGAAAAAGGTAAGGCCTCAGCCCAAAGCAGAAACTGAAATTTCTTTCCTTCTTCCTTTAGCAATACTTTGCCTGGTTTCTAAACATGATTGTTAGCTTCCACTTGAGACAGTTCACCATGGGGACTGGGTTAGAGCATCTGTCTCTCGGTTTGGAGTAGAGTCTTGCAGCACACGCACCTCGGGTGAAGGAGTGACTCCAGTGAAATCATGTCAGACGGAGCATATGCAGCGGAACGCGTGCTTCGATTTGTGGCTTTCCTAGAAAGCTCGTGAAGGTGGCAAAGACCTCTGGGGTCTTAGAGGCAGAGACTGGGAGAAAAAAGGAAGGAAGATGTTGCACTGCAAAACGTTGAGGGAAGAATAAAGAGCTGCCTAAACGTAAGCACGTGTCCAGAGCTGGACAAAAATGCTAATTCTGCACTATTTAATAATCCTACATCAAAAGCGACCAAAAAAAAAAAAAAAGTTTAAATTCCAGTAGGCCAGCTACTACTTACACATTATATAGTGGTTAAATAACATGCCTGAGACACATGCTAAATACTGACCACTTCCAAATCACAGCTATTCTGAAGCACAATTTAAAGATGGAAAGTATAATTAACAACCTAGAGATCTATTCAGAAACAAGAAATCTGCTTAGTCAACTAAAATGGCTTACTGGGGTATATGATGTGCTCTTCCTATAGTGGCCTGAGCAACTGCTGCTGTGGGCAAGGAATGATGAGGATATTGTTAGATGAAGACTTTGCTCCATCCAAAGGCACAAGTACAGAAAGGATTTACAGATATCCTTTTTGGTTTGGGTTGGAAGGGACCTTTAAAGGCCATCTAGTCCAAGCCCCCTGCAATAAGCAGGAACATCTTGGTTGCTCAGATCCTCCTCCAACCCGACCAGTTCCAGTGTGTCACCACCATTTCATGCAACAGCAGTGACTTCTGCATAAATTCCACTCAAAATAATATCTAGAGTTATCAGCCAAAGAAATGCCACAGCAATGATGGTTCAGCAAAACACCTGACCTCCTACAGCATTTATTTTAAGACTGCAGAAAAAAGGATATGCAAAAATACGTGATTTCATCTGCTGTCAAGAAAAAAGATTCTCAGGAAGATAATGAGAAAATTATGAAGAATACTGGAGTGTTTTCTCTTTAGAAATGCAGCCTGTCTCTTGGGAGAGCGGTCTTGGAGCAAGCACAGGAGTAGCTGAGAGTGCAGGAATGCTGTTTGCCTGGGGACTGGCTGCTGCGAGGCTTGGTTGGGCAGAACCAGGAGGTAAATGTCATGCTAAAAGATCAGACACAGAGAGGTGGGGGAAACCCGAGCAAAAACAAAGCAGAAAACTGGCGTGGCAATTGTTTGGGGGCTGGACTGATTACAGGCACCAATGTGAAAGGCATCCCAAGTGATCAGCTGTTGATAGTTCAGAGGTGGACCATGAAGATCAGAGGGCTGGAGCACCTCTCCTGTGCAGACAGGCTGAGGGAGTTGGGGCTGTTTAGCCTGGAGAAGAGAAGTCTCCGGGGAGACCTTATAGCAGCCTTCCAGTACCTAAAGGGGACCTACAGGAGAGATGGGGAGGGACTCTTTATCAGGGAGTGTAGTGATAGGATGAGGGGTAATGGTTTTAAACTAAGAGAGGGGAGATTTAGATTAGATATTGGGAAGAAATTCTTTACTGTGAGGGTGGTGAGACACTGGAACAGGTTGCCCAGGGAAGCTGTGGATGCCCCATCCCTGGAAGTGTTCAAGGCCAGGCTGGATGGGGCTTTGAGCAGCCTCGTCTAGTGGGAGGTGTCCCTGCCCATGGAAGGGGGGTTGGAACTAGGTGATATTTAAGTTCCCTTCTGACTCAAACCACTCTATGATTCTATGATTATGGATTTAGCCGGCATAAAATGGGATTAAAAGTAAAAACACGAGGCATGTTTTTGTTTCAAACACCATATGCTGGTGTTTCTGAAGGTGAAACTCTACGGCGCAATTGCTCTGTCAGCAAGCTTTCTGTCCTTACCCAACCGCAACCAATCCTTCCTACCTCCCTGCAACAGCACGTTAGCATCCATTCTTTCCCCCACTTCCTTCGATAGGGAGCTATTTACAACAGGGCAGTTACACCAGCCATTGAGTGCCTGTAAACCACGAGGGCATTCAGCTGTGGGAATGAGAGGAAAGGGATGAAACTGGAAAAAGGAACCTCTTAAAACAGCAGAAGAATTTGCAACATGGAGCCACAGCCCCTGTCACACATACTGAAAATTGTCTTTGGGGAAAAGCGGTCCCCCAAGAAACCAGGTTGACTGACTGACAAAGGTAAACCATCCCAGAATTACTTTCAGGCCAGAGGAAAGAAACTGAATATGTTCATTCACCTCCATGGAGGGGCAGAAACCTTCAGGTGCTGTTAAAGCCACAGAGGAGGATCCATCATTCCAACTTTACCTGCAGGAGAACGCAGGCTCGCCGAATCCTGCATGTTTTCCTGGGTAATGCACTGAGTCTAATAAAACCCCATTTTGTTTTAACTCTTGAGTTAGCCTATCAATTTAAAATAAAATTTGGAAATTTGAAAAATTTAAAAATAAAGTCGATTTAAACAGAGTCATGATTAGGAGTCACACCTAAAACGTACCTTACTAGCCTGGGGCCGTAGCTGTTCTTCCAACAAAAAAACCAATTGGCTGGTGCCAGAAATACGTGGCAGCTAGCCTTGTTCCTTGCTGTGCCGGTGCGCACGCAGCGTCCTGCTCACCGTCTTTTCCCACAGCCTGTCATCTTCTAGCAGAGACCCTCCCATCAGCTGCAGCACCTATTTTCTTAGTCTAAGAGAAACCGCAGAGACCCGTGACTTTTCTCGGAGATCGCCAAGGTCAAATGAGTGATTTCACATGCTCATGTGAAGTCGTTTAGAAATTACTTGTAGATGAAGAGTTTCCCCTTCCTTGGGTAGGGTTTTTCGACTCACACAGGTATTTTGTGGCTTCTAATGTCTACGTGGGGTTATTCTCTAGCCTTTCGTGAGTGTTCTGGAATTACTACAGGGGACCTAATTAAGCCCTCACATAACAAAATTATAGTCTAAGGGGTTAGCTGGGGTTGCACACGGACGTTTGCCTAGACTCTTTCAGAGCCGGTGTCAGCCATCAGTACCACACAGCTTTTTGATGGAGCGTCCCAACGACCTTGCTGCAACATCCCTCGTGTGGCCTTTTCCAGTATTGCACAGGTCAAAAGCTGGAGCATCAGCTGGCGCCTGGCAGGGGAAATTTAACATTCTGCCAGGTTTAGATCACCACTCCAACTTCGACGGGTAATGGGAAAAGCAGAACTGCAGTAGGGAACATTTGATATTTTAAAACCAAGGGGAAAAAAAACCAAAACAAACCTACCTCCTCAAAAAACCCCAAGCAGTCATAGAATCGTAGAATCATAGAATCATTTAGGTTGGAAAAGACCTTTAGGATCATCAAGTCCAACCATAAACCATCTTAGTTTGCATGATGCATTTGGATCTGTTTTCCTTCCTTTATTATGATCATGACTGCAGCAGCGAAGTCCAGTCTCTGAAATTGTGGACCAAGCCACCACTCATGTACTTGGAGTTTGTCCCAGGAAATCAAAAAGCTGTACAAGTAGTGGCTTTTTTGATTTCAGAATTGCATCCAGGGTTGAAAAACAGCAAGAGGTAAAAAGACAAAAAACAACAAAACAACAAAAACAACAACAAAAAAACCCAACAAAACCAACTCCAATAAATTAAATAGAAAGGGAAGAAAACTGTCTAGGAAGCTCTATAGGAAAATAAATAATTTAATTTCAAAGGGGCCCAAAATATGAACTGTTTATAATACTATATTCTGAGCTGAAGGACTGAGTCTAAATTCCACTGCCAATACTTTCTCTGTTGGGATCATTGAGTAGTTAACATTCATTAATAAATCATGTACAAGATTTAGATAAAGCAACCCGAACCAAATAATAAAGAGATAAAACAGGGAAAAAAATGCCCTTCCACATAAACGTCCATTTCAGCTGTAAATCTGATATTTTCCTTTGCAAACGAACAGCATGTCAACTTTTTCTAAAAGAAAGAAACCCTTAAGAACAAGTATTTTAGAAACATCGCAATTATAAAGTTGATAGTAGAAGAAGTGAAAGCTCACCTTTGTATGTTACATATTATTGTCACTGTGGGTAACACCTGATCTAAAAAGATTTTTATCAAACCTAGAGGTCAGAGTTTAAATACTGATGATCCATTTCATGCTGCGAAAGCCTCATCCCACCACGACACACGTACTTCATTACTCGACGGCATTAGGTACAGTCAATAGAGAAAAATACGAGAGAAACCACTGTGAATTATCCACATCATTCAGACACAAAATTAAAAATAGAAGAAAGTGTGCCCGCCCCTGCCCTGCAGTATAAACCAAAACTGTTGCACATAATCCTACCGTAAAATCAGCCACCACAGAACTCAGTTCAGAATACTCCTTCCTCATGCAGAGATAAAACATTCGAGAGTGAACTATTATGTTGTTTTCTAATTACAGATTTATACATTTATATTTATAGTAATAGGTGTAATAATCAAATACGACTATTTACATTGAGACATTTATTTATAAATAAATAATTTTATTTAAGAAATTTTAAAAGCCTTTAACTTTTTCAAATTATTACGCATACGGGTTTTCTACATAAGCAAGAAGAAATACAAGAAAAGGCATAACCACAAGGACATATTTTGCCTGGAAGACCTACATAGCCCTCCCTGGATGATACACGTCATCCGTGCAACCTATCATCTCCTGCATAGTCATTTGAAGTTTCACAACTTTAGCTCAGACTAAATACCAATGACCTGATTCATTCTTACAGTGAATTTCACTGTAAATAACTGTAAAAAGCACATTTGATACCATGACTCAGTATGCCAAACATCTTCTGCTCCTCCTGGCCGAAGCTGGCTGTGCCCCACACCTACCTCCAGCAAAGGTTAAGTGTCAGCGCAGCTGATGAATGGCCCCACGGCTTCATAACCAGGCTTCTGACACTCACCTTTCCCAAAGATTAATGTTTGAACTAGTGAAGAGCCCAGGATGATTTGCCATCAGGAACTGCAATGAGGAAAGCACTCCCAATTATATTAACTTTTAAAATAGCATCCCATACCCGCCCCCCCCCCCCCCGCAAAATAGAAGTCATCGCCAATACACCGCACATTTTCAATTTACAAGCCTCTGACTTTCGGAGGGGGTGAAAACTATTACTGAGGGATCTATGAAAGGTCACAAAGAAAAGCAGAGATCTATTAATAGGCTTGCTGTATCATACTTGCACGTACTATACAGCACTCTACCAATACGCTGGTTCAGGGGGGCTGGAACTGGAAAAAACCTTACAACCACTTTTATAGCACTGAGATCAAAAGTGAGGAAAAGAAGATGAGAGACCATGCTGGTACAAAATATTTAATTCCTGAGAGTCCTAAGTGGTCAGCATTACATAAAACATTTATTAAAAATGAATGCCGTTCCATGAATAACTTGTATGTGTTATGTAAAATATTTATTAAAGATGAATGCCATTCCACGAATAGCTTGCATGCTGCTCAGTTTGCGTAACAACAATGCATTTATCCATTGTAAATGAAGTTCTGTCTTCTGCCCAACGAAATGTCTTTTATACCTCAGTCTATAGCCCTTTTCATAAGTTTATAAACACACTTTACACAACCACATTTTATACAACATATACTTTGAGATACAGCTTTCATACGAACACATGTAAAAAACAATGAATGCAGCTCATCGGCAGCTCTTCACAAGGGCTTAAAGGGAGGGAAAGCAAATACAATAGAGAGAATGAAATGTCTGTGATGAAGAACCTCTAAACCCAGCCTATGGCTGGGAGATAACCATGTTTACACAGGATCATGAATTAGAGCTCAGGTGGATGTCCCACCAAGTTAAACCACTTCCCACACTGGCCTTTTCATGATCCTATGCTGATTGGAAAAGGAAGAAGCAAGGAAAAGCAAGAAGGAAGAAAAAGCAAGAAGGCAGAGAAAGCAACACCAAACTCCCGACACCTTGGGAGGGACAGGAGCAATAGCACAGCATCCCTACATACTTGTTTCAAAATACAGCAGCTGCCGAGCTCCTGTTGCACGTGCTGCCATGGTGCAGAGGGGGTCTAGAGGAAAAATTCAGACAACTGAAAAAAATCATCCTTAACTTTCACAGACAGATATCTTTACATTAGGGGACCATTTCTGAAGCGAGGTCCCATCTTCAAGTGCTTCTTAGCTATGCTGAAGGGTTAGAAATGCAACTTCAAAAACCGCAGACCTAGCTGGATCACTGGATGTAATAAAAAAATTATTTATTCCACCACTTTCCACTTTCCATATACAGACCCTTCTCTATCAAGCTCCTCTGCCACCTTATGCACATAGATTTGGAATCTACAACAGAACATACACATGTGCGTGCGCACACACATATAAAATCTATAAAAATATATCCCTATATCATATAATATCCAATATAATAATATGATATATAATATCCAATAAATTAATCTGCCTTTTTGTATACACACCGTGATTCCTACAGTTAATTAAACTGCAGCTATGCATAAACAAATTCCCTTCCCCTCTAACTGAACAAACAAGCTTTTTACAGAAACCACATCATCTGTGCTTCCTGACTATGTTATTTCAGATTCCGACTTGCTCATCTTTTTCCCCTCTGGGCTTCTGTCTTCTTTGGTCTTAATACTTTATCATTTCTATTCCACACATACCTTCCAGAAGACAAACAACAAAAATCACAGGAGTGAAACTGCTGATTTTTTGAAACCCCAGCTCTCAGAGAAAGATATCTTATCAGCGCGTCCTCATCTTCAGCAAAGATTAACTCTGTACTAAAAATGAAAATAATTTAAAAATGTTACTTAAAAGCAAGAAATCTTGCATACAACAAACTGAGAATAAGTCATTGAACAAAACAAGAAAAGCCCCTTATTCAAATACCCAAGAAGCATTTCTAGGGCGTGATTCACCTATTGCTGAGGTAGACATCTAAAATAGGTCAGATGAATCACCGCCTAACAGTGTCCGTTTCTCTGGAAAGGGGCCTGGACCATAACTCAGCTGGAGACACCCATACTGCGGCTATTGATATGCGGGCAAACACCACCCCCAGTCTTCACCCAGATGGCCTGCCTCAAATGCACCCCAGTTTTGGCAGGAACGACCCCACAGAAGCACGTCCTTGACGGAAGGGGAGCAGAAGCTCTGCCTGATGCCTTTTGCTGCTTGCCTGCCCTTTTCCAGCTTACTCGGGAAAAGTGTTCAGTGAGAGCTGCTGCAGCAAGCGGGCAGAGCTCTCCTGTCCCACCCTTCCCCTTGGAACCAAGAGGTTTTGGATGAAGTGGGAAAAAAGAATTAAAAAGTGTTTTCCTACCCACTCTTGAATACAGGGTCAGTCTGCTTATACTAAATTTTCTTTCCACTACGACATATTCAGAATGAGACAGCAGTTTCAAAATTGAAAGACAGTTCAAAAGCTCTATTTGATCTTTATTAAAATGCGTATGTTCGGATTTGGGGGTCAATTTCATGACATAGTTTTGACAGGCTCATGGAGGGTTTTTTCTGTAGTTTCTTGAGGAATTTTTTTATCGCACTCTCAGTCCCCCATTAGTCACTTAGGAATCAACTGGCTCTTTTCAATCAAATTTAGCGTGCACATAGAGGAATCAAAGATGAGCATGCTTCTATAGCCAGAGATTGTCATAGATCAGTGGCTGGGTACAGCAAAGAGCTCCTTGTGGCATCCCCAAGGGAGGATCGGCAGGGAGAGACTGGCCCTTATCCACGTTGTTTGGCAGTTTATGTGACACCTTGTCCAGGCAACAGGTCAAAACATTTGGTTTAGGAACGCTGAATCTGTTGGGACGATGGGAGGGATGTAAGGATGATTTGTGGGGGGAAAGAACGCTGGGAAGAGGGAGCGCTAATAATCTTCTGTTCTCCAGGCTGAAATAACCAACAGCAGAATGTGCCACTTTCGTCATAAAGTATTAATGGGAATATTGGTAATAATGAGCTAACTGTATACTGTTTGGGGTCTTTAGACTGTAAGGGTTTGGTTCTGTTACAGTGCACATCACCAGGATTTCTACCGCCGTCCACTGAAGTAGCTGATACACGGACTGTCAAGAGCCAGATGTGGGACTAGATAACTCCAACTGAGCCTGAAAGCTGGGGCTCCTAAAATGATGAATAGGACTTGAACGTATTTTTTTTGGTAGCCCTTGCTCTCTAGCAGTTCCTGAAATGCCCACATCCCACAGAATGTGGGGACCACTGCCTCCTAAGAGAATTTCCAAAGCAGATTACCAGAAATTAATCAGAAATTAACTAGCTTCTCCTATGAAGAAAGGCTGAGAAACTTGGGGTTGTTCAGCCTGGAGAAGAGAAGGCTCCAGAGAGACCTTACTGTGGCCTTTCAATATGTAGAGGGGGCTTATAAGAAAGATGGAGAGAGAGACTTTTTACCAAGGCCTATAGCAACAGGACAAGGGACAATGTTTTTAAACTGAAAGAGGGTAGATTTATATTAGACATAAGGAAGACATTTTTTACCATGAGAGCGGTGAGACACTGGAACAGGTTGCCCAGAGAAGTTGTGGATGCCCCATCATAGAAAGCATTCAAGGTCGGGTTGGAATGGTGCTTTGAGCAGCCTGGTCTAGTGGGAGGTGTCCCTGCCCATGGGCGCTGGTTGGAACTAGGTCATCTCTGAAGGCCCCTTCCAACCCAAACCATTCTGTGATTCTAGGATCTGAGAGCACCTGAGGAGGGAGTTGGTGACTTCCCTGAACTTGGGAATTCAGGACAAGCCTCAGAAAGCAACAGCGCTGGTTTCCTGGCAGGGCTGGGAGGTAAGAGGAGTGAACTGCACATGCTGGTTCCTGCGCCCGGCAGAGCCCGGGGGCCTGGCACCCGTGCTTCCAGCACCTGGCCCCACAGAGCCCCCGCGCCCACGCAGCACCCTCACTCGGCCCCAGCAAGCATCCCAGCCAGCCCCCACCACTGGTGAGCCCCCGGGGCTGGGGAAGGGGGTGCTGGGGCTGGGGGCTGCGGGGAGGCAACGTGTGGCCGGAGAGAAGTGAGAAGCCACCGCAGGGGGATGGCAAGCAGCCCGGCTGGTCCGGGCAGGGAGCACAGAAATGGGAGCACATCTGCAGCGATAAGAGGTTTGGAAAACAGTCGTCTCTGGGGAGAAGCGGGGGAACCGGGTTTGTTGAGTCTAGAGGAGAAGGCTGGGAGTAGGGCAGGACATGATAACGCGGTTGCAGAGCATGAGAAGTTGTTATTAAGAAAGGCAGCGATTACATTGCTGGAAGGACAAAGATAAGATCTAATCGGCTGAATTTTCAGGAAAGAAAAGAAGAAAGGAAAAAAAGAAAGAGGCTAGATGTTGCAAAAACTTTCTCTGAGTAAGGCAGCGCTGCAATAGATTACCCGGGGAGGTTGTGAAACCCACTTCACCGGAAGCTGTAAGACGTTACACAAACTTCACCGTGCTCTCTCAGTAGAGGATGGACCGCTGTGCTATTTCTCAGCCTTTGGAAAGTAAAGGTCCATCTAATCTTTCCAAAAATTAAGTTAAAAAAAATTCCATATACATCATATGGGTTGTTAAATGTGTGAGTGATAAATTAACAAGTTTAGCATTTAGGTAAAAAAAAAACTACTATGGTTTCACAAATCCTAATTTTACTACTACAAATACAAGCATTTAAATTCAAAATATCATTAAGACCAAAAATGAATAGCAATCTCTGATCTTTCCTCTCAAACAAATTGCCCTGAAGTTCTTGGGCTGGAAAATGCTGGCAAAATCTTTTAACACTATTTCTTTCATACACGTTACCCCATCACACCTCCTTCCTGCTAGCAGCCTTTCTCCACTGTTATCTCTCGATTCCACACAGCAACCTGCAGGGTTGTGTCCTGCAGAGAAGCGCTGGCCACTTCTGTGTTCTTTGGGGCACTTTTATTCCTACTGAAATGCTTGCAGGCTGGGCCAATCTCACAGCAAGATTACACAGCCACCTCTCCACCACCTGAGGCTGTGAGGCCACAGGATACCTCAGACACTGGAAAAAAAGCAGGTTGCATGGTTCTTTTGGGACCCACCGTAGAGCGGAACACTCCTGATATACAGAGCATACCGAGGCATGCAGACCTTCCCAGTCCATCAGGACATCTTAACTCCATTACCTAAAGGACACAAAGTTAATGAGGTTTTCCTGGGATACTGCATGGGTGTCTATTGTTAATAATGTAAACAGATGCTGAGTTCAGTCCTTCCTTTCACCACCAAATGATCCGACTGCCAATAATGTGATGAGAAGGTCACAACATCAATAGACAAGGGGAGAGCAACTGACGTCATTTACCTGGACCTGAGCAAAGCCTTTGACACTGTCCCGCATGACATCCTGGTCTCCAAGCTGATAAAATATGGGTTTGATGGACTGACAATTCAGTGGATAAGGAACTGGCTTGATGGCCGCACCCAAAGAGTGGCTGTCAATGGGTCCATGTCCAAGTGGAGGCCAGCGACAAGTGGAGTCCCTCAAGGATCAGTACTGGGACCAGTCTTGTTTAACATCTTCGTCAGCGACATGGACGCTGGCATAGAGTGCACCCTCAGCAAGTTTGCCGACGACACCAAGCTGTGTGCAGCGGCTGACACGCTGGAGGGAAGGGATGCCTTCCAGAGGGACCTTGACAGGCTGGAGAGGTGGGCCCATGTCAACCTCATGAAGTTCAACAAGACCAAGTGCAAGGTCCTCCATCTGGGTCGGGGCAATCCCAAGCACCGATATAGGTTGGGCAGTGACTGGCTTGAGAGCAGCCCTGAAGCAAAGGATTTGGGGGTGCTGGTGGACGAGAGGCTCAACATGAGCCGTCAGTGTGCACTAGCAGCCCAGAAAGCCAATCGTACCCTGGGCTGCCTCAGGAGAAGCGTGGCCAGCAGGTCGAGGGAGGTGATTCTCCCCCTCTACTCCACTCTCATGAGACCCCACCTGGAGTACTGCGTCCAATTCTGGAGCCCCTACTACAAGAGAGATATGGACATGCTGGAACGTGTCCAGAGAAGGACCACGAGGATGATCAGAGGGCTGGAGCACCTCTCCTATGAGGACAGGCTGACAGAGTTGTGGTTGTTCGGTCTGGAGAAGAGAAGGCTCCAGGGAGACCTTATTGTGGCCTTGTAATACTTAAAGGGCTCTTAGAAGAAAGATGGGGACAGACTTTTTAGCAGGGCCTGTCACAATAGGATGAGGGGTAATGGTTTTAAACTAAAAGAGGAGAGATTTAGATTAGATATTAGGAGGAAATTCTTTACTGTGAGGGTGGTGAGACACTGGAACAGGTTGCCCAGGGAAGCTGTGGATGCCCCATCCCTGGAAGTTTCAAGGCCAGGTTGGATGGGGCTTTGAGCAGCCTGGTCTAGTGGGAGGTGTCCCTGCTCATATGGCAGGGTGGTGGAGCTAGGTGATCCTTGAGGTCCCTTCCAACCCAAACCATTCTATGATTCTATGAATATGACACACAACACCAAACACTAGAGAGAACAATCTGATACTGCTCCAGTGCAGTGGGGTAACAGTGGTTGGATGTCCGTGCCCTACTAAGATGATGGGCATTGGGAGGTCATGTTGTTTTTGTAAGAATCACTAATGAGGAGGGAGGAGGTCCAGGGAAGAGAGAACCTTGAAGTGCTGAGAAAGAGAGGAAGTAAACAAAGGAGCGGGGTGAATGGAGTCAGCAGTACAGGAAATGGGATCTTCGGGGTGCTGAGAGAGCTATCTGGGTGCTGGGTTGGTAGTTAACTTGGGCATCTGGAGAACCTGCCCAAAACAGAAAGAAGGTAACTATCCTTGTTCTGTTTGGAGAAAGCATAGTACAGCATATTCTAGACTTACTATGAATCATTATTTACACGGCATTAGTCATTGTTAGCTGTAGCCTGTAAGTACTTCATATCCTAGACTACGCAAGACCTTACAGGGTTTGTTTCCCTCATCTTCTGTCCCTTGACAGAAGTCAAATATCTAGATCTCATATCCACTGACTCACAGTTGTGACAAGCTAACCGTTAAGCAACATTTTTGTCTTTATTTCTTTATTCTTCAGATGCTTTGTAGACTGCAACTCACCTGTCCCAGGGAATGTGATAATTTCAGAAGAGACAGAAGAGACCCTCGCTGTGACAAATGCACCACGAGCACAGGACAAGGATGTGGTCCCTACCTCAGCCAGTTTACAATCTAAGCCTCTGAAGTAACATACCAAGGTTTTTTTTCCTAAGGTGGAAAAAACACTTTTTTATAGGGTCATTCTGCTTTTATGTTTTACTCGCAGTCTTATGCTTGTCCCATTCTTAATTAAATGCAAAGAAAACTAAAAATATCACACAGTGCGAAACACAAAAAAGGCCCTTTTTGTGAGCTAAGGACAAAAGCTTACTTCATGAAAACTGTGCCTTTGCTCATATGAAACAATCCTGCTTCAGTCTGCTCTTCCAACAATAGCATTATATGTCCAGACAAACAATACTTCCCCACCACTGTGTGGATGGTCATATTTCTCTGCAAGCTCACATCCAAGAGTTCTCCTTTGGCCACTCACCAAATACTAATCTTTACAACCCATCATTTTCTATGACTGAGGTGTGGTGGTGAGGGCCATGGGGAAATCCTCTCCTGGTATAAACTGCTGGGCTAGAGACAGGGTTAGAAGAAAGAACATAAAGAAGGTGGTGTACTATATCTAGCAAGGGGTCTCAGCATTGCGTTTGATACTGGAACTGTGGTGGTCCAGAATAATGTATTTTTTTAGCAAGACTAAAGGATCTTTCCTCCTGATGCCCTTAAGACTAAGTGTCAAAACACTGGTCCTGGGAGTTTGAGGATGGTAATACTGTGGAGCAGAACATCTTACTCATTTTAAGGGACTGATTGCATTAGAAGTTTGAGTTGGATGAGATCTGTGGACTGGGTTAGGAGCTGATCCTGCAGGAGATGCTGTGTGGCTGGAACTGGCCTCTGAAGGGCTGTCGCTGGCAGGTGTGGGGGCTGTAGTACATCAGGCCAACATTGTGGAGGTGATTTCAGGAACGTGTGATCATTTTTCTATTATTAAATTTGTGGTTATTATAGGATTCATGTTAAGTTTAGGGCCTTCAGGAAAGCCACTACGGGTGGCCTAGCTGGATTTTGGTCTTGTGCTACCAGAGGTCAGAAGAGAATGTGTATTTTCCAGCCACATTGATATTAAGGATCAGAAACTACGTGAGAGTTGGGTTAGAGTAAGGGTTTGGTCTTGCAGAAGACATCTGTGACCAGGGCTGTGCTCTCCAAGTAGACCCTGCCAAGTTACGTTATCCTGGACCAACACAGTGCAGGTGTTTTGGAGAACCATAGCATTAATCTCATTGCAATTTTTGGAGTAGGGTGAGGTTCATTTATGTATGGTTAGGATTGGATGTTGAGGATGGTAGGATGGCGTGGGAGATACAGGCCCAACCTTGGCTCTGGTTCTGCAGGGTAGTGGGGGAAGAGGGATCGGGCAAAGCCCAGAAGAGAGGGGTTTCTCCTGTTGCTGTCAGGAATGGGAGAAATAACCTTTGCACTACAGGTATTCCAGGCAGGAGGATTTGCTTCCTGTACTCGACAACCCGTCTTTGTGGGGGCAAAGACTGGGAATGGTGTCTTTGGGCTAAAGCTGATCTCGGCCATCCACGGACCTGGCGTGAGCAGCCAGTCTGCAGCCCCGCACCCCTCCCTGCCGACATGAGCCAGCTTGTCTCCTGTGCCTTGAGGTCAACGAGGGGCTCTCATTTCCTTTGGTGGTTCAAATCGCAAAGATTTTATTTTTAAAGAGATAAAACTATAATAAAACGTTAGATTTTTCTTGAACACTTAACAGCAATCTCTCACTTAATAGTAACCCAGTGCAACTGCTTGCCCGAGCCTAACAAAACATATCTGAGGGAGGAAACGGTCAGTTGATTTTTAAACCTGCTGGTGTGACGCTGTACGGGCTTCACCGGTGTACAGGAGCACGTTTGACAGGGTGGCGTTTGTGTAAATGTTCTCTCACCTGGAGGCAGCCAGGAGACAGTGCCAGGAACAGCTTCCCAACAGGGGGCACCACGTTACTACAGATGGAGGCGTGGGGATCTCCACCTCGGGGACACCTCTCCTGCAAAGGCACTGAACGTGGAGGAAGGCGCATTTCAGCTTTGTTTGTCCTCCTCTGCAAAAACTAAGCTGATGAAAAATTACTGTGTTTATCTCGTTAAAAGTTACGCTACAATGCGTAATTATAACCGTCAAACCAGCCGAAACAAAACTCCCAAACCCTACATCCAAGTTGCAGGGAGAATTACCAGTTCCTGAACTTTTAAGTGTTTGATTTCATAGCCATTCAAGAGTCTCTTAATACAAGACAGGGACTTTTGTGTTCGTTAATTAACAGGGAATCATCCTTATTGGCGCATGGGACATTAATTTGTTTGTGGGCTGGATTTTGTGCCTAGCCAAAAAGAGGAAGAAAAGTGAAGGGCTGGTCTGAGTCATTACTACTGACCTATACCACAAGCAACACCACTTAGGTGGACATTATCGTATGAGGATCTTGGCCAGGAAGAAGTAGCTTCCTAGCAGAGTGGTTTCCGAGGGAGCAGGGATGGGCAGGATGGGGTTGGGGCAGAGGCAGCGCTGCTGCTTCGAGCACAGGAGAAGGCTTCTGAATGTCATCCTCCCACCGCTGCTGCACACGCCAAGGTGCTGCAGCTGCCTCCATGGGTAAAAACCTGCACGTGTGCATGTGCAGTGCTTTCTGTATCCACCTCCTACGCAGCACACCTTGAGGTCAAACCAGGGGACTATTTGGCAAGCCCCTCGAAGGCAGAATGCTTCTCCTTTAATTTTTGCTCTCCATGCTCAATTTTGCTGAGGTCCTAAGTATAGTTCACTGTTTGAGCAGCTCTAGACTAGAATAAGATTGCCTGCAGTGGTGTGACTTTGCCCATATTCCACCTTTATTCCGCCTTTCCCTTACAGTAATTTTTTTCTAGAGCTCACAGTTGAGCAGAAAGCCTGAAGAAATGACCACAGGATAACTGGCCTACATGAATGTGTAGAGAGAGCAGAAAGGAGGAATGAAGTTTCCTAGTTCTGGTAGTAAATTGATTTATCTGTTGTCAGCATCCTTTCTACAGAGGGCTCTGAGTGTCATACACAGCCCCCTAACTTAAGTTACTGCCATGAATGCCCATATATACAAGAAAAGTAAAGAGGAAGACTCTGCTTAAGTTCTTGCCTTGGCAAATGGAGTGGACGCATTTTAAGAGTCGCCGTAGCCTTCTCCTGGGCTTCTCAAAGGATGCTGGTGGAAGAGAAAAGGAGAAAACAGCCATTGCCACTGTTCCTCTCCGTTTAGGCCTTTTCTCACTGCTGAGGAAGGAGGGGAAACATCGTTGTGTGAGGTCCAGGTAAAGGGCAAAGCTGTTAGAGACTCCAATCCAGCAATTGTCTGCATGTGTATGTGAAAGGGAGACGCGTGTATGGAGGGGGCTGGGAAACAATTTACTGCACCAAGACACAGCATTAGGACTCCGAATCAGGTTTGCAACAAGGATTTAGCTGCGTCTAATTCAAGCAGTTATCTTCTGTGCAGCTGCCCTCCCTGCCCCTCTGCTGCCACCCTGCAGGAAGCATGGCTGGACACAACAGTGGCCAAGTCCCATTTGCCTGTTTGCTGATGCTGATCTCCACTGACTTCCTCCATCCCAAAGAGACCAAGTTCACAGAGTACCTGCAAAGTACTGCAGGAATAAAGAGAGGAAAGGATACCTTTAAAGTATTGAGGTTATGAATTACAGCCACGTAGCCTGAGCTCTGGATGGAGCCCCAGAAGAAAAAGAGCACGCAAGAACAAAACTGTTAGCAAATTAGTCTCCTATTCAGGGGAGGTGATACTCAAGACGGGACTCCTAAGAACTGGGTCCCGGTCAGACATCTGCAGAGGCATCACGGCAGCATCGCTGCCTGGACCAGGATTTGCAATATCTTCAGGAGGCTGTTGCTCCCCTGTGCTGCAGCCCACAACGTTCTCAGCTGTTCTCGCAGATCTTTGAAAGCCACGCGTATCTGAGATCACCAAAGGATTTGGGTGGAAAAAAATTGCTTTTTGCATTTCTCTTGCAAGCGTTCAGGATCATAAACACAGAAACTGAGAGTGCTGCAGGAAACCGAGAGCTGCCTCCTAAAGCCTCCCTGGGAGCTGCAGCGGAGGATTTGTGTGAGAGGCACCTGCCAGGAACAAGCAATAACTGCAGTATCCTTTGCATGTAGCATCTCACTGGGGAGAAAGCACAAGCCCAAAGATTTCCTTAAAATTGTAACTGAGCTAGAAATTGCCTATGTCAATTGGTGTAAAAGAACAGCTGTTTGGAAAGGTTTTCATAACCAGCTTTCATTAAGGTTTTTCAAAATTCGTTTGCGGTATTCCTGGATAGTGAGACCAATGTTGTATATTCTGGATTACCAGGAATTAACACTTTTGATGATGGAGTAGAGGCAAAGCCCATTAGAAGCTTTTGTATCTTTCTCCTTTTCTGACTGCTTGTTTGCCAGTACAAATGTTTTTTATCCATAATGCGCTTTTGTCCTTTTGGAGGCATCTTAATAATATGTAGCACCATTTTTTAACCTGTTTTTGGTTTTAGGATCCTTGTTTACAGATACTGCCTTGTATTTCTTAGTTACCTTTTGTGGATCCTCTTCAGGGAGCCCATGGACCTTCTGATGTGTGTGGACAACAGGCCAGAAATTACTGCAACGGTCTTACTCAGAGAAAGGTGCCTATACTGACATTCAGTATAAAGTACCAAGGAACGCTCTCGTTACTGTTCTTGGTCATAAACCATCTTCTCCCTGCACTAGTTCAAGCTTTACATTTTGGAAAAAAAAGTGTATCTGAAGCTCATGCTTTTTAGCTGCAGGGACACTTCCATCTAGATCTCCGTATATTAATCTGGTGGGAACAGGGCTTGAAAAGCTGTATATTCAACAGGAAGGAGTGTGATGTCATATTGCATTAGGTATATAAAATGTAATTTTTGCAATTTTGGCTGAGGAAAATCTTCCTAAAAATGTAAAAGCTTACTACTATTTCACTGAAAATGCACTCACCAAGTTGCCAAATACTATTGGCGAGCTGAAAACAGGTTGCTTTGACACAGTACGTATTGTTAAAGGTTGGGTAACTGCTTCAGAGAATATATCTCATTTAGTTATAGCCCCTTTTTCCCCCCAATATTTATTCAAAGGAGCTTCTTGCTTGTGCAAGTAGTCCATATTTTATTAATCTTGAATAAAAGGATGTTCAATTGAATTAGACTAAGCTTTAA
Organism: Rissa tridactyla; assembly: GCF_028500815.1. Taxonomy (NCBI): domain Eukaryota; kingdom Metazoa; phylum Chordata; class Aves; order Charadriiformes; family Laridae; genus Rissa; species Rissa tridactyla. The sequence continues at coordinate 139,916,626 of NC_071466.1, forward strand.
GCTATTCCCTTCTGTCTTTTAAAACAGCATAGAGGGAAACAGATGTGAAGTTTTGGGTTGTGGTTTGCTGTAGCTAATCATATGAAATCCTATGTAGGAGATATGCTGTGGGGATTTTTTTCCTTTTCTTTCTTTGGTTTGTACTTAATGCTATGAGTCGTTCACAGAAGTTTGTCTTGCCTTCTGCTCAGCTGACAATATTTGCACCCTCAGCAAAAAAAAAATACCATCTGAGGCTATTTTGTCTGATTTTGCTATTGGACACTGGTGATTCTTAGTTCCATTTCAAACAAAATCAGGAAAGATCAAGGAAACCAGCATTCACACGCCTGAAGCCCACACCTTTCTGAAGCCCTGGCATGATCAGTCATCTTCCTTAACACCCATCCGGATTGCAGTGAAAGAACTGCAGGTGTGACCGTAACTGGGAAAGCCCATCAGCCTCCGCCAGGTCCACCTCGGTAAAGAAAGAACCACCTTCTTGCCCTTTAAAGCAGGCAGTAGCTTATAATCAAGTGAATGTCAGGCTAAATGGATGCATGCAAATAAAAATACGCTTTTGCCACCTTATGCCGCTGACAGGCAGGGACTCTCCAGACAAGCCCTTACCCTCGTGCCTCTAACAGCAGCCTTTGTCTCTGCCAGTCTGAAGTCTTGTCCACTTGTTTAAATTTTCTTGGCAGCACCTGTAAGAAAGTGGGGTTTAGCAAGCAACCCACTTAGGAGAATAGCCCCATCTGCACATCAGGCAAGACCACTGCTATTATTTTGGAAGAAACTTATACAACGCACTAAATGGGCCATTCATTCTTAATCCAATAGTAACTGGTACATAGTTCCTCATGACATAAAACCATCAATCCATAGCACATATATAGGTATACACTTGGACAGAGAGTCCTTACTGCTTTTTGGATGAAAAAAAAAATGGATGAGGTTGAATAAGGATTATAAACATATTTAAATGAAGTGGATTATTTTGCTCCTGTTTTTTTTCTGTAAGAGCAAACAGTGTTGTGTCTAGGTCACTTGTTGGCTACAGGCTAGTTGGGATTCCCAGGAGAGAAAGCACCTGAGAACAAAATGGGGGAAGCCCATTTCAGCCTGTGGCTGCTCTTCTCAGGACGGACGTGCTCTTTGACAATACGGGTTATTGTCTCAGGGCTTTTGTTATTAACTCAGATCATGTCAGCAATGCGGTTTTATAACTATTTTTGCATAGGAAAGCATCTCTAGCCATATCACTTGAAGGACTTCCACAGTTCTGCATTTTCCTAATCCTTTCTGGCACGGACACCTATTCCTGGACATATGCTGGAGCAAATTTTGGGAAAGATCCCAGAAATCAGTACATGTCTATGTGAAGTCCATAGTCTCTTGAACTCCTGGGATAAGTGACGGCTCTGCCAGAGAACAGCAGGAGTTCACCATTATAACTGCATCCACGACTGTCACTGAAGCAGATTCTGAGAGGAAGACAGGGCCAAACCCCTGTCAATAATAAGGCTGTATTCTAGATAAAAACAACCAATGTGAGTGAATTGTGCAAATCTGTCATTTTTTCCTCTTTTACTCCAGCATCTGCTGTAGCTCAACAAGGGTCTAGCACCTACAAATCCAACAAGAGCACGGCACCTGTGGTACCAAAGCTGAGCTGAGGTCTTGAAGAGTCTGCACTTCTCTCGGTGTGCTGGAGAAGGGCCGGTGGAAATGCAGTGCTGGATCACAGAAACATAGAATGGTTTGGGTTGGAAGGAACCTTTAAAGGTCATGTAGTCCTACCCTCTCCTGCAATGATCAGGGACATCTTCAACTAGATCGGGTTGTTCAGAGCCCCATCCAACCTGACCTTGAATGGGGTTTCCGGGGATGGGCTATCTACCTCCTCTCTATGCAACCTGTTCCAGCGTTACCAACCACCTTCACCATAAAAAATTTCTTCTTTTTATCTAGTCTGAATCTACCCTCTTTTAGTTTAAAACCATTACCCCTTGTCCAATCCCTGCTAAAATATCTGTCCCCATCTTTCTTACAGTCCCCCTTTAAGTACTGGAAGGCTGCTATAAGGTCTCCCCGGAGCCTTCTCTTCTCCAGGCTGAACAACCCCAGCTCTCTCAGCCTGTCCTCATAGGAGAGGTGTTCCATCCCTCTAATCATTTTTGTGGCCCTCCTCCAGACCTGCTCCAACAGGTCCATGTCTTTTCTGTACTGAGGGCCCCAGAGCTGGATGCAGTACTCCAGGTGGGGTCTCACCAGAGCTGAGTAGAAGGGGACAATCACCTCCCTCGACCTGCTGGCCACGCTTCTTTTGATGCAGCCCAGGATATGGTTGGCTTCCTGGGCTGCGAGCGCACACTGCTGGCTCATGTCCAGCTTTTCATCCACAATGATGCTGGGACTCTGCTAACTGCTGATAGCAAGCTACAAATAACGGTCAGGAAAAGAGACGACTGAATTTCAGAAGGACTGTTACTGCTGGATGTTCCCACCAAGCCTTGGAGGAAATGAAGGAAACAGCCAGGACCTGACTCACTGGGGATGGGTGTTTCACTTGCTGCTTGTATAAACTTATTTTGGTTCAGTTTCCAAGCACAGTGTTCTGTTTCTTTGCATTCTTACAATGGTTTTTCTTGTCACATACACAGGTTTGCATCTGCTTGGAGGAAGGTATAGCTGCTAAACACAGACAGGGAAACTATTTGGTTTTTGAAGGAATGAGGGCTCAGCAGATGATTTAGCTAAACTTAAGACGATACTTGGACACACACACCCCACACCCCCCATGGTACTTCTGACATGTCAGTAGCATACCTAAGAGTTACTAGAACTGCCAGGTTCTGTCCTGCTGTCTACCTGGCTTTTTATGTTTACAACCATGTGCTTTGCATATACTACAAGTTAAACTCAGAATAACGTCTGCTATGGAGTGGTGAGGACAAGAGAGGACTCTAGCTGGATGGGAGGTTCTCGAGGAGGATGCCTACACAGGAAAATAAAGTGTAAGTGGCAAGCTAGTGTCCAAACTGCCTCTCTGCCCGCCGAGGTCACAGTGTGCTCAGATAGTACAGGGTGCTGCAGGAAGCAGGAGCACATCAGGATACAGGAGGACCTGGCTCTTGGCACTGCAGCCCAATCCACCTGGGACACCTCTGCACTGCTCTCTGCCTGCTTTCCACTAATGCTGGCTCTCAACTTTCAACCTGCTGGGAGAGGACTCACATGCTGTGGGATCTACTGGTGAAAGAACATTGACCCACTGTAGCCCACCTTCCTAAAGGAGAAGTGGAAGTACTCCCAGCATGGGACAGGATCTCTTCTGCTCACACTGTGCAGTTCTCCATAAGTGCATGTGTTCTAAACACAAGAAAACCCTTACTTTTACCATGAGGGTGGTTAAACTGGACCAGGTAGCCCAGATTGTGGAGTCTCTATCCATAGAGATATTAAAAACCCAACTGGAGACAGTCCTGGGCAGCCTGCTCCAGCTGACCCTGCTCTGAACTAGGGGGTGATGATGTCCAGAAGTGCCGGCCAGCCTCAGCGATTCTATAGCACACCTATTCTTCATCGGCCTTTCTTCCATGCCACTGGCAGAAGTACCTTAACGGCACCGCAGTAATTTTGCATGGCTCCACAGAGAAGCTAGGAGTCCAGTTCCCACCAAGTTAGGGAAGGAGAACTTGGCCCACAGAAGGATATAGATATTGTGATACTGAGAGCTGCACGTTATGACTTCAGGCACTTCTTCACCCTATGTAATGCATGAAGAAAAGTTAAGCATTCAAACTCTCTGTGCAATGGGCAGGGAAAGCAAGGTACCTCAGGATATGATTCACAAAAGCAAATAGAAAACTGCCTCCGCAGTTGCTGGAGGTGCCAAGGAGAGGGGTAAAGGTTAAGCCCTTCTTAGACAATAAGTTATCCTTTTCTGGACAACAGAGCTGCCGTTTTCCAGTCAGGACGTCCAACTCCAGCATGCTGCCAGCTGCTAGGAACTTATAAAATGCAGTAGGAAGTGGCATCGCCTATTTATGTAACGTCCCGGAGGTTTGAGCACCAACCCAAGAGAGACACGATCCAGAGTTGCTTTCCCCAGTCTCTTGGCTCGTGGGAATTTGAAGCATCCCTTTCCTCTCCATTGACTCAGGAATCTCAACTGCAGAAGCTGATCCACTGTGATGAAATAATTCATCCACACAAACGAATGAAAGCATTAATTGAGTCAGAAAGCACCAGCAAGCATGAACACAATTTTGTCACTGGCTGGGTAAAGCTTTCAGCGTACCGCTTCCGGTGGGAGTTTTCCTGCCTGGGAGACCCCACATGTGTCATGCAGGGAAGCGATGGTTCCGAGGAACAGGATTTCTCTGGTGGATGGCACAAGTTCCCCCTTCTCTTTTGCTGAACTCTTCAGAGCATGTCCTGGAGAAGACACACCTGCAAGCCTCATGAAATGATTAGGAAAAAAAGACTGCAAAGAGACGGCACTGGATATCAATTTGAAGAGACAGAAAATATAACATAGGTAACTCCTTCCTCACTCACCTTGCTAGCATAATTCTTTGCTCACCTCCTATTCTTTGCAAGCAAAGAATGTGGTAAAATGTGGTAAAATGCATTCTCACATAAATCCTGTACTTCTTTAAGCAAATACAAGCACCCGTGCTCCAAGTAATATTGGGGCAACGGAGAACCAAGCAAGCTAGTCGGTTTATTTTGCCATTGAATGAACCCCCCAAAATTTCTGAATTTTCCCCTTCTTTTATAATCACAATAATCAGCTGTGTCAGGGTTTCCCTTTGCTCTGCTACTCCCAAACACACGTTGCCTTGTATTTACATGTCCTCCCCTTTTCTTTTCCCTTTACTCATGCCTTTTCTCTACCAAGCTCTGTTCCGCTCTCCTGTGTGGGGGAACTCTCCCTACAGACTGCGTGCCCCTATCACTACAGTCAAGCTGGCAGTCAGGGACAGAATTTCCTTTATTGGCAATGGATATGCTGTCCCCTTTCAGTCCACAGCTGAACGCAGCAACCAGAGAAAGCTCTGATGCAAGTAGGGCTCCTGGGGATATTTACCTGCATACCTAGGAGAGACAGGATGCCTGAGAACGGCAGCTGTGGATTCAGACTTTTAATGCACCCTACAGCGTTTTCCTACCTGCATCCCGCTCCGTTTCTTCTGAACCCAGGTGTTCAATTCATTTACGTTTATTTGACGACATAGGACATAATCCTGGGATCTCCGAGGTCGGCTGCGGCTGAGGCAAAGCCCTGCCACGTGTTGCGAGGACGCCTGTCCCGACACCCGCCGCTTTTCCTTAACACCCCGGTGCCTGTTGGCGGGTGGGGGGGGAGGGAAGGAAATACAGAGCAGGAGCGTTCACGCGTGCAGAGTGAAGGAGTGACCTTAGGCAGCGGGAAAACGAGAGGCGCGGGTAACGAAGAAAAGTTAAAATAAATAAATAAATAAATGACTACATAAAAAGCCTCTCTTGTTTCTTGAGCCAGCCCGGGGACCTGGGAGCAGCGGGTCAGGTGTACCCGCTCTGCTTTTGCCCTGGTGGTAAAGCAGCTAAGCACCTTCCCACCCCACCCCCCCCGGCCCCGCCATTACCCCAAACCCAGGGCAGACGCAGTTATTTCCCCCGTTGCAATTATTATTTAAAAAAAAAAAAAAAGCAAAATACCTTACGCTCGGAAGAGCAGACGGGGCGCGGAGGGCTGCGCCCGGCCGGGGACCGGAGCCCTGGGCGGAGGACCGGGGCCGGGGTCCGGTGCCGCCGCTGTGGCGGCTGCGCCCTTGCCCTGCGCCGCGCCGTCGGAGCGCGGCCGCCGCCGCCGGCCGGGCTGCGCCCCGCACGCCAATCAGGGCGTCCCGCCTGCCTTCCTGTAGGTGTGCCCGGCTCACCTGGGAGCCCCGGCACTCATGACATACCTGCGGCCCCGCGGGCGGCGGGGAGACGGCGGCCGGCTGCCCAGGGCGGGGGGCCGCGGCGGCGCCGGGGGGAGCAGCGCTGGCCCCGGCCCGGCGATGTGAGCAGGTAAGGGGCGGCCGGCGGGGGCGGCCCGGCGGGAGCGGCGGTACCGTGTTCCCGGGTGAGGCGCGGGCCTGGCGCCGGATCCCCGCGGAGCCTGGGCCGGGCCGGAGGGGCGGCTGCTTCCCCCCTCCTCCCCGGGGGGCTGGGGCGGCGGGCAGGCTGGGGGAGCGAAGCGGCGGGGGGGAGAGGAAGGAGAAGGAGGGGAGGGAGGGCTCCACCATTTTAGGACCCGAGGGGGACTGGGAGGAGGGAGCGCTCGCCCCTCCCGAGGCGGGACGGCGGGGCCTGCCGGGCCCGCGGCGCGCAGGTGTGGGTGAGCGGGGAGGGCCACCGTCGGGGCCCGCAGCCCCGCCGAGCCGCTGCCGCCCGGGGGGGGCGCGGCGTGGTGTGAGCCCCGCTGCCTCCAGAGGGGGCGGCGAAGGAGCGGGGTCGCCTCCTCGGGGCAAGGCCCCGGGGTGCCTCAGTTTTCGCGGCGGCCTGTGCGGGACGGTGAGGCTCCGCGCCTCGCCGGCAGCGCCCGTTCCCCCCCTCCTCCGCCGCGCTCCTCCTCCTGCCGCCGGCAGCAGGTAGGGCCCGCAGCACAGGCCCGGTCCCAGGCTCAGCTGCCAGCAGCCGGAGCCTCTTCCCGCAGAAATGGTGCCTCCCACGCAGGAGCGAGATCCCACGGCGTTCGCTGGGGTTTCAGTTCCAGCCGGGCCGTCCGTGGGCCGGGGCCCGGGAGTCTCGGGGCTGCGCTTGAACTCTGGACACCGTGTTGTTTTCTTCCTTGCTCTGCTGGCTGGCGCCTCGTGACTTTTATGGCCTGTCACAGAGGGAAGGCAGAGGAACGAAAGGCGAGATACCTGCCTGTCTGCTGCTCCCTTCCCGTCTCCTTCTCCTGGCTGCTTCCGAGCCCCGGCCACTGCTCCAGCAGCTCTGGTGGCAACCTCGGTGCCCCAGACAACTTGCTGGAGGGGTTTTGAGCTGCCACGGCTCTGGCCTGACCCATCTTCCCCCCAGCACCCATATTATCCTTGGGCTTGGTGCTTCGTTTATTCCTAGAGGTTGGATAAGACCTGGATCAAAGCTAGTAGGGAATAGAGGGGGCAAGGAAGAACGTCTGAGCTCAATTCTCTGTTGACTTGTAGCAGACTTTGCCAAGGATGTGCAAGACTTTGCTGGATGTGGATGGTGTTGGCTGTGTGCCTGTTCCTCTCTGACCAAGCCACGTCTCTAACGTGCTATTGGAGATTTTGTGACCTGATTCTCTACTGTTTTGGAGTTTCTCGTAACCCAAATGGCTTGTTGGAGATGGCTTGGATAAGGGCAGAGTCCTTTTGAAGGGTTGCACAGGAGGGAGGTGGCTTGGTTTGGAGGAATAATGTATGGGTGACCCAGATTTCAGAACTGAATTGGGTGAGGAGGAGGCATCTGTAAATCAGACTTGAAGTTGTACCGGGTCTGAATTCTTCTTAATTCTCAGTTATTGTTGATATTTGGAATACCTCAGCTGTCTTCCGTGTAGAACCTCATTTTGCCAGCTCGTGACTGAGGGTAGCGTTTGTACTGTGCTGCCTGTGCAGTAGCCTGGCTATCTCAATAACGTGTGAGTGGGGTTATACGATATAATTCCTAGTGACAACAGGTGACTAGGCTCGAGGCTGGTGCTGGTGCTGAAGCCCCCTGTTCCATCTGTCTGAAATCGTAGGACATCAGCACTTCCTCTGGGAACCTCTTGTGCATCCTGATAGATTTGGCCAGTAAGAGTCTGTTCCCTGGGACTTTAGATAGATGTTCTTGCTCTTGTTCTATGAGTCTTGTCCTTTCATACAGTTCACTTGTTTCAAGTGCTTTCTAGAGGTAAAGAGATAAATTTTGCTATAGTTGTTTTTTTTTTTTAAAACGTACTCTACTTTGGAGTCTGTTTTAAAGTGGGCTGTTTTATTTAATTAGTCTGTATTCATGTAAATTATGTTCAGTCTCCCTGGTTATTCCCAGCAAAATTTAAGAAACAGCCTGCAAGGGATTTCAAATACATAATTGGAATCACATTTTTTTTCCCAAGAATATTCTAAGAATATTCTAATAATCTAAGAAGATTCTAAGAATTACTGTGTTTTCTGTCATCTGGTATCTTTCCAGTTTGATGTTGGCTGATTAGTTACTGTTTAGCTAAATTATACATAGCTAGCTTATTTCAGTAGTCATGCCTGGTAAGTTTTGTAGTTCCTGTCAGCTTTGCAGCTCCTTACCGAACTCCTGTTGTATCTTTTAATGAAGTACTTAGAAGTGTCTTCAGTGCAAGTGTAGTTGTGCTCTGTCGTTTTGGCACTTGTGCCGTACAGAGTGAAATTGTTTCCCTCTTCTGTGAGGTGATCACACAGTCGATGTTCATCGTATCAGCCATTTGGGGACAGATGCCTTATTCTGACCCCCAGCAGGTATTTATGTTCCCAGCTGGTTATCACTGCATCAAATCCAAAATTCTATTAGAAAAGTACCCAGTCTTGATTTCAAGATATCAAGTGATAGACTGCACTGGTTCCCCAGGTGAATTATTCCAACAGCTGATTACCCTCGCTAATTTCTTATCTGAGTCTGTCCAGCCTGGTTCCTAACCACAAAGTCTTGCTGCACATTTTCGTGCCAGATTACAGAGCTTGTTGCTGCCAGGATGGCACATTCCAGCAAAAAGATGGCTTGTTGTACCCCAAGCTTACAGCCATTGCCCGTGCTAACCTCTTGCTTCTGGGAAGAGGTTTATCGTGAAGCTGTTGTCATAGGGTGACTGGTATGATTTAGAGCTGTGGCGAAGTGCACCTGTCTGCGGTGTCTGTGCCCAGGCAGGGCTTTCAGAGAAATGTCATTGAATAACTTGTGTTGCTCGGAGTATGGCTTCACGTGGTGGTTAATCCAGTGTAACTACACGCTGCTGCTGAAGGAACGGTCCAGTTCTCATCTGGTCCTGACTGCAAGTTCCTGTTGCTTTCCCTTGGATCAGAAAGAGTGACCATGTGGCCTCAAGTCAGTTCAATCACTGCTCCAACTGAAAATTAACCCCCTTCCCTAAACAAAAAAAAAAAACCAACCCAAAAAAAAGACTTTTGGATCTGAAAGTTGGATCAGCCTGCTCTGTGGCCAGATGGTGCTAGGTCTGATGCAGAAGGGCAGAATGCCACTGGGCATCAGAAACGTGGAGAAGGACTACCTCTTTCAATAGCCGCCCCATGCCTGTGCCAGATTAGGTGCGAGAGGGAATCGTACATTTAGTTCCTACATTTGCGTACTCGGATAAACAGGCTATGGTTGCACAAATCCTCTCAGCTGGCACTGGTGTTGAAAGAAGCCGTCATGCCTACCTGTTGTCATCCATGTTGGTTCCCTGCTCTGGTTCGTTGTGAGACCACACACGTGCCTGTACTGCCATAAGAGAAAGGGCAGTGTGGGAGTTGGGAATAAGGAGGGCAGAGGATGGGGATTCCTTTTGGCAAGCTGAAGAGCTTATGAAACTGAGGCTTGAGATACAGGAATTGTCACAAGCACACCTTACCTTAAATCTTAATGGAAGCTGATGTATTCTTTCACCTTTCCTTTGCAGCAGATGCGTGCGAATAGCTGCCCTGATTTGCTCAGTAACCCAGGTTAACTCTGCTACGTGACTTGGGAGAACTGGGTTTAGCCAAGGCTGGGTTTAGGTCAGCTGCATTTATGTCTTTGGTGAAGAAATGTGTGTTGGAGTTAGACTTTGCATGAGAAAGAGCGTTTATTGCACAAAGAAGAAGGTCTGTGCCTTGGCTGTGACCTACTGATACCTGTGAAAGGTTCATCAGTGCAGAAAAGTTGCAGGCTAACGTATTTGTGGGTTCTTGATGTGAGGCTCTTGGTGGTTTTCAGCACCTGAGCCAACTGGGGTACCCTTTTGGGAGAGCTTTGTTAATCTTGTCTCCTCCGTTAACAAGGGATGCCAGCTTTCTTGCTCTTCTAGTGGAATTAGTTTGCTGGCACAAAACCCATTCATTCCCCATCTATTGTTTTAAATGCCATTCCTTCAAGTGCAATGCTGAACACTGCAGGAGATGTCGAACTGAGCCTGTGGTGGAGACTAGTTTTGAGTTGACGGTCTGGGAGCTGGGTTACAGCTGGTTGAAGTCAAAGAAGAAATTCCCATGACTTTAGTACAAGTTCAGTGCTAGGTCAGGGGGAGGGCTGTTGGTTTTGATAGTGGGAAAAATTCAGAAGGGGGGAAGGTGATTACCATGACATGTGTACAAATGTATGTATGTAAATAGACACACATATGTAAACGTATACAAAATAGAGGGTGTTCTGATGCTAGAAGACGTTGAGGAGGAGTGGCTATAGAAACTGTAATTGGTTAGTACATGAGAAGTGAACCGAAGTGGGAGGAACCGCGTGAACCTGCTGCTCAGAGAATACTGCATTAAAGCAGAGCTAGCCATAAATTAGCTTCCTGTGAATGTATCCTATTTGCAGTAAGTCACGTAGAAGCGTGTGACATTCAGGTGTCAAACTACCTCTTTGTAGTCTCAACTTGCAGTCTGTCTGCATGCAGGTGCTCAGTGTGTGAGGTCCACTGCCCCTGGCCTTGCTGGTGCTCTGAGTACATTTGGCACTGGAGTTCCTGCCGCTCATCATACACAAAACTTACCAAATCCTTACCTGGGTCAGGTTGAGGTGGTGACCAGTGGGATCGACAAGCTTGGTGGTCCGCTGCATTTGCCACCCATGGTGAGCAGACCCAGCCTTGCACAGGGTGTGACTGGAGGAAGAGAGGTGAGGAACAGCTGCCACTTCGTTGACAAATCCAACAGTAGAGTTTGAGGATCCAAAATACATTCCTCTAGAGGGGACAGGATTAGGATCCTGGTCACGTCAGGGCACGATTTGTTCAGATTGCAGAAGCCCCGAGATAATCAGGGGACATGTGATGCAAGGCCCGAATCTGTATTATAAGACCTGTAACCTGTTGGACGTGGTCGTTGTTCATGGCTGCCACAAGGTGGCTGCAATGGCTGCACTTGCATATTCATATAATAAGAGAAATAAGTGCCCAAATCAGTGTTAAACTGGCATATACATCACTAGTGAGAGGAGGAGTGGCAAGAAGATGCTTTGCCCACAGTGTTGCTGGGCAGCTACAGAAAGTAAGCATACATAAGCTTTATGGTATGTACGCTTTATACTTGCAAAAATTTGCAGGTGTAACAATCAAAAGTGCCTGCAAGTATTCTTTGAATACGATAAATCTTAATGGGGGCCTTGGACTTTTATTAGATTCCCGTCCTGTGAGGGGGTTCTAGTGGAAACTTTGTAAGAGTACACCAGTAAGAGTATAGCATTGCTGGTATACTTCATTTCATAGAAGAAGGAAGGATGCCATAGCCATACTGGTGCCTAGAAAAGTCCTGATGCTGTAGGTGTGTCTTCCGCGGGTCTGGTCTCTAAGCAAAACTTTTTTGCTATGGATTAAGCCTGAGCTTCTGTTGAGAAACAGAAATTTTGCTGTAGGTATTCCATAATGCAGGCATCCAAGGGTAACTCTAGACCTATGAAATGTAATCTAGCTGCAACGTTTGAGTCAATCTCCTTTCTGAAGTACTTGAGAACACTATCTGTTTTTACAGGTGAGGGCTGTCAGGTTGCATAGCAGTGAAGTTGAGAAGGTGCGGCGTGTATCTATTTCCCCTCTGTTGCTGGATTTATATAAGAGATATTCTCACTATGCCACCAGCTCTGCAGAGCAGGGATGGTGTCTCACTGTGCAATATTTAAAATGGCGAGGATTCGGTCCTGATTGTTGGTATTGCAAATGGCTCAAATAACTCTTTCCATTGTTTGTTGCTTCTCTGCATCTCTCTTTTTCTGTAACTCACTTTGTACATGGAGATATTTGAGGCTCGAGTCTAAGTGCAATATAGCTGATGGATCTTATGGGTGTTTTTAAAATGATACACTTCTCTCTTCTGTCTCTGCCCCTCCCCAGGGAAGGTGTTTTCTCCTGGAAAGGCATGTTTCAGGTATAGGCAAGAAGAGGATGGACGGTGGGGGTAGCACTGAGAAGGGTCCAATACAGCACACAACCTTGTCAAGATTCTACACTGTGACAAACCTTGGGGCAGAGAGAGGATGCTGTGCGTAGAGAGGCAAAGAGAAGCAGGAGTACCCCTATTTTTATAGCAAATTATGGGTCATGGCATGTTTTCCTAAACATGCGAGTGAGTGAGAGAGATGGGTTTACCCCTCAAGTCACCCAATAACTTCTTAACACCAGCTGGTGCTGTGTTGAAGGATGGGAAATGCTTTACTGTGGTCTCTTCCACTGTCGGTCTCTTCCTCATCCCTGGGCACCACTGGAAAGAGGGGATGTTCTCTTAGTGCACATGGCGGGGATTGAAAGGGAAGCTATAAGGTGTTGCTGCAGGCACAGGGTCAATGCTGTTCATTTCGGTCTCGGTCCTGTGCCATCTGGGAAGGCAGTCTTCCTCTGACATTGCTTGTTCAGTCCACCTTATCTTTCTGCCCCTGCACAATGAGCAAAATGAGCTGTTTCATTTCAGAGAGATGCAGAGAAAGGAAGATGAGCAATTTGGACATACGCTGGAGCAATGAAATGCGCCTTATCCTGGAAGAGCAAGGCCAGGCATGCCAGTTATGTCATTGTACTGTGTGCTCTGGCCAGACACAAGGGAGGGTCAGGGCCATAAAAAGCAGTATAAAATTGTGTCTGCGTGTGTAGAAGAATCATGACAGCTGAGTTGCCCAGTGGGTGTTATCAGACGTATCAAAGCCATTTTTCCATCGTTCTGTACGCAGCATCATTTTTACCTATTCAGCTGCTGAGTATGTCATAATAGTGATATCAAAGGAATGAAAATAGGAATCTGAGTGTAAAAAGGGAAAAATGGATTAACTCTTGACTCTCATAGTCGTAGCAAAATGACTTTAAAAAAGAACAGAACAAGAAAAGGGGGGATCTGCTGGATTGCATGTGCAATGGAAACCGGCACGACTAGAAATCTCAAGTTCAGCAAGGCAATATGAAAGTAAATCTCCCTGAACCTTATTATGTTTTACTAGCATGTTTCTTTTGATAAGTTAATTTAAAAGATGGTGTTGTACAAAATTTGGTTTTGACAATGGAAAAGAATGAACAAAGTGCATTTAAAGAAAAAAAAAAAAAAACCAAACATGCGCTAACAGATGCAGGAGCCAAACACAGATGTTTTGAGGTAAGCATGTGCAAAAACACTAACTTGGTTTTAAAGAAGGCTTTGGTAGAGAGGTAGTTTTGTGCTTAGAGGAAGCAAGAAATATCCGATGCTGTTATGTCCTAAGCTCATAAAATTGATGGAATTGCAGAAGGGATCTCACCTGAATGTGGACACAGTTAGAAACAGGCGACTGTTAATATCTGACATATGTGAGGTTATGGGACGGGGGCTTTCATTAACTGGGCAGTGAGATCCCTACAGTACAACAAGTATGATACCAAACTAATACTGATCCAAAATAAGCTGAAACAACTAATTATGGACACTACTTTATGTAAAAAAATGTGCCTATTGTTTGTACTAAGCATCTCTGCAGCACAACAGGAAAAATCTTAGTAACGTGTTTTGTATCTTGAAGAGCTTGGAGGGAAAAGACACAGAAGGAAGGAATAAAATGGGCAATCAATATATTTTTGCTGGTGAAGGGATTGCTTAAATAAGACTTTGCTTACGGTTGCAATCAGATACAGAGTTTATAACAGGGCTTTGCATATTCATTCCACTGAGCAGCCACTCCCTGGCTAATCCTCAGAGTAGGCCTGTGAGGTAGGAGGGGTCAGTATTACTTCAGTTGCACAGGTGACCCTCAGAAAGTGCTGGAAAATGACAGAATTAGGAACGGACAGTTCTGATGGATGAGGTTTGGGGATGAAGGCACAGTTCTTGGTTGCCTTGGGGAAAAAAAACCTACTTATAATCTAAGCTTTTTGTAGATCCTTCCTTTAATGAGTGACCGTAGTGGGGAACTGAAGGAGGGAAAGCTACTATCCTAATGTGCATGTTCCCGTTTCAGCCTGTGTTATATTACTGATGATCATAGTTGTCCTTTATGGACCCACTGGCCTGAAATTTCTAGGTGACCACAACTGCATGTGACTCTTCATAAGCTGTAGCTATTAGTAAAGGCGAGACTTGAAACAGCAGTCCTAGGGGTGCATCTTTATCACTTTCTGTTAGGGTAAATGCTGGTAGAGCAGGAATAGCCGAAGGTTTGGAGTACAGGGTGTTACCCATGTGTGCGACAAAAGCAGCAATGCTGATATCTCCTGCTGTGGGAATAGCTGCAATTGCATCTTCTCTAATGTGATTGCTACTTGGGAGCCAGTCTGCCATGATCTGTGTCATACCTCCTGTGTAAAAGCACTGCCAAGGGTGACAGAGTAGATTTGTCACAACAAGACGTGTGTTGCTGTTCTTCACTTCCTCGTGGCAGTGAGTTGAAGCCAGATACAGCTGTCAGCGCTGCAGGAACTGCCACTGAGGAGGCAGAGCCATTGCTCATGAAACAGTAGCTGATTTGCGTTGTTAAACCCTCCTGCTTTGGGAGGGCCTTTGGGAAGAGGACTCTAAGAAGGAGAGCTCTGACTCTTCTCTCCTCCTTGGGCATGGTCCACCCCCTTTCCTGGTACCCTCCGAAACCTTTCGCCTTCAAGGACCTCTGTTGCTCTTAGCTTTCTCAAGCTACAGCGATCACACTGAATTGTACTCTTTCCTGTTGCCTGTACTGATTTTTTTTTTTTCTTTTAAGCACAGCGAAACATTTTGCCCTGTGCCAAGTCCGATAAACTTGTTTAGGTGAGTTTGATGGGCAGTGTCATAAGTTATGACTGAGAGCCGCCTGTGAGGCTGAACTGGAGGAACTCTGCTGTATCTCATTGAACTTGGGAGAGATGGGATGTTTATGTGTTTATTTATGCCCCACTGATCAAAGCGTGTTGCAGGTAATGGGAAAGACAGCGAGCTGAGTCTTAGATTTCATTTAACTGGTGCCTATAGCTTCCGAGGGGACGCTTCTCATTCATGCTAAAGTATGCACAACTTAAATTAGAATATAGCATGCAGGCGTGCATAGGCTGGTGGATGCGTGTGTACCAAGGACGTTGCATTCCTGAGCTGGAGCTGGCATTATTTTGTAATTGTGTCATAAAAGAGGTAAATGAAATTGTATTGGGTCCGTATTACACTATTAGTCATGGTGAGTGTTAGGAGTTAAATTGCCTCATGTTTTAATTTCTCACAAGCACACTGAAGTCATGAGCTTGGGGTGAATATAAGGCGCGCAGACCTCTTTTTACTCCTCTGCATCGCCATCTGATAGGGTGGGACCTGGGAGGGGAGAGAGGGAGGTAGTTTTACATACCATAGAGTTGAGAAAAAAGAAGCCATAGGCCAGTCAAGAGTCAGAGTCTATGTCTTCAATGACTGCCAAAGGGCAATCTCAGCATTTTAATTGCTCAGCTAATGTCTGAAGAGCCATGGAGCCATCGAAGAGTACTATTTTAGGAAATTGTGAAGGGCGGTGATGGGAAGCAGACTCTGCCCCCTCATTCGTATGCAGAAAAATTAAAATGGAGGGAGGAAGGATTCAAATATCTGTAATTGTTCCTTATTCATTGAAACTCATTTAATTATTAAAATGGGAAAAACATTGTAATTAGTACATTACGGAAATGCTAGTGATACTTCTGAGCTGGTATAAAACCTATGCTTTAAAGTAATAAAAGGGCTGTACTGCATGTGAAAGTATGTGGGCATAATTCTTGCCCATTGACAACTAAGGGGAAATACTGCTGAAATAGGGAATATCGGTATTGTTGATCTGTCCGTGCTGTTTCTTACTGTTTGTTTTTTTTTTTTTAAGGTTGTACCTGTGGGGCTCTACTTTTTTTTTTAATTTTTATAATATGCTCTGTTAATTACAGTATTAGGAACTAATGCTAAATCTTAACTACAACATCTATGAGTTGTAATTACTACTATAAACTTTGAAATAAGGTAAGGGTAATTGGTGAAGCTAGTTATAAAAAGCGTTTAATAAAATTGATGTGTATCAGTTACACCATTTAAAACTCTGAATTATGCAACTTTTAACCTCTTGTTCTGAAAGACAAGGTCGCAAAAATGCCTTCCCCTCCGTTTCCATTTGGAGTATTTCCATGCTAAACTTTGCAGAGGGTTTGAGGAGGTTTCCAGGGCTTTCCCTAGCATCTCCTTCTTGTTGTTACTTGTTTTGAGAGTTGCTGACACAGGGGGCTGGCTCCTTTGAGTTGATCTGGCTGCCATGCAATGTCCTTTTATACCCAGTCCTTTGCTGAGGAGAGGAAGCTGCATTTGGGTTCACAGGACCAGTATAATCAGTGGCAATAAAGCGACAAGGAAGTGTTAAACTCTGAATTAATGCCTCCTTTGGAAATGGTTGTAAATCTGATTAGAATATCCTGCTTCCCATAGCACCTACCTTCTACCCTGAAATGGTAGGAAATAGGTTACTAGCAGAGGGCCAGTACTGAAAACATAAAATTTCCCTGCTCTGCTGCTGCGTCTGTCCTGCATGGGCTGGTGAGGGTGCACCTGTTTCTGCGTTGGAAGCGTTTGACAGTGACACACGGGCAAGACACCTACGCTGGAGCGTCAGGGACTTGCTTCGGGATCCTGGGTGTGGTTTTGCTGTAACTTAGACCTAAGTCCAGGTTTCTGCTTTCCCGCTTGCCGGCCTGTCACCCAGCCCCTTGTTCCTGTCCGCTCCTTGCAGTTGCTGCTACGGCTTGTACATCTGCACGTACAACTACTGCAGGGAGCTGTAATTTTTACTTTTATTTATTTATTTTCTTCTCCTGTGTCACGCCTCTACGGCTGCTGCCATCATTCTGCTTCTGCATTGTTTTTTTGGCTAGACAACTCCCTGAGCTGGCTCACGTACTGTCACGTGCGCACTGGCACGTGGGAGAAGATGTCAGCAATCTGGATGTGTATTACCTTAATCTGTTCTGGATTTCAGGGCGCCACGTCAAGTCCTAATCAAAATTTATTAGGACCTGATTGCAGGTGGTGTTGGGTGGTCTATGCAGTCAGCAGCGGCAGAAGGAATTGAAGGAGCTCTACATCTTTTTAGGCTGGACCATAAACAGATGAATTTTGCAGAATATTTGCAAGTACCTAGATCGGGCCTAATTTGATTATTCATCTTTGTTAACCCAATTATACTGCAGCATATTTGTCTGTCAGTCTTTTAGTTTGTGGCAGCTTGTGTGGCTCACTGGATTAGGTCTGAACACTCTGCAAGTAAATTCAGTGTCATCAGTCCCAGCTGCTAAAAAACAGTGATCAGGTGGAGGGGAGTTGCCCTTGCTCTCATAAGTCACAAGTTAAGGCTTAACGTTTTGGCTTAAAAAAATCAAGATAAACCCAGACAGCAAGATCTAATTTTTGAGCTATACTTTGTTTTTCAGGCCTTTTCTACATGCCTTAAAGGCCAGACATGCATTTTTCTTAATTGTAAGCCAAAATTCTCATGTAACCACATGATTCTAGGAAGTGGGACTATATGAAAAACAGAAAATATTGTGATGCGCACAATAAACCTATGCCAGTTGGCCATACAGGCGTTACACCGTGAGTAACAACAAGTTTTCCATGTGTTTGCATTAGTACCTTCCTATTCAGCACCCACACAATTCCTGTGGCTTTGGGTGTGTGAAGCTATTTTTCCACGGGGAGAGGGAAGGGGTCCTTGCTGGTGCTTTCCCACATTTACATTTCTTATAACATTTTATTTATATCTAATACTTTTTGCTCCCAATAGCAAGCGTCTCATTGGGCTTGTTAGCTTCTTCAATCTAAGTACACCAATTAAATTTCCAAGAAAGAATGGTTCATTCCCTGAAAAGCTGGGTTAGGGGAGGGTTGTACCAAAACCTGTTTTCCCCGCACACATCCCTACATCCCTTTTGGATGGACTTTTTTTTTTTTTTCCCTTTAGCTGCAGTTTTCAGTCTAAAGCTGCACCTTGGTTACCGTATTGCCAAGTATTTCTGATACACTTCTCAATCTTTATTTCACATTTTTTATAAATCTCATTACTGGACTCATAAGGTAATTAAAATGCTATGGGGAGCTAAGGCTGAAAACATGCATTCTAAAAGTACAAAATGAGGACAAATGAGCTCAAGATTTTTATGTTTTTGTTATTGTTGCTATCTCATGTTATTTTGATACCAACACATTTTTTTTTCTTCTCATCTCCAGTTGATGGTACAAACTGTTGAAGCCAGATACAAGGTACAGGTTTCAGCTGTAGGTGTGGCTGTTATGGCTGGTGAAATTGTGCTGGTAGAAGTTGGGAGCGTGGTATGACATAAAAATGCAGTTTTGTTGGTATTTTAGGAAGTGCTTTAGTTGCATAAGATGTGCTTTACCTATAGATACAAAAGTGGTGTTTTGGCAGTATATTCATGGCTGTGTTTATTTTGCTGTATAGCTTATCAGTTGTCCCATAGTGCTAAAATGTTCCAACTTTGTATCTTCTGTTCTGTAGGGCTCCGACAGCTATCGGTAATGGCAAGAAGTCTTACAGTTTTCAAAGTAGAACTTGATCCAGCTGTGAAAGAGGTTATATTACGTGTTTGCCAAGAACATCAGAAAGGATGACTTTGGAGGGCCTTTCTGCAGGGGAGGACAGTTTGTCCCGGTTCAGTTTGCTGAATATTGTTTGTCCTTATCTGTCCATAGCTTAACTGTACTGAAGACTGGTACAGGTAATGTGACAACAACTGTGCTCAGCAAGGGTTCCACTGTGCTGTCTGGGCAAGGCCAAGCTTTCAAGTGTGTTTCCAAGCCCTTTGATGTTTTAATGGCATTTGCATCTGTCAGAATGGTTTGGTGCAAACATTAGCATTCTTTAATCTGAGACTCAAAAACAGCAGCGTGGGATTCTGGCTCATGCTTCTGTAGCATAGCAAGAGACTACAAAATTTTTGCTGCTAACTGGAGAATGTCTCCCATCTGGGTCCTGAATCACCCTGTTCAAAAGAGGAGCTGAGAACTCCTCTGGTTTATAGCAAACCTGCTGTCTAGGAATGTATATAGCATGCTGCTAGCAGCCAAGACTGCACATCGTAGCTTACATCTTGGAAATCTTTACCTCCTTTTGTGCCCCAGATGTTTCTGTTAGTCATCTCTCCATCCCCAGAGTTTGTAGAGAGACCTGCATAGAGCAACTTGCAGTGACTCTGTACATTGCTTTTACTGTGGGAATTCTTCCTCTGTCCACCCAGTAGCATCGACAGTATTTCTACTAAGCTACAGCAATGAGAACTACACACCATTCTGTTTTATTTCCCGTACTAGAAGACTGCAGAACGTCAAGGCTTATCCAGTGCTTTTATGAACATAAAACTTAAGCTCTGCTTTAAGTGAGCCATTTTTTTTTTTGATATACAGGTGGCTGCATTTTAAGACTGAATGATTTTTATAGCATCTCTGGGAAGTGCCATGTGCAATCCAAGCCATGGTCGACACCTGCTGTTTGGCAAATGTTCAGTAGCATCTCCAAGATGAAATTTTGTTCTACACAGAATATTTTTTTTTTTTTTTTTTAAGTTAGCATTAAGTATTATAATCCACTTAAATGGAAACAAACGTAGGAAAGGTATCTGTATTTTTTTCTCTCAATTAATGAATTGTTAGATAATTAATAGGTTTGGTATTGAGTGTGCCTACCATGACTGAAACCTAGTGAGATGCTACTTGGAGTGTTAAAATTCAGGCAAACTGTCTGCACCAGCATGACCGGGCGGTTTCATTCATTTTTCCCAAGCTTCAGCAGCAGCTCAGATGCAATTTCCAGGAGATCAGGTGCTATTGACAGGTTTGGGATTTTTTTTTCCCTTGCCCAAAATACTTGAGGCAATTTCTAGTTCCCAGAATACTAACGGCACGTAGACCGTTCAGCACAGTGGTAGACTACATTATTTTGGCACATACCTTTTTAAATTGCCTTTCTTATTCTATACGTTCTTTCATTCAGCAAGCTCCATACCCTCAAAGCTGTCTCCATGTAATGTTATTTCCCTCCTTCATTCTTATCTCTAGTGCCCTGTGTAATCTCTTCCTAAGCTCAAGAGTTTTGACCTCCCTCCTTCACCGCTCTCAATGGGCTGTACAGCGATAGAGCAGCCCAGGGTGGTGCATGAAGATCGGTAACCATTTCTTTGCCGAGGAATACATGCAGTGGGCATCTCTCTTGTGGAGGGGGCATCCAGCTGAGAAAGCAGGCCTAAGCATGTCATGAGTAGCTGTATCACAACAAAAATTGAGACTTGCGGTAGGGCAGGCTTTGTGTTAGAGCAGTTGCACTGGCCCTTTCCTGAGTGTCTCACTGAACTGAAAGAAAGCATGGCCTCCCAGGAGAGATGGTGACTCTGCATAGTGAGCTGTGGATTTTGTATGGAGAAGGGCAGGCTCTCAGCTAGCCCCCACCGAACCAACTCCTTTTAAAGTGTATCTGAACTGCGTGATGGAGATGATTAAGCTGAGCTGAAATAGCAGGAAGGGGTTTGGGGCAGCTTTCTTGCCCCTCAGGTGGGTGTTACAGCCTACACAGAGCTCATTCCTGCCTGAGCTGCAGCACTTAGTGCTGGCTCTGGCATTTCTACACCAAGGATATGCCTGAGCGATGGATTGCTTGGGAAAGCGTTTGTTTTAATAAGAAAGTTGGTGTCCTTGTCCATGCTGCTCAAAGGTTGTTGAGAATGGCTTTCTCTTCTCACGGCCGGAAGCTCTGGCTGCTCCGTCGGAGAAAAGGAGGAGAGCCGGGGAGAGGAGCCCCATGTGCGGTGGGCTGTGGAGCATTGATGGCTGCTGGTGCAGCTCTAGGGCGGCTGGGCCCAGCGTGTGGTTGCAGGGCAGGGCTTTCTCTGCCGGGAGCGTGTTTGCAGCAGCCTGGGCACGTGGCCACCCCGACACCCGTGGCAGGGCGAGCGGGACGGGGAGCACACCCTGACCCACCGTGGGGGCTGAGGCTGGCACCGCCTGGGGAGGGTGAAGGGGATGCACCAAAAAGCTAGGTTTCTCCCTGGTTTTGGAGGAGGAGGATCTCAGGACTCCACTTAATTCTGTGTTGCCTTGTTTCCTGGCTAGCTGAAGGGCTTGTCTGTGCTTGATAGTACTTGTTTTTTCTCTTTTCTTGTTTGTTGGAGGAGGGGGGGAAGGGAAGGTGAGGTACTTTCTATTTAAAACCAGAAGTATGTGTCATCTCCATCCAGGTGAATTAACCCACACTGGAAGGAAGTATGACATTCGCATTGCCTTTTGTGATCTGGAAAAGCTGTGGATGGATGCGTGCATCATCGCAGGAATCGCTTTGTCCACTAGTGCGTTCACTGCCGTCCCGTTTTGCTTAGCTGGCCACCTTCCTCACCCTTCCTCTCTCAGATTTTGTGCTCCCTACTGTGGTACGACCAAGCATTGCCCCTTCGTTTTCATGCTGGCATGCAGCCAGCTGCACCCTCTCACGGTTCCATTTTGCAGGGAGTTTGTGCACCCAGAATTACCTTTGAGTTAGGCAATAGCTGCTTTGCATTGCTCTGTGTGTGTGAGCTAAAGTCCTGGATTTCCAGGCCCTTTTGGGAAAAGAGTATGGCTAGCTTTATCTAAACAGGGGCCATCAGCCCGCCTCACTTGAGAAGTACTATTAGAGCAGAGGGAGAGATGGCACGCTCTACATCTGACCCAGAGAGACGTGAAAGACCAGCAAGCCCCAACAGCAGTAACAGTGAGGTTTCTGGGAGAGTTTGTGTAGCCTGCTAGAAGCTGGCAGTTGCCAGATAGGCTCCTGTATGCTTGTCTATCATGTTACTGTCCTGACTTGCAAATGTTAATTGAGAGCTTGCTTTGGCTTGCCCAGCTCCTGGGGGTCTCCTGGGTCCTCCTCTGGTGGAGAGCCAAGCTGACCTGCAGTGTGAGCATAACACAGCAGTGCCCCACGGGCAATCTCTTCCAGTAACTACTGGGTTTTGTATGTAGCTCCCCCGTATGTGAAGGCTACAGGTGTAGTCAGTCTTGTTCTATTATTTTCTCTCCTATCTCCATTAAATCCTTATTGCAGAGACATCTGCATCTTTCACTACAGTGAACCAGACTTCAAGCAGGAGCTTAACTTTTTCCCTGACCAGATGCGTACATCCTCCCCCACTGTCTCTCCAGAAAGTTTGTCTGTCCCTTCCCCTGCATCACTTCTCAAAGCTTCTCGCTTGCTCTCCCTGAGGTGTGCAAAACACCTGGCAGTAATATGATGAGACAGATCTCACTTGGCAGCTTCCCGTGTTGATCTGTTGTGCACCTCCCTATACCCTGTCTCCCGGTATCATCGTGGAACTGCTCCAAATGCAGCTTTAAACTTGTCCTTTCACCTGTACAAATCCCTTGCAACAGAGCCAGGGAAGTGGAAACTGGGTCTTTGAGCTTAATAAGAGGAAATTCAGTGTTGTGTATGTCTGCAACAGCACAGTGAGCAAGAGTTCTTCCCCACACAGAGTGTGGGGCTTGAGTTTGAGGATCTTGCTATTCAGACCTTTATAGGCCACCCTGTCTTTATTAGTAGTAAACCTTCCTTTGCCTAGTAAAAATTACTTGTCAAGTAAGCTTGTGTCCAAGACCACCCATCTCCCTAAACAGTCTCTTGCTCCTAGGGAGCCCGTTTTTGAAAACTAACTGTATTAGGTGTGATAAGCAGTACTTTTCCCATCACGTAGCAGGGGAGACTCAAGTTAGGTAGCAGGAAGAGCTAAGAGCAGTGTAGCACAAGGGCGATCTGATGTGATTGTGGAACCTTTGTTAAAAGAGGGGTGGACGTACCTATCGGGGACAACGCAGGTAAAGTTGATGCTGTTTTGGACAGAGTTGCTGCTTTCAGGTTTATGACTCTGCTACTTTCTGTGTTCTGCCAAGCCCTGTTGTTTCTGTGCTGCATCTTTTTCGTGACAGTCCTGTACCTTCCCATGTGCAACAGCTTCAAAAGATGGTTTAATAGCACCAAAGTAGTTGCCTATTAACTGACAAGAGCAAGATGTGGCAGAGGCCCTGTGGGAACTTTCTGAATGGACATACCTCTTTGAAACATACTGTTTGTTCAAATTGTATCTATTTACAACTACTTGCTACTTTGGGGAAAAATGTCCAAATTGCTGAGTCATCCTGGTTTTGTAAGAAAGATTATCTCTTCAATACAAAAAAGAATTAAAGATTCCATGAGGGGAAAAAAAAAACTTTCAGAACAAAGTTAACTGATGAGTTATCTCAATTAGTTAATTCAATCTTTCCCCATTTTTTTTTTAAAGCTATAAGATGATGAAAATGCCCGTGATTAAGGTGTATATAACACTTCAGCTCTAACTCCAGAGCATGGGCTCATTGCTTTCAGAGCAGGTGCTCTGTTTCACTTGATGTACGGGAAAAATACAAGCTAAACCAGCCGTCAGGTCAGGCATGCCCTGGCCATGGAGTTAACTGAGACAATTAGTCCAGATGTAGTCATGTCCTTATTGTTTTTACTGTCTGTGGGCTCCGAAAAAATGACTTGTCACTATAGAGCCACTCCAGCACAAGGAAATCGCTGTTGATTTTAAAGATTTCTCCTTCCATGGAGAGGCTTTCCTTTCTCTGTTAGTGAGCCTCCTTAATTGAAATTGTCACACATGCACACCCCTCCCAAAAATGCTGGAAAAAATGCTATCCTTAAAATTGTAGGGAAGTTAGGAATGCCAGAGAAAGAAAAACTGTATAGATCTGGTTGTCTGTTTAGAGCAAGAAAAATAATTTATTTTTGCACAAGCGCTGTGAACTCTCCAGAGTTGTAAAGCCTTGAGGCTTTTGTGCCACTGGATGGCTAGTGGGCTTTTTACCCGAAGAAATGTGGAATGGTTTCCCTGACCAAAAGATGCAGGACTACGCCTTCGTGTCTGGAAACTTTGACAGCTGTAAGATAGGATGGAGGAGTAGAACACTGAAGTTTTGTTCAGGGGGAAGTCTCACTGTGGCTCCACGTTTCAGCAGATCCTTCAGGGCTAAATTACAAGCTCTGGTATGACTGTAAGGTACCCAGTGTATGTGAAGCAGCCTGAAGCAGCAATTTATAAGCCATTTCTGATAAGCAAGGGATAAGGAATAGAGCAGATAGGCTGGAACACTAGAGAAAGTGTCCCAAAAGCAGAAGAAAAGGGAGGGGAGCCGCTAAGGTTTGTCTCTCTCTCATGTATTTTAAGGTAGGCATTGTGTGTCATGGGATAGGTAGAAACCAGAAATACAAAAGCAGTGAATCAGATTCTACCATCGTTTTCACAGACATTTCCCAAATGTACATTCCCTAGTGCTTTGTCATGTCTGAACTTCAGCTGCAATAAAGGATGGGAAATTCCACTATATCCTTTGGGAAACTGTCCAACAATCCTGAGATGATTTTTAGATGATTTTTTTTTTCTCTTTTTTTAGCTTAAGGGTAGTCTAAATGATCATACAGTTTTTCTTTAGTCTGTAGATATGTCCACACATACCAGAGGTGCTCCTCTCAACCCGTGTGGCTTACAGGCTTCAAATACCTTGTGTCTGGTGTCATGTCCTAGTTTTCTGTTAATCAAATTCTTACATTCCTACTTCTTGTTAATCAGTACCTGTGATCATTTTCAATAAGGCCCTGTGTTGCATATACTTACACAGAGATCTGTAAAGAGAGCCATCAGCTCAGAAGTACAGAAGTACAGTACAGGCCTTTTCCTGTTGAAATCAAAGAGATCTCCAAGACTCAGCTAGCCACTAGAAGAGGTCGTGAGTATTCGTCCACCATGCCCCACAAAAATTAGCGGAGATTTTGATGATTTTCTTGTTCTCTGAATGCCTTCTGGTATCCCTTTTTGAGATGGCTAGCCATGCCCAACACTTTTCATAAGTTGCACTGCAGCTGTTACAGAGAGATCAGCATCTCTGCTCTTTGACCCAAGTCACTTTCTGGATTTACATGTAAAACTAAAAATATACTAGTAGTTTTATTTTAGCATTACTCCGGTACTGCAGGCTTACATCAGATGTTTGCCTATCCTCAGTCTTGGTTTCCCAACTCTTATCACTGACTAAGTTTGTATTTTTTTTTTTTCTTAGCTGCATTAGTACCTGCTTTTAAAAGCCTCTTAAGCCAATTAGATCCACTGTATCATTCCATGTAATAAGGGACTCAGCTTCTCCCAGTGGGAAATGCCTGTGTGAAAGGTCTAGAGCACAAGTCTTACAAGGAGCGGCTGAGGGAACTGGGGTTGTTTAGCCTGGAGAAAAGGAGGCTGAGGGGAGACCTTATCGCTCTCTACAACTACCTGAAAGGAGGATGTAGCGAGGTGGGGGTCGGTCTCTTCTCCCAAGTAACAGGCAATAGGACAAGAGGAAATGGCCTCAAGTTGTGCCAGGGGAGGTTTAGATTGGATATTAGGAACAGTTTTTTCACCGAAAAAGGGTTATCAAGCATTGGAACAGGCTGCTTAGGGAAGTGGTTGGGTCACCATCCCAGAAGGTATTTAAAAGACAGGTAGACGTGGTGCTGAGGGACATGGTTTAGTGGTGGTTTTGGCAGTGTTACGTTAATGTTTGAACTTGGTGATCTGAAAGGTCCCTTCCAACCTAGAAGATTCTATGATTCTGTAGTAGTAACAGAAAAATGTATTTTTCTTTAACAGAATGTGTCACTGATGGAGTCTGAAGAAACCAGCGAGGGAGGTACCACTCCCCCAGAAGCCAGCAGTGCCACTGGGGAAGCCTGGGATTCTGCAGCAATTGAAAGAGAGCATCATGCCCCTCACACATCAGCTAAAATGAGCACCAGCCTATCTGACTCTGCAAAGGAAGCAGAGCTCAGCACTCCCAAGGACTGCCTATCTGCTCCAGGGGAAACAGCAGAGATGCTGGGCAGACCCTCTAACCCCGTGCGAAGAGTGCCAGCAGGACTGGAACGAGAGCAAGGTGATGCAGAGCCTCAAAAGGGACTCTCAGAATTGGAAGGAGAAATGTTTTTAGAGGAGGGTGGACTGAATTGTTCTCTGAAACTTAAGCAAGTAGAGCTGGTTGACCTGGAAAGCAACCAGGACTCTTCCTCTCTCAGCACGGTCCAGGAAGTGCCAGCCCCTGGCAACGCCATCCTGCAGGCTGTGGACCTCAGCACTGAGTTTCCTCAGTGCCAGGCAGAACGGGCTTTTCATGGCTCAGACCCTCAGGCCCAGCATCCAAAATCTCCTTTGGCTGATGCCATTTCCTCTCAGAGAGAGACACCTAAGTGCTTCTTGGTGTGTAAAACTGTTTCAGAGGGACATTATAAAGCTGAACCATTTCTGGGTAAGAGCTCCATGGATTCTTTGCAGGAGGTTGACGCTGGTGCAGAGCAGCAGCAAAGCAGCGACAAAGTGGCACCAGCAACTGGTGAGCAGCCTACCTCAGAGAAAGCAGTAGAGGACATGGCTAAACCTTACGCTTCTGAAGATGCTAAGGAAAGCATAAGAGCATTCCAGGATTTGGAAGAGAATAGAGAGTCTTCCTCTTCCCATCAGCTGTCTTCCACTTTAACAGATGACAGCCAAGTAAGTTCACTACAAGCAGAAGGAAACATCTCAGCGGGTGAAACAAGGAATAGCAGCATGGTCAAAGACCAGGGAGCAGTAATGGTTCCTAAAGAAAACTCATCCACTTCCAAATGCCTTCATCTTGAAGATGATCACAGAAAAACAGAGGGCAGACCTGCCTCTCCAGCAGAGCGTGCCTTCCAAGTAAAGGATACTGCTAAAATAATTGAGGAAATGAATACTTCACGGCATAAGGAACGAGCACAGGAGGAGGCAGTGTCTGAACTTCAGCAGGAAGAGAAGAAGAAAGAGTGCAAAGAGCAGAATCTGACAGGAGAAGGAAAATATTTGGAGCCCAAAGATCAGAAAAACAAGGAACGAAATGAGCAGGAACAACAACTGCAGAAGGAAGAGCTGAAACTGGAGGAAGAGCTCGAACTGGAGACTCCGTCACCAGCTTTCAGGTCAGAGATATCTTCTGTTCCTAGGCATAATGTGGATTTGCGTGGTTTGGAGAATGTTTTTTTGGCTGAGCAAACAGGTTCAGCATTTCCTCCTGTGGAACTTGTCTCTGTGCATCAGCATCCTGGTGAGGATGTACTGCTGAAAGGTCATGTCACAGAAACAGGTTCTGGATGTCAGCCACCCACTGCCTGCCCTCTGTCCTCAAATAACCTGAACCCAGTGGGAGAAACTCCAGTGGCACCTCCACAGACTTGCCTTATCTCTGACCATGCAGAAGACCTAGAAGACTCTGGCCGCTTTTCCATCAGTGGTCAGGATGTGGGAGAAGCTGACTGGGATGACAGGACAAGACTGGGCAGAGAGGATGAGAACGTTGATGGGCATGGAAAGGCTGTCCAGAGGTTTGATAAAAGAGGTGCTCCACTCCATGGAGAAGTGGCAGCACCTTCTAGTGCAGAGAACCCAGAAGCTTCTGTTCCTTCCTCTGGTACCGAGAACTTGGAGCCACCTGATCATATAGATCCTCATCTCATTACAGAAAATTTGGGGAAAGCTGATCTTCAGGACTTCGTTCCAACTTTACCCTCAGAGCTCACCTCTGTGCCTTTAACGTTTGGCCTGCAGCAAGAGGGTGCTAGCGTAACAGCCTCTGTGACCTCTAAGGACTGTCCTGGCGCCAACCTGAACAAACTGCTAGACTCTGTAGAGAAGCCAGCCAACAAAGCCTCTTCTATGCAAGTGCGGGACCCAACATCAGGGGAAACTGCTGTTGGAAGGACTGATCCAGGGGAGGCCAATGTTTCCCATGAACTTCTTACTTCTGAGGAAGGCTTTCCTGAAGAACTTAGTGGCCCATCTTCTTTCTCCGTAATATACACGAGCTGTCTTCCTCACGAGAGGAGCCTTCCTGAGGATAGGAGGACTGTGGCTATCGTTGCACAGCCTCTGGAACCACCCCAAACACCAGGCAGGACTTCCACTCCCCTGAACCACCCAGAGACAATTAATCAAAACCCCTCAGAAAAAAGCACCATTATTCAAAGAAAAGAAACGGGAGCAAATGTGGATCATGAAGCACAACAAGTGCCTTTACTTGATCAGACTGACTGCAGTTTAAACCAAAAAGAGCCTGGATCCAGAATCTCCAGTGTCCTGAGCACCCTGATTTGGCCCTCTGAAGAAGATATGGTCCTTGCTGTGAATGAGCAAGAACAACATCTGTCCCCTGTGTCCCACTCAAGCCTACCTCTGGTGTCTGAGCCTGATGCCAAACAGCTTCCTCATCCTCCTTCCCATGTCCAAAGCCCCAGTCAAGCTCAGGCCCCTGCACTTAACGCAAATCACCTTGCCCAACCTCCAGCCCTTGAAAGTTATAGGCCACTGGCTCCTGTATCCCACTCCAGGCCACATCTCAACTGTGGTATGGACGATGATAACTTACTAGCCACTCGCCCTCCTATAAGCCATCCTCTCCGGACTGCCGCCTCTGTGTCTGATTCTAACAATGTGGCCTCTGCTTCTGATGGAGAAGATGTAGCAGAGAAAGATGACCTTGTTCCCATAACTAGAGAGTGGGATCTCGGTGACTCAGGTACCCATGATACAGAGACTTCTGATGATTCAGGGGTCAGTCTGTTGGCCAAAAGCTTTTCTGCTGTTGGAAATGAGGCATTGGCCAGCTGCTCTGACACCAGCCCTGAAACAACAGATCAGCACGTGGATATACAGTGGGGAAAGTCCTCACCTGACCACCCTTCTTGGCCCTCGCTGGAAGGCCTGATAGCATCCACAGACTCCAAGAGCAGAGAATCTGCACAGCCACTTCCGATGCTAGCATTCACCAATCCAATCCACTTTCTCCAGCTCAGCCCTCCATCACCACCAACCACCAGAACAACCTGCCAAGAAGAGGAGGTCTCAGGGGAGCTGCGATGGGAGCAACGCGCAGGCATCTTTGGTGTAGACACAAAGAACATCCAAGCTCCGTTGGCAACCACGGAGAAAATAGAAGATGAAAGGAGGGTCAAGCAAAGGCTAGTTCAGCCAAAGGAGGAAATACCCAGACATCCACCCTTGGAAAAATCGTCAAGTTGGCCAGACAAAAAAACGGTCAGGGTAGTTGCACAGGAGCCGACAGCCAATCAAGAAAGCCCAATTAAGCGCCGAGTAAAAAGCAAGGACTGGCATCGGCAGGGCCTGAAGAGGACATCAGTACCACCAGATATCCTGCACGGTGAGTTCTCTCTTTCACTCTCCCCAGCAAACTTACTGCAGATACCAAAACCGTAGGATTAAATTAAATAGACAGTGTGATAGAGAGGCATGATTGCTCTTGTGAGAGTTCGGTGTTGCTCTCGTGCTTTTCTGGTATACTCCTCACTCCAGCCCTGTAGTCCCATTGCTATCCTGCCCCAAGCTTCCCCCTCCCAGCTCTCCCCTAGCTTCTCTCTGCTGCCTTGTAACCAGTGCATCCTGCTTGTTCTCTGAGTAGGGCTGCACTCAGGGGCTTGGTCCCCTCATTTGACACTAACATCTGCAGCAGAGAGCTTATCTCGCCTCACGGATCCCTCACTCCTCGGCTTCGCATCCGGTTTCTCTTCTTGTCCTTTTCTCTGTGGTTAATGATCTGTTGCCCTTGCTCAGTAACATGGGTTATTTTGGCCTACCTGCAGGAATGAGTTTCTTGGTGGGGCTCAGTTCAGAGCTTCTGCTCATCATCTCTGCTGCCATCACATGGCCGTTGCATTTCGCAGCACTTGTGGCAGCCCATTTCCAAGCAGTAAGGAAAGCACATGCACACACCCTTAGTAGCCCATATCTGTTACAGCATGTTTTAGTTCCTTGTTTATTTGCTACCTCCCTTTATTTTGCAACTGACACCTTTAGGTTCCAATTTGACCTTCTGAAAGAGATGATCTTCCTGAGAACATAGGATTTGAGATTACAGATAAGAATGCAAATTCGTAGAGTCCAAGGTCCCAACTTGCATAGAAGCCAAATCACTGATGTCACAAATGGAAAACATGCATCTTCTGTAATGCAGTTCATTCAGACAGTACTTATTGTCGAGATGCGTGTCTGTTCTTTATTATATCTTGCATGAACTTTAAACATACTTGCTTCTTCTCAGCTCTTATTTAGTTTATTTTCCAAGCTCCACAACATGCTGGGTTTTTGGCACAGAGGAAAAGGAGGGGTGTGTGGAAGGGTGTAAATGGTTTGGCAGCACTTGAATCAAGATTTTTTTCATGTATTTGACCTGTAAATTCTTGGTTCCAGATTTTAAAACATTCAGGGCAACAGGACTGTCTTTCCCCTGACCCATACTTGCAGCTCAGTCTTTGGGCTTTCTTCCTTCTCCTGTTCCCAGAGAATTTTATATATGCATCATGTATGTGTATATATATATATACATGTATCTATATACACACCCACCCACTCACACCCTGTTTAATTAAACCCCTCACAAAACAAAAGAAAAATCTGCACTTCCTCCATGTTATGTAACAGAAGCTGACTCAAACAGCAGTTTGTGAATGCTCACATAGTACGTAAATGTGAGAATTGGATTGCAGCATTTAGTATCGGGCCACATCGCTTCTAAGAGTCTTCACAGGAATGACTTTGTTAGACGTCCAGCATTTCTGCCCCAGAAGTCACTGAGAGTTTTCGAGGCTCAGGGTCCACAAAAGACTTTCAGAAGTGACTAGTGACTTTGGGTCCGTTGATCCTCTGATGCCTGGCCCAAGTTGCAGAAAGGGGAAAGGCAGCACCAAATAGAGCCCCCAGGCAGTGTCTTTGCTTGGGCAACTGAAGATGAAAGCTTTAGAGTTACTGTCATCTCTGAAAGTGTCGGCCTTAATCTTGCTATGAAAAGCCAAGGTGACTAAGTTACACATGTAAAATGTAAGTAATGTCAAGGATTATTAAAACCAGAAAGTTTCTGACCCAGTAATAAAGGTCAGGAGGGCACCTGTACTCCAACCCAAGACCACCACACCACTTAAGTGGAGTATAGGTAAGTGGTATTTGTGTATCATTAGGATTGTAGCTCGGCTCTAAAGTCTGACTTACGTGTTTACTTTTTAATTCTTACATGCAGAAATCCCTTCTGTTCCTTCAGAGGAAGAAGCTCACAAGGCACACAGGGAACCACCAGTCAGTTCAGAAACAGTTATATTGCGGTAAGTCTCTCAGAGGCCTCTTAGAATTTGCCCCCATCCTGTTGAACAGAACATGATGCTCTCCATTGTTCATAGAGGGACCAAAGATGATGATAAGGAGTAGAAAACTATAATAAAATGACTCATGCCTGTGTTTCAGTCTGTGCCCTCTGTGAGAGGGCACCATTGCAACAGAAGTATTTCTGTCCCTTTAGGACAGTGTTTCCATCAAGTCAAACTTTGTTCTTCGTTAAGTAAAGCATGTGGAGCTTGACCTTGTTGGAAAGAGAGGTCCTTGCTGTGCCTGATCTGTTACTACCATTTGGATAAGCCATGTCTGGCACTGTGCTCTTCATTCGCTCTTTGTTTCTAAATCCTTATTGCCTGACAGAGAGAAGAAACCCGCAGATGCAATGGAGAACTTCAAACGCCGGCACTCCAAACTGATGAACTCCTGTAAGTACTTTTTACCTTAAGTGCTGTGGCAGACCCCTCTCCTCCATCATCTCTCACCCTTGCAGTGAGCACAAAGGAGAGGGTCTCTTGCCACATGGTAGCGAGGAAGGGGCATTAGAGAGCAGTGTTCGATGGAGGCAGTGAATCCAGAGTCCTGCAGTGCACTCAAGGCAGCTGGTGAGCTTTGCTTATAGCGAGTGCATGTGGTCTAATGTATTCAGTTATTCTAATCTGAGACACTAAGAGTTTTCTCCAGATTGAAGTAGAGGGCGAGTAGCTGCTGTAGAAAGTATAAATGTATGTGCTTCTTTTCACAGCAAGATTGCTGTATCAGGAGTACAGTGATGTGGTTCTGAACAAAGCCATTCAGAGCCAGAAGAGAGTGGATTCTTTCGCAGAGGATATAGAGTCGAGTTTCCCAAGCTCCCCAAGGCTACGGAGGAAAGTGCTGTCTCCTCAGGACTCATATTTACAACGTCTGTCAGTCTCATCTAATGCATCCCTCTGGCAGGACATCCCCATGATACGGGGCAGCAGAATACTACTCAATATGTCCCGTGATGAGCAGAAGCTGCAAGAGGTAATAATGATGCAATAAGGTAGATGGGTGGTCTGTAGTCAAGAAAAGAGCCCCCAAAAGGGTGGTTAAAGTGCAGAGCAAAAATGTCTGATGTGGGAATGCAAGTGCTTGAATACAGCAGTCACCCCTACCTACGTAAGCAGCATGGGGATGTGGTACCAGTGCTTCTGCAGTAGTACAGTGCTGAAGTTCAGAACTATAGAGAAAAGGAGCACTGAAAGACAGACTCTAGACTCTATCAGTAACTTTGTGAAAACAGACATGGGGAAACTGGGATGAGATAAAAGAAGGAATTTTGAGCAGGTTCAATGCAAAAGAGAATATTAAAGTAGAAGACTTTCTAGTATTCTCCCACACATAAGCTTATGAGAGATCCTAATAAAACCACAGTGAGTTGTCGTTCCTGTGGTAGAGCGTGAGTTTACCAAACTCACCTGTGTGAGCTGCAGGACTGAGAGGACACAGGAAGAAGTATGGGTTCAGCAAAATGGTACGTAGAGAAACTGGGTAAGGAAAATGAGAGGAACTGAGAAATGGATGGGAGGACCCAGAGAAAGAGCTGAAAACAGCAGCATGGGAAACATGATGAAGGAGAAAAAGATGGGTGATGCAGATGGTGGAAAATTTATGAAAGCATGTAAAACAGGGAACCTGGTGAAAGTGGAGTTGAGGGGGAATAAAATAAAATGACAGCAGGTGGTTATTTTTAAGTCCTACCACAAGTATGTCTAAAGAAACACAGGCTATATATAACGGCATGCTTGCCCTTGATTCCTAAGGGCTCCTCTTTTGTAATTACATGCTACTTACATCATGTACTGGGAGGTTTTCGTGCTTTGCCCCTGTCTCTTCTCCTGTAAGACTCTTCACAGACTTGCCTAGTGTACTGATGCTGTGCTCCCTTCTTTCATCTCTCAAGGCCAAGTTTGAGTTGATAATATCTGAGGCTTCATACCTGCGCAGTTTAAATGTGGCAGTGGATCACTTCCAGCGATCCGCAGAGCTCCAGGCAATGCTCACCAATCAAGAGCGTCAGTGGCTTTTCTCCCGCCTTCATGATGTACGCGATGTCAGTGCCAGGTGAGATACGGCCCTTTATTTCCAGGACTAACACCCTCTGTGAAGCATAGACACAGCCCATCGTTTCCATCAATAACATCTCTCACTCCTGTTCTGCGTGTGCACTGACCTTCAAGGTAGATACACACACATAGGACTTTGTGATTGCGTACCAACACTGCCCTGAAAGGAACATTCATCTTTTTAGGTGACGGGGGAATGTAAATCTTGGTTGTGAGTCCCAGATATTATGGCGCAATTGTGCACAGAGCTCATCATTGCAGGAGATCAAAATATTCAAAATGCTACTGTAGCTATGCCTTATTGGCTTCAGCTACAACTAAACTTGACTAACTAGACCTCGGCCCAAACCAACTGCAGCTCCTGCCAAATAGAAGACAAGAAGCAGCTGCACAAGCCCTGACCAGGAAAAAAAGAAGAAAAAAAAAAAAAGGGGGGGGGGGCGGGCGGGAAAAGTAAGTTACAGCCATTACTTGACAGACCCTAATGTGAATCAATTGAGTATAAGTCATAAAATGTAGACATGACCCCACATGCAAGGAATCCTGTATCTTGTAGGATTCTGTTCTGCTTTTCTCCTGCAAGGCTTGGCTAAATATATCACTAAGCTAGTAAGGTTTTCTGCTACCTTTTCCATTTCTACTAGTGAGATTATTTTGATCTTAGTTTTCAGTTGTTTCCTTTACCGTGCCTTTAGAAGTATGCCCTCTCAAGAACAGAAGTCTTTTGCCTCTGCTTCTTCCTTGCTGATATCTAGCCCTAAATTGTCATTGTGCGGGCATTATGCCCTCTTTAGAAGTAAAGGGCTGTCTTGTGTTTATATGTGGGCTATGTGTATCCTATATATGTCAGGATTTTAGAGGACTGAGGATGTTTCTGCTTTACTAAATGACACTGGTATTTACCTCTCCTTTTATGTGCTGCAGTTTCCTCTTTGACTTGGAGGAGAAATTTGAGGAGGACATATTCACCTTCCACGTGTGTGATGTGGCTCTGAAACATGCCCCTGAGTTCCGCAGGGTGTATCTACCATATGTGACAAACCAGACATATCAGGAGCAAACCTTCCAGCGGTTACTGTAAGTTTGTTTTTTTTTTTTTTTTTTTTTCCCATCTGTTGCACCCTTCTCCCCCCTTACTTCCTTGCTGCACCTCAAATATTGCCTCTTTCAAATGATGGGGCATGCAGCAGGTACAGGCTTTTGGCCAACTCTCACACTACACCCCCAGAAGAACAGGCAGGAACCTTCTTCAATTCAGTGGCATTTGGGACAGTAGGACAGAGCTACTGCAGGCTCCTCTCCCATAGCATTGGAAAAGGAAAGAATAATTAATATCTGATTCTGTTGCAGCCTGTTCTTTCTGTCTGCTCTCTACTGAAGAGAGCAAAAAGGACTGTCGTAGATAGTGGTTTTCAGTCTGTGGTTTTCAGACTACTAAGAACTGGAAAGTGATAATTTCAAGTGAAACCTGTCCTCAATCATTCTGTGATTCTGCAATTAAGAAAAATATGGCTGCTGTCAGTAAGCTTAAACTGGCTATCCAGGAGTCTTTAAAATGGATTGAAAATCCTGGGGCCAAAGACTACTTGGTCTCGTTTTTCTCTGGGAGGTGGAGTGGAACATCTCTTGCCTTCATTTTCTGTACCCCGTGGTACAACCAGGCATTGCTTAGGCACGGGCCCAGTCCTAAGCAAGGTTTCCTTGCCATTTCTACACTGCTTCCTTTGTAACAACCCAGTTCCAGTGAAGCTACAGTGATACGACTCTTTCCAACAGGCTATTGAGGCCTGGGTGCTGCTCACTGGGATAGATCTAGTCTTGCAATTGATTCCCTTAGGGAAGGCTTAGTTTCACACAGAAAGGACCTCCAAAATATTGTCTAGGGCAACATCTACTGGGCCTACAACCTTCTTCCCCATCTCTTCAAGGATGTGGGATTGGCTATTCTGGCAGCTGGTACTACTCTCATACCATTAACTTTATCTGCTACTGGCCAACATGGAAACTGGATGGCAGTTGGATGTGTGTAAGAGGGTGAGAGAGACATTAGCAGGGGAACACAGCTGCTCTCAGGAGTAGCAAGAGAGGGGAGGCAGCTGTTTCCAGATCCTGGACACAGCCCTTGGAACTGGACCATGCAGCGTAAGGAAAGAATACAAACCACCACTCTCTCTGTGAAAGGTGCCCTATTGATAGGGGGGAATTGAAACAGAGATCTTACTTCGGGCTTTTATTCCAGAGAGCTGTGGCAGAAAGAGGAAATATAAATGTATATATGTGTATGTGTGTGTATATATAAAAAATATACATACATATATATATAAGTATGTCCTTCTATATCTGTTAGAAACCTACACTTGCTCTTCCTCAGCCATGGCGCAGTTTCTTGACATCTCTTGCCCGAGGGACAAAACCTGACTGTTGGGAGTACTCCAACACTCACTGAAATCTGATATTAGGAAGACTATTTATTTGCTCTGATGTCTGGATGTCTTCTTTCTTTACCACTCCCACAGAAATGGAAATGCAGGGTTCCAGCAAGTCCTGGAGAGACTGGAAAGTGATCCAGTATGCCAGCGCCTCTCACTTAAATCCTTCCTCATCCTCCCTTTCCAGCGTATCACTCGACTCAAACTCCTCCTACAGGTAACTGTTGATTCTCTGCTTTTCTACAGTTTCTCTCAAGCTGACCCTTCTTTAAGTCTGAAAGTCATATAAGTATGAGCTAGCTCCAAGCAGTGGGTGGAAAGACTGCACACAGCCCTTTGTGTGTTGCATCTGTGACAAGTTTGGCAACATGCTCTAAAGCCACTCCGTTGTGTATATTGTGAATATCCCTTTGCAAAAACAAACCCATTTGTGATTGTGCAAACGCCTGCTGTGCATTAGAGCAGCACCATGAATTGGTTATGATAGCTTCTGTGAGGCAGTGCAGTTTGTATACTGGTTAGGACAGTTGCAAGACTACTTCAGTTGTACTCCAATAAAAAAAAAAAAAAAGGAGTCTTATCAGAACATGTTGATTTACATCTTATTGAACTGTTTTGGCTTCTTGCTGGGAAAACAAAGTCAGGGTCCCTTGGCTGCCCTCTGCAAGGCAACCTGTTTCCACTCTTTTCTTGCAACATTGACCAATAGGAGCCTTCCAGACAGGGAACCAGCAAGCCCCTAATGAATTAATTTTGAGTTCTTTCTATGAAATTATTCTCTTTGATTATTTGAGCTTTTTTGGTAAAGGAGAAAGAGCATCAGGCAAAGAACAATTCTGTACATAAGGCTGTTTGTGCTTGGATTATTGGTTGCTTCCTGTGCCATGTAACTTGTATATGATAGTTAATACGATGAGATTTTCAGATATGCCCTTTTCAATGCACCTTATCAGTGACATTCTGCATCTCAAACTTCTGGCCTTGTTACCTCCACATTTCATCACCTACTACTGCTCTAGCATAGAGGCTGGCATCTTAGTGTCTCCTTGTTTCTGCTACCCCTCCCAGAGCAGCTTACCCTATCTGCATTATGAAAAACATCTTCTCTCATGCAGAATATCCTGAAAAGAACTCGGCCGGGGTCTGAGGAGGAAGTGCAAGCAACACAGGCCTATGATGCACTTGAAAAGGTAAGGCCATCAACGCATTCTGCAACCATTGTGCCCTGGCAGCCAAAGGAGATGACT
This sequence comes from Rissa tridactyla, assembly GCF_028500815.1. Classification (NCBI taxonomy): domain Eukaryota; kingdom Metazoa; phylum Chordata; class Aves; order Charadriiformes; family Laridae; genus Rissa; species Rissa tridactyla. The sequence goes on from NC_071466.1 coordinate 139,953,728, forward strand.
GTATCCTGGGGTGCGTTAAACGCAGCATAGCTAACTGGTTGAAAGAAGCGATTGTCCCACTATACTCAGCGTTGGTGTGGCCTCACTTTGAGTACTGTGTGCAGTTATGGGCTCTGCAGTATGAGAAGGATGTAAAAATATGAGAATATGTCCAAAGGGTGGCAACAAAAAGGACTAGAGGGCGTGATTTATGAGGGGCAGCTAACTATTGTAGGTTTGTTCATCTCAGAGGGGCGACCTCATTGCTGTCTACAACTCCCTCATGAGGGGAAGCGGAGAGGGTGGTGCTCTTCTCTCTGGTGTCCAGTGGTAGGATGCAAGGGAATGGTTTAACTCTGCGTCAGAGGAAGTTCAGGTTGGATATTAGGAAAAAGTTCTTCACTGAGAAGGGTGGTCAAGCACTGGAATGAGCTCCCCAGGAAAGTGGTCATGGCCTGATGGCGTTCAACAAGTGTTTAGACAACACTCTTAGATATATGGTTTAATTTTTAGGTTGCCCTTTGTGGACTCAGGAGTTGGGACTCAATGATCCTCGTGGGTCTTTTCCAACTCAGGATATTCTGTGATTCTCCACAGCCAAGCTGCATCACGCAGCTGCCAGTGCACCTAAGTGTCCCTGTCCTTTTTATTGATCCTCACCAGTAACAAATCTGTGTGTTGATGTGACTCTCCTGCATGTTTAGTTGTAGCTGTGAGCAGAAAACACTTAAGCAGGAGCCAGCTGGGATGTGACTGAACCTGCACCAATGATACTGAACTACTTTTTGAAGACTTGCTCTTTCCAGTCTCCTAACCATAATTCCCCCTTTGTGTTCCTTACCTTTGTCTCTGATTACTGATCGACTACTACCCTAATCCCCACAAGAAAATATTGCTGAAAATATTGGCAAGACGTTACTCTATTGCATCCCTTCCTCTATCCTATTTATTACAGAGGCAAGATTTAAAGTCTTCTGAGACAAATTGTTATCTGGAATTCGTACAGCAGCATAAGCTATACTTGTTCCTAGCTAGCTCGTATGTTGATCATTTGACTTTCTTGGAGCATCACACTCACTCTTAGAATCTCTCCCCTCTTGTCTACCTAAAGACCAGTTCAACATGATGTATACCTCCTTAAAACTCTTAGGATTGCACCTACCTGCTGCACAGCTCCCAAAACACTGCGGTCTGAGACGGGTGGGCAAGATGTCACACGCTGAAATCCTTAGATGCCAGCTGTATTCAAGCCGGCATTATCTCTGTGACACTGTTACCCAGCTGCCCTGCATCACCTCAGGCAGCTATGTAGGCCGCTTACAGGCTGAAGTAATTCTGTTTCATTGTGTCCTGTCCTCACGGTTACTAGCAACAAACTTGGGGTTGTGGAAAAATTTGGGCTGATGTCTGTCTAATCAGCCTCCTGCGTTTACAGTGGAGCATCTAATAAGAGCTACTTCCAAATGACCAGCAATTCAACCTCTGTCACCTGAAAGGAGAGAGATGTCTCTAGTATCCCTCCCCACTCCCAGTATCCCAAAGGTAAAACGATACTTGCCACAGAGACTTCACCTAAAGAATACCTTCCTTAAGAAAGAAGGATGATCACTGTAGGTATGAAGAAGTTCAGTGTGCTCACCTGGAAAAATACTTTTTTGCAGGAGGATGCCTAAGGAATTGTCACTTTGACTCTTGAAGGGCTCCTGGGACTAGTACTGATCCCATCAGGCAGTTTTGCTCCCACCGCATTGATCATCTGTTTTCCTCTGCAGCTCATCAAGGATTGCAATGAAAATGTCCAGCGCATGAAGAGCACTGAAGAGCTGATCTACCTCAGCCAGAAGATTGAATTTGAGTGCAAGGTGAGCTCGTCCATTCCGTGGGCCTTGCTCTAGCCTGATCTATTTTCTCTCTTTCCTCACAAAGTTGCTTGCGCTTACTTTTTGATTTCCTCTCCAATATACACAGAACTGTTGAACCAGAATATCATACAAAGGTCAGCTCTTCATCAGTGCTTCCCTTGCCCAATCGTTCATGTCAGCCTTCAGCTGAAGGTACCTACTATGACTTATTCCTGTCCACCTGGAGAGATGAAAGCACACTTCTTCCAGAGAAAGGCAAAAATGCAAATCCAAAACTCAGGGATAACGATTTCCTTGTACACACTTGACATAAATGTTCATTTCTGTCTTGCAGATATTCCCACTCATCTCACAGTCAAGGCGACTTGTGAAGTGTGGTGAGTTGACAGCACTGGACTTCAACACCCCCAGTCCAAAATGGAAAGTCACCACCCGTCCCATCTACCTACATCTTTTCAATGACTGTCTGCTCCTGTCTCGGCCGAAGGAGTGAGTGCTTCAACACAATTCTTGCTGCCCCTTCTAAAATACCTGTCTCTTTTCTGGGTCTGTGCTTTGGTGAAAGAGTCCTTTCCCTCTGCCTGCCAGCAAGTGGCAGCATTTGTCAAGTCACTCTCCTAACCCTACATTATGTGAGTATCATGCAAGTACGTGGAATTTGATAGTCCTAACTCTTAATTACAACGTATGATAAAATAACAAGCTATCTTCTGGTCCCTAGTGCAATGCTTCTATTCTGCCTTTCCATCTTCATAATGTGAAACACTTTAATAACAATTTCTTTGTTCACTTTAATAACAATTATTCTAGTTTTACTTGGTAAACAATTTGTTCCTAAAGGACAGCATGAAGATTAGTGAACGTGCAAATCACTGGTTTGTCAAGAAAGTAAGAGAGTTGTGGGTGTGTTGGGGTTTTGAAAAAGAGGTGTGTGTTTTTGTTTTTAAGCTGTAAGTTATCAAATAAAATTCGAACAGGACAGAGCTTAGTATTTCTACCCTTTTCATTAAGTCCCCTCTCTCTTCTCTGGCCTTTTGAGACTTCTAGCAAGAACAAAGCTCAAGATGGTTGAAGCAGATGAAGACTCGTTAAAAGCTCTTTGCTTTCCTGACACCAGAAAATGACATGGACTCACTTTGTAACCCTCATCACCTTAAAAATCACAACTCGTTTTGTTCCTCCTCTTTACCCACAGGGGTGGACGTTTTGTTGTGTTTGATCATGCCGCTTTCTCAGATGTGCGTGGGGAGAAGTGCGAGATGAAACTGCATGGAACAAACAAAAATGTTTTCCGTCTCTTTCTACTTCAGAATAACCAAGGAAAGAGAGTGGAGTTTTTGTTTCGTACAGAGACACAGTAAGAGCTCAAGGTTACCCTCAGTATATCCCATAACCATAGCCAGACACCTCCTAGGAGCCTGATGGTTGTCCCTCAGCTACCCAGATGCTGAAATATCAAATGCAGCTGCTGAGCAAAGGACTTGAAAAACATCCTCTTGTCATAACAAGCCCCTAATTAACTACCTTGCTCCTTTCTCATCATAGCTGCTCATACAGTAATACCATGTAATGTCACACCATCAGCCTCCAAAAATGGGAGGTTTTGCCTTTTCCCATCCCCTTTCTCCACTTCCACTTTCTCTGCTTTCCCCAAGTACCCCCTCCCTGACCCCTTCTGTGAGCAAACCTGTACGTGCGCGCACACACACACACACACCATTCCTGTCATCAGACTGCTGTCCCTCACATTGAATCCTGACACCTATCTGGTGATGTTTTACAGCAGTGAGAAGCTCAGGTGGATCTCTGCTTTGGCTCCTCCACGAGGAGAACTGGACCTCCTGGAATGCCCTGGTGAGACTGCTTTGCTACTACAGCAATGGGGGTGGTCTGGCTCAAAGGAGTTGGCGTCACTGTAAGGGGGAACATCCCAGAAATGACTCCAAGGCAGAATACTTTGTAAATGAAGATGATGTTCTCGGCCTTTCCCTCAGTGCCAGGTTCTGCCAGTTATTTTACCTATTTTTATTCCTCATATCAGGTAGAAGAGCTGTAGTCTCCCTTCCATTTCTCTGCTCTTTAGTGTTTGGGCCAGTCCCTTATCCCCAACCTCCTCTGGGGCTGTTGCACACAGGTTTACTGTTGCTTGCTGGTATACCATTATGATCTTTCCTCCCCTTTAGATGCACCACAGGTTCAATGCATAAAGACTTACAAGGCTCGGGAAAATGATGAGCTGGCTTTGGAGAAAGCAGATATCATCATGGTTATGCAGAACAGCAATGATGGTGAGCAGAATGAACTATCTTAAATTACGGGTAGGAAGTTACTCCAGTAATGTAAAGTAGCGTAAAGCTTTAACAATGCAATCAAGCTTCAGAAGGCACCTCTTGATGAATAGGCTCTTCATCTCCATTGAGACGCTTTATTTGGAAGCTGAAAGGGGATCTTTTTCTTTGATCTTATGGCCTTGTTGGAAGGGGCTTTTTGGGAAAAATGAAAAAAATGTTTTAAGTGTTTTGCCTCACGTTGTGCTTTTCCCTACACCACAGGATGGATGGAAGGAGTAAAACTTTCAGACCGGGAGAGAGGCTGGTTCCCTGCCGAACACGTGGAACTCATCTCCAGCAAACATGCGCGTCAGAAAAACCTGAAGGAGGAACAACGTGTGAAGAATGCCAAGCAGCAGGTCTTCTGCAAGAAATAAGACTCTCTTTTGTTTGGACCTGTACAGTCTCCCTGCCATGGGGAAACCATCTTTTTTTCTATTGTGCCTCAGAAGAAACACCTCTGCAAAGAGCATAATACAGCACTTTGACAGAACCAGGTGCTTTTTGCCAAAGAAAGCGGGAATTCAATCAGGAAAAATCATTCACTTCCTCTGTGTCACCAGGACTACGGCAGCAGTAGGAGGAACAAAAGTTGCATGTATTGCTTGCTTTGTGGTAGTAGAGAGGGACTTTAATCAGACAGAGGTCTGGGATCTGGACTTCTGAAAATATATTCCTGGTTTTGCCACTGACAAGTTGCAGGACGTGGGGCAAGTCACTTAGGAATTCTGCCTCAGTTTTCCCATCTGTGAAATGGGGGTAAACTCACCTACCTCACCAGATGTTGTGAGGCTAAATTCATTAGTATTAGCATACTAAGAGCTTTGAGTTCCTGAGAAGGAAGGTGCTAAGTGCAAAGCACAATATAGTTGAGGAGAGTGTTCCATTTGAATGTCCTCCTGGTATTTTGATGGTATTGATCTCCATAGAGTAATTTCCATTTAGAACAATTTATCTATTTGATCGTGCAAGTCTACTGTTTTTTAGATAGGCAAATATTTCATTGTATCTAAATTTTACTCAGTCTCAGCATATTGCTACGAGTCCTTGACAGCATTACAAAATCCACTTGAGTTAAGCGAAGTTTTCAGAAGCCACTGTGATGATTTCCCCCACCTTAAAAGGTATCAAGCTGAAGAATCTATTTTGCAACGGTCACCTCCCTTCTGAACAAGTGTCCCAGTAAGCCACCTTAAATTACCCTTTTTTACTCTGCCTCCCACTCAAAGAAGAACAGTGACTTTCAACATAGATTTTTATTAGGTGTTGGTACACGCCCTGTACAAAATAACCATGACTAGGCATATGCAATGAAGTGGCACTTTCCTGCTGCTCTTAATCTGATAGCTGACGTGGTATTGCATGCACCATTTTGCACACTTATAGAAAACACTGAGATATTTAGCCACTGTAGATAAAGTCAAAATACGTACCGGGGACTTTGTTCTTTTTTAGAACACTCTGGTTTCAAGTCCAGTTTACATGCAGTCCTGCTTTTGTGCAGAACCTGTCTATTTGAGGACATGCCTTTAACTGTAAAATAATGTTTCTGTGTTAAAGTGTTTGCGTTCAGTCAATGCAAGATCAAGTATAAGAATCAATACACCAAAGAAAGCAACGTGTAGCCTTCTTGCATTTGATATATTTGAAGAATTAGTTATCTTCATATCTCCAGCTTTCTATCTCTGTAACATTCTGCCTTTAATTCCCATTTATGTTGTATCTAGTATAGCATATTACAGCCTATTTATATCAATAATTTTAGCTGGATTAAAAAAAAAGTTGCTTTTAGTCCTAATAAACTCATGCACTTCTCCAGTTAAAATAAACAACCTTCTGCTTTCCTTGTTACCTAGCTTTTCATCTTAAATATAAGTAATTCAGTATTTACTGAACACATATTCAGTATTTTCATTGTTTTCTCCACTATAACTCTCTTAAGTGAATAATAAGTACAAATAGCAATACTTAGCAGAGGCAGTGAAGAAAGCTTGCTTTACCAGACATACCTTAAGATCCTTCAGAGTGTTATCACCAGCCCTGAAGTGACAGCTGCTGCAGGTTCTGTAATGGTGTTAGTCATCAGTATATCAAGGTAAGCTAAAGGGATGACCTACAGAAGATGGGAGTCCAGGTCACTGTACCAGTATTGTTCGGTTATCTTTTAATCTATGGTCCCGACTACAATCTGGATGCTTTTTTTTCTCTAGAAGAACTGAAGATGATCCCTAGCTAAGAACAAAAGCAAGGCCCTACCTCAAACTAAAATAAGTGACATAAGGGTTATAACCCTTAACAAGACCCATGAATGTTCAGAGATCCAGAATACTTGCTTGTCGCAGGCTGTCATGAATTTATGCAATACGTAAGTCATCAGGATCACCTGAGCACCTCAACTGAGATACACAACACTGCCATGGGATCAATGAAGTACGTGCCCGTGTAAGGTCATCTTCCGCTGGCAGTCTGAGGCATCCCCATGTCCATGCCAGCTTCACCTTTGCTACTTGTATCATGAGGAGGCAGGCCCCAGACATTCCCATTCTAAATCAGAAGTAATCTTGTTAAACATTTTAAAAGTCAAGAATTCTTTACTCTTTCACCTTCCACTCTCAAAATCAAGCAGGGATATTGTTCATTAGAGCCTCCCAAGGTGGTTTCTATGTTAAATTATGTATGTTCTTGTTAAAATTCTTGTTGAGATAGGAAACTTTAAGGCTGCTGCTGTTGTGACTGACAGGACTTCTATACTGTTTAACTAGTTGGATCAAAAGTTAACTTCTCCCTTTCACAGGTACAGGCTTTATTTCCTGTTGTCATTTATTTTTTTTAATGTTTAGGAACATTTAAAGGTCAGCTTATGCTTTTAAGAATAAGTGTTCATACTCTGGTTGACTTGGATTTCTTCTATTTCAGATAAACCTCAACTTCTCACTATTTAGTTACATTTTTAGCCCCAGCACCATCCTGCCACCAAAATCCATAAACAAATCTGCACTGATTTGCTTCGTGCTTTTTGAAACTGATTAACATCTCATTGGTTTATACAAACTTAATCAAACTCATACAATATCACTTAAAACTGCACATTCACAAGGCAGGAATAAAGTTGGCAGATTATCTGGTGTGTCCTATTACAGTCTTAATTATAAGTCGGGATCTCTCCCTACATTATCTAATGTGGATAACCTAATTTCCCAGAAAATCAGTATTAAACAGAAATGGAAGTGTAGAGTTTGTCAGCCAAATCCCTATACTTTTCTAGAAGATCCCCAAAGAAGGTCCACAGAATAGGAACACCGTATGAAATGCCAGTGTATCTTAAACAGCTGGCTGTAAATTGAAGCACAAAGAAACCGTAATCTTCCACAGGAACCTGTGGAGACCGATACATAGTGTATCTGGTGAAAAGAAATCTATATTTCTATACTGAAAAAGACAGACAATATTTACAGGGCAGCTACACTCATTTGTGTGGTAAGAACAGCAATGAAATACAAACATGAACTACATTTAAAAAGTTTTGTTGACAATCTGAGAAATTTGTGGTTTACAAAAATCAAATGTTACGACTGCTGTTATTTTTTTCATACTAAAAGTTATATATAAAGATATATATGTGGCTCTAAAAAAAAAAAAAAATAAGCTCACAGCCCTGGAGACCTATGTTGGTTCCTCCGAAAGGAAAATAAATTAAAGCATTCTCCACAGTTCTTATTCCCTTTCGTAATACTAGAAAAAGCTGACATTAGGACCAGCGTTCAGTAAATAAACACAACCTTGCTCAGAAACAGGAACCTCTAAAGCAGTTAGTGATTTTTATTTTTGCGCTTTTATCTAATATTGAAGAGGTCCCATCCCCTCTAAGATCAGAGCTGTGTTTTGTCAGCTGAATGCTGATAACAAATTAAATGCCATTTTAGCCACAATAATATTCCAGCCAGCATGTCTTGCATTTGGTGGCTGAACCAGGTGCACTGTTAGACTAGTTATACTGTCTCCAAAATGCTGGCACACATGTTTCAGGTTACACTCATTTAACATAATGAAACTACTCTCAGGTGAAAGCATCTGCAGAAGCAGGACCTTCGATGCTAGAGCAAACCTCGAAACAAAGACAGGGTGTGTGGGGAAATGCACAGTAGGAGAATTGTGCTACGCCAGCACTGAGCTACTGAGCCAATAACCAAGATGAGGATGAAGGACGTTCTGTCTTGGTGCAGCAGAACACCATTAAGCAAATCTCATTCTTCAAGCAAACACTGTCTTTGCTGTTTATAGACACGCGAGTTGTGTTTACAGCCGGCTGCGCTTCACTTGGTGGTTAGCAAAGCTGTACACAGAGGAGGCAAGAGGATTCTGGAACCATCGTGGCCTAAGGTGCAGCGCAGGTCTCTCGAACAACTGCACGTGAGAAGATGGAAGTCAGAAAAGCCAGGCTTGGTTGGCTCCTGCCCTCCATCTTGCATAGACACCTGCAAGGGCACAAAGCTGTTTTAAATGTTACCTGAGCAGATGACAACACTTGTAGTAGTGCGAGATCACTAACTGCCTGGTACTGCTCTGTTAGGAGCCTTTTTTTTGTAAGAATTGTTTTAAGTATTGAAAGGACACAAAACTACAGTGCCTACAAGCCAAGAAGTGCCATTTATTTCTTGCAACCACTAGTTTATGGAGAACCAGAAGCACCACTAAATAACTGTGGCGAGAGCACATTAAAAAAAAAAGAAAAAGAATCTGCCCTCCTGCCAGCTCACAAGGAAAGATAATGAGCTGCATCTCATTCATATTATGCCATCCAATTTTGTAACATCGGGGTTTCCAAGGCACGCTATTAGCGATATTTAAGCCCTTTCCTCACGGGAGCTGAACGGTCTCTCAGGGACCCTCAGACGTGCCAGAAACGCTTCTGCGCCCCCGGTGCGGGGGCCAGGTTTCTTCCCCGCTCGGAGCCCGGCTGTCTGTCCCCCCCAGTCCCCAGACCGTCAGGGAGGAGAGGCCGCCTCGCCGCACGGCGGCCCGCGGAAGATGGCTCCCCCCGGCCGGGGACGCCTGAGGCGGGCAGAAGGCAGGCCGGCAACGCGAGTCCCCCGCAACCGCCACAACAGCCGCCGGTCCCCCTCCGCCGCGGCGGCGGGGCTGCGGCCCCGTTACCTGCGGCTGCTGGGGGAGCCCGCTCCCGGCGGCTGAGGTGAGTTGGTCGGGTAGCCTCGGCCCTGCTCTGCCCCATAGGGTTGCTGGCCGCCCAGGTGGTCTTGATGAGCCGGCCGGCGGCCGCCGTTCGAGCGAGGCTCGCCGTCGGGCGGGGCATTAACCGGGCCGGGCCGGAGGCTCCGCCACCGAGCCGGCATGGACGGGGGGGGCGCGGAGGAGGAGCGGGCGGCCGAAGGGCTGGGTAAGCGCCGGACAGCGGGGCTGGGGCGCCAGTTGTCATTAATGACCGAAGGAGGGGGGAGGCACCCGGCAATGAGCCTAATGAGCAGCCCCGGTGGAGGATAACGATCCCGTTGCCTCCTCCAGGCTGTTATCTGTGCGGTGGGCCCGCCGTGTGGGCTGTGATGGTGAGGGCCGGCAGCCCCTAGCCCCTGTCTCCCCGTCGTGGCCTTGGGCAGGCGGCCCCGCGTTACCCTGTCCCAGAGGGAAAGCCGTCATTTTGCCCGGAATCCCGGGGGGGGGGAGGTATTTTGGGCGATGGGCTGCTGATCGCCCTGGTGCCTGTGTGGCCTTCGTGTCACCTGGCTTGTAAACGCCCCTGGCAAGCTGGTGCGAGGGTTGTGAGCTGGTGGTCTTCCCTTCGTGTCACACTAAGGGGTTCCCACTGCCTCTGGGTGTCGAGGCTGCTGGCACTTAACACCTTCACCCACCGTTCAGTTTTCCTCCTCCTAGTCTGAGCTTGCATGGGTGAAGCTGATGTTTCTCCCTGTGCATGTGTTCAGGTTGCTTTGTACGGAATGCTACAAACAGCCTTAAAAATCTTGCTGTCACTGGGCAAGTGGTTTCCTGGTTCAAATATATGTTTAAGGAAGCGGTTGTGAGAAGGAAAAGAGGACTCTGCTTCCTGCTCGTGCACCTTCAGCAGCTCAGGCGTTCTATGCTACATATGTATGATGCTGGCAGTCAGTTAAATTCCCTTCTACTTAGGGTTACGATAATCTAAAAGTGGGACAAGGTGATGTTCAGTCTGGCCTCTTGTCATATGAATATTGGGAGAAAAGAGTGGTTTGATATGTCCCAATTTGTTACCGTGAAGGCCTATCTTTCTCTCCGAACTTGATTTTCATTTCAGGTCTTTTCTTTGGCAGTCTCCACTTGTATGTCCGGCCTTTGCTATATGTTTTAGAAATAGAGACAGGAATTTACTTTCTCTTGAAGGAATATTCCTGTAGATGAAAGAAAACTCCCAGGTGTCAGTCGCTTTTTCTGCTGCAGATACCAGGTACATACACAACTTTGAAATGCATTTTGTGATGTAAGTACATACTGGTGTTGCATAAAAATATGTAAAAAGCCTTCTCAAATCAAAGCACTAAGCTGAAAATGCTATTCCTGATTTGAGGCAGAGGGTGAGTGACAGAATGGATGACATGTGAAAATACCCGCTTTTTCACATAATGAGCAACATAAGCTCAGAGGCAGTGAGGAGGATGGTGGAAAAAGGAGTTATATAGAACATAGCCAGCTTCTGCCTTGCTCAGTTCTTGACCCTCCTCATCAGGATATTTTGTCTCATTTAACAGCAGTGGAAACTGTTGCTGCTTAACAAGATCAGATTATTATAGTTGCATAGTTTCCTGCTTCTGTCTCTTTCCCCTGCAACTAATTTTGGTTCTCTTAATCCTTAAATTAGAAGGTCTTGGAAGCAGCCTGGCGTTCCCTCATACTTTATGAAGATTCTCCCTCTGACTGGTGTTATGGGGCTCCTTCTTGATTAGCAATTGTTTAAGCAGGAAACAGTGAGGCAGAAAAGTCCTTTATTTTGGCATTGCACTAATATATATCAAAAATAAGACAGAGCGAAATTAAATTATTTTAGATCCTTTCCCCCCAAAATTAAACAACCATGTTTCTCTGTAGGCACATACAACTAAAATGCTGCCAACGGTCTGCTCAAACTTTCCTTTTCCTCTTTCCAGACAGAGGCAGATATGTGGGTTTGGTTTTATTATTCTAATTTCTGTTCTTGAGAAACAGTAACCTTTTTTTTTTTTTTTTTTTTTTTTTTAAGTAGCAGCAATCACACAGACTCACGTTCTGAGACAATCAGCAGATTTTCTTTTTTCTTCTTTTGGAAAGGTATATGCCAGCTGGGAAAGTATAATGCTTCTGTTGCCTATTTTAATTATTTCTCTTGCTGTGTTCTTTCTCACCTGTCTTCTACTATTAAATTTCTCTTATTGTAATGCAGTTTGTGCTTTTTGTTAAACTTGGTCAGACTTCTATTTTTGTCCTCAGCCAGCTATTTCATTACTTATCTTGTAAAGTCTGTCATTCATAAGTGTTGTGGCTGAAGCTGCAGAAAAGTAATTTAAGGCAGTTATTAGAAGTTTGTACAATTAATTGGGTTTTTGCTTCATCAGCTTGAGTGTGATAGAAGCAGAAACCTCTATAAATCAAATAGTGATGTCATTTGCCAGATAATCACTGCTGACACAGGAGATGAGAATTTTGCTTGTATTTTTCGTTTGCTCATTTTAATAAGCTGACACTTAGTGTCTTGATAAGTCGTTGATTTTTGTTCTGTTCCTTATTCTAAAGACCTTTGTTATCCCCAGTGCTGTTTCCCCACTACTGTATTTGTAAAACACAACCTTCCCTTTATTCTCTGTGTCTAGAATTAATTCTTCCTGTAGTTTACAGTTGGTTGTTTTTGCAGGCATCTTCATTCTCAAAATGAGGCTTTTCTCAGCTCAGATGTTTGAATATCTCCGTGTTGACCATATCTCATTCTTTGCTGCTGCTTTCCTAGCAGCACTCTCCTGGTGACAGTCTTTATTTTGAACTCTCTAGTTCTTTTCACTGTTGGGTTTCGTTGTATAGTGTTTTCCTTCTCCCATAACTGAAACTTCCATTCCAGGCATACCCTTTTCCTCATGCCATCCAGGCACATCTGGCTTAAACAATGTGCCTGTGCTGTGGGGGGTTGTTGTTTTTCATTTTTTCCTTGTAGAGCCCAAGGACAATAAGGAGAAGACATCGCTGAATACTGAGCACTTTGTGGTAGGTGCCGATGCTGTCAGTGGGCATGGTACGGGGAGCAGTGTACTATCTGCATTCCAAAGCACAGCTATAAATGAAGAAGTTGAGGATACCTTGGGAACAGAAGATAGGATCAGCCCTGTAAATAAGGTGGAGGAAGATGGAAGATATTGCACCCTGCAGGCAACTGGGTCAGCTTCCCAAGGCTCAGTGGCTCCTGACAGCCAGCTCGACCTTGCCTCAGTGTGTGGGCGGCTGTCAAGTTTCCTCAGTGATGTGAAGGCTGTGACCCCACTTTCTGTGGTTGAATTTGCACAGGAGCCCACAGGTCAGTCAGAGTCACATGAACAGTGTGAGAGCTATTACCCTGATGGGATTGAAAAGGAGGCAAAGAAGAAAAAAAGTAACATCAGAAGTGGAACGTGCCCTGAGAAAGCCTCTAGTGGAATCCCTGGAGACCTCTGCAGGCAGGATGTGTATGGCCCTGCTACTCACCGATCATCCAAATGTGCTTCAGCCAATGCTGCGGCTCAGCAATCCTACAAAGCGCCTTCAGTTCCGGAATCCAGAAGGAGCCATGATGGAACCAAGGGAAAAAAAGAGATACTTGAGAATCCAGAAATTCTACCACCAGTCAGGAAGAAGTCACGCACCTTCTATAGTGCAGGTAGATACCGGGGAACCCACTGGTAGACAGTGACACTTGTAGTGCCAATGGCGTTGATGTTTCTTTCACCATGCTGAAGGCACAGCATGGAGGTGCTGAACTGCCCTCACTGGTATTGCAGGGCATTCTATGCTATTAGATGTGTGAAGTCTTCTTCAAATAGAAGTTGCCGAGTGCCTTTTGTTTGAAGCATCACTAGCAATGCTCTTTGTTTTACTGTAGAAGAAGATTTTTATTTATTTTTGTGGTTTACTTAAAAAAAAAAACAACCCAAAACTTTTATGCTGTTCATGTATTTCTAAATATAGTAAAAAGTATTCTGTTTTGGTTTTCCCCTGTCCTGTTTCTTTTGGGTTTTTTTTGTTTTGTTTTCTTATCACATACTCCCCATCTCTCTCTCTTTGAACAATGCATCATTTCTAGAGCAGCTAGAAGAGTTGGAGAAGATGTTCCAGGAAGACCACTACCCCGACAATGAGAAGAGGAGGGAGATCGCAGCTGTGGTTGGTGTAACGCCACAGCGTATCATGGTAATGCTTGTGCAGTTAACAGTGCTGACTGGGTTCTCTGCAGAAAATTAACGGAGAGGGACTAAGGGAAGGAGGAGGAGCTTGAGTAGGAAGGAAAGAGTAGCTCATGAGTAAGGGGATAGAGGCTGCACCTGCCACTGATGACAAGAGATGGAAGAGAGCTCACAGGGGTGGACACTGCACAATCAACTACCTCACCCAAAATGGCAGTGGAGTCTGTGGTTGCGTATTCCATCTCTTCCCATTTCCTAAGATGAGATACACAATGGGTAGGTAAAAGAGGCTAAGGAGATTGCAGTTAATCTCTTTTATCTTGAAGGTCACGGGCAACTAAGGAAACTGGTGTTTGGGGGTATCTTTCTGCTATTATTCTTCTGTCTGTTTGCAATGAATCTTGCAGATTCTCTGGAAGAAAGGTTTCTGACCTCACCTGGTGGTTTGTGGAGGCAGTCATTACTGAGTCGTTGCCTGTGTCTCCATGTGTAGATGGTTTCCTCTCCGAATGCATCCTTTCTTTCCATTTATCAGGTCTGGTTTCAGAATCGCAGGGCAAAGTGGCGGAAATCCGAGAAGTTGAGTGTGAAAAGCAACAAAAAACATCCAACATCATCAGCGCTGTCAGCCCCCTTTGAGTCAGATGGTTATGGGTGAGAAACTTAATCTGTTTTCTCATTTCTCCATAATAGATACCTAATAAATTCAATATATTCCTTTGCTATTTCCCCTTTACATTTAAGCTATGGAGAGCTGCCTGTTGAGTTGGACCTCAGCAGCCTGTTGGATTTCTGTCAAGTTGTAGTGGATCCTCTTAAAAGTGCTTTTGATTAACCTGTAGCACTGTTTTGAAATAAAACTGTTGAAGTTGCTCTGGCTGAAGTCATGTAGAGAGCAAGGGATGAGATAGAAAGGTCTGTGGAATCACCTATTCATTTTTAGTTTCTGTGAATGCATTGTCCAGGCACTTTGTGTGCAGTTGGGAATTCTTTTGTCCCAGTCCTTCTCCCACCATTGCTTTCCATTTCCCTGGATTTTCACTTGACAATGGAAATACTACTTGCTTAGATCAGTCTTACAAAGTCATGGGCTTCTTTGAAGAAATACAAGCTAGCAACTTTCATAGGTAAGCAGGGGACATATATTGGGGGGCAGGGGAAGGGAGTTTGTGAGGGGATAGATGGTCTTTCAAGGGGAAGGGAGTAAGTGAAGGAAGAAATTAGTCTCCACAGGGAGGCATTTATGGCAATCTGGAGTGAGAGTCTTCCTGTGAAGAAAACAGAATGAAAAGAGAAAAATTAAGTGAAAGATTGGAGACCACCTTACTGATTTCATTGCACTGTCCCCTGTTGCCTGTCCTTTCCACACTAGTGACCTGGGGCTGCTTCCCCCAATACTGTTGATACCGCATCCCTTGCGCTGTTTCTCCTTGCACTCATAAGTCATCCAGTGCTTTCCCTTTCCACCTGCTAGTGATCTAGGATTTACCCATTGTAGGATAGTTAGAAAAGTGTATACTTTGTCGTAATGTCTTGTCTTGTCCTCTGGTCCATGCTCATACCCTTTATGCATACCTCCAGGACACCTCTTCTGCCCATGCCTCCATTGCCTGACATTTCTCATGACCAGCCTGCCATGCTGGATGTAGACACTACAGCTGGGAACTACTCCAGCCTGCTCAGTGGACATCCTGCACCACCTGCTGCCTCCTCAGGTGAGAGCTCTATCAGCACAAGTATTTTGCATAGCTGCAGCATTAGCTGGTGGTGCTGGTAGGTTCCCAAACACTTTGGGGAAGGTCATGTGAGAGCCCTATGCCAGCAGTGCAGAAAGTGACACCAGGTTTAACAGCTCTCTGCTAATCAAGTATCTACCAGTTATGTACCAGCACAATGCTACCTCTGTGCTAACGCTAGAGCCAAGTTTGCAGTCCTTATTCATGCCCTAGCACAAGCCAGCAAGGAAATCTGAATATGACTTCATAAGGATATGTGCTTGGGGCATTCTTTCATAATAGCTGTTTGACACTGGTACTGCTTCTCTGAATGAGGATGAAAGTGTTATTCTGGTTATTATGCTCTTCATGGCAGATACGCACATCCCGTATTCTGGTTTAGGCTGTAACGTTCTGGCTACAACCTGTAGTCAAGTGAGCTGTGTGAGGAAGGTGCATTGTATAAACTGTTGGGTTGTAGAGCCTCCCTCAGGTACTCCCATATCTTTAAATCTCCAAAGGAAGTTCCTTGACTTCTCCAGCCAGTGCAATTTTCCATTTTGTGCAAGACCTTGAGGGAGTGAGACTGGTTGAGTTATTAAGCGTACAGCTGAATTTATTTGCCGGTGCAGTGTTGTTGAAAGTCAGTGGGGTGTGCTGTTTGACCAGTTTTCTACCTGAACTGCATTTAGACTTTAAAGATTGATGGCAACCAAAAAGAGAGGATTTGTTCAATTGTGTATTCATGTGTGGAGTATCAGACCATTCCCTAGAGTCAAGAATGTTCCCTAAAGCATTTCCTACATCTGTTTACATTTCCAAGTTGGCACAACTTGAAAATGTTTCCAAAGTGATGAGGACTCCCAAGTAACAGGTGATAGGACAAGAGGAAATGGCCTCAAGTTGTGCCAGGGGAGGTTTAGATTGGATATTAGGAACAGTTTTTTCACCGAAAAAGGGTTATCAAGCATTGGAACAGGCTGCTTAGGGAAGTGGTTGGGTCACCATCCCAGAAGGTATTTAAAAGACAGGTAGACGTGGTGCTGAGGGACATGGTTTAGTGGTGGTTTTGGCAGTGTTACGTTAATGTTTGAACTCCGTGATCTGAAAGGTCCCTTCCAACCTATCCTATCCTATCCTATCCTATCCTATCCTATCCTATCCTATCCTATCCTATCCTATCCTATCCTACTTTACCACTTCCTTAGGGACGGATATCCCAAGCAGTAGGTGTGCTCACATGTGTTACTGTTTGTATTTTCCTGCTTCCCAGTGTCATTCATTCTTTTGAATTTCATGCCATCGTTTCTGCCCCCTCATTGTATTCTAAATATGCAGGGTTATCAGTATCAACAGCAGTTCTGTGCAAGTCATTTTCTAATAATGACTCAGACTTTAATGTATTTTTAATAGTACTGATACCTTAAAAGTATTTTGGCGCTGTAGAAAGCAACTATAAGATTGTGTCAATAGGCTTAGAATACTAATAAATAGATATGTATGCTAAAAGTATTTAATTGAGGTACTTGCTTGATGCCGTAATTTAGCACTTCTGTCATTTAAATTTGCCTCTCATAGTCTCAAGGCAAGGACTACTTCAGTCAAGCCTATAAGCTGCTTAACCAATATGTCTGTAATTCAGTTAGTTCCAGTTTTTCCACTTCTTGCAGCACAGTAAATATGGTCCAAGTGTTTGAATAATTCACCACTTTCCAGAATGATGAAGTTCTGCAGTCTGTTGAGCCTTGTGTTTAATTAGATGAAGACCAAGATTTTGCAAAATAATTAATTTAAAGGAAATAAACCAAATAGCCTCATATTTCTACACTTGTATTCAGAACTTTCCTGGTTCCTAAAGTACATCCGCAGACATGCTATTTAGTCAAGAGAGACTGTGTCTGTTAGAGATAAAAAGTTTCATTCAGGGATGTGGTCTTGTCATCTTTCTGTATTGAGCAATTTCTTTCTGGGGAATTTGCACACTGCAATGCAGTTCTCCATGTGGAAAACACAAGCAATCTTTCTGATAGGAAAGAAATGTCCCATCTGAATTCTTTGTACAATGTGTAAGGAAGAAAAAGGGCAAGTGAATGGCCCTGAGAGTGGACTAGGTACGTGAGAAAATGAACAATAAATATAGCTGGGTTTTTACTCCTTGAATCCTTTGAACTTGCTGCTGACTGCCACCTATTGCCTTTACCATGTATGCATCTAGCTTTTATGAAACACATGCTTCTTTACTTGTCTGAAACACCTGTATCCTCAGTGTTACGGATGGTGAAGATGAGAATGTACTTTATTTTGCTACATCTATGTGTGGGAAGAAGCTTCCCTGTGTTCTCTTTAAATCACGCTGGGCAAGAAGGAACGAAATCTATTCATGTCATTGAAAGCTGGTAAATACTTTCCAGATACAGATCTGTTTAGAAAAAAAAGTACCTTTTCTAAATCACTTTTCAGAAAAGAGGCATGCTGTGCTAATGCACGCAAACAGTGAGCTTTGGTGATTGCTTTAACCTGGTTTCCTGAGGGAAGGGAGGAATATGGTGTGTGTAATGAGCCACACACTCACTTTGTTTATGAAACCTACCCTGCCCTCCAAATTTGTTTAATCAAATTTGACGGAAGGTGGAAGTCTTAAAAATTACATTCCTACAAAAAAGGTCATCAATTTACAAGGCAAAAACAATGGCTTAGTAGAAGTGGCCCTTGTGAAAACCGCTCATGACAAGTTTCAGCAAAATAATTTGTGACCTGTCCGTAGTGGTGCAGTTGTACCCAGAGATTGTGGCCTACTGGAGTAGCTATTCAGGTGCTTTCCTTCGTAGGAGTGTGTTTAACCACTTTCAGCAGGACAAGCAAATGACTTAAGTGCGTGAGAATGGCAGGATCTGTTACCTGACACCTTTGGAGAGTGTTCAGTGCTGCCTTTTCCATTGTTTTTCCTTGCTCTAGCCAGTAGTTCTGACTGAGTGTTGGCTTGTGGGTTCTTTTTTTTTATGTCACACTGTTTTGTACAGTTCTCCGAACAAGCTGATTAAAAATGCCAGCAAGTCGTATTTGAGATATATTCTACCTTGCTGGCAGTTATGGCTTCTGATTTTGATATTAGCCACACTACTTGCTATAAGAGCCTTTTGTGCTTTAAAAATTCAATCTTGAGCTTGCTTTGATATTAGAATTGTTTTTTTAATACCTTTGCTAGACAGCTTGCTTTAAAATAATGGAGGGCTTTTTTTGACATTTGTAGTTATTTGAAGTTTTTCTTGTTTTTCTGAGATTTCTTACAGATATATATCTGTGATTCATTGACTTAAAACATTGGCTTAAGTTTTCTTTAGAGTTGACCCTTTAGAAAGAAAAGTTGCTTTCTATGCCTCTGGTTTGTGGGAGAAGATTTTTCTGCCCCATGGGTGGTCTTGCAGGTAATGATTTTGTTTTATGTGGCTGTCTTGCTAAGGACACATGTCAGGAGCCCAGCCTGTACTGGTAGCTCTTATGCAAATAGCAAGATGATTATTCAGTGGCAGAGATGGGATTGAAATTGAAGTCTTGGGAGCAATTGGATGAAGTTGGATGTGATCTGTCAAAGAATGGTAAATAAATGACAAGCTCTAATGATTTCACTTATAGGACTGGCTTTTGAACAATTTATTTTGAAGCTGGTGATGTGTAGCTGACACAGCAAGCAAGAGTCATGCCTTTTAAACAAGTGGTAGGTTCTGGCCACCTGAAAATACAGAAGAAGATCTGACTGACAGACTTCTCAAAGCAATGCAGTTAGAGACTGACGGTGGTTTACTGATTTTCAGTCCATTAAATAAAGAATGCCATTGCTCCTAAGTTTAATTAATATTTTCTCTACTTTCAAGATGTCATTTACAAGAGAAATGTGTTTTCTCATAATTTCAAGAAGAGGACGTATCTATGAAAAACTTTGTGATGGCCTTTAATGTTCCAGTAAATGCTGCAATTACACAGGCATGTTTCATTTAAAGAAACTTGATTGGATAGTCTATGACGTAGAGACTCGTAGTAATAGAGCCTTTCGCTGAACTCTTGATTTGATGCTTGAGAAAGCAGCCCTAGCAAGTAGACCATCTGAGATTAGACTGGTTGCTCAGCCTGTAAATGACATCAGCTGCATTGTGCCCAACACTGGGCTTGTTAAACGGTTAGAATCATGGTCTATGGCGTCCTAAACAGTCTGCAAGCAGCCACATAGTTAACTGCGTGAATCATTGCAGGCATCTCATGCCAAGGCCTTTTAGCGTCAACGTAATAAGTGCTTGACTAAGGAAGTCTTGTATGGCTGGTGTCAAGAGGAAGGGCTTCTATGCACATAGATGTCACTCAGGCAATGAATCTTGAACACATGATCTGGTCTGTTGACAACGGTGAAAGCAGCTTCCTAGAACATTTGAAAACCACGTTTCCACAGCTGAAACCACAGTTGAAACCATGCCCTACTGTAAGTTCATAGATACCTCTCTAGAATAGGCGTCAGTCTCCTTCAAGACTGGTGAAAGATTGAAATCACAGTCATTGCAACAGAAATATACAGATCCATTTTTGTTATTTTAAGACTCTGTCCCATTCATTGGAAGCTATTTGCATTAAAGAATGGGTCTCTCAACTCTATTAGGATGTTGAAGAAGCAGCTATAGTAGGGGGAAGACAGCTGTGTAGCTGAAGAATTACAATAGCCATTTTTGAGTCAAGACAAGTGTAGCGCCAGGACTGGTTCAGAGATCTGAAGCTGCAAATTATTAAATTATTCTCCAGAAATTCCCAAGGTTGTCTCATGGACTGAAAAAACAGGAATAGTGGAAGTGATAAACAAAAAATCCTACTGCTACATTCCCATGTTTACTGGCAAGCCTTCTGAGGATATCTCTCTACGTCAGTGTCAGGAAAAGCAACAGAATTGCAAAATATAAGTATCATCTCAAGCCAGTGATCTGAATTCATCATTGAAGAAGATGCTGGAATCTTCTGTAATAGCAGATAATAGCAGTAATATCTGTTAGCAGATATTACTTCTTTGGGAATTGTTTATTCTTACTGCATTTGTGGTTTTATTCAGAAGATACAAATCCAGTGGCTTTCTTAGAAAAGACTGAGAGGAAACTTTAGAAAAGGCTGAACCAACTCTTTGGAGGCTGAGTGTGCTGTCTGCACTGTCTCATTGCCTGAGGGTCCTATTGCCGTGATCCGCAAAGATTATCTGCACTAAGTGTTGCATATATTTCAAAGAACAGAACTTAATTCTTAGTAGGTGGGTTTAGAAGTGATTTCCTGGACCATGTTGTTAAAACTGCGTGTATTCATCCTGAGCAAGACTAAAGACATCTGTAGAATATCTAGTACTACTGTCATTATTGAACTAAAGCTTTATCAGGGTATAGACTGTTTTTCAGGTAAGTTGTACTACCTTATGATAATTGTGTGAACTGCTACATTCTGGGACAGAATGGTTAGGAGAACCAGTCCAAATTAAGGTTTTAAAAAAATCAGAAGAGATCTTCAGCTTCATTTCTGGCTAAGCCATTTTGACTTGCAATGAAAATAAATGTTGTCTTGACTAGTGCGTTGTTGTGTGGGACTAGATCTGTGCTGTGTCAAAAAACAGGAATGTGACAGATACATCATAGATGCTGCCTGACATGTAGAAGTAGTATGTTCAAATAGAAAAATTAAACTGCTGAAAATTGCCTGGGCATGTGAATGCTTTAGAGATGCCATCCTAGATTTTGCTCTAGTTTTGTAAATGAGCTCCAATTCGGGGCTATTCAAGTTTTCATTGAAACATCAGGAATCCCTCTTTCCTAAGTTGCAGAGGTGGAAAAAAAACTGAATGTGGGCAGATGCAATAAGATAGGCACATTTGCACAGCACACTGGGAAATCTGAGACATGGTGCTGCAAGGTGTTGAAATGGAATCTCCTTATCAACTCTCTGGGCATGCATACCAGAAGTCTCTAAAGGTAGCTCATGCTTGCTGGCTGCTTTATTTTGAGATTTTATGTTTAAGGCCCTTGAGTCACACCTGGTGGAGTACATTTGATGTTACTCTGTATGCCTGCAAGCGCGAAGCACAGCTGTAAAATATCCATGCTACTAGCTTTCCCTGAATGCTTTGCAATGTGTGGGAGTATACCAACTTTACCTGAGCAGTCAGTGATAGGGTCTCATATCTGCCTCATCCTTGTGCTGGTTCAGCCTAACTAGACTTGAAAAATCATTTCAAATTGTGTCATGCACACCTGATGGTTACACTTCTCAAGAGAGAAAACATTTGCTATTTGGCATAAGAAAAGACAATCTTGTTCTGTTGCACTATGTGCAAGGTTCTTGAATGTGTATACTTGCTACTCTGGATCACCAGGATACATGATTCTGACCTTTTCATTCCTATATTGTCCTCTTTCCACAGAGGCTGTTCTTTAGGAAACTGTTCCTCTCTCCTTTTCCAGCAGTGACTGAGGAGACAGGTCACCAAACAAGATTCTAGCAACCAAATGGTGTTGGTTTCCTTTTCCATCTCCCAGCTTCTTTTTCACAAGACCCTTCAGCTGACATCTCTGCATTTTGTTTTTTGGCATGGCTCATCAGAGGCCAAACCAGGAGTGAAAATTTGGTTGAAAAATGGCCTAGACAGCAGATCTCTAAAGGCACATTTTTGTTTCCTTCAAACCACAGTTATATTTTTCAAAAGGGTAATCTGTGCAGCACACTCTTCCCAGAGGACAGTAGAGATGGAAGATGGCTGGGGGATTGTTCCTGGCTTTTTTCCAGGAAGTACTTTTCCTTCATTTGGCTGCCTTCTTGAGAGCTGAATAAATCCAGTATGCAGAGACTGAAATCATGAAGGTAATTTTATTTAACCAATAAACATCATCCTCTGTTCCAGAGAGCTTGCTACTACTCCCTTTTGCTTCCCAGCAGCAATGCTGGTACTTGTTTACTTTTATTCCCATCAGTTAACCTCCACTCTTTCACTGACATCTTGCTTTTTTGTTCTGCCACTCCTGTCACTTCCTTTGCTTGCTCCTTTTAATTTTCAATCTGAGAGCATGCTATGACAGTCTCTTCTTTTTATTCACAGTCCCTTCAGCAGCAGGAATGGTGGCCTCTTGTGAAGCAGTTCAGACAAAGGCGTTCCCACAGCTCAACCTTAGTTCCAGCGGAATGGAACGCTTCCCTAGTCTTCCCAGCCCTCCACCCATCCGCAGGGCCAGCCTACCTCTCAGTCTGTCCTTCAACCCCCAGAATCATATTGTTCCCTTGATGCTGGACTCTCCCAACAGTGAATGCAGCTTGTCCACTCAGGAAAATGGCTCCAGGGCGGCCTTCACTTACAGCATCCAGAATCAAGGGTAGGAATAGATGTGATTGTCCTTGAGGGAGATGAAAAATGTGAACCCTGGGAGGCTGAAGGTGGGACATGGGACAAGGAAATAGGTGGGAGCATAAATGAGAAGTTACATGTGGGAGTGAGAATGTCCTTTAAATGGAGTATGAAAAAGGGTGTAATGTGAATAGTAGGACAGGGCATCCGCTATCAGAAAAGCGATACCTTTAATCCAAGTGCCTTCAGAGTTGCATGCCTGTCATGTGAAAGTGGGGTTCAGAAGCAGAGTGAAAAGGAATCCTTGAGAGAGGGTGGGGTGTGCTTTAGGGTGTGATTTGGAGAGTGGGAAGAAATGAAGGAAAGGTAATCCCCACTAGTGCGCATTGTTAAAGAAATCTGCTGTGAAAGCACTTGGCTCAAGTGGTTTCTGTTGGCCTTGTCCTGTGCCTGGCATTTGGGAGGAAGGGCTGGAGTCAGATCAGGGTTGGAGAAGCTGTCAAGGGGAAGATGTAACAGTTGTTTATTGTACAGGTTGCTGTAGCTGTTGACTATACTTTAATCTCTGAATTGCTTCTCTCCTTGCTCTCTGCAGTTTGAGTTCACCAGTCTCCTGCAATTACCCTGAGCAGCTGGAGTTGGCAGGCAACCTAGAGACCGCATACTGTCAGTACAGCAACCAGGGTGGAATTTACCAGCTGTCCCAATATCCCCAGCAGCACCAGCTCTCCCAGTTCCACCATCTGCCAGGTCACCTGGCCAGCAGTGTGCTCTCCAGTGTCAGCCTCGCTCCTACAGCACCCACTGAGTCCCATACGGCTTTCCTCGCCTTACCTGGTAACAGTGGAGTTGCAACCTTTGGGACAGCAGGAGCCACGCAAGGCTACGTACAAAACCACATGGGGGGACAGCTCTCGTTACAGCAGCCAAGTGGAAACTTGGGTAAATTTCTGAAATCTTTTGGCATCCCGCCTCTCTGGAGTAACTGAACAATACCCTGAAACATTCAGTAAAACTACTGCTCATCCTGATAACTGTGACAGAAAGAAGGAATGTGCATATATATGCACAAATATGTGACCCGTTAATTTAAATCAAAAGTTACTAGGTAGGGTGCATGTCAGAGAGAGTGTTACCATGTGATTACGTCAGGTAGTGCAATGGTTTTGTCTGTAATGGACAGATAACTTTTCTCTTTGTGGAGTGTACTGTTGTGCAAATTAACACGCCTTTGGTGTATGTGGGTGGGGGTCAAGGGTGCAAAGTGAGAAAGGCACCACTGCAAATGGAATAGTTGAAGACAGCAAGAAAAACAAGCTTCTAACTCGGCTGGGCTTTTGCAGACACCGCTTTGAAAGAATATTATGTATCTTAGGATAGTGCAGAAGAATAGAGTCAGAGGCCAACAGAGCATGGATGTAGCTTCTTCTTCTTCTTCTTCTGACATGAATTTGCAATACCACTTAGATTAAAGCACTTGAGCATAATTTTCTAAAAAGTAACTAAGTAAAAATGGCATTGTCAGTCTCCTTGTCTTGTGTCAGGGATTTATATTTTGAAGTTGTTCAAGCCCAAGTACAACCAAAAGATAAACTATTGCAGTTTATTTCTTTGGACTGTCAGGTTCGTGAAATTAAGCTCATAGCCTAAAAAAAATACATCTCTGCTGTTATCACATAAGAGAATAGAGTTTTCAGACCACAGATGCTGCTCCTGTTTTTGTACCATTTTTGTGGACCTTGTCAGGGAGAGAAGCCTGACTCACAGGTTGATGGGTGCAAGCTGGTTCATGTTCGTACTGTTCATGGTTAATATTCTCCAGAATAGGTTGGCAGCACCCATGCTATCAGCACACTTGGCCTGGTTCTCCTCTCTGGTTGTAAGGCATAATTGTTATTTTCTGTGGTTTTTCAGTTTGAAGTGCCAGAGGTAATGAGAGGGCTGTGTCCCAGCGCACCAAATTAATGTTTTTATAGCATGATATAGCCAGAAGTGTGTGTTGCATGCTTTGGGGCATGGAGTGCAAGCATAAAAGGGGTGTGTGAATGTGCAAGCCTTGTTAGGACTAATAAAGTTGGAGGACTGTTAAGAAACAGAGGCAGAGTTGATGTCTTTTATTCCATATTTGTGTTCAAGGAAGGGATCCTATGGCTGTTATGCAGTGTGGACAACCAGGGCCTGGGCTTCCAGAAAGTGCAGTGGGGAGAGAACCAATCTGTCAGTGTAGACACACCTGTAATTCTTACTTCAGCAAGTGAGCAGTTTAGTTGAATTACAGATACTAATTAAAAAACATTCCTGCTTCCTGGATTGCATCCTTTAATAAAGGAAAGTGAAGATTAAGCATCCAGTTTATGCTTTGCGGAGTTAACTTGGAAAATAGGAGTGGAGTAAAAAAAATTGGGAGGTGTGTATCTTTAATATCATTACATCCACTCAGCATCTGTGCTGAACTACCTTCACGTTTTTTAAGATTATAAGAATGCTATGAACTTCTGAAGTTTTTCCTCCTAATAATGATGCTCTGGATTAATACACTGCAATGTAAACAACAAAGTTAACCTTCATATCTGTGTGATGTCTGCTCTATTGCAGTAACCATTAAGGCATAACTGCAATACTGTATTTGCACTGAGCGTGCTGTCTTAAGCACAACATACACATTTTTACATACACATGGTTTTAATCCTCCTTTCCTTATTTTCATAATTTTGTCTTTTCTTTCTTGCTTTTTCCTCAGCAGGCGCTACTGCCTATCAAGCTGTCTCTTGGCATGATTTCTACACGCAGGGAGCTCCATTCTCGAATCAGTTGCACTCACGAATGCCATTTTCCAGCACAGCAGGAGGACAGTACTTCACGGAGCAGATTTCCTACACTCAGCCACCTTGCCTGCCCTCTTCTCCATATTTCCTTCAAGTGCCCAATGGAACAACGCTGGGATCCATGCCACATACTGGAAAGCAAAAGGGAGGGACACCACCAGACCAGAGTTTACACCACCACTACCAAACAGAGCCAGAGTTGTCATCGCTTGCTGAGAGAGAGGAAGTAGAAAGTGGCAGCAAGAAAGGAGAGACTATTGTTGGTAACTGAAAGGACAGTTGATTTTTTTTGGAGAAGCGGGGGATAAGGCAAGAGTTCCAAGACAGCAGTAGCTCCTCTGAATGCAGAATCAAAACTGTGGCATGAATGGGAATGGAACTTTTTTTTTTTTTTTCCTGGGTTGCTGTCCAAGATAGGTCCAGTTATCCTATATCTAATTCTTAGATTCATCTGTTTTTAGAAATGGGGACTTATAGGTCAGTAAAAGAGATGGCAAAGTTCTGTCCTCTGTCAGACATCATCTGTTGTGAGCTGAATGGCTACACAGGGCTGATCATTTCTAAGATTTACTGAGGCATATACCCCTCTCTTCAAGGAAGCAAGTTCTTGAGCAAGAAGAGAGGAAGGGGAAGGGAGAGCTTTGTGTTTGGATTTCCATTTTCAGTTTTACGTTCTGGAAACAAATTACCTTATTCTAGATTCATTGAGGGTGTCATATGCCTTAAATATTGTTTGTGTGTATGTGTGTCTGATTTTGAAATATAAAACATTTGAAAAAATTCAAGTTGTTCTGTGTCTTGTGAGATCACATTTTCTCATGAATCTGTTTGGTTTTTCTTTAGATATTAAAGAAGAAACTAATGACTGATGCTGCACTCTGAGGAAAAAAAAAACCACAAAGGAAGAGGAAACATTACCATTTTAAAAACTGCAAAATAAGAAGAGAAAAAGAGAGATGAGAAAAGTAATATTTGCAACAGAAGCATTTTTTAGTTCTTTGGTTTGTATTTTTTTTTTTTGTTGTTGTTGCCATGATTATTTTCCTGCTGAGGAAAGAAGCAGGGAAATTACAATCAATAAAAGCTTCTTGTCTCTTGTTTTTTGCAAATCTCCTGACTTTATTCTTCTTAATGAATTCCAGTCTTGAGGAGCTCACAGTCAGGAAAGAGCTGATACAGGCACCGGAGCCCCATAGGTAGGTAGAAATTCCAGATCATGAAAGAGTCAGAAGGTATTGCTGGTATCCTGGAATATGTGGGAAGGGAGCCCAGGAAGAATAAGACGTATGCAAAACAGGAGGAGGAACCCCAGCAGCTACACCAAATTTTAGGGACTCCAGATAGTGCAAGAAGTGTCATGGGAAGTCCAGCATTGGTTTGGTGTTTGCTAGCCTTGAATTACTTTTTTTTTTAAAAAAAAAAAATCAATATAAAACTATAACAATGAATGGCAGCAAAACTGTAACTATAAATGCCAGCAGTGTGAACAGATCTCTGTCACATATCAATTGGTTTAGCGTCCTGTTTGAACTGTAGATGGGTTTGAATACCTGAGGATTGTATTGTTCAAAATTCTTTACAAAGTAGTTGATAAATATTTGGTGGGTACCGCTTTCTTGTGACACTTGGTCATCATCTCTGGGACAGACTCAACAGTTTATTGCTGAAGTGGCTCAGTTATTTCAAAAGAGGTTAACTGTCTTTTTCAGTTAACAGTAACTGTGGACAGTTTATGTGTGTATGCCTTGCATTTACGTCTGCATCCTGTCGGGATGTATTGCAGTTTAATCTGACAGGATGTTTCATAACTGGGTCTTTTCTCTTGCATTCCTCAAATCTTAGCGTGTGAATATCACGCTGCAGCGTTAGCAGGAGTAGTTGTGTAGAGCAAATGATCTTGGCTTGATAGTCTCAGCTTCTGCCTTACCTGGGACTGTCAGCCTGAGAAATAGATAAAATACATCTCTGAAATCAGTTGTCAGATGTGGTAGCAGAGGACTCAAGTGAAAACTGTTTATTCTGGTACAATAAATGGCTGCAGGCCCTAGGAACCGTGGTTCCCAAATGAGCTTTAACCACCTGAATATGTGGGATATGTGATATGAGTGGTTAAAACGCGTGTCAGGCTCTCGCCCTGTCCTTGTGAGGAAAGACTGGTGGTTTAGGAAGCTGGAGGTGCATTTTCTTTGGTACTTTCTGTGTTTAGCACTGAGCCTTTGCACTGTCTTTTGGGCAAGGCCTGAATAATTTTGATATTTACAGTGGTCTGGGTGCCCTCTTGTACCTGGTGAGGCTAAGCATTGTCACTGTCGTTTGTTTCAAAGAGTGTCTGGCAGGAGTTGAACGCTGCTGCTCCTCTCCTTTTTCTTTCTCCAGTGTCTTATAAAACACTATTTTATGTCTGGCAGTGGCTGCAGACTGCTGAAGACTAAGCAGTATAGTCCGGCACAGATTTATATCGCGAATCTGCAGATTTGCATAGAGATTCGGGAATTTTCCTTTCCTAGTGCAACAGTTTATTGCCATCTGCAGCAGGCTGAGAACTGGCGGGGAATGTGCATTAGTTCACACTTGTTTCACTCAGCCACAGCTGAACAGCCTAAACCAATATTTCCAAGAGGTGTGAATGGGAGTTTTCATTGCAATTACAAGTGCGCTCTGAAAACTGTTAGTGGTGGTGACGGCAGAATTCTTCATAGCTAGGGCTGGCTATGAATCTTCCCTGGATCCAAAAACAACCCTTCCAGGAGATAAAAAGGACAAAACCAACAGCAGCGTGCCAGCTTGTCCATGTCTACCTTCCCCTTTTCTTACAGAAAAGAAAAAAAAAAGAATTTAGAGTGTTCTGTGAGAAGCTTCTATTTTCGGAAATACGTCTTTTGGATGTTGTTTGGTGGCACAAATATGCAGCCAGCTTGCATATTCTGCTCATGACATTTCCCATAAAAATGTCATTTGGACATTCAGTATCACAAAGTCCTATGCAACACAATCCCAAAAATTTGGGAGATTAAATGAATGCAGTGAAATTTTTGAAATGGAAAATCTTTGGCATTCAAGCTTTTGGATAAAATGTAGGCTTCTTTGGGTATGATTTGATTCATTTCCATGATTGTAATTTTAAAATCTGCCAGGTTCAATTGGGCTTGAAGTTTTGAATTGAGATTTCCTTCATATCACTGTTAACAGCTGGAGGAAAGGGTGGGTACTTGGGAGTACACGGAGGGCCAGATTCATCCCTTCTGTGATTCCAGTGACTTTGCTGGAGCTAAACCAAGGTTAATCTGCTCCACAGGTATCACAGGTACACAGACGTGTTTTTTTTTTCCCGGCTGCTGCCACTGGCAGAAGCAGCAACAGCCCTTGACCATGTGCCAGGCCACACACCAAGGTGAAGAGTCTATTATGCCTGCAGTACACACTGCACCAATATCTTGGAATCCCATTGTGCTGTTTTCCTTGCTGCAACCTACTTTTAGTAAAATTAGAATCATAGAATCGTTATGGTTGGAAGAGACTTTTAAGATCATCAGGTCCAACCATTAACACTGCCAAATCCACCACTAAACCATGTCCCTCAGCACTACGTTTACATGGCTTTTAAATACCTCCAGGGATTGCAACTCATCTGCTTCCCCGGGCAGCCTGTTGCAAGGCTTGATAACCCTTTTGGTGAAGATTTTTTTCCTAATATCCAATCTAAACCTCCCCTGGCACAACTTGAGGCCATTTCCTCTTCTCCTATCACTTGGCCACTTGGGAAAAGAGACCGACCCCCACCTCGCTACATCCTCCTTTCAGGTAGTTGTAGAGAGCGATGGGGTCTCCCGTCAGGGTCCTTTTCTGCAGGCTAAATAACCTCAGCTCCCTCAGCCGCTCCTCATAAGACTTGTGCTCCAGACCCCTCACCAGCTCCGTTGCCCTTCTTTGGTTGCTCCAGAACCTCAATGCCTGTCTTGTAGTGAGGGGCCCAAAACCGAACACAGTATTTGAGGCATGGCCTCACCAGGGCTGAGTACAGAGGGCTGATCACTGCCCTGGTCCTGCTGGCCACACTATTCCTGATACAGGCCAGGATGCTGTTGGCCTTCTTGGCCACCTGGGCACACTGACAGCTCATATTCATCTGGCTGTTGACCAACACTCCCAGATCTTTTTCTGCCGGGCAGCTTTCCGGCCACTCTTCCCCAGGCCTGTAGCACTGCATGGGGTTGTTGTGAACCAAGTGCAGGACCTGATGCTTCGTCTCGTTGGTTGTCATACCATTGGCCTCGGCCCATCGATCCAGCCTGTCCAGATCACGCACACGTTGCACAGACACTTTGGGTTTAGGCCCCTGTGTGCTCTTATTAGGTATTTCTTTTGCATGTTAAGTCTCGAGAAGCTCATTTGTTTAGGGTGGCAGGATCAAAATTCAAAATGCCATGTCTTTTTGGCTGCGGCATCTTCTTTTTCAAAGTGAGGAATTGTTTTGCCTCTTTATTGTAATTTTAACTGGAAGTGCCAAGCTGAGTAGTCAGAATTGTGAAGCAAGTCAGACTTGGTGCAAATGGATACAGCCGTGTGTGATATCAAGTACTGACTTTGTTTTTTTCCTAATTAATTGAGAGGTTTTATGAGGTGGAAAGCCAAATTGTGGATATGCATGTTTGTATTGGTCTAATTCAGTACCATTGTGGTTAAGACTGGAAATGAGAGCGAGGATATTGTCACAAGCACGTTGCCGCAGAAGGAAGGTTTTGTCCAGTTACCCAAAGTGTGGCCCTTCAGCTGAACAGTACACACACACACACACACACAGAGTCTCACATAGGCGTATCTATCTACTATATTGCATGTTTTAATGTAATTAGACTGTTAATCTTCTGCTACATCTAAATAGCTGGTGGATAAACAGATGAATTTGGCATATTAACCTTTTCCTATGTGCCTTAGCCAGCAAGTAAGACATTATGTTCTACAAACAACTCCTGTTTTATGTGGTGAAAGCACATAAAACCTCATAAACTCATTCTTCTGTTTTAGTAAAAAAAAAAAAAAAAAAAAAAAAAAGAGAGAAATCTTTTCTTACAGACCTCTCAGTTTCTGTAAAGCGGCATACATCAGAAAGTATCAACATTTATTCAGTTTAGCAGTTGAAATTCCCAAGGTATTTTTTTGCATTGCTCATTATAAAGATTGCTACAAATAGCATGAGAAAATAATCTATTGCTGAACAGTAAATATTGATTTTTCTTTGTGTTGCAGTGCTAAGCACAAGAATGATACATTACAAAACAAAACCAAGCCCCAAATCCATTATCTGACAGTGCCGTGCATCTTCATAGCTAAATGCTGACAAGTGTGGAAGCACCTGTGATACCTCAATTAGCTTAATGATAATCATACCTTCAGAACTGATGATAGAACTGCCAGATGAGACTGCACAGCGTAAGACACACCAGAGCCAGCACGGAGGGACCCGGGGACGCATTGCTCAACTCTTCTGTGTCCCACGTACCCACACCTGCGTGAGCCCATCAGGCAAGAGCTGGTAAATCTTGAACATTAAGCTTCACAGAGACCAGGGTTGTGATAGCAGCCCACTAAGGGCTGTCGCTGGAGAAATGGATGGAGAAATGCTGCTGGAGAAATTAAAAGTGTTTGGTTTTCCGTCAAGGGAGCTTAAAGGTTCCAGTTACATACAGGCATAAATGCCACCCTCTTGGGACACTTCTTGTGCCCTCTCTGCTTACTATACGTATTTTTACAGCATCTAGAACAAGGGGGTGAAGTTCCTCCTTTGGTTTATTTTCAGGAATGTTGAGCAAAATGTGAAGAGAGAAAGCAGCAGCCCATTTTGCCTGCGAAGTGCCCCTCTGGGGTCTGCCTTGCCTTCTGGTCCTGGGAGAGAGGGACCCCCGCTCCTCCGTGTTGTTTTTTGGGGAGGGCAACTGGTATCCGTTTCTTCTATGGGAAGGTGGTTTCCTCCTGTCCTGGTTTGATGTAAAACACAACCAATTTTCTTCTCAGTGACCCTTTGAAATTAAGGGTGTGTTTTTCAGACAGTGTCTGCTTCAAGCAGTGGTAGCAGCTGGTGTTTATAGTTAATATCAAGGCATGGTACGCAGAGAGGCTCCTGCTTATACTTATTGCTATAACAGCGAAGGTCAGCTAACTTTGTTATATGGCCCATTGGAGGGTCAGAAATGGAAAAGCGCAGAGGGGTGCCACCTGCAGGGAGGAGCGGACAGGACAGGTGACCCAAAACTGACCAACGGGGTATTCCATCCCATCTGCATCACTCTCAGTGTAAAGCTGAGGGATCAAAGGTTCAGTTCTCTTCCCTCAATGGCCGGCGTCCGAGGAGGACCCTGTCTGTTTGTCTGTCTGTGATCCCGACCCATGCGTTCCTGAATCCAGATCCGGAATCCAGTTCCCATCCATCGCTGAGTCCAGTATCCAGTCCAAGAAAGTCTGGGACTTTCCCAGTGCCGGCCACTGATGTGATCATCATCCTGGGAGCTTGATACAGTTTTGTATATGTATTGTATATATATTTCATTATTTTCTTATTAATATTATCTTTTATTTTAATTATTCTATTATTAATACTTCATTAAAATCATTTAGTTTCTTTTCAACTCACAAGTCTCTCTCTCATCTTCCTTCCTCTCCTCTGAAGGGGAGAGATGTTAAAGACAGCATCTGTCATTCCTTTTAGTGGCCAGCCCAGCCCAAACCACAGCAGATCTATTTACCTGAACAGGGAAATCACACGTCTGCTTCTCCTCAGCCCAGCCTCTTGGGGAAGCTGGGGTTTAATTTTTTATTTTCTTTCTTTATTTTTTTTTTAAATTTTTATTTTACTTTATTTTTATTTTTTTCTTTTCCCCCACCTTCCTCAGGGCATGCCACAGCAAGAAGCGGGTCAGAGAAGCGGTGCCAGGTTGTGCCCTGACCCACCACCACGGGCTGGGCAGCCCTGCGTCTTCACGCCTGGGGTCACGCCTGCCTGCCGGGGGGCTCGGCGCCCTCCATTGCTGCCCAGGCACCTCCTTGCACCTCGTGTGGCTCCAGAAGATGTCATAACATCAAAACGCTGTGATGTGTGGTGATCGGGGGGTGGTGAGAGCCTCTTGTTTGGAGTTCATAAATGTGTTTGCGTCCATTCCATATCCCTGCTGCTGGCGCTGCTGCTGCCTGCCATCTCATCCAGCTGTGCCTCTGCAGCTTTCATCCCATGAATGACCTGTGGGCTTCAGGCTACCTGGCAGCCCCATGGCAGCCTGCACTGGCAGGAGGGTGAGTGAGGGCAAGAGGTTGCCAGCCACCTCTTTTAATCTCTCTTTTGGTTTTTCACGCTGGGATTGGCATGCTGAGGTGTTACACACCCGCCCTCTGAGCTTACCTTCGCATTTTGCTGAGAATTTCAGGCTGCGGTCTGCCTGAAATTCTACTGAGGCCATGGGAGCCCTTCTTGTAAGCCAACAGCTTCTGGGCACCTGCATAATTTGAGCCTCTGTTGGGGAGGAACTGAAATATAGGAAAGACACGGACCTGTTGGAGCAGTTCCAAAGGAGTGCCACAAAAATGATCAGGGGGCTGGAGCACCTCTGCTGTGAGGACAGGCTGAGAGAGTTGGGGTTGTTCAGCCTGGGGAAGAGAAGGCTCCGGGGAGACCTTATAGCAGCCTTCCAGTGCCTAAAGGGGGCCTACAGGAAAGCTGGGGACAAACTTTTTAGCAGGGCCTGTTGGGATAGGACAAAGAGTAATGGCTTTAAACTAAAAGAGGGGTAGATTGAGACTAGATATAAGGAAGAAATTTTTTTACAATGAGGGTGGTGAAACACTGGCACAGGTTGCCCAGAGAGGTGGTAGATGTGCCATCCCCAAAAACGTTCAAGGTCAGGCTGAACGGGGCTCTGAGCGACCTGATCTAGTTGAAGATATCCCTGCTCATTGCAGGGGGGGGTGTTGGACTAGATGGTATTTAAAGGTCCCTTCCAACCCAAACTATTCGATGATTCCACGATTCTATGAAAACAAAAGTTTCCTCAGAGACCCTTATTGAGGGGGGTCCCCACCCCGAGTCCCAGCTCTGTACTCCGGCGTGGGGGTGGTGGGGTGGCTGGAGAGCATCTCTGGGGAGCTGCTAGGCTGGCACAGGGGGCTGTGCCCCAGCTCCACCGGCCAGGGCCGACGAGAGGAGTTCAGAACAGCAAAAATACCCTGTGAAGGCCACCCTGTGAAGGCCGGCAGCTGGGGCGGCTGCGGGGCGGCAGGGCTGTGGGCTGGCCTGTGGGACGCTGCAGGCGGCTGCTGCCCGCCATCCCACACGGGGTGGCAGCCTGCCTGGCCGGCTGGCTTGTTTACACTCCCTCTGTTTGCAACAACAAAGGCTGGCCCATAATAATGTTTCCCATAATTTCTGTTTGCTGTTCCCTGAGGAAGGGTCACGGTTTATTTTTACAGCAACCTTCCAATTTTGTAAAGCACCTTCCTGTTTGTGCAACGTTCCTCGCAGTGGCAGAGGAATACATGCCCTCCCCGCGAGATGTGACTCCGGAGAAAGGCTGCCCGATGCGTCTGGAGGCATGCTCTTTGCTGATTCATTTCGTTAACGGCTCATAAAGAAAAGCCCTTTGTGTACAGATGAGTGACTAGCAGCCGATGTATCATAAAGCAGAAGTCATTGCCTCTTTTTTATTCTTCTTTTTGTTTTTTTTTTTTCGTTTTTTTCCCCCAAACTAGGCGCCCCACCCTGCCAGAGGTGCCTGACTCAGTCATTCCACTGATGTAAAACATCGTTTTGAACTTTGCCTACACAAAGGGAGGAAACGGGAAGGGAATCCCCGTCTCCCTGCCTCCCTATAGGGAAGGCTTGTCCTGTGGTGCCGGGCTGCTCCCACGGGAGAGCCCCTGCGTGGGGGGGGGAGAGCGAGTAACGCTTGCAGGAACACGCAGCTCTCCTCTCTCCTGTGGCTACAAAGCCACCGAATGAAGGTGGAAAAGAGGGGGTGAAGTGGGAAGAGGCAGGGGTGGGCAGCGGGAAAGGGGATGCAGCGCTGCCTGGTCCAACGGGCAGCAGGAAGCTGCCTGGGCAGGGGGGAAGGCTGGTGGGAAGCCCCAGGGCTGTGTTAGGCTGCTGGGCATATCGCAGGAGTTGTCTGGTCAAGGTGGCTAGAAATTTGAAGCCCCCTGAGAAAGGGGCTTCATTCCTCTCTGACTTAATTCCTTGTGAAATGAAATAGTTTCTGCCCCGAGCCAGAGCCAGCCCGGTTGGGAGGACGGGGCACGCAGGCTGGAGGCGTGGGTGCAGACGCCGCGGGAGATACAGCAACATCGTTCCTCTGCTAGAGGATGCTCGGCTATTTCACAGGAGAGAGCGTCTCCAGCAGCATCGCTGGCATCTCGAGAAGGCGGCGATCGCGTCCGCCAAAACAAGGAGAAGTGCTTCCCTCCAGCCCAAAGGAAGGTCGCCAAGTCCTACAGGGATTTAAAGCATCCTTTTGCTGATCTTGGCGATGGCCCAGCCAGCGGGCATGGCTTTGGTGAAAGCTGTTTTTCGGGGCATTTGCTCTGGAGCCTGAGCAGGTTCCAGTCTGGTGGGCAAGACTCCTCCCGCCGGCAAAGCTCCTGGTAAATAAGTGTGCTGGACACGGTGGAGACCTGCCCGGGCTGGGGGACTGTGAGCACAGGAAAAAAATAAAATTAAAAAAAAAAATAAAAGGAGGAGGAGGAGGAGGAGAGGGAACTCCCTGTTCTGCTCTGAGAAGTGACCGCATAAATGTGATGCTGCCGGAAAAAATGCTAAAATAAGAGTTGTTTCTGTTAAATTTACCGGATCTGCCAGGGGAAAATGAGCGAGGC
This sequence comes from Rissa tridactyla, assembly GCF_028500815.1. NCBI lineage: Eukaryota > Metazoa > Chordata > Aves > Charadriiformes > Laridae > Rissa > Rissa tridactyla. The sequence goes on from NC_071466.1 coordinate 139,989,028, forward strand.
GCTCTGAGCCCACACATCAGCAGCTGAAGTAAGTTCCTGGTTCAGGAGCACCTTTTGCCCTCAAAGGTATTTGCAGAAAATTAGCCACAACATAGTTTCACTAACATAAAAAGGATCTGCTATCTGGAGAGGGTTGCAGAGGCACGTGCGGAATTCTCTGGGACTTTTTTACTGGCAATGGTACAAAATGTACAAAAGGGAAAATATCCCGCTTGAAACAGAGCTTCCAGGCAGAAAACAAAACCCAACTTAAGAGGCTTTCTGCAGAGCGTAGCCGATGTGCAGGCAGTGACAGGTGGCAGTAACAGGGCCTTGCACAGTCACTGTCAGGGGGTACGGCAGCACTTGAAAAAGTGTAAAAGTTTCGCTTCAAAAAAAAAAAAATTGTAGAAAATTATTTTAGTTAATAGAGCTGAGCATTCAAAAATTAGGAAATGTTGCTATGAGGGTGCAACTTTTATTCAGCCTCTTTTGTGCCGATGCATACGCGATCTTGTAATTAAAGGCTATTTTTAGCTCAGAACCTCTGTCTCGGCCAATGAGTAGGTAGGTAGTAATTTGGATTTTTTCAGTCTTCTCCGGCAGTGTGTGACCGAGGCCATGTAATCTGAATTCCTCACTGAGTGGTTAATAATTTCCATGTGGCATCTTGGTGATGCTCATCGGCGTTGTTTGTCGGTGTCCCACAAACGTGAAAGCACTCGCATAACACCCTGAGGGGACAGGGGGGGCGTTATTAACAGCTCTCTCCTCCAGCCTCGCTTCACAGCTTTGGAGCTCAGGCACAAAAAAAGTTAAAAGTTCAAAACCAGGTGCTGACAATGGCCTGAGAGAACTGAGGCATAATTCTTCAGGAGGTGCCGTGTTTTGTAGCCCATGGCTCTTAACAGACTTCAGCTGCTGCCATGTGGGCCCAGCACCCCACATAAAGTACTTTTTATTTAGTAAACTCAGAAAATGAGGGATACAGAAAGAGCCCAACTGTGTGACTCGCCCCACGTCACTTTGGGCCTGAAGGAGGACAGCGTCAGTGTATGTTCATCGCAAGACCACCCTGCCTCTTCCCTTGAGCTCCTTGATTTTGTTCATTAGAGCCTCCGCGCTCCTGGCAAAAGGGAAGCGAGGATCTTGCAGATCCGTGTCACAATTCACGCGCACATTAGAGGTTTCCTCCATGCTCTTCATACTAGCATCACCTGAGATTGCAGTCTTAATTTCATTTATTCTCTATTCTTGGTTGTTCTTTTCTTTTTTTAAAAAAAAAACCAAATGTCAAAAGCTACAGTTCATGGTGCGGGGTCATAACTGCCACGTAACGATCATCAGAAGGTTGGAGGCTTTGATGTCATCATTTGATGATGATACTCCATAGACAAATTTTTCTACAGAGCCAGCCGACAGACCTTTCTGTAGTGCCAGTGGTTCAAGCTAGAAGAGCCCTTTATATCTTTTAGTCTGACATTCTCTATTTCCGGGCCATTACATTTTCTCCCAGACATTACCTGCTCCTGTCATTCCCCACAACTTGTTCTCGCTCATCTTTATCCTTATACCTCTGCATAAGGCTCTGCATTTGCCTTCTCCACTGCGTTTCTAGCCCTGACCCTTTCCTCCATCCCCAGTTTTATTCCCTTCCCTTTCTTGCCCAGTCCCTCTCTTCAGCTTCGTTTCCCCCGATGCCGCTCTCACCTTGTTCTCTCTTCTGCTGTCATCCTGCTCCAGGTCACACCACAGGACACCTGGGAGAAGGTTTCCACGCTGCTTCCAGCAAACACGGGGAATGGCTTATTGCATTATTTTAAAAGGATGCCAGAAAGGGGAGTGGGGGTGGAAGGAGAATGTGGTGCCCTCAGCCCCTGCTCATCCACTCAGGGTTACAGTGGCCAGGGCCCTCCCCCAGCATTTTGGAGAAGCGCCTCCAGCTCCGTTGCTGCCTGGCAGCTTTGAGGACTGGCACGAAGAAAGAGGTCACTGGCTATGCTGGGATTTTTTCATTTTTCTGTTGAAAGAAAACAAGGAAAATCAAAAAAGGTCCTAAAGGGAGGAGGGTGAGCCTCCCTGTACCATCCTGGGGATGCAGAGGCCCAGCCGCGCTAAGTATTTCCTTATAAAAGAGGTCATTGTGTAAAATGCACGAATACTCTTGGAACTGCTCTTGCTCTTCTCCCAGCTCCGAGAAGTGCCACAACTGAGCTGCACAAAGTCGCGCGTCTCGCCGAGCTTCAAGCTGTCCTGCATATTGCAGCACCAGGACGGCAACGGAGGCGTGGGCGTGAGAAAACCTGCTCTCATCGCTGCAGCGCAGCAAGAGGTTTCTGCATCATCTGGCACCTTTTGCTGTTGTGTCATGTGCTGCTTCTACAGGAACTTGGCAACGCACCCAAGACAGCGAGTGTTACAGCGTAGTCCTGTGAAGTCTGCCGGGGAGTATGTAGTATCAAGCTGGGAGAATGAACATGAACCAGTTAACCAGGAGGGCTGACTAGAGATAAAACTTCAAGGCTGCCTACCAGGACACCCAAAACCAGACCAATAGGTTTTACGCAGCGGATACACCTCCTGTGAGGAATAGCTGGGCACTTGGGATACCAGTAAGGATCCAAAAAGTCTGCCTCCCTTGATGGCCCCAGCTCTGAAAACCCCCTGAGCGAGGCACCCTGGGTTAGGGCAACGCCTGGCCACAGGGTGACTCCCAGCCAGGAGGGGCTGGGAGCCCTGGGGGAGGTTAAGGCAGGTAAACCACCGACCAGGATTGCCTTTTATGTCTTCTTCAGTAGCAACCTGGTGTTCCCACACTCCCGCTAAGGACCAGCCTTGCTTGAAGTCTTGCTAGAGAGATTCTGTTTGTGTTTCATTGGGAAGCCTGGGGGTGGCAGGGGAAAAGGCTAGGTGACTCTGAATGAAACCAGCAAATTTGCAGGGTGTTGTCCCGCCAGAGGCAAAAAACTAGAGCAGAGGGATATTTGCAGGCGTGCCTGAAAGACTGGTACCTCAGGACACGTTTCAGTAGCCTGGATGCTTCGTGGCAGTCTAGAATTGGGCTGTGCCAGGTCTGACGCCTTCAGGTTTTAACTCACCCTGGTTTCCCTCCAGAGTAGCGTGCATTACCCCTGCACAAAGCTGATGGCAGAAGTGTGCCATGGGCTGGGGTGAACCAGGGCTTCAAGAGGGCTGAGAAAGCCTGGTCTCCTTCATCCAGCCTGCAAACGATAACACATGGAGAAGTATGGAGCGCCTCTGCTATGAGGACAGGCTGAGAGAGTTGGGGTTGTTCAGCCTGGAGAAGAGAAGGCTCTGGGGAGACCTTATAGCAGCCTTCCAGTACCTAAAGGGGGCCTACAGGAAGGATGAGGAGGGACTCTTTATCAGGGAGTGTAGTGATAGGATGAGGGGTAAGGTTTCAAACTGAAAGAGGGGAGATTTAGATTGGATATTATGAAGAAATTCTTTACTCTGAGGGTGGTGAGACACTGGAACAGGTTGCCCAGGGAAGCTGTGGATGCCCCATCCCTGGAAGTGTTCAAGGCCAGGCTGGATGGGGCTTTGAGCAGCCTCGTCTAGTGGGAGGTGTCCCTGCCCATGGCAGGGGGGTTGGAACTAGGTGATCTTTAAGGTCTCTTCTACCCCAAACCATTCTGTGATTCTGTGTGGTTCTGTGAAGTAATTTGGGCACTCGTCTACAGAGATGGGTGTGGAGGATGGTGGGTTGCATTCCCTGGGCTGAGAAGGGGCTCCTGGGGGAGTCTGGTGTACAGAAGGGCCCTTCCTCTTTCTATGTCCTGGAGGAAAATTTGTCTATGGAGTATCAACACCATGTCCCCTCCTCCAGGTGCACCATAGAGGTCCATAAGCATCTAGGAAAGACCTTCTCACACAGGAGAGACTTTCCCGGGGAGAGAGGTGAGGCCATCTCCTCCTGGGGACAGCCCAAGGCAAGAGCCACCCAACTCAGCTCTGACCAGGCTGAGAAAATCTCATTTGCATTACGGCACAGCTCTTGTTCCCAGGAAAAACCTGATGTCTATCCACAGATTTTAGGTGCGTGTGGGGCTAAGTGTAGGCAGAACTTTTGAGCTTTGCAATGTTAGTCCCAGGGACACGCTTACGTGCCCAAGTATTTTGGTGGCTTCACCTCCAGGTCTAGCAGGCCTGTGGAGACGAAAGCCTCCCCCAGAAGCTTACACTTTGGTGCTCCTTTTCCTTCTGAAAAGCCATAGGCACATCTCTAACAAAAAAACAAAAGCCGTTCACAACTCTCAGACACTGCCTGCCAAACGGAGGCTGTACTTCAGTTAAATGGTTGCTAGATATTTGTTTTTTAAAAAACATGGGCAAACCAACATTTTTTTCCTCTAAACTCATCGTTGGCAATAACTGAACTCCGTTTGCTGATACTTCAGTACATACAAAAACCCCATTCAACTCGAGGCAGGTGGCACAGAAAGTTTGAGCCCAGACACTTGAACTCTGGCAACGATAAGGTGCTGATAACAGGGTCTGATCACAAAAAGCATGGAGGAATAGCTAGTACCAGCTGCAGGGCTAATTTTACAGATAAGTGTGGCACGCATTGTGAAACAAGGTGCTTACAGAAAGGAAAACTAAACTTTTTAATAGAAATCCTTGCCGGACCTTTGCCAGCAAGCCAGAGGGAGCAGAGCTCCTCTCATGGTGTGAGGAGATGACATCAGCAGTAAGCATGGGGCTCGCTGTTCTGGGAAGGGATGTGGTTGCTTCCATCCACATGGCTGGAAAAGCGGAGGAAGCAGCTCGCAAGATATGCTGACAGGCTCAGGAAGGGGAACTGATGGCAGCAAAACCCAGCTTTTACTAATTGCGGTGACAAGTCAAGGGTGGAGCCAAGCTGGCCCTCACAAAGAGGAGAAGCTTACTCTTTGTAGTGGACCTTGGCATGTGGGATCAGCAGTCCTTGACGGGAACGACTTGCCAAGTGGCATGTTTACTGGTTGCTCAGCTTTCTGCCCCGTTTCCACCTTCAGTTTTTTTTTTTCTTTTTCCACAATAAAGTCCTTGAGCATGGACACGCTATCCTTCACAAACCCATAAAGTAGCAAAGAAACTGCTTATTGTTTTTCATCAGTATAGTTCTAACCTTGGCTACTAACAGGATGGAGTGTCCCGAGGGAGAGCCAAAGGGCACAGAGTGTTCCCAGAAAGCAGCAGAACAAAAGCCATGCCTGTGATGACTTTTTTCAGGTAACAACTGCCCTACGTGGAAGATAATCTTGAAGATTTTCCCAGAATGGTGGTGAGGTATTTTCCCTACATTTAGTGTATTTGCTTCTGTCAGAAATGGACCTTTGGGTAGCCCACAACCGGGACAAGTTTCCGGGTGTGCAAAAAGAGACATTCATTTTACAGGAGGCCAATAGTAAGTGGGGCACTGCAGGGGACTGCAGAGACTTGTCTTGTTTAATGTCTTTATCAATAATCTCATGGAGGTGACGGAGTGCAGTCTCCTCACATTTGCTCTGCTGTCGGCGTTCCCCAGCACCAGGGGGAAAGTTGGGTGAGGGCTGTGTAGGCAGCAAGCTGAATATGGGCTGGGAGCGTACTGCGGCAACGATCAAGGTCAACAGCATTCTGGGCTGCATTAACGGGAGCATAATCAGTGGATCAAGGGAAGTGAGTACCTCCAGCTTCTCAGCACCCATTAGAAGGCACCCAAAACATCATGTCCAGTTTTGTTGTCCCCCCCCAATATCAGAAAGGCATTGACAAACTGGAGCAAGCTCCGTGGAGGACAACCAAGATGGTCAGCATGCTGGATGGAGCATATGCCCTGTGAGAAAGATGCTGGGGTTAGAGTGCTTGTTCAACCTGGAGAAGGCTTTAGCAGGGAGCTAATGGCAGCCTTCCAGTATCTGTGAGATGACCAAAAAGACAACACTGTGGTGAGACAACAGGCATAGGTTGAAACAAGATAAGTTCAAACTCATAAGAAAAAGCCTTTTTGCCAGGACACCAGCCAAGCAGTGGACCAGGTTGCCCTAAGAGACAGCACAATTTCCACCCTTAGAAGTTTTTGAGATCAGGTTAGATGAAGCCCTGAGTAACTTAGTCTGACCTCATGGCTGACCCCACTTTGAACAGGAGGTTGGACCTCCTGAGGTGCCTTCCAAACTGAACAATTCTGTGATCCTATGATCCTAGTTCTCTTTAAGCTTTACTGTCCTCATATCCTGGAGATTTTTACAGCCTCTGGTGTAAAAAATTAAAGTATGCAGTGTGGCATCCTTTCTGCTTCTACAGGGAAAGGCCTCACTCGTTCACCTCACACGCGTGCCATGGAAGCATGATTTGCATGGTCAGGAGCGCGGGACCTGACTCAGTCTTCCCTCTTCCAACTACTTACGCCACACAAGGTAGGTCCCTGCTCACCCTTGTGACGACAGAAAAATTTTTGCAAGTTCACTATACTAATAGAGCCAGCCAAAGGCAGGCACACAGTCGTGGCCGACATGGACTTTGCCCCTTCTCTCCTCGTACACCTGGCAAAGGCAGCCGCAGCGCTGCGGCGCGACCACCCTGCCCCACAGCACAGCAGGGCTGTGCGGCTTTATGGGACCACCAGACTCCACCTGAAAAGAGACAGACCCCACTGGCATCCCTGACCAATATTTTTCTGTCCTCACTCTCACGCAAAACAGAGCCGCGGAGAAATACCAAGGAGTGGCTAGAAGCGACAAGAGAAGGCAAAACAGTAACTTCATTGAACGCCCGCTGCCACTTTTAACATCTGTTCGCATTCACACTGTGCCCTGAACAGCCTACAGGTAGACCAAGTCATGAATTATGACTTGCTGACAACCGACCCTATCTCGCCCCTGCCCCTGTTGCATTGCTGACGGTGGGATGTAACCTGAAATACTCAGACGTCCGCCTCCTTCCTGGGAACTCGCTCTGCCCCACACCTCCGCTGCGAGGATAACCATGCACTCAGGTACCGAGGCAAGGAGGAGAACCGAGAAATCCCAGCGACGGAGGGGCGTCAAGGACATCTAAAGCTAATCCTTTTAATTACAAACCTCAAGCTGAGGTGGGACAGTGGGTTTGGAAAGGGCTGTGGAGTACTCCCCTGTCTTTCCAGAAGCGAAGGCGGTGCCCGCGTAAATGGAAGGTGCAGTTTGCATCAGGCTGCGCCGCTGCAAAGCTGAAAAACCTGTCCTGTGGTGCAGGTTTTCTGGCTCTCGCTCGCTCACACACTATTCCTTCCCCGTACAGAGCCACGGAGCAGCATCTTGAGACGCAAACTCCTTTTATCCAGCAGGACCTGCCGTGTTAACGTTTCAAAGAAGGGAGCGATTTCACTGGTGGGACAGAGCGGGAGAAGTACCGTGGCAAGTCGGGTGCGTGGCAAGTTAGGGACTAAATGCCAGCATTAAGAGCAAGGCATAAAAGGTCACTTCTCAGCCGCAGCCTGAATATCTATTGAACACAAAACAGGCAGCTAGCAGAGAAGAGGAGCATTCAACATGCCATGAATGGCTGCCTTGTGGATTCATTCTGTAGGAGCCACGCATGTGGAAGCCTGTGTCCAGCAGTGGAAAAATCTCACTAACCTATTTTTATCATTGCCAGCAAAGTCTGGCAACTGTCTAGATGTTCTAGGTTCATTTAAAAATGACTTTTGATAGGGTTCAAGGTCCTCAGTGCTGGCAGTTCAAATTAGGTCGTTTCCTCAGAGCCGCCAACAGGCAGAAACTGAAGAGGTGGCTATCATCATAATTACACAGTGGCCATAGGCATAAACCGCCCTCTAAACATAGAAACCCAACAAAACCCAGCCCGGTCTGCGCTAAGTTAGTGCTTGTGTGTGTGTTCCTCAGCTGGAGCAGCAACTCTTCCCCCCCGCCACCCCGGGAAGAGCATCCCTGGGCCCCGCAGGGGGTCCCTTATGGGCAGGCACTTGTTTACTCTGCTGCTGCGGAGCACCTGGTCCCTCCACAGCTCCCAGGGCTACGCAGCACACCCCTGTCCTCCCCGGGGGCCTCCGTGTTATTAGCCTCCTGGCAGTGAAAAAATTAAAGAAAACAGGATGAAAAAAAGGTGCAGCAGGACTTCGGAAAAGCCCCTGCGTTGCTTGTGTTGGTGCCTACAGCAGGAGGCTTTTTAGGCAGCTTTCTCTGCAAAAGCTTGCAAGCACCTGCGTTCGGAGCTCGTAAGAAAACAGGGCAGGGCTCAGCTTGATCTTCACAGCACATCCCTCACGGAAACAGCATCACACTCACATCACTGGGATTTTAGTCCCCACTACTTTTTTTTTTTTTTTTTTTTTTCTTTTTCCTCAAAGCAGTTTCCCTGAGACCATCTCCTACAAAGTTTGCTGGGACTCACAGATTCATCTGAAAAAACAAGATTAGTGGAGATGTACAGGTGGTTCCTAAAAAGCGCCTGCAAACACTTCATATTCTTTTCTCCTGAGGGGTGTGCGAGGAGGGGGGGAAGTATAGCCCTGACTGGGAGCAGTCTGTCAAAATAAACCCAGGCTGTTCTGTCTAGTGGAGCAACTCCTGTAGGAGCTCTTTTCACAGTCACCCTGCAGGTAACTACATGCTCCCCTTCTGCACGCAGATCTTCTCTAACGCCCTTTACAAGTAGCCCTATTAATTGCTGAAACGTAGTCAGAATGTGGTACGATGGATTTAAATTTTTAAAGTGTCTGATAGGATTTATTCCCGCCCCAACTGTAGTAGGCTCACACCTTACTGCCAGCTTCTTCCTGCATCCCACACCATTTCCACATTTCATGGACCTGCTGTCATTTTTTCCCCCTTGTACTCAATTATGGTGGTTGATGTGCTAGGATGCCTGTAAAATAACACCGTGCTATATCTCAGAAGACCTTCCCAGCCCCACTGTAAAGGAATAAGCCATTTTCCAGCAACAAACCCTGTCCCTGTGGAAAACCAGGCTCTCCCTGCCTTGGTACACCTCCTTCCGACGCTGCTGACTGACCACGCAGCTACATTGAGCCTCTCTCTGTTTCCGAGGCAGGCTAGCTCTGATTTTCTAAAGTAAGTCTGAAAAATAATCTCTCTTCTGGCATAACTACCTTGTAGATCACCAAATCCAGCCTTCCCCAGGACTTTGTAGAGTCCTCGCCCCTTAGTCAAACATTTATTTTCTTAATCTTGCAATGGCAGATATACCGTTTCCTGGTGCAAATTCCCATATTCTGAATGCACTCTATCCCCCACACTGTCCTTGGCTAGCTTACAATATATAAATAGCCATATCCTTTAGCAGTTTGGCTTTATCTTCCCTTGTTTTCCTCACAGCAGCAGACGAGGGGCAGAGCTGACAGCAGTCTGGGAGCAATACGGCGCAGAGCCCACCACTGCTTCCCCATCTACACAAGCCAAAACCCAGCCGCATCCCACGCCGTGACACTTTGCCGCGCGCGTTTCAACGGCTCGTGCAAACTTTGGATAATGTCATCCATTTTACAGCATTACAGGCAGGGTGTTAACGTTAGTCAGTTAGACACAGGACTTACTCCCATTACCAGTTATCATCTCTTCTACTGTCCCAGTCCAAGCAAGCACCTAGACCAGGGCTGCTCTGATCCCACCAGCTCTTTGCTATCCACGAGCAATTCCCATAGACGTAAAATATATAGTGTCACATTTGGCCACAAAACATTTATGTTAAGCAAGTTTAGTGCAAAGGATTAGCAGTAGCAAAGAAATCTCCTTGTGTCTGGAAGTAAAGCTGCTTAAGCCCTTTTCCTTTCTGGAGTAGTTTTTCACATTCCAGTCAGGCTTTAAGGTCTTAACATAGTTACACCTTTCTGTTTACCAATGGGGAAGCTAGGATGGCGCAGAAAAGACAGTTCCGGGCTCCCTGGTTCAAGAGGGACAGGGAACTGCTGGAGAGGGTGCAGCAAAGGGCTACCAAGATGATGAGGGGACTGGAACACCTCTCTTATGAGGAAAGGCTGAGGGATTTGGGTCTCTTCAGTCTGGAAAAAAGATGGCTGAGGGGGGACCTTATCAACACTTATAAATACTTAAAGGGTGGGTGTCAGGAGGATGGGGCCAGGCTCTTTTCAGTGGTGCCCGGTGACAGGACAAGAGGTAATGGGCACAAACTTGAGCATAGGAGGTTCCACCTAAACAGGAGGAGGAACTTCTTTACTTTGAGGGTGGCAGAGCACTGGCACAGGCTGCCCAGAGAGGTGGTGGAGTCTCCAACTCTGGAGACATTCAAAACCCGCCTGGACGTGTTCCTGTGCAGCCTGCTCTGGGTGACCCTGCTCTGGCCGGGGGGTTGGACTAGGTGATCTCCAGAGGTCCCTTCCAACCCTATGATTCTATTTTACTCTTGTATGTTTTCCTTTGCCCTATCTACTCCTTCCAAGAGGCATTACAACCCACCTCTAGGATGATTTTTTTTTTTTCTACTCCCTAATTTTTTCCAAGCATCAGTCTTCTCCTGACCCCGCCTCTTCCTGAGGTGGGTCAGACCTCTTCCTAACAGGGATCCTTGTCTTATCCTGACTCACTTCGCCCTCCCTCCCTTCACAAGCATTACACCAGTGTTAGTCACTTCTGCCACAGCATACTCATGGAAGAAAAAAACAAAATAAAAGAAATAATCTTACTCCAACATTGTCCCAAGCAGTGTTTCTCCTGCAGGATTGTAATTCCCCCTTTCCTGCTTTGCAGAAAATCTACTATCCCTTTTGTTCACCTGAGACTCTACATATTACTTCAAATCACTTTCTGCTCCAGCTTCCTCAAGACAATCCTGACCTTACTTGGAGATGGGAACTCGCTCCCTGCTTGGGCAGTCAGTGCTACAAACGCAGATTTTTTTTTAAGGCTGTCATTGCTCAGGACCAAGTTCTTCAGGGAATTTGGTCACAACTGCTACTTGGAAAGTAAAACTTCTCATCGTTCATCTCATCAGTATTCATTACTAAGAAGTATTCATTCCAGACTAGCTTGCAGATCTCAGGACGACTGCAACCAGGTTTTGCATCTGTAATTCATGTTCCTGCTGAAAGGAAGGTAATATTTAAGTAATAAACAGTAGCTCGCTCTTCTTTGAGAAAAGAAGACTTACCCATCTGTTGGTTACTCAGAAAACACCAACCTACACACACAGGATGTTCAAAAAGAAGGGCTAAAGATCAGGCTGTAGGACTTAAAAAAAAATACAGGGGGGGAAGGGGGCGGGCATCAGAGGCATGAAGCATTGCAGTGAACGCTGTGGTTAAGGCAGCAGTGTTGCAAGGTAAAGACTAACTGACAGGAAGCTCTCACCCAGCTTCTGTAGAAGGCAGCAACAGCAGAAGGTATAAACTTAAGTCTTCTGGCTGTGCAATTGACCTGGACGCCAGTTTGAGAGGAGCTTCCTCCATAGCTGTCCCCCAAACCCATCTCACACGCTGAGCCTACAGCTCAGTTCTCATCACCCTGGTTACAGCCCAACACATTTTCTTGGACATTGGCAAACGCTGCCAGCGTTGGGCTACAGCCGTGTTGGATGTCGGTGACCCGAACACATGCCTCAACACAGAGCAATAAAACCAAGGGCAGCTGAAGTCAGCAGTAAACTTCTATTACGGCTGACAGCAGTTCACCCCAGCTCTTTCAGGTGCCGGTTTCAGTCTCATGCCAAGAATTGCACAGCTGACAAAAATGCTGCTTCTCAGTTCTGCAAGAGCTCAGGGACACGGTAGGTCTCAAATTCCCATATGAGATGAGATTAGATTTTTCCCCTCCAGGCTCTCTCCTATATCCAAGGTGGAAAATTAGATCAACTCCTTTCTGGAGTCATTCCAGTCTCTCAAGTCACACAAAAGCATGATTACCATTTGACTTTTTTTTGAAATCAGACTTTTTTTTTTTAAGAAGGCCCCATTAACACAGAATAGCACAACGCATTACAGAGGAGAGCCGTATGGTTTGCATAACCCCTTTGACAAATGACAATGTGTAAGACAAAGGTGGGCAATACATTTGTGCATTAGTCCAGAGCTACGGCCAGAGCCTGACCTTCAACAATTCTCATAATAAATACCAGCCTCCTTACAAGAGAAGGGTGGGAACAAGCAAGGACTACTAAGGCATTTGTAATACCTACAGGAGAAACACCAGAAGCTCCTGGGAACACAGCTGAGATACTACAGTAAGGGAACACCAGGTACAGTTACAGCGCATCAACTTGTGGTGAGGATCCAAGTCCACAGGCAGCCCTCACCAGCAGATGTTTTAGAGAAAAAAAAAATCACAAACTTACAAAGCTATTTAGAGCAGAAGTACAGGACAAGTTGTCTATTCCTTAGGCTATGGGTCCCACACCAATACCTCTGCTCCCTCCCATATCCTTTTTTTAAGCTGAAACAGAATAGCCACCGCTCTAGCTGCTGCTGCAAGCAGTGACTGCAGAGCTGTACAGTAACTTCTAACGCAACTTTTTTCCCTCCCCCCCACTTGAAAACCTGAGATTTGGCACATGTGCCTTAAGCCCTTGAGTGTACTTCCCTGGCTTTGGAGACACAAAGCCAGCCACTGAGAAAAATCCTGAGCACACACTATGCGAATCCGCCTTGTCAAGGGACAAAGGCTATGTCAGATGCCAGGGGACAGAGTTACATCAGCAGACAGGCGGATACAAGAAAGCCCAGCTGGCTCCAGGGTAGAGCCCAGCCTGTTTGCAACAAAGTACCCCCGCCTGCACATCACCAGTGTGACAGTCATCCTTTGCCATCCTGTACGAAGACGACAGTAAAAGTGTTACAGCAGTAATATTTTAAGAATATAATTAAGAGCTGCATTTGTTCACACACCCCAAGGAAACAAGGAACAATGATGTCTTCCCTAACATGCTCTAACAGTCTTTTCCATTCCTTGGAATTCCCTTCAAATATGGCATTGGCATAGAAGTTATTTCCTGCTTTATACTAAAGCCCTAGTAATTTAACACTTAGATGTTACGCAAGTTCAACTCACTGCTACACATCAAACAATGATTAATAAGCATAGTAAAGTCTCTTCTCCCCCACAAACATACAATATGTCTTATTCTTTATTAAGTATCAAATTGTCTCCAACATAAATTACATCCAAATTACATAAGTTTCAAGAAAGTCAGATATTTTATGTACAATATTTGTCTTGAGTCAGATATACCTTTCTCATTTTAACCTATAACATAAAAAGCAAACCTATATCAGTACCAAATAAAGCATTAAAAAGGTAACAAATATATAACTTTTTAGAAATGCTTTCAGAACGCTAAAGTTAATGACAAAGATTTTTTTTATAGTGCAGCAGTCTTGGATTTTTAGCTCTTAGACCATTTCTCTGTTTTTGCGGATAGCACAGCAGAGGACCATACTGAATATCATGCCGAAAATCTGTAAAGAAAGCAAACATTAGAAATCAGGGGACCAAAGCACATTCTTCTGTCAACATAGGGACAAGTGTAGCTGCTCTTCCTGACCCAGAGGCCATATTAACTCTATCCTGCAGAGACACCCCCCCCCCCCCAAATTTCAGTCCATTCTCAAATCCCTTTACCCTCAATAACTTCCAAATATATCAGCTATAAACCACTGCTATGTATCTCCTAAGAAATCTTTGATCATTACGGTATATTTGCATCCGTGGATGCAAATCAAACTGTTTGCCTTTCCTCCAGAAGTCAAGCAAATAAGTGCAAATTTTCTTACTAGCAGCACTGTTATTTCAGTTCTCTGGCAGTCTTTAATTGTTATAAAGGAAACAAAAAACAAGGATGCCTGAGAGATACTGGGATCAAGGAGTGGGCTGGCAACACGACAAATACATATTTGCCCTATATAGACATACACTACTGATACAACTTCGCCACGGCTAAAACTACAAGGAGGCAGATCCTAATCCAAAGCAGAAGCAGGGAGGTCCAAGACACCCCACCCTCTGCGCTGCCTGGGGGCCCTCGCAGCGCACACCCTCATCCTGCCGGTACTTGTCAGCAGTGGAATGGGAATGCCAGGCAGCATTCAACAGACTTCTGCCAGAAATAGCCTTTGGCCATACAGTTACCCTCCAAATAATCTAGAAACTCACCATTATTACAGCAATGCCAAGGCCAACTGCTCCAATCACGTTCAATTTCGAATTGAAGACATTATCAATGGCAGCAGGGCACGACTGAAAAGAAAAACTGTTCATTAGCGGTTCATACATATGAAAGGTTTGTTTCTGCTTGGACCACTTCTGCTTCCACTAGAGATGATGGCTCATCTTTTGAAAGCTGCTTTGAACTGGTCTTTATTTTCACAGCTTTAAAGCAGGCCAGAGATGTTCCAACACAAAAGTTGGTGGAGGAGTTTAAATCTACTCTTCAAGTATTTAAACCTCTTAACCATGGCTTGGCTACAGCAGGATTCCCTTCTCAACACCTGCAGCTGATCAGGTAGATCAGGACCAACAGCAGTTGTACCAGACTTGGCTTGTTAGTAAGAGCTGTCAGCATTTAGGTTGCTGTACTACTCAGCCCTTCTCCAAATAAATTTGAAGCCACTCTTGATATTTCCTGTTGTAATTTTGCAGACACCTCAGGATTTCTTGAGCTGCATGCATACATGCTAGGCTACGAGTAGATTCATGGAGATCCCAGTCTGAAGCTCCCAGGATAATGAATTACCATTGCAACTAAAGAAAAATCTAAGTACAGTCCTTTCCCCAAAGACACATCGTATCCAAGAAAAAGGAACTTTTACACAGGTAAAAGTCTTTAAAAGCCTGGTGGCTGGTCTCATCCCAACTCCTGCCCTACTTATTCCAGCAGGATACCAGTGAGCTGCTGAAAACGACTTTTCTTTAATTGTTCTTTGACCAATCCAAAGGAAAGACCAAATTAAGAATTACAGGGACATAGTGGCAAGAATTAATCAGTTAAATCAGAGTATCAATACAGTACTGCTTCTTACACAGAGGCACACAGATCAGCCACACCATTACGTCCCTTTAATTTTGCAATCTACCTACTGGCATTTTTTCCCCCTACAGTTGGGACTAGGCCATAAACACATCACAGGATTAAGTCAACAGCTGAAGCACTTAAAACAAAAGCAAACAATAAAACCTGCATGTTGCCTCACGTACTCCCATATAGTCTAACTCATTGCATACTGTATGGGCAGACTAAAGGCAGTCTAAATACAGACTGAAATGTCTCATGTGGTCAGATATTTGAAAGAAAAAGCCACCTGTAGTGAAAGGGCGAGGACAAGTAATGTGAATAAAATCAAGTCACTAATTCAATTCCTGCATTGTAAGAACCTTATTTTCTACGGAAGACTTACACAGGCTCTCTTGGAGCATAAAGCAAGAGCACAGGACTGTTGTAAGAGTAACAGGAAAAGGCATAATTAAGAACCACACAAGATGCCTCTCCTGTATCTGTGGCATACAGGCACCTTTGCAGCAATATTTCAACATGGGAACCCGATTCAGAGAATTGGCTTCGCAGCAACATAGTCACCTAAACAATGCATTACACTCCCCCCTACCCCCGCCTTTCCTTTTCCTTGCTAAAACTTGCTCCCACCCCATGCCCTCCCTAAGGAAAAGGGGAGCCAACAGCTCCTCTGCAGCACCAGGGAGGTGCTTTGGTGTTAGGAGCAGCCAGGAGAACAGAGCTCTCTTTTTTTTTGTTTTTAGGTGAAGTTTTGGCCTTATGCTGTCCATCACGCCAGTGAGTTTAGTGACACGCAGACTACACATTTCCTGCACAAGTTCACATTTCCTGCTGACCCTGCTTGTTCTTTCCACAGTGACAGTATGTTGATTTTCCACAACTGGGCTGATTATAGTCATAGAGATAGGTTGCTAAGTGTGATGTGGGAATTTCCCATGGACTGAAAGGGTTTATTCAGAAACACGTTTCTCATTCTACTCATGGGGCAGAGCTGATGGTGAATTAAGTCATGCTTTACCGCTACAGAAAATGATTCCATCATGGTCTTCTTCGGACAGGTGTCCATGAACTGCTGCTCAAGAGCTCCTTTAAGACCACAGCAGTCTAGCTACAAAAGAAAACAAGAAAGGAGAACCAGGTTAAAGAATCCTTATTTTTGCACTGTATTTGGTAAAAAAGAAATAGATTACATTATGTTTTATTACAGTCCTTATGCAAATTTGCTTAGAGGTCCTCCCAATGTGATTGCTATAAACCTAATTTTAAAAAGCCTTTATTACATTAAAGGCCAAGATTCTGAAAGGAAGAGCTAGATCTCATTAGGTATACACGCATTAATTTTGGTGACAGCCTGTACTCCTTATAGACACAAAGGTAAGCTCCTCATAGACATGCAGGCATGCATACTATGGTGCCTCTACATCAATTCCACAGATCTAGAATTTCCCAGCTTGCTTCTGAGTTTTAGGAAAAAAAGAACTAGTTCTACACGTTTCAGAGGTTCAAAGGGACAAAAAAAAAGCATACTCAATTCACTAATACTATACAAAAATATCTTCTCTGCAATTTGTTACTAATACTCCCTTGGTTTCTTCTAGTTAGTAAGGTACTAGAGCTGTACAGGGGATTGGATGACATGGAGAACAGTGTGAACAAGCCGCATTACTGTCTAGTTTAAGTATAACCATGTACTTACAGCTAACTGAAATGCTTTCAGGGTTTCTCTGGCAGCTGCTTGAGATCTCTTTTCATAGGTTTCCACGTAGAAGTCCTTTAACTCTTCAATAACCTACAAGATCACAAAGAGTTGTGGTGTATTACTGTCTTACCTTAATATTAATTATGGAAAACTTTTTTTGATTCAAGTCAGTCATTAAAAGTTCTGCAGCCTGCAATACCCATCTTTTTGACAAGTAGAAACAGAGGGTGGACAGCATTTCTTCTCCGGAACAGGTGAGCCTATATGGTACACTCACCTTAAAAGCCACACCTGAACAGATAAGATTTGGAGTTTCCCTTCCGAACACTTCATATTCTAGGTGGAGTGAGAGAACTGAGTCTTTGCCCATTGGTTACACAAAAGTATTCCCTATTCGTTTCTGTACCCCAAAAGTTGCTATATTCCCCCGTTGTATAACATAAGCAGAGAAGCAACCCTGACCACCAAGTACCTTATTTTGAAACAAGACAGAATCTTGACTACTTGTGAAGAGACAGCCCAGATCAGTCACATTTTAGAGGAGAAACATTCAGCCTATAGCTGACCTATCTCATATCTAGAAACGGTAAAGCTCCACTCATGGCCCACTTTGCCACACAGGTCAGACAGGTACTGCCTGGAGGGCATTTCTAGCATGCCACAGCATCTCGGATTCTGACTTCTCTGCTACGGTCTTGTTGCTAAATATTAGAGTTTCATTTCTTGTATTTTTTTTCCCCTAGAATGCGTGTTCTTCCTCTGCCCCAAATTCCCTGGGTAATCAAGGTTTGATGAGTACTAGTGTAGTTTTCAGTAGACTGATAACCTTCTGAGGGCACGCTCATAGAATGGTCTGGGTTGGAAGGGACCTTTAAAAAAAAATCACCTAGTCCAACCCCCCTGCCATGGGCAGGGACGTCTTTCACAGCATCAGATTGCTCAAAGCCCTGTCCAACCTGGATTTGAACACTTCCAATGATGGGGCATCCACAGCTTCTCCGGGCAACCTGTTCCACCATCCCACCACCCTGCCAACTTTTAAGAGCAGCATACCTTTTCTTTATTTGCAAATCCCCAGATCGCAGCAGCAATTTCAAGGGCAAAAATCACGAAAAGGAAGAGGAAGAACTAGAAAAAGACAGACCACATCATTAATTAAGACCACAGCACCACAAAACAGCATCACGCTATACATCGCAAGTTTGTCCGGTCCCCAGCATTCAGCCTTGTGAGAACTGTCACTTAACTAGTTTCCAGTTGGAGGTCTGAAACACTGGCAAGACTAGGAAAGAGGACACACCGCACTAGGTCAGCACTTCCTCCCAGGAGCGTCAGAAAGCCTGGCAGTGTCTTCCAAGCAGAAGTCCTCCTTTTTGATCAGTGTTAATTAAAACCAATCATCTGTTCACTCAGACTTTGAAGTTGCCCAGGTCACCCAGATCACAACAGTTGACACTAGTTCTTTTCTCTGTTTTGTCACCCCTATTGCTTTAGGAGTCATTACTTAATACCTAGCTTGCCACCAACTCCCAGAGACCTAATGGCCATTTCTTTGTTATGTATCCCATAAAATAAAAATAAGCGTCATCTCTGTGTTTAATCGACTACCAGGTCCAGAACACTACTACCATTTAAAGGCACTTTAATGAGATATGTTCAGAAGTACAACAAAGGGCCTGAGGCACCATTTTGCAAGAAACATACGAAATTAACTTCTTTCATGACACAGAAGGGGACTTGTTCTTTCACCCGCTCTAGTCTTTTATTAACTAAGTCTTCTGGTTATTTGGATGAGTAGTTCCACAAGTGTACAGATGTGCATGAAACCAGTAAGCTCCACTGGCCCCTCCAGTCTGAAAACAATGAGGTTGCTCTCCAATAATTGGCTTGTCGAGCAGTTGTCAACTAGAAGAGCTCATCCTGCTATTATGAACAGTAGAGGCTTGTTGTTTCAAGGATCAAATATCACAGTTCTGGTCTCAAAGATTAAAGATTGCACAGCCTTCAGAGTTCAGGACAAACTGTTTAGTAGATAGCATTACTTCTATCAACATTTTAGTTCTGTGTACACACATACTCCCAGCCTTGATATGTCAATGTCTGACTGTGTCACTAACTCCTGAAGTCATCCTGTATTTAAATACAACACAGACATTTGAATTTAGGGCCAGAAATAGAAACTATATTTAACATTTTAGCACTATGTAGGTGACCCCGAGTTTAAACATTGTGGAGCCAAAACGATCAGCATCTGCTGCCCTTTAACTTCACAGTAATGTTTCCCTTCCTTTCTCATCTTGCTGCTAAAAATTTAAACACTACTCTGAACACTTACCAGGCCAAGCATACATTGAGATTCCTGCAACGCACCACAGCATCCCAAGAAACCAACCAGCATCATAAGTGCACCAGCTCCAATAAGGATGTAAACTCCTAGGGAGGAGAACAGACACATGTAATACAGGCTAGTTGAGACCTCAGAAGCAAGGTATGAAATTAGTGGCTCCACAAATAGCACTTGTAGCTTTTGCCAAAATTTAAGTTTCTTTAGTGAGGTGTTCCAAGCAAAAAAAAAAAAAAGGAGGGTTGTGCTTAATTTTCAAATCAAACACATCTCAAAACTTGTGGGGAAGTGCATTGATAAATAAAAACTTCAACTTACAACAATTAATGTGTACCACTACTGCAGTTCCACAAGTTTTAGAAAACGGGTAAGATAAAGCCATCTAAGTCAAACTGTAAGACACACTTTAAAACTGGCTCAGAGCCAGAGTTATCAACTTAACTTCAGATGAAGAGTGTGCTGCAGTTAGAGACAAGTGGAACTAGTGATTTATCACAACCTGAGAGTCCTTGAAGCATGCTAGCTCTAACAGAATGGGTATTTAAAAGACATCATAACAATCTGTCATGAGGCTTTAAATGTTTTTCCATCAGGAAACACCAAATTATTCCATCAGTCATGGTGGTACAAGTCTACACTTCAGCTGCCTAACTTGAGAGCCTCTCTAACTACAAGAAACTCAGCCTTTTCTGCTTTTGCAAACCTTCAAACCATACCAAGTGGCTGAGCCTGTAGACCGTTCTGCCCAGAATTCAGGTAGTAAGTGTGTTGGAGCATAGAGGGCAGCACGTTTCTGGGCTAAAAGGCACCATTATGCCCAAACCTCTTCTTTTAAACTTGCAAACTGCCAGCTTAAGCATTACATCTGCTAGCTGGTGAGAGCAGCAAGAGGTAGTGAGGAAAACTACTCCCAAAGGATGGCAGGAAAGTGTTATTGAGGTGGTGAAACATGAGACAAAACAGCATAAAGCATGTAGCATTAGTATGACATTTTTATCAAGAGAGACAAAAATAGAGTTCTGGCCTTCAGAGACTCAATCAATACTACTTAAAGAAAGCCATACATAAGCATTCACAAATGCTATTTCCTAGATGCAAACCTTAGGGTTTTAATTAATTTAATTAATGAATTGGATTAGCTGCCCAAATAAACATCTACTTGATTAAGCATATGTAAGTGATTAAGTCTGACATTTCTTATCAGCAGGAAATTCCCGCACCACTTTTTTCACCCTAGCTTAAACTTTTTGCATTTTGAAAGAGAGTCCATCAGAACCTCTTAGTTCAGTAGTTTATTTTCAGTAGCATAGAAAGCTTTTGAGGTAACCTGCTTTGTTACTAGGTGCCAATTAACACATTCTTTCAACTTCCTATTGGAAACTGCAGTCAGTAACTACTCCCAGAAAAAAAGCATGTCAAACCAGTAATTCCTATTAAACTTTTTAAAACTAACCTACAGAGATTTCAAGTAGGTTTGCTTCTCTGTTTTGCTGCGTTCAGCCAGTAACTTAAGTATCAAAACATAAAACTTTTATGTTTTAGGAGGTGAAAGAGTTGTTTTAGACTACCCAAAATAAGACTTGTTAAATATTCAGCTCAATGGCTAAGTTTAGACTTCTGTTCCCTTTCCAAGGCCCAGTTAAAAGCATCTAGAAATCTTTGTGGCAGCAGCAAGATACACCCAGTTTGCTACCACACCAGCATATCAAGGGTGGCATACAAGATTTCTCACAGATAAGCTGTCCCCATGCCTGTGGCCTCTTTCATGAAGTTGCACAACTATTTCAATATGCTCGGCTACAGTCTCTAACGAGCCTAATTCATCATTCCTAGTAGTACTCCCTGTAGGCATAGGCTACCCTGGTACTACAAGGTGTCCACTTCAGCTGCACCTACCAGCATGTGCCTTACATGGTCTGTACTGACCCTTGAGACACCGGTTCAGATGCTGTGAGAGATCAAGTAGCTGAGCAGAAGAGCCACTTTCCTCAGCAAGAGAAAGACCAACCTAACCACACTGTGGATGGCTAACGACCGATGCCACACAGGACATGGCAGATCTAGGTGCTGCAGGGATGTGAAACATGTATGTATAAGGATTATCCAAATCCAAGATGACAGACACGTATGTTAAGAAAGGTATGTATTTGAATTTGCTTTGTTCCCAATCGTTTGAGGTCTTCAAACTCAGCTACCTGGTTTCAAAAAGGGTTTGAGCCCCTACAGATGACAACCAAAGAAGCATGTGTTCCCTCTGTCCAAGCCTAAAAGTGACTGCAGAGATCAAAATCTTACAGTTTGGATAAAATCTGATTTCATTAGGAACTCTAAGACATCATAATAGCAAACCAAAACCATATGTGTTTATCCCCTAATTAGAAATCAAGCTGTCCCAGGCTTTGCCTGTGGGAAGCCCAGACTAGAATCCTGTAAGACCAGAGAATATTTATTAATAACTTCCACCTGGCCTAGCTAAGGCTACATTGATCTAGGTTGCCTGTAATAGTTGCTAATATAGACCAAGATATTTGTGCATCCTTGCCATAATGTCCAGTATAAACTAGCATACATAGGGCTGTAAGACTTAGACAACAGTACATACGCTCTTTATGAGAGATGAGGCAATAGAGTTGTGGTTTTGGGTAGCTTAGGTTTGTCACGTTGGGGAAAAAAAATGAAACAGTTATTGATGTCATCTGTGACTACTCATTTAGTTTAGAGTGAAACTTGACTGAATCACTGTGAGAAACATCAGGAAGAGGTGTGCTCCACGTCTACCAGGAGTCCCTAGGACTACAAAACACTTACCCAACAGTGCCCAAAGAGGAACCGCAGGGTCTAAGCTGGGAAAAAAAGATTAAGCGCAATGCATAAAGAGCCAAGAAACTGATGGTGTGACACTGCTGCTGCCTGCTCACAGCAGGGGCTGGGCCGCTGAACCTGCCAGGGGAAGCTGCTCTCTGCCCCATCGAGGCTGTCTCGGGCTGTTTTTGTCTTTAACCTTTGAGGAAGATGGTTTCTAGCAGCCAGGAAATCAGGGCGCAGAAGCCTGATCTATCACGCCAAGCCATCTCCTCGCTTACCTGTGTAAAATGTCGTGTTGTTGGATTCCAGTTCAAAGATGCTTTTGGTCTGTGAATCAAACCGAAGCCATAGTCCAATTGCAAGAACTGCTGTCCCTGCAAGCTGTAAGAACAAGCAAGCCTGGTTAAATAATACCATTTAATACATTCACCCCTGCATCAGTAACAACACCAGAAGTAAACACAGGATACAGCTCTGTTCTTTAAAGAGGTGGTGACAAAGAATCAGCATAAAAGGACGGGGATACCAAAATAAGAACAAACTGAGTTCCTGACATGAGGCATCTTGTCGACAGATACGTTTACATATTAAACTACAATGCCACATGAGAACAATGACATTCTTGTTCCTTACTGAAAATACCCAAGGTTTACCAAAGTGCCAAGTGTCAGTATTTCCACTGACCCCTTCCACTCAATTTTTTATTCTGGGTGACTGCAGTGACATTGTATGGCTTAGTGATCTTAGATCTTCACACTGAAGGACAAGCATATTGCAAGACAAAACACCTTGTAAGGCCAGACAAAAGTTCTAGCGTATTAAACAGACTGGTAAGAGTTCAGCGTACTGCAATATAGAGTTTAGAAAGAGTGTTGTTTCTTGCAAAAGACTATAAAACCAATCCAATAAATTACCACACGAATAGGAAAATACAGGCTGCTGAAATAGCAACGTTGCTGTGTGCTGACCTGGAACAGTGCAATCAAATTTAGTTTTATTTTATTATCATCTCTGCCTGTGTGCCTCCAGGTTCCTCTTAACATTGGTGCTTGTGTTTCCAGCCAGTTGTGTGTATAAATTAGCTTCTGGATGAAACATCTGGCAGAAGGCATCAAGATGTGTTGCAAGAACGAGGGAACTGCACTCTGGTAAGGCAAGTGCTAACAGTTTGCTTTGAACACACTGAATCCTCCCTTCTTTAGAAAGAAAACTGGTGTCATCTTGCACACAAAAAAAGAAAAAGAAACCAAAAAGTGTGCTTCTCAGCTCTTCCTTCTCTCCTTTGAAGGTAATTTAACTATCAAAAAGACCTCTACGAAAGTGAGATGAGGACAGAAATACCACATATTGCAGCAGACATGAAAAATTTAAACTAAAGAGTGAGCAATAACCTTAGAACATCTGGAGCTTTGGTTAGGCTAAGCATGCATGAAGAGGAAAAACAAAGCCTTCTCTCTGATAAGAAGTTCCTTCTAAAAGGGAACAACATTCTTGACCGGCCTCCAAGAAACTGGAAAGTGTTTACTTTAAAATGTTAATTTTCAGGAGGAATATGGAAGGCATTTCCACAGACAACACCCGTGGGTGGGCTCCTTCTGCACCAGGCCCGACTGCCCACTGCTCTCCCCACAGGGAGCCCGAGAGCCCCTTCTCCCTGCTACAGGAGCACTTGTGCTCACTGCGGGCTGCCACAGCTCTGCCGGCCATGGCTGTCTCTCCTAACCTCCTAGGCGTGCTCTTCTATTAAAAAAAAATAAAAAAATACAGAAAGCTTTGAAGATTTACACAGGACAAAGAGGATGGAGCTAGGGGAGGGTTTAAGGGAAGGTACACCCCTTGTAGCTTCTCAGCAGAAAGCACCCCAACTGCAGAGCTAAAGGACTCGGGTAGGAGTGAAGAAAAGCCAGAGGGTCATTTCATGCAGGAAGCCAGCCGTGCCAGAAAAAAAACCAGCATTTCTCGTATAGCAGGCACCTGACTCAAAGAAGAGCTGCAGGGTTTCAGCTGGGAAAAAGATGAAGTGATACATAATGCATAAAGAGCCAAACCCAAACGGAGGTTTCCAGACCTATGCAAAAGGCACTTTGCTGGTGCGTAGGCACAGCCTTACTCACAAAGCACACAGCAAGAACAAAGCCTGCACCATCCCTACCGCTTTCCTTGTTAGGGCTACGCTGACAAACTAATTTTAAGTTATGCCGAAGAACCTTGGTAGTACGCAGTATGTCACAGCAGCGTTATTATTTCAATTTATTGTGCCACAGCAGCAGCCCAGGGGGAGGGAGAGGTGCAAGCGGGGGACCGACAGAGGGAAGGGCTGCTGCTCTACCTGCGCTCACTGCCACAGCATCACTTCAACAAGCCTCTGCAGTCTCACCTCACTTCAGTTCCTCGGTTCAAAAAACGAGAAGGGCTTAGCGATGGAAAACAGCTTCATGCGCTGCTTCTAGCCTACAGTTAAGTCACCCAGTATTTAATACCACTCTGTTTGTTGACCCAGGAAAGTAAGTCTCAAACAGTCTTCAGCTTTGATAGGCATCCAGATCTGGAGCATTAGGAGAAGAAACCAACAGCCTCTTCTTGTTTTGCGAGAACTCGGGAATTACAAAGCCCTGAGACTAAGCACACCCGGCTGTCTGCACCCACCTACGCTTGTGGCTTGACAAGCGCCAGCATTCGAGCAGAGAGCTCAGGGCAGCGCTGCAAACAGAGCAGGGCACAGCAGAGGGCTGTAAAACTAAAACTCAGAGCTGATCCCCCCAGCAGAGCTTAAAGGCCAGACTATTCAAATTGTGAACAAACTCTGAGCCATCCTACAGCCTTGTAGATAACCCTACAAGTTCAAGCAAAGCAAAACAGAAGGCTCAGTTAATGATCTCTGAGAAAAACCAGTTGGTTAACATTGGCTCCTTTTAAAAAAAAAAAAAACAAAACAAAAAACAGACTTAGCTCTGGCTGGGTGGAGGGATAAGCATCATGTTTTCACCTTGGGAAAGCAGTCATCCTTGTGAAAAATGTTATTATCACAGAGACACAAGAGACTTCTGTGATCACACAATAGTGATACTGCCTGATGTCAGTGAACTACTCCATAGCACTAAAAAAATTTTTAATATTAAAGTGTTAATTCTTTCCATGGTGCACCAGGAAAAAAAAAAAAGCAGCTCCTCCTTGCAAGAAAAAGTGACTTTTTGTCTCAGTTTAACAAAAGCAAACTTGTGTTCTCAGTTTGCACTCTCCCTACCCACAGTGACCACTGAACTAAAAAAAGGCAGTTTGAAAGCAGGAGGCAAGCAACTAATTTGAAACTTCAAGTTTTCATCGAGACAGTGAGAGACCAGGGCACCATCACCAGCCCTGGGGGAAGAGCAAAGCGCAGCCCCACGGGCACCCACCGACCTGGCAGCGTCTCAGACCAATCTGGCTGGTACGCAGCCGCCTCCCCGCCCACCGATTCAATGCCAGAAGGTTTTGGCAGCCGTGTTGGGACAGTTTTGGTAGCTGTGTTTTTCCCTCCCGGGGA